>NC_090925.1:402207047-402832047 GCF_040938575.1 Ambystoma mexicanum
GGTTTCTGAAGAATCACTCAGAGCCTGATTCTGTTTAAGGCACATTGGGCCTCATTATGACCCTGGCGCTAAGTGAAAAACGATGGCGGTAAATGGTTACCGCCATCGTTTTCCGCCAGGTCCGATCATGACCCGTGACCGTTAACTACGATGCCATTAGCGGCATCGTAGTTAACGCTGCCGCTAACTGCGCTAAGGGTGCGCGCACGCGACCGCCCACACCGTACTTAGCGCCATGGCGGAAAGGTACGCAAATGCTGACCCAAGCGGACATGCACCTAACGCCATCACCCAGCCCGTTAAGTACCTTACCGCCATGGCGCTAATAACGCCATCGCGAACCAACCGTAAAGGGCCATGTTAAGTGAATGCAGCTGCCACAGGTGCACAGAAACAGCACAGGTGAAGGCAATACAGACTCAGGAAGTACAAAAAGAGCACACCCCACCCCTTCCCACACCCAGTCACACTCCACAATGATACCAATACGACTAGCAATGTTGGGGCTGGAGGACCTGATAGCAATGCATGTGCTACAACAGCAACAACAACAACAGGCAGCACAGAGGAGACGCAGGAGGAGAAGGAGGGCAAGGCAGGCCCAGCAAGCCCCACCAGCACAGCCAGTGCCACCACGCAGGCAGCCCCCAATCCCACGCATCAGAGCCAATCCATTCAACCTCACTGCTGAGCAGATCCACACCCTGTACCGTTTGGACCGGGACACCATCACCGCCATCGTAGACATGACACACAACGACATTGTCAGCATGATAGAAAGTCCAACCGCCATCCCCCCCCTACTGAAGGTAGTGTCTGTACTCCACTTCCTGGCCACAGGCACCTACCAGCACACAGTGGGGCACCTGCATGACATTTCACAACCATTATTCTCACGAACACTCATCCAAGTGCTCGATGCCCTCCTCAAGCACACAGACGACCACATCTCATTACCACGGACTGGCCTGGAGATTGAAAACACCAAAGTGGGTTTCCATGCACTAGCCGGCATACCCGGTTGCATTGGTGCCATCGACTGCACCCATGTGGAATTGGTGGTTCCACGTGCCATGGAGGTACCGTACCGCAACCGGAAACAATTCCACTCAATCAACGTGCAAATGGTCTGTGACTCCAACAAGATCATCACACATTGTTGTGCCCGATTCCCCGGATCAACCCATGATTCTATGGTCCTGAGGAACTCCACAATACCACGCTACATGGAGCGACATGCAGGGCCAAGATCCTGGCTACTCGGTGAGTCCAATGTCATGGAAGTGGGCAGGTGAATGACGTACCGATGCATACTCCACCTGGCAGAAAGGGGGGGGATGATGCATACTCCACCTGGCAGAAAGGGGGGGGGATGATGCATACTCCACCTGGCAGAAAGGGGGGGGGGGGTGATGCATACTCCACCTGGCAGAAAGGGGGGGGGATGATGCATACTCCACCTGGCAGAAAGGGGTGGGGGGATGATGCATACTCCACCTGGCAGAAAGGGGGGGATGATGCATACTCCACCTGGCAGAAAGGGTGGGGGATGATGCATACTCCACCTGGCAGAAAGGGGGGGGGATGATGCATACTCCACCTGGCAGAAAGGGGGGGGGGTGATGCATACTCCACCTGGCAGAAAGGGGGGGGGGTGATGCATACTCCACCTGGCAGAAAGGGGGGGGGTGATGCATACTCCACCTGGCTGTGAGTAACACAGAGAACGGAGACAGAAGATGGGCACTCACAATGCACACAACCCCTCTGCATACATTGGGTGATGGCATGCAAAACAGGCCATGGGAGCCATGAGCATATACTGGTTGCATTGTGTGAATCAATCAGTGCATGTAGAAGTGAGCCAAAGTAACAGTTGGATGCGAGCCATGGTGGAACATCATGTTCCTGATCAGACGACATGACTGACACATACATTCTCGCCTACATACAGGTGATGCAGGCTATCCCCTGAAGAGGTGGCTCCTTACACCAGTCCGGAACCCGCAGAACCAGCACGAGGAGGACTTCAACCGTGCACATACACGTACTCGTGTGGTCATAGAGCAGACATTCGGCCTATTGAAGGCACGGTTCCGAAGCCTCAGCAGGTCTGGTGGGGCACTCCTGTATGGCCATGAGAAGGTGGCAAAGATCGTCATGGCATGTGTCATGCTACACAATATGTGCGTCAGACGGAATGTGCCCCTGCCCCCTGACGCAGAACTGCAACCACCTGACGATGAGAATGAGGAGGGTGCAGATGGGGCGGCACCCCATGGAGGAGGCGATGCACAGGAGGGGCGTGCAATGCGCCAAAGTATCATCGACCACTGCTTCTAGCACACGCGGCTGGTGTTTATCACATGGAGACTGCACTTGGGGCACTGTGTGTCTCTGGGACATGCACACTGTGGACTGTACACCAATAAAGCACACATACGCAATGAAAATGTCCACACATTACTTTTTAGGAAAGAAAAAAGTGTATTGAAACTATGAAATGTCGTGTCACACCCCCTCTCACCTCCCCCCTGCACACCCCAACCCACCCCCTCCCACCTCCCCCCTGCACACCCCAACACACCCCCTCCCACCTCCCCCCTGCACACCCCAACACACCCCCTCCCACCTCCCCCCTGCACACCCCAACACACCCCCTCCCACCTCCCCCCTGCACACCCCAACACACCCCCTCCCACCTCCACCCTGCACACCCCAACACACACCCTCTAGGTGTCAACAGATGCCTGTGACAGTGGCCACAGGCTGTCACAAGCCCCCTCTCCCGGCCCCCGGGGCACCCCTGGCTGTGGAGCGCAGGTTACGTCCGGAACGTCGCACAGGGCTGCTCTGTGCAGAACTGGCAGTGGAGGATGTCCCTGGCTGCCCCTGTGCATGCACGTCCTGTGAGGTGTGGGTGTGCTCAGTGAGCGCACGACGCAAGGCGGCAAGTTCCGCACAGATGTCCCTGGACATGGCCTGCATGGCATCCCTCAGGGTGGCAGTGCTCCGTGCTACTTCGGCCCTTAGGGTCTCCGTGGCCTGTTCAATGGTAGACCTAGCCCCCACACATTCCGCGGCATGCTCATTCAGCATCGTGGACAGTTGATGCTGCCGTTCTGTGATGTCCTCGAGGGACTGCTGGCCCTGATGGCCCATGGCCAGTGCTGGTGGAGTGATGGAGGGGCTGCTCCCCTCCTGTGGAGTGTGGACAGGGCATGGGGTGGAAGGCCACTCCTCTACCTCTGTGTGCCCCTGTGTGTGATCCTCATGGGGGCTGGCGTCTGAGAAACAGGGGGAATGTAGTAGGTCAGTGGGGCTTCTGACCTCGTGCTCCATGTCTGAGTCTGAACATGCAGCTGTTGCAGCTGTCTCACCGATGTTGCTGCTGGCTGCTGACCCCGTGCCTTCTGTGGCAGGCAATGTCGGTGGAGGTGGAGCAGCTGCTGCTGGCCTGCTGCCTACAGGGGTGCTTGCCGGTGGGACATCCGGTGTGCTTGCAGTGGGACCTGCTTGTAGTGGGGTCTGCCTCACTGCAGCTGAGGTTGAGGGTGCAGGGACGTTATTGATGGCCTTCTTGGCTCTCTTCGGCGCAGGGGTGTCCTGGTCCTCTGGGTGTGAATCTGTGCCTGTGGTGGAGCAAAGGAGGGAGGGCGTTATTGATGGGTCTGCGGACTTTGGAATGACGATATTGACATTATTCTGGTCAGTAGATGAGGCAGATTTCAGGCAGTGCCATGCAGGTTGTCTCCTTTCAGTGTGGAATGTGGATGCAGGTATGCGGGTGCCAGCAGTGTATACAGGGTGGTGCTTGCATGTGGCTATGGGCAGTGTTGATATGTGTTGCATTTACACTCTAGGGCATCCTTGTGCTACACATGATTGGACTGCAGTGACTATGGCATGTCTTGTTTGAGGCACCTACCTTCTTCGCCTGATGTCGGAGCTCCCCTTTCCATCCCTCCGACGCCTTCAATGGATTCCATGCCAATCGTGGTTGCACAGATCTCCTCCCACGGTTGGAGTTTTAGGGGGGATTCCGACCCTCCACCGGTACCCAGGGCAAGGTTGCGGTTTGCTGAGATGACAGCTCTGACCCGTATGCGTAGGTCATCCCAGCGCTTCCTGCACTGCTGTGGGGTGCAGGGTACGGTCCCCACCGCGCTGACGCGCTCAGCCACCAGGGCCCAGATGGCCTTCTTCTTCCCTATCGCTGTCCTGGTCATTTCCGGGGAGAAAACGACACCTGCGTTGTCTTGCAGGGTCTCCGCAAGCATGCAGAGTTCCTCCCGGCTGAATCTCTCCTGGCACTGGCGGTCACATGCCTTTTTCACAGATTTAGGCATTTTCGGGTACTTGGATGGGTGGGTGATAGGTTGGGACAGGTGTCAGGGTTGGGTCTGGTGTTGTTCGGTAGGATGGCAATGGATTGTGTTTTTAAAGATGGCCGATGGGCTGTTTCCCGTTCCGGCGCGATGACGCTATTTCCGGTTCTGCTTTTTACGGCCGCCGCAAATTACGGTGGCCGCTACTTACGGTGGCCGCAAATTACGGTGGCCGCTACTTACGGTGGCGGAATTGCACCTTGCTCGCTTTACGATGCCGGTAGGGGCCTTTTCCGCCATGGCGTTAATTGCATTACCGCCATGGCGTAATGCTCGTGCGCGATGGGTCATAATGTGGCGCTCTTTACGCCATCGGCCCACGGCGTAAACGCTCATTACGCCATGGCGGTAATGACTGACGATTACCACACCATGCGTCAATGCGCTTTTTTTGACGCCCAGGTACTGCTCTTATTCTCAGGGGGTCCTGGTCATCAGCACAGAGGATGATACTGCAGTGTCACAAAGCACCTGTATTTGCCTTTTTTTTTTTTTATCAACAGGTGGATTGCAAGTTTTCGACAGCATTTTTGTATAATTGCATGAGATTTGAATTTTAATGAAAATGCTGCTGAAACCACTGCTTACTGGCACCCATACTTTTCAAGCAACAAGATGAACAATACGTAAAGCTGGGGGAACAATAGGGTAAAACAGAAAACTGAAGTAAAGAAAATGTAAGAAACATGGAAAAAGCAATAAAGGTGAAATAAATAACAGAGTAATACCAGAAAGTAAGTACGGAGAATGTAGGGGTTTTGCAAAAAATAATATGAAGACAATAATGTGGACAGTAGGTTGTGCCTGTGAAGGAGGTTGGTAACCTGACCTCTGTTATTTGGTCACACTCCTCCCCAATAGCGAAAGTGCAATAAGTTGTCCACCACCAGAGGAAGTAGCGTAGTTCAAAGGCAAATCCTGCTTTACACACAGGGATTATGATCATGTGGATGAAATGTAATGTTATCAATTCATTCATTATTTCGGAAGCTTGCTTGTCTCTTTGTCCACTGTCCACCCACAGGATGAATTCTCCATCGGCAGAATTTGATGAGACTGCAATCGTAGAGATAACGTCAGATATATGATATATTTCAATAGAACAGCATGGTATTCAAGTCTTGCTTAGCTCATGGTGGGGATACATTAGTGTCTTGGATTGTGCAAGCATCAGCTAGTCAATGTTTGAGAGAGGGGCATGCAGTGCTCAACTTCTCCATACATGTATACCAGCTTTCATGTGAACTACTGCACTGCTTTTATGATCTGAATACTGACAGTTCTCACTACAGTGCTGCTAATCAATCATGTTGTATACACAACCAACCACACAGACGCTTGGTGCTTAAAAACAGAAGCGCTGAAGACCAAGTTTGGGTGGGGGGGATTACCACAGGATAATGCCTGCTGCCACGTTAATGCTCAAGTCAAATCCTCTGGGAATAAGCAGGAGAAGGACTGATCTCAAGTGATATTAATCACACCCAGGGACTTTAAGGTTATTAGTAGTTACGTCATAGATCTGAAGGATGAATGGCTCTGTCAGTATTGCCACAGCTCAATCCCACATTTGAGGGATGAATGGCTCTGTCAGTATTGCCACCGTTCAATCCTACATCTGAGGGATGAATGGCTCAGTGAGCATGGTTACAGTGTAATCATACATCTGAAGGATTAATGGCTGTGACAGTATTGCCACTGTGCAATCGAGCATCTGAAAGATGAATTGCTGAGTCAGCATTGTGTGATGAATCCTGCAGACCCCTCAATAAACCCCTGCCTAAAGTCTGGGCAGGTGGCCTGGGAAAGGCAGGCGCTTCCTGGTGCTGACCTTGGGGGTGGTGCTCTGAAGGAGGATCACCTGGGCAAAGACAAGGCTCAGGGTGCTGAGGAGACCTTGTGGGATGAGACACAGTTTTTGTTTCCAAAAAAGAAGAACCATTTACAAGTACCCAGGCATCTAATGGTGTTTTGTCATTATGGTGTCGGATCTAAAAATTGAACATCTTAATGGTCATAAAGCGAATGTAAAATATCTAAACATATCAAGAAAGGAAAGCCTGTATTAACCATGTAAAGTTAGAAATCATCTTAACTCCTAGAGGTACAGTGAGAGGAAATCTGTGAATAATTGCCCAAATGAACTGTCTTTCCCTTTTCAAGTAAATTCTTGTGTTGTTTTCTTAAATGTACTTAGAAGACATGAACCTGAGTTTAAAAGTAGAAAGCTAACTATAAAACCTGATTTTGTTGTTGGGGACTTCAAGTCCCATAATCCCCGAAGTACTAGGATGAGGAAGAGGGCACAAGAGTTATACAACAAGAGTGGTCAGCTTGTTAAGGAAAATGACTCAAACCTGAGGGAAACAGAGAAGCCTAAAAGGCCACCTCAGGTTCAGGCCATTAGGTGGAGGTGGAGTTGCAGCAGCAGCTGCAGTGGATGGACAGAGCAGCAGCAGGCTTGTTGTTGGCAGTCCAAGCAGCAGTTGGTGGAAACAGAGGGTGCCAGCACCACTACAGGATAGATTCCAGCTGCCGGTACTAAAGTGCAGAGGTTGTGCAGCGGGAAGTGTGAAGGAAGAAGGCTTTTCCACATGTGAAGAGAATTACAGCGACTGTGCAGCAGGAAACATGCTGGAGACCGTGGCTGGAGACTGGTATTCACCAGCGGGTCTCAGGAGCAAGCCAAGCTCCGTACTTAATTGGCAGAAACTAAGGCAACTCCAGCGAGGAAGTGTGTCCATTCGGAAGAAGCCAAAGCAGTGGAATCCCTGCAGCACGTGGCTTTCTAATCCCTTGTGCAGGTAACAGAAGCAGAGGAGAATCACTCTAATGTGTGTGGAATTGCTGTAAACCAACCGTTGGTTGTCGGACAATGAATGCAACAAAAGTAGCACTCGCGTATAAGTGAAATTGCTTATATATCACTAATTGAATACCAAACTGAAGAAAACAGCACAATGTCCAATCGTGTACACTTAAAAAGGATTCTAAAGTGAAGATTAACTAAAGGATCATTTGTAAAGCAGCAGCAACCATTGTAGTAGTGAACTCAAGTGGTGAAGTAGTAGAAATCATTGTAGCATTTAACCCAAGTGACCAAACTTTAAAGATTGTGAGTTACAGTGAACAAGCAAGCATTGGCCAAAGCCAAGAGTGGTACAAGCATTATCCGAAGCCAAGAGGGGTACAAGCATTACCCAGAGCCAAGAAGGTAACAAGCAGTACCTAAAGTCCACACAGGTACATGCATTGGCCAAAGCCAAGGAATTGCTTAAAAAATTGCCTACAGCTAAAAGAGACTAATACCAAGACATACAATTAAGTTACTGTGGATAACAGAAAGAGAAGGGGTGAATGCAATTTTTTCAAAGGTGAAGTTTGTGGATTGATATTGTTCCATAGAAGTAAAGCTGGCATACAAACTCACATTGCCAAAGCCAAAAGGAAGAAAGGTAGAATCACATCCTTAAGGGGATCGTTGTGGCAAATCATCCTGACCAAGGATATAATTAATGCTATTTGAAGGACTGAAAATAACTATACAAGGAAGAAGAGAAATCTTACTCGTGTTGAACATTGGATTAATAGAATTGTCTTTTGACAAGTACAAGGTGCAGAGAATGGTTTGGAACTTTGTTATCAACCCGAATATCCCTGGTTTTATTTTGCGTAACTTGGGAACTGACTCCAACTTAAGCCCCATGGAAGGGGAATTCACTGAGGTTATAAAGAGTGACTGCGAAAACAAATGAATTTACTGTCGTGAATTGTCACACATTTTCTCATGTATTGCACGAGGGCCAGATACCCTTTGTTAGAGTGTTTCCTTTAGTTTGTTTTAGGCAGGTAAATCCTCGCCAGGGTAGGGATAGTGAGCCATTAATTGAAACATATGATTTAATAAAATAGCATTTGAGAGAAATCATCTAAAAGTTGTCTGCCTCACATTTCTGATCCTTCACAATTGCCACAGTTAAATCCAACATCTGAAGAATTAATTGCTCTGTCATTATTAACACAGTTCAATAATACATCTCAGTGATGCATGGCTCAGTCAGAATGGCCACAGTTCTATCCTACATCTGAAGGATGAATGACTGTCAGTGCTGCTACAGTTCAATACTACATTTGAAGTATGATTGGCTCAGATAGGGTATTACCACTTCAGCGGAAATGGCAATTTCAATTTGTGTTTTTTGTTGCATTTTTGCCACTTTTTTACCACAAACATATAGATGGTAAATTGGGGTACAGAATTTATAAAGTAGGGGGTGCGTTGGAAAGGGAATTTAAGGAGTGTGGGATGTTTTTACCCATGCATCCAAGCCCTAGCATAAAACTGTGCATTACTGGCATTGAAAACATCATGATGGCCAGAACTCCCCAGAGAGTGCACAGGGAAAACATGAAGAATAGGCTGCCACCCATTTTTGCCTATGTTGTGAGCATAGGAGGGCACTGCCTAAAACCACCATTGGGCTACACACACAGTAGCCTGAAACCATTGGGAGTGGCAATGCTGATTGCCAAAAGCAACCCAGAACTGTGGGGAATTAATTTTCTTAATGTCAAAAAGGGATGCAATACTGGTGTTCACCACTATCAGAAAGCCGGTGTTTTAAAACCACCAGACTTTTGTGTAGAACTGAACAAATGAACCCAAACCAGGCCAAGGAAAGACTTGCTAAGAGGTGGATACAATGTAAAACTATATTCTGAAATGACTTGAAGGAAGTAATTATTTAACTTATATATAAAAAAAATAGCTGGGGATGTCAGCAGCTTAAGTGAATTTGGGTTTAAAGCCACTAAAATCGAAATGTTTAGAATACATAAGTGACCTACTTGTGAGTGTCACATAGGTTGCAATTGTTTAAATGTCATAGTTTTGAACTTAGAATCAGTGTTCTAGCTGCATGTGTAAAAATTGTCAGTGTGATATGAATGTAGAAAACTGGGAACTAAAGTGACATTTAGCTGATGCCTGACTTGAAAAGAGAGTGGATTCTGCCTTACAACTACCCCCGACACGAGAGGGAATTCAGCAGCTGTGTTCCCAGGCCTGGCTGCATCCTGCTGGCCCTGCCAAAAGGAGATGACACCTCTCTGATTGAATTAGGGGAGTGTCACCTGGGGACTACAGGAAACTAAACAAAGCACTGTCCCTGGCTCAGGCAAATGTTATATTAGGGGGGTCGTAAAATGGCTTCCTCTTGGGAGAAACTGGGAGGGGCAGTGCCTGTGAGAGCAAGCTGAGCTTGGGGGAAGTGGATAAACCAGAAATTCCACCATGTGCTTTGGAAAACCACACCCCTTTGGGGCCAGAGCATGATTTTAAAAAGATGGATAATTCACAGTGCGGACTTGTCAAAATTGTATAAATAACATCATAATTCTTGTGATTTTTCTGTGCACATTTTAAGAGGTGTTAGGACCCTGTGGGATGTTCTTGGGGATAGTAGCGGAAAAAAGGTTGTTACTCCAAATGTATGCATGTTAAAAATCTGACACTTTATCATCTGAAACCCATATCCCTGGTGCACATTTGTGTAAAATCTGGAAAAGTTTAGAGGTTGTTATCTGGATGAAAAGGGGAGAATTCTGTCATAAGTGGACACGACATCGTACAAAGACAGGGATCGGATGGTTTGGTGCTACAGAAAATATGTTAACTGGACCTATAATATTAGAAAAATGGTACATAGATAAATATGTATTTGGGTCAGAAATAGATTTGTGTGCAATTTGAGAAGGGGAGGTTCCTCTGACCATAAAACCTACATCATCACTCTGACACTCCATTTCTTTCCCCCAATCATGGGAGAGAGGAAAGCTTGGCCAATGATAAGTGAGAGGGGCAGACTTAGCTAGGCCCAGGCACACACCCATTTTCAAAACACATAAAAAGAGCCACTGAAACCCAGGTAGAGACATTCACTTTCCACTGTCTTGCGGCACGCTTTGCCGGGAGACTTCAGACTTCACATCCAGAGATCCAGACTTCAAATCCCTCAATCCCCAGAGACCAGACATTAACTCCAGAATTCGTAGCAGAGAGGCCTGAATCCACAACCTGAATCCTCTTCAACAGGCCTCAAAACCAACCAAACTATTCAACAGCCGGGTGAGCTGTTTGAATTCTTTGCCAAGAACTTTTGCAAGAACCTGTAGCAGTATCCAGAAAGCAGTGCTGTATCCGGAACCGCTAGCAGAACCGATAACAGAACCAGAGACCCAGAGACCAGATCACTGTGAAGAACCGCTAGCAGAAGTCCAGCCAATCCTGACCCGATCAGTGACTAAGTCGCATTCCTGTCGAAAATATAGTGCGAGTACCCAGCTAGTACTGTGCCAAAACCAATCTCTTAGTTTAAAATAATGTAATCCAAACTATTTTATCCTATTAGAACTGCCTCCTAAAATTGTGTCTTTCTGTCATCTTTAAAACTGAAAACTGTCATCTGTCATTTTGAGCTTTGAAATTTCAAATTCGAAAAACCACCTTTACTAAATCGGCTGTATCTCCGGAACCGTCTGTGCTAGGAGCGAGTTTTAACTGTCATCTTAAAGCTAAGATTCTAAGCTTTCCAACGAGCCTAGAACCCTTATAGTGCCTCCGTAATTGGGCTCAACGCACACGACTAAATTTGCCGCGATTTGACATTTTGCTTAATTTCAGCCACGTGTAAAAATATTTGTCCCTGCTTTCCTTGCTGAAATTCGTGTGCAACCTGACAATCATTCATAGAGCATTGCTAAAGTGATCCTGAATTAATTTAAGTATCTCTCACTCACCCTAAACCTCCTATAGGGAATTAAAAGCAATTTGAGTATATTTTTCACTTCATTGCCACCACATTTAAAAGGATTTTGCCTGTGTTTAAAACTCCTACCTGTTTTCCTCTAAGCTTGCTAGGGGGGAACTGAATTATATTTGATTGCATTCCTGACAACAGTGTGCTTTCCTCCCATCTCTTTACCTTGCATAGGGGGAGGTGAATTGTCAAAGAAAAGTGATTACATTGTCTTTTGTTGAAGTCATATCAAGTTTATTTTCTGTACTGTATTTTCATTCATCATTGCATTGTCCTTGAAGCCATAAAAGCATTCTCAGCTACTTTATCCTCTCTATATCACTTCTAAGCCATCAAAAAGAGTGTACCACTGTAACATTATCCATTGTTGATCACTATCATCTTCACAAGTGTGCTATCAAATATTAATTTACTATAAAAGTGTGATAGATATATATTGTTTAATTTTCAAATAAACCTTTTAATTTGCAAAACAAACCTACTTCTTAGCTCAGTGGGGTCAGGGGGATTCTAAGAGAGGGGAGTTATATAAGGGTTGTCATCCAGAGTAAACGAACTGGACCTAAAAATATATCAATAAGGGTTTCCCTCAGCATCCCAGAATAGGCATTGACTTAGCTGTAGTGTTGAATTGAATCTGCTTACAAAGTGGGGGCTCGGAGCCGGAGATTCTGGATTAGACTTACCACTTGTGCATTTTAATACAGTGTGCCAACTGACCGGATACACATATCCGTTAGATCACCACGCTGTTTTACACTGTGAAAGCACTCCTCAAAGGAACGCTCTAAGGAAAAGTCTGTTTTGCAAAATAAAATACAAACTTCTGTAAGTCAGGAAGGAACTCAAATTCCAGAATGACGACACTGGTAGACATCAAAATGGCCAGAGATGTAACGCTCACCTAATTCCCGCAGAGGCGCCGGTCTTGACTGGGTGAATGCCGTATCTTCAAAGGTGATGTGTAACACACGGTTGGCTCTTTGGGCTGGACCTCTGTGCACTGTATGTCTGACTCGAAGAGTAAGATGTCTTAGGTAAGTGAACGCCGAGCTCTCCATCTGCCTCGGGGCAGGGTGCCGTAACCAGTTTCTTCACTGGATAAGGGTGCAGGCCTCTTGACCTCAGAGGACTGCTGTCCGTCGTTAACTGCACGAACGGTAAGTTCTGGGCACTTCAAATGTCTTAAAAGTCTTTTGTAATGATATCTCTTGTTTTGCAGGGTTCCGGCGATGGCGGATGGTGGGCTGATGAGAGTTGAGGATCGAACCCGCGTGAGGAATAGAAGCGCCTGGAAGCACGTAAGTAAGCGCTTGTAGCCTGCTTCAGGATGCGCACTAACTGTCCCTTTTATCTTGCAGGTACAAGTTCGGAGCTTTAGATAAGCTGAAGGGTGCTGGAATACCCACTGGATTCGGCGTGGGAAGGAGTAATGGCACATGAGTAATAAAGTTGCCCAATGTCTTTAAACGCACCTTCTTTTGTCTTTCAGATGCGGGATGCAGCGCCGAAGGCCTCCGGAGCGTGCGAAGAGCTGGTAAGCTTTTGTCTTTCAGATGCCGGAATGCAGTGCGAAGACCTCCGGAGCATGCGAAGAGTAGGTAAGCCTTTGTCTTTCAGATGCCGGAATGCAGCGCAAGGCGTTGGTGACAGCCGATGGACCAGGTAAGAGATGCGCTGCCACTGAAGACCGTAGTGCTAACCTGTTCTTTCTTTGTCTTTACAGGTGCTGCTGAAGACTGGATTCCAGGATGGTAAGCCTTTGTTCCCTTAGGCCCAGGATCAGAAGCAGAAGACACGATGAGCTTTCTGCTGCAGAGAATGCAGAATAACGCAAAGCAAGATTCATCCATCGGGTGTGGTTTAAATAGCCTCCTGTAGTGCTTAGGTGTCTCCTTCCACAGCCACGCCTAAGAAAAGAGTTCCTGCTTTCCAGAAGAGTTCCAGTGTTCTGAACCTAGGGAGTGGCTCCTGCCCCACCCAACAGGAAAAGTAGTCCCAAACAGAAGAGGATCAGGGGTTCAACTGGCAGGTAAGTAAGCAGCATGGTCTGCTGCAGGTAAGTCCACCCAAGCATTATGAGCCCGGCGCTTCCAGCGCTGGGACTGGGCATCTTTATGAGCCTGGTGCCACTGGCGCCAGGACAGGGTCCAAAAGGTCCCAATTGGGACTGGCTGGCACTCGGAACCGGGGTTATGGGTCTGCTTCCAAGGGAGTCGGGCAAGTCCTGATCTTTTGAAAGCAGAGATCATGACAGCACCCCCCCCTCAAAGCCCCTCCCAAACCGGGCTTCTCCGGGGGTTTGGGCTTGTTAGGAAATGTTCGATGAAATCTTTTGATTAGACGAGGCGCGTGGACATATTCTGCAGGTTCCCAGGATCTTTCTTGGGGACCGTAGCCTTTCCAGTCAATCAGGTAAAATAGTTTAGATTTGGAGATCTTGGAATCCAGGATGCTTTTGACTTCAAACTCGAGTTCTCCATCAACTAGAATAGGTTTTGGAGATGTAGTTAGTCGGGTTTGAGGTTGCACGGGTTTTAATAGAGAGACGTGGAAGATCGGATGTATCTTCATGTGAGGGGGCAAGTCCAACTTGACCGCTACTGGATTTACTATGGTAGTGATGGAATAGGGACCAAGGTATCTTGGGTTGAATGTGCTTGGTCCTTTTAGAGGTAGATATTTGGTGGATAACCAGACTTGATCTCCTACTTGATATTGGGGGGCTTCCTTCCGATGTTGGTCTGCTCCTTTCTTGTATTGTTCTTTAGCCCTTTGAAGGTGAGAAACAGCTTCCTTAAAGGCTTGGGTGATTGTAGAATGCAGGTGGTCTACTGCTGGTGTTCCAAGATCTTGGAGTGGATCCAACTCCGAGGTTCGAGGGTGACTACCGTATAAAAGAAAAAACGGGGTCTTCCCAGTTCCCGAGTGGACAGAGTTATTGTAGGCATATTCGGCTATCCAAAGGATATCTTTCCAAGTTTTTTTCAGTTTGTTGTAGCATGCAGCGCAAATACTGTTCCAGAGTTTGATTGGTCCTCTCGGTTTGTCCGTCGGTTTGAGGTTGGTGGCTGGTCGAAAGTCTCACATCAATTTGAGCCGACCGACAGCAACTTCGCCAAAAATGAGAAATAAATTGACTACCTCGATCCGAAATTAGAACTGAAGGAAAACTGTGCAGTCGGACGATGTTTTCGAGAAATTCTCGGGCCAGAGTTGCTGCTGTTGGTAAGCCTTTGAGTGGAATGAAATGCGCCATCTTGGAGAATAGGTCCACGATTACTAGGATCGTATTGTATCCGGAGCATGGAGGTAGATCGGTGATGAAGTCCATAGAAAGCGTATGCCAATGGCGAGGCGGGATGTCAATAGGGCGTAAGAGGCCGGCTGGTTTTTCCTTTTGACTCTTGTTTTGGGCGCATACTCCACAGGACATTATAAAGTCTCTGATATCTTTTTTCCAAGACGGCCACCAGAAGTAGCGCTTGATCTTTTCCGAGGTCTTGGTCATACCGGGATGTCCTTCCATTAAAGAATCGTGATAACAAGAGATTACCTTTTTCTGTAAATCTGTTCTGGGCAGGTATAACCGTTCTTGGAAATATAATAGGTTGTCCTTCACCGTAAAGTCCTTTCCCTGCAGATGCCAATTCTGTATGTCTGCTGGAGTTACCAGTAGCCTGGCTTTATCCTTAACTTCCTCTATGGATTGTGTGGCGATTACACCTAGAATTCTTTGTTCGGGAATGATAGGTACAGGTTTACGATTGATCAAATGTTCTTCCACTCCCATCCGAGAAAGGGCATCAGCTTTACCGTTTTTTGTACCAGGTCGATAGGTAATTATGAAGTCAAACTCGGCAAAGAATAGTGCCCAACGGAGTTGCCTAGAGGATTGAGCTTTTGCGGTTTTCAAATATTGCAGGTTTCGGTGATCTGTAATCACAGTAACGGTGTGTCGGGCCCCCAGAAGATAATGCCGCCAAGCCTTAAAGGCGGACTTGATAGCTAGAAGTTCCTTATCAGTAATAGTGTAATTGATTTCAGGAGGTGAGAATTTGCGGGACCAAAATGCCACGGGATGCAACTGATTGGTTACTGGGTCCTTTTGTGACAGAACTGCCCTCATGGCAAGGCTCGAAGCATCATTTTCAACGATGTAGGGGAGTTCTGGGCGAGGATGTTTTAAGATCGGTGCAGAGATAAATCTAGTCTTCAAATTCTGGAAAGCTTGTTCCGCCTCGGTAGACCATTCAAAACGTTTGTTTTTCTTTAACAAGGCGGTGATGGGCTGGACTATTCGAGAGAATTCGGGGATAAACCTGCGGTAAAAGTTAGCGAAGCCTAACATGCTTTGAACACCTTTTACGGAGGATGGCGATGGCCATTTGAGAATTGCATCGACCTTCTTTGAATCCATACGCACTCCGCTAGGTGATAATATGAATCCCAAGAATTCAACTTCAGTCACGTTGAAAACACATTTTTCCAACTTAGCGAAAAGTTTGTGTTGACGCAATCTCTCGAGGACCATTTTCACGTGTTTCCGATGTTCAGTTTCCGATGAAGAATAAACGAGGATGTCGTCAATGTAAACAACAACACACACATCTGTGAGCTCTCTGAGGACATCGTTCATAAATAAGGCGGCCGGGGCATTGCAAAGTCCGAAGGGCATGACCTGATATTCAAATAGCCCATACTTGGTGCGGAAGGCCGTCTTCCATTCATTGCCCTCTTTTACTTGTACCAAGTGGTAGGCTCCTCTAAGATCCAGCTTTGTATATATGCATGCTTTTCTGACTTGGTCCAGGAGTTCAGGGATCAAAGGTAACGGATATCTATTCTTAACGGTGATCTGGTTCAGGGCGCGATAATCTATACAAGTTCTAAGGTCCCCTTCTTTTTTTGGAACGAAGAACAAAGCTGAGGAAGCAGGGGACTTGGAAGGACGAATAAACCCATTCGCTAGGTATTGATCCAGGTATTGTCGAAGGTGAAGGTTCTCAGGCTCGGTGAGGGCATAAATTCTACTACAAGGAGGAGTAGATCCAGGTATCAGGTCTATCTGGCAGTCATAAGACCTATGAGGAGGTAGAGAGTTAGCCTGATCCTTCCGGAAAACATCTTGGAATTCTAGGTATTCAGGAGGTAACTGAGGAGTCCCCGAGGAAATTGCTGCCAGTGCAACACCAGGTCGAGGGTGACAAGTAGAGACACATTCTGGAAACTGAACCGTTCTTGCTCGCCAATCGATCTGAGGATTGTGCTTCTCTAACCAAGGAATTCCTAGAATAATCTGGAACTGGGGGGCCTTGATCACATCGAACACGATCTTCTCATGGTGTCCATCTTGACTTACTAGCGTCACTTCTTGGGTGGTATGCGTTACTGGTCCGGAGGCTATCTCCGTACCATCCACCGTAGTAATGACGTCCTTTACAGCCTTTGGACAAAGAGTCAGATTCATCCTCAAAACCATTTCATGATCCACATAATTGCCGATGGCACCGCTGTCGACGTAAGCTTCAATCGCATGTAATCGATCCGGATGTTCAGGGCTAATGAGGACCATAGGTATCACGAAATGCGAGGTCACGGAACTGGTTTTAACGCTCGGCAAGAGGACCTCTATTCTTGTCGGGCGAGGTCGTTTCCCTGCTCAGAGTTTGTGACCCTGGTAACTGCAGCTCCTACTGCCTTCTTGGCTGGTTTCACCGGACAGTCTCGAAGAAAGTGCCCCGAGTTTCCGCAATAGAGGCATAATTGCAGCTGTTTTCTCCTTTCCCGCTCCTTTTGTGTTAGTGGTCCTTTCAGGCCCCCTATTTGCATGGGTTCCCCGGAGTCTACTCCTTTGGTAGGAGTTGGTGGTTTGGAAAATACTCGAGCATCAAACTTGGAACGATCGGCCTTCCTGCTCTGCAGTCTGTGGTCAATTTGAATGACTAAGTCAATATAGTCCGAACAGTCTTGCGGGGGATTCACTACTTGGGCTAACACACCTTTGAGCTCTCCACGTAGACCTCTATAAAACAGCGTAATCCTTTTGTCCTCAGGCCATCGAGTTTCCACTATCAGTCTGTTGAAAGACGCAATATAAGCCAAAAGGTCTTGATTACCTTGTCGCAATGAAAGGAGCTCATTGTCCAAGGCCTGCCCCTGTGAATGTCTTGCAAACAGTTTTTCCATACTGAGCTGAAAAGCTCGAAAATCATGGAGAACCGGATCATCTTGATTAACTAGAGGGATCGACCAGTCTGCCGCATTGCCACTAAGGTACGAAAGCACGAAAGCTACCTTAGCTTGATCAGTTGGAAAGGCTGCTGGCCGGCATAAGAAGTGCAACCGTCACTGATTAATAAATACTGCAAACCTCTTTGGGTCACCAGAAAATCGTTCAGGCGGAGCCAGAGGTACATTCCCAGGTAGGTTGACCTGCACTGGGTTCATAGAGGATGTTGAAGGAAGATTTGCCCCTGAAGCGGGTAACGGAGTTTGTCCGGCTTGTGACTGTAGCAATTGTCTAGCGAGATCGTCTGTTCGCTCCTTGGAAATAATCAGTTCCCTTCTTAGAGCATTCATTTCCTGACGGGCTGCATGCACTTCTGCTCTTAGTTCCCCAAGTAACTGGGCTAGCTGGTCGGTATCCGAGGTTTCCATAGCGCCTGGGTGGGAGTTTTGCGATAGGCTTTGCGTTCTGTAACGCTCACCTGATTCCCGCAGAGGCGCCGGTCTTGACTGGGTGAATGCCGTATCTTCAAAGGTGATGTGTAACACACGGTTGGCTCTTTGGGCCTGACCTCTGTGCCCTGTATGTCTGACTCGAAGAGTAAGATGTCTTAGGTAAGTGAACGCCGAGCTCTCCATCTGCCTCGGGGCAGGGTGCCGTAACCAGTTTCTTCACTGGATAAGGGTGCAGGCCTCTTGACCTCAGAGGACTGCTGTCCGTCGCACGAACGGTAAGTTCTGGGCACTTCAAATGTCTTAAAAGTCTTTTGTAATGATATATCTTGTTTTGCAGGGTTCCGGCGATGGCGGATGGCGGGCTGATGAGAGTTGAGGATCGAACCCGTGTGAGGAATAGAAGCGCCGGAAGCACGTAAGTAAGCGCTTGTAGCCTGCTTCACGATGCGCACTAACTGTCCCTTTTATCTTGCAGGTACAAGTTCGGAGCTTTAGAGAAGCTGAAGGGTGCTGGAATACCCACTGGATTCGGCGTGGGAAGGAGTAATGGCACGTGAGTAATAAAGTTGCCCAATGTCTTTAAACGCACCTTCTTTTGTCTTTCAGATGCGGGATGCAGCGCCGAAGGCCTCCGGAGCGTGCGAAGAGCTGGTAAGCTTTTGTCTTTCAGATGCCGGAATGCAGTGCGAAGACCTCCGGAGCATGCAAAGAGTAGGTAAGCCTTTGTCTTTCAGATGCCGGAATGCAGCGCGAGGCGTTGGTGACAGCCAATGGACCAGGTAAGAGATGCACTGCCACTGAAGACCGTAGTGCTAACCTGTTCTTTCTTTGTCTTTACAGGTGCTGCTGAAGACTGGATTCCAGGATGGTAAGCCTTTGTTCCCTTAGGCCCAGGATCAGAAGCAGAAGACACGATGAGCGTTCTGCTGCAGAGAATGCAGAATAATGCAAAGCAAGATTCATCCATCGGGTGTGGTTTAAATAGCCTCCTGTAGTGCTTAGGTGTCTCCTTCCACAGCCACGCCTAAGAAAAGAGTTCCTGCTTTCCAGAAGAGTTCCAGTGTTCTGAACCTAGGTAGTGGCTCCTGCCCCACCCAACAGGAAAAGTAGTCCCAAACAGAAGAGGATCAGGGGTTCAACTGGCAGGTAAGTAAGCAGCATGGTCTGCTGCAGGTAAGTCCACCCAAGCATTATGAGCCCGGCGCTTCCAGCGCTGGGACTGGGCATCTTTATGAGCCTGGTGCCACTGGCGCCAGGACAGGGTCCAAAAGGTCCCAATTGGGACTGGCTGGCACTCGGAACCGGGGTTATGGGTCTGCTTCTAAGGGAGTCGGGCAAGTCCTGATCTTTTGGAAGCAGAGATCATGACAAGAGAGCACTTCTTACATAAGCTATTTGTGAGAGGTGAATGGACTGAGCAGGGCCAGGATGCGTGGTTGCAGGTAATCACACAACAGGTCACGGCAACTGGGTTAGATATCTGGAGAGATCAGGGACCCTTACATGTGGCCATGAGTGAACTATACATGGCTCCTAAAGCTAAAGATGAACACGACAAGATGGTTAGGATAGCGGCATATTTGTATCTATATATGGGAGCCATGCAGGACAAACGTGCTGAAGGCCAAGATCTGGCAAGTAGGCAACTGTTGGCATTAGAGAAGGCCCAATGTGACCTGGCCTCTTCTGATGAGAGGCTGCAGAGGAGCCAGGAGTCAGAAAATGATAGTAGGCAGTATATCATTAAAATAAAAGAGGACATGGATATACTGCAACAGGAAAAGACAGACCAGGATACCAGAATTCTGGCTTTGCAGAAGGAGCACCAAGACAGTTTGGACTCCTTACTGCAGAGCCAGAAAAAGCTGGAGCAACAGATCAATTTCAAAAGGGCATGCACAGAGCAGGTAGCCACCCTGCAAATCCAACTAGATAGAGAGAAAGAGGAAAGCAATAAATTGATTTTGAAAGACCTGGATACCCAGGCAGAGTTTGATGAAGAACGCTAGAAAGCTTGTGCCTTTCAAAGGCAGAGGGACGACCTGGCGTCACAAATGCAGGCTCTTGGTCAGGAAAGGGATACCTTAGGCCAGGAAGTCTGCCATTTAAAAAGAAAAATTGAAGAAAATCACTTGGCCCTCCAGGGGCTGGGTGACCTCCAAAAAGAGCATCAGGGCTTGCTAGGTCACACCAGAAGAGTGGAGGAGGCTCTGGCAAGAAAGGAGCAGGCCAGTAGGGATGGGACTTAGGAGGTAACCCTCCTGCAGCAGAGACTGGCCCAGTACTTCAGGACCAATCAGGAGGCACAGAGAGAAAATGAGGCTCTCTGTCAGCACAATGATAGGCTCCAGCAATAGGTAGCCATGCGGGAGAGACTGATAGAGTCTAGTAAGGCCTTAACTGAGGAACTGAAAGTGCAGGCTCTTGCATTGCAACAGGGAGCAGGGGCTGACAGAGATGAAGTTTGCTGGGAAAGGGAAACACCTTAGCATAACCTCAGAAGCCCTACTACCAGAGGCCTTCATCTCTCTCAGTCCCTGGACTCTCCCACCCCCATGTCCCCTGGCGCGCATGAGCACAGGGCCACAGGAATGGCAGATTACTATCCATCCAAAAGTATGGGGCTCATAGGCCAGTACCACCCAGGAATGGATGGGCGGGCACCCGGGTATGGGCACCTAAGTACAGTGCAATTTAGTGGGGAACCCCAGGAAATTAGGCCCTCTAAGGGCATCCTAAAAACCTATGCCAGTGGGGGGGGCACCCATCAAATCCTGGTAACAAGGAGGGATCTGAAGACTCCTCCGAGCGTCACAGGAGACCAGGTCCCCACATTCTGCCAGCTAGTCCCAGGCTTGCAGAATCCGGGAAAACCTGGAAGATCAGACGGGCACCTTTGGGAGCAGTGCTTCTGAATCAGAGGATGAATGGACCAGGGTTACCCGAACCAAAAAGGCCAATAAGGTGAAAAGGGCCTTGCTTAAGGACCCCTTAAAAAAGATTAAGGCAATCAGGAGTGTCATCACGCCTTATCATAAGAGCGCCAAGATCTCTGTTTGGGAACACTTGGAGCTCTAGGAGCAAATGATGGAGACTTTCGATTTGAAGGACAGCAGTAGTTGCATCCAGTACGTCAAATGGACATTCTCCCCTGAATACTCCAGTTTCTTTGCGGGGCTGGAGGACCAAAACCATCCAAGATGGTCCACATATCGGGCGGCCATCTTGAAACATTTTTCTGTACATAGAAATCCCCAAGAGGCTCGCAAGGCAGCCTACAATTTGCAATGTGGGGAGGATCAGGCCCCACAAGAATTCGTGCAAGAATTGAAGCGTGCCTTTGCGCAGACCACCAGAAGGGTGCGCACGGACAGCAGAGAATTCATCAACACATTTTTCCATGCTCTTCCCAAGTACATAATGACCCAGCTCGTGAGAGATTTTCACAAGAAAAGATCTTTAGACTGGGTCATTGAGCAAGCCACCCGGATCTATGAGGTGCAGAAGCCCATAGAAAATAAAAATAATGCGCAAAAAAACCCCAAAACCAACAGCACCCCTGCTGCTGCCAAGGTGGCAGAGGTAAAGGTTGCCCGTTTTAGATTTGGAGATGGGGGGGCCATAAAAACCTGCCTCCGCCAAATAATTCACAGCCCAGAAGGCCCTCGGGCCAGTCACAGACAGGGAGTCAAGGAGGTAGTCCCACAAATGGGGTTCCTCGCTCCCCTGATTATGTAAGTCCCCGCTACAAGGGAAACCAACCCATCCTGGGTTATGTGTGGACTCCTCCAGCCCAAGGCGGGGGATCAGTCAAGCACCTAACCCAGAGAACTTCCCTCCAAACTTCCCACAGGAGGGCAGAAATTCACCAAACCCTGGGCCGAACTTTTTCCCCAGGTATCCACAAGGTTTCCAACCCCAAAACCATCTATCCTTTCCCCAATTCCCTGAGCCCAGACCACCTAATCCGGGAGAGGGGAGGCCAAGGGTGGAGGGGTACCCAAATCTTCCCAATCCGGGGTATTACCAGAGAAGGGATAGCTACCCTTCCCGGGATCAGCCCAGGAGAAAATAGAGCCCCGTATCAGCCTGAGCGGGTTTCACAACTTGAGCGCCAGGTCCAACATATGGCACGGGATCTGGGTCACATACTGAGGGCTCAACAGAACCCTCAGATGAGCATGCCACCGCAGAATGCCCCAAACTCTGGGCCTGGTGCTCCAGAACAATGACTGGGGCAGCACCCCGATAACCCACCGGTTCCCAGGGAGGAGGCACAACGGGAAGGGGGGTGTAAAGCCTTGGAGGAAGCTTCCTTCTCAACTTGGAAACAGCCCCTGGAAAACCAGGAACCGGAAACAAAATCTCCTACCCCTGAAAGTCTGCCACCCAAGGAGCAGAGAGGAGGTAGGAGAAACAAAGGACCCAAATAGACCCACTTTGTGGAGGAGGTACAGGTCTTCCAATTTGAGGGAGAGGGATCCTCAGAGGATCCTGGGAAAATGATCTTCTCCTTCAGAGATGGGGGAACTCCTCCCAAGGAGAAATGGGTCCCAAGAGATTCCAATCCAGACTGGGTAGATGTGGGGATTGAGGTGTCGCCGACCATCATCCTATCCTAGAACCAACAAAACCAAAAACCCCTGGTTCAAACCCATCCTGGTGACTGCCTCCCAAAAGGCAGGGGCAGCCCAGAACCGGAACCAGGGGAACCTAAAACCGAATCAATAGACTGGGTAGATGTGGGGATTGAGCTGTCGCCACCCATCATTCTATCCCAGAACCAACAATACCAAAATCCCAGGGCTCAAACCCATCCTGATGACTGCCTCCAAAAAGGGGGGGGGGCGGCCCAGAACCCAAAACCATTTCCAGTTGCCAACTTTTTCTTTCAGATTCCCCAGGCTCTCCACAGAATTCTGCCCAAATCTCTTCGCTAGCAATGTCCAAAACCAGAAAATTAGCCCACCAGTTGTCCAAAAATGTGCATTATCTGTGCCCCCTTGAGGAGAATGAGGGAAGATACTATGCCCCGGTACAAGTACAGGGGCAGGGTACAATTTTGGCACTGGTGGACACTGGATCCCAAGCTACCCTTCTGTCCAAAAGGGCTTTTGATGAACTAAATGCAGGAACGGGGGAGAATTACCGTATTCCTCTCACCTCTCTTCCTGGACAACTGCAGAACTTTGACGGGAAGGAAATTCCTGTCGAGGGGACTGCAGATTTGGACATCAAAATTGGGCGACACAAGGTGAAACACCCGGTCATAGTAGTGACTCCAGAGGGCACCCCTTGTTTTCTAGGGAATTACCTAATGAGAAGGTTGTCACCCCTAATAGATTGCATAAACAAGGTCCTTTGAACACAGACTAGCCGACCAATAAAAGAGTGTCAACCATGTTAGTTTAAATGACACCTGCCATATGGTTGAACAAACATCTGACCAAGTAGAATTTCACTTCCAGAACAACCAAATTCCAGACGTGACAGTAATAGCAGTAGGACAACAGACTGGTGATGGGGGGTCCTCTCTATTTATGAAAATCAACCTTCCTTACAGTTTAAGGTGGTATTCCACACTGGAAGGAAACACTCTGAAATTCTTTACCAATCCACAATCAGACACTCCCACTCCTATAGTCCAGAAAGATGTGAAATCAGCTCAGAGCCTGTCTGATATTCAGCAAATTGGAGAGCAGTTGTTCATCCCTGTTCAGTTAAATGATAGGAAGGACTCTGTTCTCGCCCGAGTGTGTGTGAACAACGGGAAGAGCTTCATCAGCGAAGCCATGTTCTGCCAACTCCCGAAAGATCCAGCCATTCTCACATTCAAACTGATAGACAAATGGGAAATGGACTTGGAAGCACCTAATTCCAAACATCTCCTGCCAAGCAGGTGTATCCTCAAAATCTCCATTGGCAACAAGAGCATAGTCCATAATTGTTGGGTCGTGCGAGACGTCACTGCTGCCTTTTACTTAGGCAGTGACATTCTCAATCGCTTCGCCATTAGTTTGGACCTAATAAACTTCAATGCTTGGTCCCGATTAGCGGATAATCCCATGGGCTTTGATGATCCAGAAAAAGCATTTAGGTCAGCTCAATTGCTACCTTATGCAGTTGAAATTCAGATTAAAGAGGAAGTCACCATCCCGGAAAGGACCCGACAGTTCTCCCTGGAAGTGAAAGTTAAAAGAGGACAAAAATTGAAAAACCCTGATGCTTATATTCATCTAAATGCTTCTCTCCAACAGCAAGGATTAGGGGTAAACCCAACACCATTAGTCAACATAGAACATGACACCATTCCAATAGAGGTGGATAACAGCGACTTACAGAGTATTACTCTAGCCGCAGGCACCATTATTGGAATGCCGGTTGATGACCGACATTTCTCCATTGATTTAGGAAATGAACTGTTAGGACCAATCCCCAAGGACTGTTTTGACAGTGACAGTGATGACAATACAACACCAGACAGGATTTTCACCCGGCATGGGGAGAACTTCCTGGTGTACACTTCTTGCCCTTATGGTAAGGAAGATGTGACTTGTGACTTCAGGAGGGATGAGGTGATTTTCCAGGTCCATGAGGGCTGCCTTTCCCACCTGAAGCCTCCAGTCCGAATCAGCACTCTGACCAGGGACTTCTCCACCCAGCTGGAGGAGGCCGCTGAGATAGCTAAACCAGAAGTCTTTCCAGGCTTCAAGCAGATGGTGGAAGAGAGAGTCAACCTAGCTGATGCCTGCGTGACTCTGGAACAGAAGCAAAAGTTAAAACAAGTTTTCTTGTATTTCCAAGATCTATTCGCAGTAGACTCATATGACTGTGGTCGCACCGACATCCACACAACAACAATTCCCACGGACCCTGGCATGACTCCAGTGTTTGTGAAGCAATATTGCTTGCCTCTCGCATCCATGGAGTCCATTACTGAAATAATTAAGAATCTTGAGTCCCGGGGAATAATCCGTCCAGTACACAGCACCTTCAATAATCCGGTGCTGGGAATATTGAAGCCAAACGGCCAGTGGAGACTCTGCACTGACCTTAGGGAGCTCAACAAAAGGGTCCATACTTCCCGATGGCCTCTGCCCTACATTGACCAAGGGCTGGCCCAGATTCAGGGGTCACAGGTATTCACAGCAATAGACCTGACCAATGGATACTGGACCGTGCCCGTCAGTAGGGAGGACCAATACAAACTGGCTTTTACCTTTGGGGGCCAGCATTACACATGGACCCGAATTCCTTTCGGATACCTCAACTCCGGCAATGAATTCAACATTTTCCTACACAAGGCCATGCCCGACCTGGGTGCGAGGGGTAACCTGTCTTATGTAGATGATATCCTCATCAAAAGTTAATCTGTGGAGGACCACATAGCGGAGATCCGTTATGTTCTGAAACAGTTGTGGGCCGCCAGAGCAAAACTTTCCTTTCAGAAAGCACAGTGGTGTAGAACCCGTGTTAATTTCTTGGGGCATGAGATTACTCCTCAGGGTGTCTGTCCCCAGGAAAAGAAAGTGGAAGCACTTCAGAAACTGAAGGATCCCACAACTCTGCGGGAACTAAGGAGCCTCCTTGGACTGACTAATTACAGCAGAAAGTTCATTGATCACTAGACCCCCGATTCATCTCTTGAAGGGGGGGGGTCAACTGGGAATGGGGTCCAGAACAATCGGAGGCAGTAAGACAACTCAAGAGAAGCCTCTCACAAGCGCCTTGCCTAGCTTACCCTGTCAGAAACAAGGAGTTCTTCCTGGAGACAGGGTTCTCTAATACGCGCTTGATGGCAGTATTATACCAAAAGCATGACAAGGTCAATAAAGTAATCTCCTATGCGAGCAAAACTTTATCCTCTCTGGAGGAAAAGTTCAATGATTGTGAGAAGGCACTCATGGCAACAGTGTTGGCATTGAAGAATTACTGCCCGTTTATCCAGGGGGAACACATCATAGTGGAGACTCCACACCGGCCTATGCAATATCTCCAAAGTGACTGAATCCGGGCCGGAAATGTGAGTAATTCCCGAATTACTTCCTGGATTCTGTCAATGCAAGGCTTTCCTGTAGAGGTCAGATATGGTCAGAACAAGAAGAGTCCCCACGCGCAAGGTCTGGCTGACTTGCATGATTGTGCCAGAGAAAACTGTCTCGAGGACAAAAGTCTAAAAATCAAGGACAACATGGAGGCATATCTTAATTCCCCACACAAAGTCTTTGAAGAAGACAAGTGTGAGGGAATGCCCACTGTCTATGTGGATGGATGCTCTTACCATGTTGACAACAACGGTGAGAAAGAACTGGTGGCCGGCGTAGGGAATGCATGGGTGAAGGAGTTTCCAGAACCCTCCGCTGGGTACAAAATTGGTCCCCGAAGTAGTCAGGTGGCAGAATTGATGGCTGTGCATCAAGCCATCCTCACTGCTGTCCAACATCAACTCCACAAACTGGTCATAATCACAGATTCGGATTATGTATGGAACTGGTTCGTGGAGCACCTGGTTAATTGGAAAACCAGAGGCATGTTATGTGCTAATAACAAACCTTTGAAACTTGGGAAGTTAATTCAAAACATTGATGACCTGGTCACCTCAAATGGGATGACCATCTACTGGAAAAAGATAAAGGGTCATTCCAAAGTAGAGGGACCAGACAAAACTGGAAATGACTTAGCTGATCAGCTGTCCAAAACCGGGGCCATCCAAGCGGATCTAATAGAAATAGAGTCCCTGTTGGGGGAAATCCAGGTCACTGCTATCACTAGATCCCAGACAAATGCTCACAATGATCTTTCAACTGCACAATGGAGTAAGGAGACCCCTGATGCTGATTTGATTACAGATCAGAAGGGGGATCCAATAATTGGTAAATTTTACCAACACATTGAGGACCCTGAGAACTTTCCCCTGACGGATACCGATTACATTGGGAAGGAGGACCTAAGAGTGTTGATGAAATGTCCAAAAAGGTTCAGAATCCAAGACGGTTTGTTGGTAAGGAAATCCCAAGCTGGCCATGATCAGTGGGTGGTCCCTACCTCATTCCGAAGCCTGATGTTAAGTCACGCCCATGATACGGCCACCGCCGGTCATAGGGGGATTCACACAACACTGGAAATCTTAAGAGAGGTTTTATACTGGCCACACATGGGGCAGGACCTCGACCAATACTTGAAGGGGTGTCTTGTGTGTGCACAATTTCAGCCATCATCCCTCACACACCATGCACCTCTCCAAAAGAGGGGGATGAAACTGCCAGGGTCAGATTTGCAAATCGACTTTGTAGGCCCTGTGATTCGCTCGTCTAGAGGAAACAAGTACATGTTGACCGTCATATGCTTGTTTACCAAGTGGGTGGAATGTCTCCCGGCCCAAAACTGCAAGGCGGAAACAGCAGCTGCCGTGATGATTAACCACATCTTTTCCTGTTTTGGTCTACCTCAAAGGATTGAGTCAGACAGAGGTAGCCATTTCACCAGCGAGGTAATGACAAAGATGTGGGAGATACTGGGGGTCAAAAGGAAGCTACATATTGCTTACCGGCCAGCTTCTTCTGGAGCAGTAAAGAGATACAACCAAACCATTGTGAATATATTAAAAAAATGTGTGGCAGATTCTGGGCCAAGTTGGGATATACGATTACCTCTGGTCCTAACGGCCATCAGATCTACCCCTTCATCTGCAACTAAAATGTCACCATTTGAGTTGATGACCGGACACAAGAGGGTGCTTCCCCAGCATTTTCTCTACAGGACCCAAGAGCAGACACTGATAAATGCCTCCACAAATCATGAGTATGTCGAGAATTTAAGGAAACACCTTCAGCATGCTTTTGCCTATGCTCAGCGGAATCTAGAAAGATCAGCTGATAGCATGAAAACCCACTACGACCTGAAGACCACCAGGAAGGAATATACTGTGGGAGACTGGGTCTATCTATACAATTTCCAAAGGAACCAGGCCAAACTGCAAAAATGTTTGCCCACATGGAAGGGACCGTTAGACATTATAGACAAGGCCTCCCCAGTAGCGTATAAGATACGCATCCCCAAAGGTAGTCTGGCGGAAGGGGAAGACAAGTGGGTATATATAAATCAGCGAAAGTGTTGCCATCCCAGGCACACTCTGCAACAACTGGAGGAATCCTCTGGAAACCCAGAAGGGACCGCTACAGATTAATTCAGTTCCCATCCTAAAATATCCCACATATAGTCTCTAAAATATTATGATTTGAAAAAAAAATGTTTCATGTTACATCTTGTTTTAAAATAAGATTTGAAAATGTATCCTGATGTATAAAATGTATATGCCGCCCCACTATATCAATAGTGGTGGAAAAATGTCTATGAATAGGTATTGCCGCTTTTGCTTTATCATCCTAGGAGAGATGAAACCCTGGAGACTGACCACGGAAGGTGACCTGGGGACCGGGAGAGAAGATCCGAGGGGCCCGGGGTACCGCCCAATCCTCCCATCAGGACCAGCAAGGAGAACTGATTGATCGACTGGAGGGAGGAAAAGATGCTGAACTGTGCCATCTACGGAATTGGAAGAAGATGAGGCGAACATCCCAGATCTTCCGAGTTCCATCAGTGAAAGATCAGAATGGCCATCGCAAGAGGGGGGGGCTTGTGAGATGTTTTTACCCATGCATCCAAGCCCTACCATAAAACTGTGCATTACTGGCATTAAAAACATCATAATGGCCAGAACTCCCCAGAGAGTGCACAGGGAAAGCATGAAGAATAGGCTGCCACCCATTTTTGCCTATGTTGTGAGCACAGGAGGGCACTGACTAAAACCACCATTGGGCTACACACACAGTAGCCTGAAACCATTGGGAATGGCAATGCTGATTGCCAAAAGCAACCCAGAACTGAGGGGAATTCATTTTCTTAATGTCAAAAAGGGATGCCATACTGGTGCTCAAAACTATCAGAAAACCGGCGTTTTAAAACCACCAGACTTTTGTGTAGAACTGAACAAATGAACCCAAACCAGGCCAAGGAAATACTTGCTAAGAGGTGGATACAATGTAAAACTATATTCTGAAATGACTTGAAGGAAGTAATTATTTAATGTATATATAATAAAAAAAATAGCTGGGGATGTCAGCAGCTTAAGTGAATTTGGGTTTAAAGCCACTCAAATCGAAATGTTTAGAATAAATGAGTGACCTACTTGTGAGTGTCACATAGGTTGCAATTGTTTAAATGTCATAGTTTTGAACTTAGAATCAGTGTTCCAGCTGCATGTGTAAAAATTGTCAGTGTGATTTGAATTTAGAAAACTGGGAACTAAAGTGACATTTAGCTGAAGCCTGACTTGAAGAGAGTGGATTCTGCCTGACAACTACCCCCGACAGGAGAGGGAATTCAGCAGCTGTGTTCCCAGGCCTGGCTTCATCCTGCTGACACCTCTCTGATTGAATTAGGGGATTGGCACCTGGGGACTACAGGAAACTAAACAAAGCCCTGTCCCTGGCTCAGGCAAATGTTACATTAGAGGGGGTCAAAAAATGGCTTCCTCTTGGGAGAAACTGGGAGGGGCAGTGCCTGTGAGAGCAAGCTGAGCTTGGGGGAAGTGGATAAACCAGAAATTCCACCATGTGCTTTGGAAAACCACACCCCTTTGGGGCCAGAGCATGATTTTAAAAAGATGGATAATTCACAGTGCAGACTTGTCAAAATTATATAAATAACATCATAATTCTTGTGATTTTTCTGTGCACATTTTAAGAGGTGTTAGGACCCTGTGGGATGTTCTTGGGGATAGTAGCGGAAAAAAGGTTGTTACTCCAAATGTATGCATGTTAAAAATCTGACACTTTATCATCTGAAACCCATATCCCTGGTGCACATTTGTGTAAAATCTGGAAAGGTTTAGAGGTTGTTATCTGGATGAAAAGGGGAGAATTATGTCATAAGTGGACACAACATCGTACAAAGACAGGGAATCGGATGGTTTGGTGCTACAGAAAATATGTTAACTGGACCTATAATATTAGAAAAATGGTACATAGATAAATATGTATTTGGGTCAGAAATAGATTTGTGTGCAATTTGACAAGGGGAGGTTCCTCTGACCATAAAACCTACATCATCACTCTGACACTCCATTTCTTTCCCCCAATCATGGGAGAGAGGAAAGCTTGGCCAATGATAAGTGAGAAAGGCAGGCTTAGCTAGGCCCAGGCACACACCCATTTTCAAAACACATAAAAAGAGCCACTGAAACCCAGGTAGAGACATTCACTTTCCACTGTCTTGCGGGACGCTTTGCTGGGAGACTTCAGACTTCACATCCAGAGATCCAGACTTCAAATCCCTCAATCTCCAGAGACTAGAAATTAACTCCGGAATTTGTAGCAGAGAGGCCTGAATCCACAAACTGAATCCTCTTCAGCAGGCCTCAAAACCAACCAAACTATTCAACAGCCGGGCGAGCTGTTTGAATTCTTTGCCAAGAACTTTTGCAAGAACCTGTAGCAGTATCCAGAAAGCAGTGCTGTATCCGGAACCGCTAGCAGAACCGATAACAGAACCAGAGACCCAGAGACCAGATCGCTGTGAAGAACCACTAGCAGAAGTCCAGCCAATCCTGACCCGATCGGTGACGAAGTCGCATTCCTGTCCAAAATCTAGTGCGAGTACCCAGCTAGCACTGTGCCAAAACCAATCTCTTAGTTTAAAATAATCTAATCCAAACTATTTTAGCCTATTAGAACTGCCTCCTAAAATCATGTCTTTCTGTCATCTTTAAAACTGAAAACTGTCATCTGTCATTTTGAGCTTTGAAATTTCAAATCCGAAAAACCACCTTTACTAAATCTTCTGTATCTCTGGTACCGTTTGTGCTAGGAGCGAGTTTTCACTGTCATCTTAAAGCTAAGATTCTAAGCTTTCCAGCCTAGAACCGACTTGCTACCCCTTATAGTGCCTCCGTAATTGCGCTCAACGCACACGACTAAATTTGCTCCGATTTGACATTTTGCTTAATTTCAGCCACGTGTAAAAATATTTGTCCCTGCTTTCCTTGCTGAAATTCGTGTGCAACCTGACAATCATTCATAGAGCATTGCTAAAGTGATCCTGAATTAATGTAAGTATCTCTCACTCACCCTGAACCTTCTATTGGGAATTAAAAGCAATTGGAGTATATTTTTCACTTCATTGCCACCACATTTAAAAGGATTTTGCCTGTGTTTAAAACTCCTACCTGTTTTCCTCTAAGCTTGCTAGGGGGGAACTGAATTATATTTGATTGCATTCCTGAGAACTGTGTGATTTCCTCCCATCTCTTTACCTTGCATAGAGGGGGGGGTGAATTGTCAAAGAAAAGTGATTACATTGTCTTTTGTTGAAGTCATATCAAGTTTATTTTCTGTACTGCATTTTCATTCATCATTGCATTGTCCTTGAAGCCATAAAAGCATTCTCAGCTACTTTATCCTCTCTATATCACTTCTAATACATCAAAAAGAGTGTACCACTGTAACATTATCCATTGTTGATCACTATCATCTTCACAAGTGTGCTATCAAATATTAATTTACTATAAAAGTGTGATAGATATATATTGTTTAATTTTCAAATAAACCTTTTAATTTGCAAAACAAACCTACTTCTTGGCTCAGTGGGGTCAGGGGGATTCTAAGAGAGGGGTGTTATATAAGGGTTGTCATCCAGAGTAAACGAACTGGACATAAAAATATATCAATAAGGGTTTCCCTCGGCATCCCAGTCTAGGCATTGAGTTAGCTGTAGTGTTGAATTGAATCTGCTTACAGGAGTTGCCCCATCCCCCCTCTATTTTTGGTAAACAAAAGCAGCAAAATAGGCTAAAACAAACTGGTTGAAATTTCCATTTGGTGAAATAAAATATATCAGATTCATAGATTCATAGATGCCTCAGATAATTGCTCTTTCAGTACAGCCACAGTGCAATCCTACATCTGAATTTCTTGGGAGGATAGCTCAGGGGCAACGCGCTCATCTTGGAAACAAGATGATGTGGAGCAACACAGATTCAAAACCTCATGGTATTAAGCACATTATAAATAAACCATTACCATTACATTACAATTACAATGGCTCTGTCAGTACTGCCACAGTGCAATCCTACATCTGAATCATGAATGGTTCCGTCAGTACTGTCACAGTTCACTACTACATTTGAATTATGAATGGCTCTGTCAGTACTGCCATAGTGCCCTCCTACATCTGAGTGATGAATGGCTCTGTCAGTATCGCCACGGTTCCATCCTACATCTGAATGAGGAATGGCTCTGTCCGTACTGCCAGAGTGCAATCCTACGTCTGAATGATGAGTGGCTCTGCCATTGTTGCCAAAGTTCAATCATCTATCTGAATGAGGAATAGCTCTGTCAGTATTGCTACAGCCCAAGCCTACATCTGAAGAATGAATGGCTCTGTCTGTATTGCCACAGTTCAGTCCTTTCACCTGCAAGAGTTCTGCAGCAGCTGAATTACCTGTCATCTTTCAGAGCAAATGCTAGTTTGGCTTCAACTAGTTGTGTAATCCCAAATCTTTGATGCCTCAGTGTGGGAGGACAGTTTAAGCACCAGTTGGAAAGTTGCAAGGTCCCAGATTTATAAGCTAATTATTCTATTTTTTTAACACCCATGAAATATACTCATCGTTACACGTTGACCCATTTTATTGTGTTCTTTTCAGGAGCAAGCCAGCCCTGTAAGAGCAATGCGGTGACACAATAATTGTTTCTCTACTAAGAAGCTTGTGTGGCATTAAAAATGACAGCGAGGAGGAAGAAATAATGCCAGTCGGGCCCAACTTATAATTGAAGTCGCAGACCAAAATTGGATGAAATGCACTCCCAGAAAGATCCATGAGGTGCCGCGGCATTTAGTGCCACCTCACTGATTGGCCTTCCTAGTTTTAAGAAGAAAAATAAAATTACATTTCCATAAGCATAATTTATGTTTGGTGGTGTGCAGCTTGAAGACCACAACGAGTCATTCAGTTTCCGAGGCGCGCTGTGCAATCGCGGGGACAAAATGTACAACTCAATTATGTTATATCGATGCTCTCAGGAAAAAGTGTCTGCGGGTGTTTTACAAGGCTGATTAAAGAGGCATAAAAAATAATACACGGCATACCAAGCAGGGCGACGAGTTTCTAGCATCTAGGGGCGAGGAACACTCCAAAATGGGAACGACTGCTGCCTGGGAAGATTCTGCACTATGACTAGAAAAATATTGATCACAAAATAGTATCACATTTTGGCATGGAGGCGCATGACAAAGCATGCGAGTCTTAGTGCCTCGCAGACAGGGTGAAGAACAACATCGGTGCCGGGCACAGCAGGCACAGCGAGCACAGCGGGCACCAACTCTGCCAATGGCACCGGTGGCTGTCCCCTGTTAACAACCCAAAATGTGTTTGGCGGTAGCACGCCACTGGCAGCGCCTGTATTTGGGCAGAATCTGGGGGACCGGGTGATGAGGCATGCAGGCACATACTGCTTGCATTGCCAGGTGCCTCTTAGCAGGGAGAGAGCTGGACACCATGGCAACGCCAGCCTTCCATCTGGTGGGTGCTGTAGAGGGAGAAAGGAATGAGTCAGCCACAGGAGAGCCTCTGTCCTCACCACACACGATTGTGGCAGCACTCCGGAGGAGAAGCTATGAATTTAAGGGAGTGGCAGCACTCTGTGGGTGAACCTATGACCTTGTGCGAGTGGCTGCAGTCTGTGAGCGGGCCCATGCATTTTAGGGAGCGGTTGCCCTCTATGAGACACCTTGAGATCTTCAGGGAGGAGCAGGACTCTGAGGGAAAGTCTGTTAACTTTAGAAGGTGATTGCACTCTGTGGGAGAGCCCAATAACTTTCGAGGGTGCCAGCACATTGAGGTAGAGTCTGTGAAATGAAGGTGGCGGCTGAACTCAGTTTTCCAGAAACGTTGGGGTGGTGGCAGCACTCTGAGGAAAAGCTTGAGAACTTTAGCAGGTAGCACTGTTCTGAGAGAGAGCCCATTAACCTGAGCAGATGGCTGCATTCTGACAGAGAGCCATAGAACCTTTTGCAGTACACTGAGAGAGCATCCTTGTACATAGAATATGTGTAGGTTGTGAGATAATAGCAAGACCCCAAACCAAAACAGTACTGGAACAAAAGATAATTTTTTTTTTTTCTTTTTTTTTAAACTTAGTTTATTATTAAACTTTTTGTTTTAACATATCGTCTTGTACGGACACTCCATTACAGCTTCAAAATGCCCGCCCCTCCCTTCACATAATCTTTATAATTGAATGGCATCGATAAAGTTTATCACTGAGCATATTAGGTGAATGGAGTTCCCGCTCAGTATTCGATACCACCAGTCCTCCATGTTCTCATTTTTCGGGGCATATTTGATCAGATGTACGGATCTTAAAGATCGGAGTTTGGGGCAGGCGACTATCAAGTGTTTTACTGTTTCGATGTCCTCATGACAGAATCTGCACCGATTGTCTCTGGTCTCAGTATCTTTTCTTATTAGTAGGATTTCCTTAGTTCTTATCGCATTCATTCTCAATTTCAGAAACCGATCACGGTGATGCCTCGATGGAAACTGTAACAGGTACCTTGGCATCTTATTCATTTTATTAGCAGTCAGCCCAAGTTTGGGTGCAGTTGACTGGCTTTCCAGTCTTGCTATATTACCTGCCCATGACCATTCTTTTAGTTTTCTTTTAGCGACTTGTGGCCACTTTAGCAGCATTTCATCAGATATATTAGCAGCCATCATAATGTCATGTCCCTTCTTAGACCATTTTGTGTATGCATTTCCAGCTAGATTCATATCTTTGACTGCTAAGATTTCATATGCGGGTTCTTTGTTTATTATTAGCATCTTTCGCAATAGTGCCAGTGATTTCCATAACACCGTTGCATAGAGATCATCCAAGGCTAGTTCTTGTCTTATGACAGTAATTGAAAGGCAGTTTGGTAGCCTTAGTACTCGTTTCCAAAAGTAGCCCTCCATTTTCGCCCAGATTTTATAGTCGAGGTTCCATCCCGATTCGGCTCCATAAGTAATTGAGGGAATGACTTTTTGCAAGTAAAACAAACGGATCGGAGTCAGGGAGAATTTTCCATAAAGGTTATGAATTCGCAAGCCTTGTGCTGCCAGAATCTTTATCCGGAGCCCCACATCACGGACCCAGTTCTTCTCACATATCGAGGTATTAACCATGATGCCCAGATATCTGATTTCTGTGACTTCTTCAATTGGATATGTTCCCACTCTCCAGCTAAATGGATGTTTCTTCTCTCCTTTGTAAGACCCAACTCTCATGATCTTTGTTTTTGAAGTATTTATTTTCAGGTTGTTGGTCGACATATACTGTTGTAACTTTTGAAGTAGTCGTTGCAATCCGATCTGCGTAGTATCGACCAAAACAAGATCATCTGCATATGTCATGCAATTTATTTGGGTCCCATTTATTTTAGGTGGAAAGCATCGAACATCGCCTAAGGAGGCAGGAATATCGGAAATGAAAAGCTTAAATAAGCAGGCAGCAATCGGGCAACCCTGCTTGACTCCTCTTTTGGTTTTCATTCTTTCAGATAACTGACCTGCTTCGTTCAGCCTTATTTGAATTGTTGTTGCCGTATGTAGTGCTATGATTGGTAGCAGGATGTCGTGGGGACAATTCCAGTTGTGTAATTTCTCCCACAGTAATTCTCGATCAATAGAATCAAATGCCTGATGAAGGTCTATGAATGCAAGGAATAGATTCGTGTTTCTTGCCCGCGCATTTAATTTTAAGATGTTAAGCAATGTTCATTTCGGTTCCAACACCTTTCGTGAAACCTGTTTGTCTACAGTCTGTGATTCCAGTTTCGATTGACCACTTTGTTGATTTTTTTTGGAGAAAATTTGCAAACACCTTGCCAATTGTGTCCAGTAGGGCGATGGGGCGATAATTGGCTGGATTTGCCCGATCGCCCTTCTTAAAAATTGGGACAATTATTGCTGTTGTCCAATTTGCAGGAATTGATCTCATCATTGCAATGTTGGCGAATAGTGTCTCGATAAATTTAGACCATGCCAATTTGTTTTCTTTGAGCATCACATTTGTGATGCCATCCGGACCAGCAGCACGCAAATTTTTGAACTTCACAATTGCAGTGGCTATGTCATCAGCGGATTCACAGCAGTCCCACTTTACAGCTGATAAGACAGGGAGAATTGATTCAATTTTAGCGTCTCCTAAGAAGACTTTGTTGAAATGATGATTCCAAGCGGCTTCAGTCACCACATTTGCCATCCTGGTGGCTTGGTTAGTTGTACAGTTGTTAAGTATCTGCCAGGTGTCTCTACATTTATGCGATTTCAACAGCCTCAACATTACTTCACCGCGTTCTTGGTCCCGCTGGTACTTGAAAGCTTTAACCCAGTTGCGATATGCTTGCCGTCGTTTTTGTATCAAGTTACTCATGTACGGACCGCCATGTGATTTCAACTGGCGAATTTCGCTATTTGCCTTCTTTTTTTCGTTATTTAGCTTTGTACTCCATTCATGAGTATGCATTTTTGCAGAGTTTCTCTTCCATAACGCACTATCTTGACGGCAGGGTAGGAGTGACACATAGTCTATGTTACTGCTCAACGAGTTCTTTGCTTCTTCCAATTCATTCGTGATGATAGAAATCTGACGGGACGACATTCGTAACCTATTTTTCCCGTTATTTACTTCAAGGGTAGATGTTAATTGCTGCCTCATACATCCGGAGGTTATATTCATGTTCATCACCATTATCTCGTGATCGCTGTTTTTTGTTGGTATTACCTGCATATCTCTGATTAAATCCCATGAATGTTTGGACACCCAGATATAGTCTAGTGTTTTTGCAAGACCCAAATTATGCCACGTTTTATTTTGTGGTATGTCGCCTGACACTTGTCCATTTAGCATGTCGCAATCATAAATCTCCATGATGTTATCCCATTGAGATCGCCTAGTTTGATTTTGATGGCATTGCGTGCTCTTACGGTTCAACCGGCCACCATTCAAATCAAACCATGACAAATTCATGTCACCACATATGATGACCATAAGGTTACTTATTTCCTGCAGATTTTTGTCCATGATTGCGGTTATTGCAGTTATAAAGTTTTTAGTTTTGATCATCATCGGGTTCCATTATACATTAACTATTAGAATGTTCTGCTGTTGTCGTGGACTACGATCATTATGTTCGATTAACGTACATTGGATGAATAAGTTAGGATTATCGCTTTTTTTCACCTCCCAATTATGACCAATTTTGATCATGGTTATTAGACCTGAGAATGGTCGTCCAAATGCATTCTTCCCTGCTGGGTTTAGCAGGGTCACGTAGCCATCTTTCACCGGTGCAGTCCTCAGCCATGTTTCTTGTAGGCAAATTATAAGGTTGTTTTCTAATTCAATTGGAAATTCGTCAAACAGATGTCGAAATCCTCTCGTGTTCCATGAAATCAGGGAGGACACTATTTGATCCTTAGCGGCCGATAGCTAATGATTTAACATATTATGCCTAATTTGACTTCCATAATGATTTGAATTAGAGGCTGTTTTCGAGTGATGTCTTGACTCGGATTTTTTCTTTTCTAATGTGAACAAGCTATGATCATGCCTACGGCCGGACTTTTCCTCGTTTGTGCTGACACCCCATTCAGGTTTAGGCTTTAGTTCGCTGACATCAAAGCCAAGCTGCAGTAGATCGTCTTTTGCTGCCAAGATGACTTTTCGGACAGCGCTAGACTTTATGTGTAAATAAACTCGGTCCTCATGGTCTTCCGACATATATTCGATGATTGCTATGTCGTCAGTGGACACTGTTCTTAGAGCAGGCACCGAATGTAAGAGGCGCATAACATTTCTTCTGTTCAGGTTTACCTCAGAGTCGTCATTGAGGATATTAAAGATCGCAATTGTTGCATTTTTTTCCATTCGATTCTCTTTGGGTTCTGTGCTGGCTTTTGATTTTTCTTTTGCTCGTTGACCAGCTGTTAGTTTTGGATTTGAACTCCTTGTTTTATTTATGCGGCCCTGATGTACCAAACTGGGCCTTTCCTCCTTCGAGGGTTTGTGGATGAGCTTGTCATTCATGTTTGGTGTCCTCTGACCCAGTGTGGACAATTGGCTTTTCTTATTTAACAGGGCCATCTTATTTAGAGCCGAATTCTTCTTTACGACCCATGGATTTGTTAACGACGAGACCACATTAGGAATATACCCGTTTGAAACTGAGCTACTCATGGTGCTATTCAGGGCACTTTCCTGAGCTCGCTCTGTGTCGTCATCATATGAATACGTGGATAGATCACATAGGTCGATTGATAAAGATCCTGCTGTGGTTGCCAGATCATCAGAATCGAGTCTTTGACGTTTGTTGGGGTTTGCCTTTGCTTCTGTAGCTACAGGCACAACCTTATCTGTCCTTTTAGAGCCTTTAGCCATCTGTGGTGAGGTTCCATTTGTGTTTCTCGAGAAAAAAGCTTTGGTGGAGTCGTCAGGTTGCGTATAAATTTCTTTGAGTTACTGGTTTGAGGGCGAGCCGCACAGTGTTTTCGCTTTTCGGTCTGTTTTTCGGGAGATTTATTGTTGAGCAAGTTTTTTGTTCATTTGACGGAATACATTTGACCTTGTTTAAATATAAGGCAGGCCCGTCGAAGATGCCAAAGGTTACTCTTTTGTTGGTGCATACGGATGGGTCAAGACTTTTTGGTTCGTTATCAAAAAGAGGACGCACCATCACACTAGAAGATGTCGACGGCTTCTCTGCTACATTCGCCGATGACCCTCCAGCGGGGTCAACAACAATCTCTGCTATAGGCAGGACTGGAACGACTGGCAGAGAACGGCCTACCTCGGCCTCATTTGCCTGGGTAACAGGTGCGGGGGCAGAGGGCCCTGTCTTAGCCATCTCGCTCGCAGTCACCACATCAGGTTCCTTTACCTCCAGGGGACGGCCACTAGGGCTAACGCCATGCCTGCACTGCTGTTGCAAGGAGGTGGTTTGCTTTAAGCATGCCGTAGCTGCTGCCACTAACGCTTTAACATCTGGCGTGTCCCTGAACGTGATTTCATGTAGTTGCATTTGCATTGACTGCAAGGCAAGTTTGTCGGTGTCCAGTTTGTTTTGGAGCTGGGCAATAGTTTGATCCTGTTTGGCTAGTATTTCCATGATGTGCAGGAGCATACCTCCATTCGATTGGATGGCTTCATGTATATTTTCGTATAATTTAGTGAAAGGAATAAGGGCAACCGATGTTGCGGCTAGCACATTGTTGTGTATTTGTAGGGCCGCTGCTGCCGATAGGTTAGACTTATAGGCTGCCGCCATATCTTTTGTTGTCTCCATATCATTCTGTTGGTTTTGGTTTTCCATAGACTTATTTGAATTTGCGCCCAAACTCATAGAAACAAATTTCTTACTTGCCGTGTCAGACAATGATGCCTGATGCATTGGAGTTGAATGAGTAGACGACGGCCTCAAGTAGTCTTTAGACGGTTTCGCTGGCCAGTGGGACCTGCCAGCTGCCTCTGTCGATTGCGGACCGCTACAAGGGAAATTTGCTTCAACGATGGACTTTGGCACCACTTTGCTCGACTCGAGTCCTGTTCCCGTTCCATACTCGTCCTACTCAGATCCATCGAGTCTGAGTTGGAGGCCAGGTCGGAATTAGGTCTTACAAAACTGGCCGACAGACGTTGCTTCATTTGCTCAAAGTCAGCCCTCAGGCGTTCCGCTAGTCTTGCTTCACGTCCAGCTAGGTCCAGCAATTGGCCCGATTCGCTGGGCTTTGATTGTTGGCAGTTTGGGCTGCTAGGGTCAGGAGCTCTACGTCCGCTATTTGATGGACACGACTTTGGTGCGTTCTGGTTCGCACGTCGTGATGGAGACGTGCTGCTCCGTATCAGATTATTTGCTTCAGATTCTCGCACAGGGAGCGGCTGATGTAGTACCGCGGCATTTGATTGATCACATGCCGTCGGGTTGTCATCATCATTTGCCTCACTGGACAGTTCTGCCATTGTGTTTAGGTCGTCGGGTTTGACGGCTGGATATAAAAATCTGAGCCCTTTAGACTCATTTTGTTCCAACGGCACTTCAAGTTCCATCAATTCAGAGTCGGTAACGTCGAAGGGCGACTGAAACATCACAGTATTTATTTCAATCACCAACTGAGAGGTATCGTTTGCCGCGGTTGGTTCTGCGCGGGCGAGGTTGACTATCGAGCAGCCTGTGTTGTGATTGCTCGGTACCTCAAGAACGCGTTTCCTGGGGCACTCGTCATGTCCCCGACTGGGCTGCAGACTCAAAGTTCCTGGATCTGATGTAATCAATGGTCTGCAATTAACATGGTCCATTGTGGGACCTCTAGAAGGGGAGTTGCTCACTTTGGGGCAAGGGAAGACAGTAGAGACCGATGGGACAGGCGCGCTACTGCAGGAAACGTGTGATGGAGCTTGAATGAGCGAACTAGGCACCGTTAACACGTTTTCTGTGCACGAGGCCTCAACGGACGTCGTTTGACTCTTTCTGCGCTGCCCACACTGAATTCCCCAGTCGTATCCGGCTAGTGAAGTCACATGCGGAGGTGGACTGCCCTGGCTGCTCTGGCTGATGTTTCCGGCAATTACCACCGGGTCCACAGGTGCAAGGCTAGGCGCGTCTTTATCATTATGGATATTGCTCTCGGCAGCTGCCTCGGGAGCGAATACCACGGCGGGTCTGTGATCGGACCTCGCTCTAGGGAGGAGCGTTTGCCTGACCATTGCACGCGTCAAGGGGCCGGTTTCAGCCATCCAAGGAAGCAAGAAGGGATTAGCTTCACTTACCCTCTCGCGGCCGTCAACCAGGCCACCCACCTCGGCCACCTCAACCAGCCTCTGTTCAACCGCGGACTGCCGCAGACTGAACTCTGCCCGAACTCCGCGCGCGCTCCGCGCTCCAGGTAGGCTTTTATAGTCAGTTGGGCTTTCTTTTCCTTAAAGGGATAGAGGAATCCAGCAAAGACACAAAGACACAGTCGCTGCAGCTCCTCACACCACACTCCACCAGGGACTGCCGCAGACTGAACTCTGCCCGAACTCCGCCATCTTGTCATCAGCAACTTGTCAGTGCCTTTTAGTCACCTTTATAGCTATTGGCTTCCCAACCACATGTACCACAAAAAAGCCCCACTTCAACGTTCAGATTGAGTGAAATGTCATTGTCCTTATCCAAGCTGATGTGTTGGCAATGGGTAGATGTCATTCCATAGATTTCTGCAATGAAAGGAAGGAAATCCTATTTTGCACTATGTCTAAGAGGGGTTTCCCTCACTCAACGAAACTAAAGAATGTCTCTGTCAGAAAATTCAAAGTATAATTCTCTGTCCTGTGACCAGATCCTAACATGATCTTTACACACTAAACTCAAGATAAAGTGAAAAGGGATATATTCTTTCAAATGGTCGTCTGCAGCTCTTTTCCAGAGTTCTAACATACAGTTCAAAACAAACAAAGTTTCACAATCCTCAGGAGATGTTTTACTTCCCCTGAGTTTATCATTCCAATTCACAGTTTCTGAGGGTATGGTTCTTCCCCCTGATCTCCTTCTCACTTTCACAATTCAGTATGCCAAGAGGTTATTCCTCTTCTCTTGGCGCCTAGACACAGTTCACAAGTTTCCAATCATTAGGGAATTGCTCCCTTTCCTTTGGTTGCAAAATGCTTGTTTCAAGTCCAGAGGGGAATGGCTCCCTTCCTTTGGATTTCACACACTCAAGAGGTTGGCTCCCTCCTCTTGATTTCCTCAGTTTACATGTAGATTCTTGACATGCATGAGAGTGAGGCCCAGACCCTCCTCTGATGGTCAGGCACACTCTCCTGTTTTGCTTCCAAACACTTATTTTTATTAAATTGGGTGCAGGTCCCAGACTCACACTCAGTTCACTTGGTGTACTCTCCTTCCAAGACTTTCTCAATGTTCACTTGTACTGGGGAGCGGTCTCAGACTCTCAATCAGATCACATATCTGTCTGGTTATGGTGTGCGGTATACACCATGAAGCCCCCCCCCCACCCCCGGTGTCCCATCTCCCCTCTCTGGGCTCACCAGCCTCTCCTGGCTGCTTCTGTTTTCTCCAGGGTCTGCATTTCCCCTGGTGGCTCGCTTCCTTCTTTTGCTGGCGTATCATCAACTCTCCGGTACCTACAATGCCTCAGCCTTCGTTCCACAGCTTCCTTTGCTCTCGGCCTCTGCGAGGGGAATCTCTGACTTCCGAGCATCTCGTGACAGCACCTGCAGGAGCTCTCTTGCACCCACTGCACCTCGCTTCCTCTCAGTTTCCCGACACGTGTCAGGAGTAGTGGTTCTCCATGTTTCTTGCCGCTTTATGTTTTTAAGCGTCCCGATTGGATCGATCCAACAACTAGAGCCCATCTCTGGTTTTTCGACTTCAGTGCTTGGCATTGCTCTATTGCTCTTCCTCATCTTAGTCCTTGTCTCAGTCCTTTTACTGCCTGCAAGGGTATGAAAGAACCATATTGGCAGTGTGGATTGTAGGTTCTAGTTCTATATTAAAATAGGCCATACGGGATTGGGAATTCAAGGGGTTGGTGTCATACCTTGAGTGGAAAGGGGAATACCATGTTCCAGCTACGAGGGTTGTCTCCCCTCATAAGGTCCTCCCTCTAATAGCCAACCCCAGGGTCAGGATCAACTAGCGGCTGCCTTTCTCTGGCCATATCATATGGGAATGGCTGGTTATCTTTATGCAAGAACTCATGTGCATAGTGTGGCAGGTTGTTTGTCCAATATCTTTCTAATGCAGCACATGCATTGGTACCGGATATGAATAACATATTGTGAAGCAGCCCTGTCGCCCTGGTCCACTTGTGGAACCATAGTGACATTTTAAGCATCCCTTATCTGTCTAGTTCTTTTAAAACATGCTTGACCATTGACATAACGCCCCTGCTTCTCTACCCAAGGGCCATTGTACAACAGTCTGCATTTTCTGTGTTTTCTTTACATGGCTTTTTTTAATTTTTTTATACTACTTTGAATTAGTTGTCTGCACTTTTATTGTTTAAGTAAAAGTTTATATATTTATAGAACTTTGATTAGACATTACTTTATTTGAAGGTCTTTGTACTGTTGCTGTTTGGGGTGCTACTGTTATCAGCTTACACCCCTCCTGAAGAGTATAGCCTGTCATTGGCCCAGGTTACCATAAACGTTTTGGAAAAGCCCCAATCTATTAAAAAAAGGGGAGCCAGCACAGGGTGAACATTCTGACCTTTTACAAAACATGGAACTAGTGCAAGGCAAGAGCCCTACCCTGTTCTAAAACAGCGAGTCTGAGAATTGTGAGGGAGCGTGCAGCCAGAGAGGTTGGTTGATCCCTCACACACAAGGGTTTTCTACTGGACTTGGCACTTGAAATTCTGGCTGGTCACTTAGATCAATTCTAAGATCATTTTTATGGGCCCAGGATGGGCGTAAATGTGAAGGAATCAATGCCCTCCTTCCCATCTTGCCAAGGTACTGGTAAGTCAGGAGGGGTGACCAAGACTTCTTTGTACCCACTATCTATGGTTAGGTGGTCTTTTTAGAGAAAATGAACCTTCTATCAGTTGGAATGCCCCCAGGAAATCATGTGTAACACGGTACCCCATTTCTTGTTTATGCTATGCAGATACCACAGAAAGGTCAGAGGACCATTGCCTGCCAAACAGCTTTTCAATGCCGGACAGATGGTATGTGCAGTTCTAGAATCCCTAGATTCACATGCCAGGCAGGCACCTGTAAATATGGAATGTCATCAGACTTAGAGCAGCTAAACTCAGAAGGGGTTGATCAGCACGTTGCCCACCTTAGCGGGATGCTTATGGGAAAGGGGAAAAACTGGGACAGGGTTGAGAACAATCCAAGGGCTTTGGCATTGGGTATTACCTCTATAGAGATTCCATATGGACAGACCACCTATGCCTGGATCTCAGCACTTCAAGGAAGATCGCCTAGTATTTTCTCACCTTGACCTTTTTGGCTGGAGATGTGTGGCCAATTGTCATATACAAGGGTGTGAAATATGTGGCTTTGTTTTGGTTAAATCTTATTATGTGCAAAATAATGTTTCTGATTTAGAGGTCCACTAAACAGCCCCCCTTCCATGAATGCTCCATGCCGAAATTATAGATCACACATTTGTCTTGCTATAACCATTCTCCTGACATCTACAATGCCAGCTGAGCAGTGGCACAGAGCAGGTTCAAAGGCCACCTGTCCATTCCTGACAGCTGTTGGAACACCAGGTTTCTGCAGACAGAGGTGGCATTTTAATCTTCTACACCTCTGCCCTAAATTCAAATGATTGTGAACTCTAGACAGTCTTGTGGCACTTAAATCTGTAAATGTAAGGTGTGCTAGGTTTAGCATGGTGACTGCCATTATCACACAATTATACAGCTACACCCTCCTCTCGGGACACATGAATATCAACTAGGGGGTCGCTTGAGAACCATGCTTCAATGGCAGCACTGACATAACGAAAGCCTCCCTCACACCTTGGTGCTGAACCATTGAAGCCTCTATGAAGTCAGCAGGCATGGGAAAGGGGCAAGGATGCAGTAGCCAGGGAACAGATGTGGGCCAAGAGAAAGGCCCAATTATCCTGGTTTCTGTAAGGGCCCTCTTCCTTTTTCCTGTCCGTCCATTTCCTGTTGGCAGGTGTGATGCCATAACACACTACTTACTTACAACAACATGAATTGGACTCCTTATAGAAGGCTTGCTTTGTACTAACCCTCTGTGGCATTTTCCTTTAAAAGAAGAGGGGCACCCACTAATTCTTTGGTTAATCTCTGAACCATTAAGAGAAGATGAAGGATACACGTTTGGTCCTCTGTTGGTAGTGCAGCCATTCCAAGGATATCTGCCAAAAAGGTGAAAATAGAAGGCAGCCAATGAACAGGAGAGTCACTTGTTCCCTAGCCATATCCTGGGAACATTGGGGTTGGCTGCTATTGGACCAATGCTTGCTGCACTGGAACCAGTACCCTGTTCACTCGAGGTGAAAGATCCCCTTTAGGTGCCAGCCACGCTCCCTGGAGAGGAATTGCCGAACAGAAGGACTCACCTTGTGTCTGGAGACATGGATTGGGGCTCCCAGCAAACCTATAAGTTGAGGAACATCTCTAGGCACTGTAATGAATCTAGCAGAGATGCTTAAAATGTCACTATGGTTCCACAAGTGGACCAGGAGGACAGGGCCGCTTCACAATATGTTATTCTTATCTTTGAGGGTTTGACAGTGTTATCTACAGCCAGGCCATCCGGTACCAATGCATGTGCTTCATTAGAAAGACATTGGACAAACAACCAGCCACACTATGCACATGCTTCTTGCATAAAGATAACCAGCCAGACAAATTGAGAAGCGATTTTAACATGCATTAAAAATACCCCAAAATAATAACTTGCTACAAGGACAGCCGGGATACATTGGTTGTCACCTACACTCCCTCACTAACACAACTAACACAATTAACATTAAACAGGGATGTTGAGCTGAGAAATATTTTCAACAATGCTCCCCTAATTTCGATTTCACACATGCAACCGAGAAACCTAGCATGGGCTTGGACCAGGAGTCAAGAACAAAGAAGACCTGGAACATATCCATGCACTGTCAGGAGATTCAAAACTTGGCAGCACATCTGCACCTGATCTGCCATTACAGCCGAACAGAAAACTAACAATACAGATGCTAAGGATCAACAAATGGAGATCATCCAGTGTTGTATACCTCACCCACTGCAAGAAATGTATGTATGTGAGACAAGCACAGAGCTGAAGGATGAGCCTACATAGATACACCATCTAGAACCACAAAGCAGAAACACCAGTGGGTCAGCAATTCACACGGCATGGGCACACAATGAAGAATCTATCTGTGATGGTTTTAAAATGTGACCTTTTGAATAGCACACATAGAATGACTTTGGAGCTCAAATGCCTGAAAATGCTTACCCTAAATGGCAGAAGTCTGAACATAGATGTAGGGATTATGCCAATTTTGAGCCAAGGTCCAGCAACGAAACCACATCAACAAACTCAGAAGACAACCCTCCAGTACCATCTCCCACCAACAACTGTTGGACAGTACTGTTCAGGACCCCTAATTGGTGAGGGCCATGTGCTCGCCTTGGAAGCAAGACGACGCTGAGCAAAACAGGTTCGATCCCTGGGTCAATGTTTAGAAACCCCTGGGTATTAAGCACATCATATATAACCAATTATAATTGTAATAATAACACTCACTGACAATGGAATTCTGGGGTATTTTAGCTCATATGGCTGGTCCCCTTTACTGAGCATGAGGGACACTAAGATTGCACAGTCCAAAAATTGGCTACTTATTTTGCATTTTCTAGACAGTATGCAAGTCACGAAACCACTGTGAAACTTAAGGAATACAGAAGTATCATTGGAGACTGGACCTTAAGCCTCTAGAGCATATTTTGGAGTGTCACATTGTATACTAGACAGGAAACCTTGGTAGCTGCATTGATATCACTGAAATATCTTGACACTTCATAGAGGCTACAAAACACACCATAGAAGCTATGTGAGGAAAATGCAATATGGACACTACATTTGAATTATGTCTTTTGAAGTCTTTCAGTTGAGTATAATATGTTACATTAGTACCCGCCAAGGGGTGTGTGGCAGCCTCCCAGCCAATGAGGAGGCTCAGAACGGGGTCTTTACCACATTGAAAAATACGCCGCTCGGAGCCTCCTCAGAGGGAAACCGCCATCTTCCCTCACCTGGATGAAGGTAAGTGCGCTCTTCCCCACATCCCCTGTCTCTTACCCTGATCTCCACCCCTATTCCACATTTACAACCCCCACAACCCCACCACATTTATCTTGCTCTTCTGCATCCCTCATAGGCACCGGGAACACTGGTGTTCCCGACGCATCTTCGATCGGCAATGGCCGCCATGGAAATAGAGAAGGGACTACATGTAGTTCCCTTCACCTTGATCCATTGCAGCCATCTTGATTTGTAGTTTTTATCTCAACCTGAGAAATAACAAACACGTTGTTTCTCAACTATTGATAAAAACACTATTACTACCCAGGTACAATGTGCCACTAATAGCAATAAACCTCTCACAGGGGAGGTATTACTGGTCTGATAATACCCCAGAGCTATTGTAAAGGTCCTTGATTCACTCAGGCCTGTAACTGCCTCCCCGGGGCATTACCCAACTGGCAATGCCCCACTTTTTCTGGTTTTATTGCTTAAACAATATCAGTAATTTTAGGATATTAGCGGGGCCCACCTCAAAAGTGTCCATGCATAACTTTTAACACATATTACATTCAATAGTTACATTTCTTAAAATGCAAATCTCAAATCGAAATCTGGACAATAACATCACTAATTTTAGGAAATGACGGGGGCTTACTCTGAAAACATGTCACAAAGAATTTGTTTTCTTTAAATTCAATTAGTATGGTCTTTTAGATAAGACAGACATTTCAGACCAGCATTCAATGCATGCTGTTTCTTCAGCCAATGAAATAAGAAATCATATTTTTTTCTTCACTTTAGGAATTAATTGTCATGTGGGTTTTTCTTTGCCAATCATTTTGCACAACTGATGAATAATTCTGTGGGAATTTGAAAGCTGATGCACTGTTCCATCTCTGCATAGTATTTTCAGTTATTCCGATAAAAGGTATCAAAACCTGCCTTGTGTGTGATTTTGAAACTGGACTAACACATGGGCAAATATTTCTTTGCAGTCCAATTGATGTTGCAAGCTACACAGCAAAGTATCCTTGCACATTTGCAGTGTCTCCGCTTTGTGATGTTTGCTGTCAGTCCCCCTCTCCAGACACACTGAAACATGTGGATGAAAAGCAGCCATTTTTACTTAGAGAAGTGGTTCTATAAAAGGAAGCAACAGGTACTCAATGTTACCCATATATCCAACTACCTCTGAATCATCACACAAGGTTGAAAGCAGGTCCCTCACCAGCTGTGCCACAACTGCATGACTTGCCAATGCATGGGCCCTTGCCATGTTATACAGGTTCATCTGAAGCAGGTACACCAGAGGGAGAACCTCACTGAGGGATGCATGTGATGGCTAATCCGGTTGGTTTTTTCCTCCAAAGGTCATGATAACAGAGAAGGTATTATACAGAAGCTGCCACTGGGTTTGGGATGCAGAGGTATACGTCATTCATAGCTTCTGCCCTGCCGCGATCCAATATCGCACTCGTGAGAAGTGTTACTCACTAAGACAACCGTACCGACCGCATCCCATGAAGGTGCAACCAGACAGAAACAATCTAAACTGAAGATGGCAAAAGGAGCCTAGCAAATGTTGCAGCAGGTGCACACACAAGACATGAAGCAGATACGCACTCCACACGAAGAACACGTACACTAGGTCAAAAATGCATTTATACATGAAGAATATTAACATGACAAAACATGAAAAACACTAACAGAACAAATGTATAAGCTAAATGCAACATGAACAACACGCAAATATAGCTTACTAACATAGAAAACAGAGTAAAACAGGACAGGCATCTCTTTCAAATGGACGCCACAGCATGCTTTTAAATAGGTCAAGGCTTCAAGACTTCGAGAGAACTCGAAAAGCTGAATCTGGCGAAATACAGAGCTTTGCAGAGCTCAGAAAGTAGCAGACAATTAGAGCCAAGGTTAGAGTGAGATAGGGAGGATGGGAACAGCAGAAAGAAGGTATGCGATAGAAGTTCCCTAGACGCAAGCAGGATACTACCAAATTCATTAAGGTTTGTATGAATACAACCATCATTTGTTAACCAGATGCAGGAAAATAGTAAGCCAACAAACTCCATGAAGAGTGACTCAAGAGGAGCCCTGGTGTAAACAGAAAACACAACACGTTTGTTAAAATTAGTTAAAATCCCAATAAATAGGAGAAAATTGCATTATAGTCATGGTCCTCTAACACGTGACTTATTGTCACAGAACACTGGCTCTTCATTGGCCGCCAGCATAAGATAGGACACCCGCATGAAACCCTAAAAGTACACACAGACATACGCCACCTTGCAAGGCCAAGTACAAAGAGATTGACTAGTCTCATGTCTGAGGGACAAAGGATAGTAACTTATTTAATTGAACAATGGGCAGTCCACAAGCCTCTCTCTCCCTACACCCCACCTGACTCACTCATATCTTGATAACCTATCAAGTGTCCAACGTTGGTTAGTAAGATGCCAACCAATCAAACTGCGTAGTGTCATGCAGTCCATCGAATCATATGTCAACCAATACTTTAATGTATTAATAATGTCTTGGGCAGATAGACTTAACCCCAAATCAAATGTGTAACACCTATACAATCTATATATAGCCATACCCATCAACCAATCCCTGTGGGTTTTGTAAATTGTGATGTTATGACACCAAATATGACACATTCATGGTACTTAACAGGTTGTTTTGTATTTGCTCTCCGAGAGCTTTGAGATTTTAATGCTGGTACGCTGGGTTTTGCCTTGCACTTTGTTTGTTTCGTCATTGAGTCTGTTTTGGATTGACTCCAATTCCTCTGGCATACTGGGGAATTTTGGGCCTGTTTAAACAATGGCTCATGATAAGAATGGCCCATTAAGAGCTCTGTTGTGACTGTTACAGTAATCTGATATAGCATTGCACTGGTCACATAGCCTGTCCAAAATAATCAATGTAGAGTTCAAACTACCTGCAATTGGGGTAGTATTCATTTGGCATGGTGAGCACAGCTGGCATGCCTGCTGCTCTTCTGGGCCACAGTGATCATATCTTGCACAGGTCTTTGTTGATAAATGCTGTGACCATGAGGTGATGGGCATGTGCAAAGGATGAGACATGCAGCGTTTTGCAAATTCATAAGGCAGCCTGGACATTTGTTCCATTGACTCCTGCAACAAAGCTGAAAGAGAAATGTCAAGGCCCTAGCTACTGTGCCTACACTCCCCTGTACCTTCTCCCAGATGCCAACTCCCCTGTGTCCTGTGCCCTGAAGCCCTTGCATGCACAATCGTGCCTGGGGCCAAACCGCATATACCTGCTGCCCTCTTGCATTCCTCTGGGACCCCTCTTGACTGGAATACAAAGTAAAGGCTACCCAGTGTGCTGTGATTTTCATGTTGTCAGTGCTCCGACTACTGGCCCAAATGTCCATAATAAAGTGCATTGCTTGGCCCTTTCCTCCTAAAGTACACAACCCATGGTGCCATAACCACAGTGCACCCATCAAGTGACACCATACATGAGAAAATAAGCAGCTGTGAACGTCCTACGGGTGATCAGCTTTTCTCATAAGCTGTCAGGGTTGTCCACAAAGTGTTAGGGCAAGAGGTCTATTCCCAACATTGCAGCACAGGAAAACCTTGAGCAAGTGCTCTCTCTCATGTGACTTGCAATTCCTTTGTCCATCCCCAAACAATTCCACAAGGCTCGCTGAGAACATGTTAGAGTAATGATATGCAATTGCAGTGCTACTACGGGTAGGGCTTGGTGTTCCAAGCCTGACCCCTAATAGCAGAGATTTTTACACCTAGTGAATCTTGGTGCATGCAGGGATGTCTATGCCCACATTTCTATCTTTCTTCATCACCATTGTATTATACCTTTCCATCAGTGTGGTTTCTGTCCATTTCATTTATGGCACACTGGCCTCTTAGACTTTATCAATTCATTACTCTATGCATGCCACTCTAAACGTTCTTCAATTCTTATTGTTCTTGACCCCTCTGCTGCTTTTGATACTGTTGATGACCCTATTCTCCCGTTTTCTCATCCTTCCTGTTACTCTGGTTCTGTTCTTCACTGGATCAATTCTTATCTTCCTGATCCCTCTTGCTCTGTTTCATCGGTTGGTCAGCAGTCTTCGCCCCTCCATCTCAAAAATGGTGTTCCTCCCGGTTCTGTATTGGGTCCTCTACTATTCCCTCCATATTATTCATGTGTATTTATTTTCTTTCTGTGATTTTTCATGCCATTTCTATGCTGACGGTTCACTGAATTTTCTTTTGTTTATTTAGATTCTCTCCATTCTACTCTTTCAGTCTGCCTTTTTACTATCCAATCCTGACTGACCAACCATGCTCTTCACCTTAACTCTACAAAAACCTAAGTCTGATTTGTCCTGCTTCCAGTACCATCCCCCTACTCCTCCATCCTTTGCTTTGTCCTTCCTCCAGTATCAATCCCCTACGCCTCCATCCTTTGCTTTGTCCTGCATCCAGTATCTCCCCCCACGCCTCCATCCTTTGCTTTATCCTGCCTCCAGTATCATTCCACCTACTCATCCATCCTTTGCTTTGTCTTGCCTCCAGTACCATTCCCCCATGCCTCCATCCTTTTCTTTGTTCTGCCTTCAGTATCATTCCCCCTACACCTCCAACCTTTGCTTTGTCCTGCCTTCAGTATCATCCACCCTTCTCCTCCATCCTTTGCTTTTTCCTGCCTTCAGTATCATTTCCCCTACGCCTCCAACTTTTGCTTTGTCCTGCCTCAGTATCATTCCCCCACCCCTCCATCCTTTGCTTTGTCCTGCCTTCAGTATCATTCCCCCTATGCCTCCAACCTTTACTTTGTCCTGCCTCCAGTATCATTCCCCCTACTCCTCCATCCTTTGCTTTGTCCTGCCCCCAGTATCATTCCCCCTACTCCTCCATCCCTTGTTTTGTTCTTCCTCCAGTATCATTCCCCCTACTCCTCCATCCTTTGCTTTGTCCTGCCTCCAGTATCATTCCCCCTACTCCTCCTTCCTTTTCTTGCTTCCCTCCCTCTTCACTTCCTCCATCTTGTTCTCCACATATTCCTGGTGCTATTTCTGAGCCTTATTTTTCTCTTACTATGCCCATTTCCATTGTTGCCTGATCCTGTTGTTTGCATCTCTATAGGAAAGGTAAAGTTTGTCCATTTCTAAGCTTGTCCTTTTCCTTCATTTCATGCTGCCAAACTGCTCATTTCTTCCCTTATAGTTTCATGTCTCGATTACTTTTCTGCCCTCTTGGCCGTCCTCCAATATGCACCTCTTCGATCTGTATACACCTCCCAAATACATGTTCTTTTTTGTCAATTTCCATGAGATTCTAAAAATACCTTGCATGCCTCCCTAGCTTAGCTTCCTCATCGAGTCACCTCTTTTTTTACGTGTCCTTTGCATTGCTTTTAAATGGATACATGGCCTAGCTCCTTCATACTTCTCCTAACTAGTTTTTCTTTATAAACCTTCTGGCTGTTTATGTTCTCAATCTAATGTTCTTCCAGCTGTTCCTAAGTCTTCCTGTGCCCAGTCCTAGTTATGATCCTTTTCTCTTCTAGCTCCAAAAGACTGGACTCGCTTACCCCTCTCACTCTGTCCCTTCCTTTTACATTTTTGCCCTCGGCTTAAAGAATGTTTGTTGTCATTAAGTTAAATAGTAAAGAAAAAATATGTAAAACTGCACTCCACTTTGTAGATTACTTATACATTCAGTAAACATAAACCTACAGTATTTTCACAGCTGCTTGTGCAGACTGATGGTGATATGCTGCGTGGCCGATGGGATGGGGAGGTTTACAGCATTGGAAACAATGGATGTAGGACAAATCTTGCTGTAGATGATTCTTGATCTTTCGGCGGCCTTTGACCTGGTGGACCACTACATCTTGGCCACCAGGTTGAGGGACACAGCATTCTTTTCAGAGCGAGCAGCTTAATGGGTTACATCCTTTATAAGTAATAGGCAGGGTAGTGTAGCCAGTGGGGAGGCAGAGTCTGAACCAATAGCCTTAGCCTATGGTGTACCACAGGATGCATGGGTATCCCCTTTGTCTGTACAACATCTTCATGGTGCAATTTTTTCGACATGTTAGAACACCCAGGCATCGTTTTCTCCAATTATACAGACAATATTCAATGTGTTATACCACTTACAGGGGAACACAATGTAGACGAAATTGAAATTAATAAGATATATGTCGCATCCAGATATGGATGGCACACAGTGGCCTAGCAGTGAACAACGAAAAAACAGAACTCATGGCGGTGGGAACAAAGAAGAAACTGTCAGATTGAGAGCCTAGGGAAAGTCAAAACCCTGGGCATAATTCTAGATCATAATTTAACCATGAAGCCTCAGGTGAGCATCTTAATCTACCTACTACCTAAACTTACTGGCCCACCTGCGGCCATTAATATCACAAAACAACGCAGAAGCCATTGCTAGAGCTGTAATCGGCACCAAGATTGACTATTGCTGCAGCCTAGTCATTGGGATTACACAAGCAGAAACCAATCGTCTGCAAATAATTCAGAGCGAGCAGTTAGGATTGTGAAAGGCCTGAAATGGCGAGGGCACGTGTCAAATGACAGGCGCAGCTTGCACTGGCTGCCGGTGAAAGCAAGAATCCAGTTTAGACTGATTCTGATCATCCACAAATGCTGTGTGGGCCACATGCCAACCTATCTGATGGAAGGAGTGGTGGAGAAACAGAGTCAGAGGACACTAAGATCTAACAATGGCCACTTACTGAAAACGCAGCGATGTAAGGCCAGCAAAACCCGTAAGGTAGCCCTTAACATGGCAGCCCCATGACACTGAATGCTATTCCCCTGGATCTAAGAGAGACAGAGTTCACAGACACCTTCAAAAAGAAGCTAAAAACATTCTTATTTTATTAGACACCCAGAAACCACCAACAGAACCCGTGGTTACACGTGATTGTTAAGGAAGACTCCCTGAAATGTACCGTTTGTCTGTCTTGTCGTTATTTGTGTGCCTGTAAACCCTCGGGTAACCCTCGGGTATCTTGGAGAGCGGTAGAAATTAAATAAAGTAAAGTAAAGTAAACTGACCAGATATTTTCACTTTTTCCCATTCTATGCGGTATCTGGTAATATTGTCCCCATACATATGGTCGCCATACATAACGTCGCCGGGAAAAGGTAGTGGCGACATTATGTATGTTTACCATATATATGGCGTGCAGGTGTTGTGGGGGTGTCCCCCTCTCCCCTTGATTTTTTTTTTAAATGTATCAATATCCCCGCAAAATACTGCCATTTTCTGGAGACTTTTTTAAGAGGCAACATTTTTGCGGGTAAATTATTACATGGAACCGTCTATGCATGATTCAGGAGCACATGAAACTGTACAGCTTTGGTACGCAAGTGGGTTCTGTCTTCCCATGGCACACTATTCTCTGGCAGAGTGTGCAATTGGCCAGATTCAGTTGCTGTTCATTCATTGTGAAGTTGTGCCACACTTTTGATTTTCATTGTGGGCTAACAACACACAGGCTGGGCTCATCTGGGAAGGATGGGGTGCTGGCAGTGTCCTAGATGCCACCAAATGACGTGATGTACTTTTTGATCTGTGACAGGAAGGATTTTCTTGAAGAGACTGTGCACAGGAAGGAGGGGGGCTTCTATGACTAATTCACTACTATTTACTGGGGGGTCTTTCTCCTCTGTGTCACTGCTTTCCTGGTCAATCATAATTTGTATAGTGATCATCAATCATGTCGTTGTTATCATCATAATTGTCTGACTGGCCAATGGGTGGGACGGCAGGGATAGAGACCTTGAATGTTCAAACTCCCCCCACAGTTCAACTACACCATGGGTTGTTCTTCTCTGACCTTCAGTAGATAAGCTCTGCACCACTCCCCTTCTGCCCCTGGGATAGTTAATGGTACTGAAAGTGCAACCTCCTCTCTTGGCTTTGTTGAATGTTCATCCTTCTGGTGAAGTGTATATACTTTTACTGGTGGTTGTACTCCAGAGCCACCCACAAACGTTTCTGGAATTTGAACTGGCACATACCTTCAATTGACCATTTACAATTCTGGCTACCCCAGCGCCTGCCGCAAATGCTGTTGCTCATGTGAAAATGTCATGAGCAACACTTCTCCCACTGCCTCTGGTGGTTTGGGCGGCCCAGACATGTTGTCCAATTGTGTTCTTCACTGAATGAACGCTATATCCGGCCTCCCCGAATCTCTGCTACTCCCTCCATGACAAATCCCATAAGCATAGACCTCACACAAGATGGTCTCTGGTATTCTCTGCACTCACTGATGGCATGTGTATCCGCTTCAATAGATGGACACTGATTGGTGCATTTCCCATCTCACTGAATCACTGCATCTTTGCCCTTCAAAAAGGACATGAGCGTGAGTCTCACACAAGCTGACCACAGGGAGTCTCTGCACCTCCTGGTCCTTCTCTCAAGTGTCACCGTGTCTTGTTCACTCACTTAAAGAGATGGGCACTGACTTGTGTATCACCCACTTTCCTGAATTTCTGCAGCTTTTGCCCTCAGAATGAATACAAGCATGAATCTCACACAATCTTCACTCTGGCATTCTTTGCTCCTATCGCTCCTCTTCCAATGTGTAAACTGATGTCTGTTGTCTTTTTTGCTCACTTTCAGAGACAGACAATTTCTCCTACATCCCCAAATCTCTGCTACTTTCTCCATCAAAATTCATGCATGACCATAGTTTTGTACAAGCTGCGATGAATGGTTCTCTGTTCTTCATGCTCCTTCTCCCAAGTGTCAATCGATGGCACATGTCTTGTTCACTCACTTCAAGAGAAGGCAATCATGAGTGTACTTCCCGTCTCCCTGAATCTTGGCTTCTTCTCATTAAAAGATTACAGGTGCCTGGGTAGCGCACAGATAGACCACAGATATTCTCTGCTCCTTCTCCAAAGTGTCATCCATTGGGTTGTGTCTCGTTTTGCTCACTTAAAGAGACAGACACTGGCCCTCATTACGACCCTGGTGGAAAGTAACTGACATGACCGCCATAGCGTAAATAGCGTTTCCGCCACTGCACGATGGAGGAAAGTGCGGCTAATTCTGACCCATCGGGCATGAGCATTACGCCATGGCGGAAGTGCAAAGTCCGCGATGGCGGAAATGACCCCAAAACGCCCCTTACCGCCGTCGTACGTCACCCTAGGTGCAATTCCGCCACCCATCTTAGCGGTCACCGTAATGAGCGGTCAGCGCAAAATACGGTCACCGTAAATATACGGAAACGGAAGTAAAAACATGGGGCCGGAACGGGAAACAGCACGCCGTACACCTATAAAATCAGAATCCCAACACAACCATAAAAAATCCGAGCCTGAGACACATCCCAACCCGTTAGCCACCCCATTTAAAAAAATAAATATGGGAAAAGTTGCTAAAAAAGCGTGCGACCGCAAGCGGCAGGTCCACTTCTCCCACGAGGAACTCACCGTGCTCACAGAGACCCTCCAGGAGAATGCTGCCGTCGTCTTCTCTACGCAAATGACCAGGACGGCACTTGCGAACAAGAAGGCCATATGGGCGCTGGTGGCACAGCGGGTAAGTGCGGTGGGGACCGCACCCCGCAACCCACAGCAATGCCGAAAGCGATGGGATGACCTACGGATACGCGTCCGGAGCATACTCTCTGCCAACCGGAACATTGCCACAGCTACCGGGGGAGGATCGGAATCACCCATCAAGTTGACCCCCTGGGAAGAAATCTGTGCCTCCACCATTGGAATGGAGAGCATAGAGGGAGTCGGAGGGATGGAGAAAGGAGTGCAGACATCAGAAGAATCAGGTAGGTGGCCCAAATAAAACTTTGCCAAATCCACAATTACCAACCATGTGAAGTACCATGTGTCCCCATAGTGCAATAGAAACACATGTCCAGGAGAACGACCACATACATTGCCATGACAGCGCCCCTTAAAAGTCAGATTAAATAAATAAATATTTAAAAATCCCAAAAACACACTCTACATGTGCAGCATGCACACCCTAACTGCAGACTGCAAAATAACTGCATCCCCAATGCACACAAAAATGAGACCACCTCCAAGGCCCTGACTCAAATCACCCCCAGGTACCACCCCAATGCATGTGATACAATTGCCATTACAATTACCACAGACCCATGAATAACGCTCGCCCTCCTTTACTCCACCACAGGGTCCGATTCCAACGACGAGCTTCAGGACACCCCTACCAGCACACCTGCAAAGAGGGCCAAGACCAACGGCCAAAGACCCTCCACCTCAGCTGCACGGATCAAGACACGGCAGCTGCACAAATCGAGTGGCAGCACACTGGAGGGGACTCCAACAGGCACCCCAGCAGCCAGCATGTCCACAACAGCAGCACCACAGGTCCCCCCAATGGATGCCACAGAAGGCACTGCTTCTGGTGGCAGCAGCACCATAGGTGACACTGCATTCATGCCAGCATGCTCCGACACAGGAAACGGTGCTGCCGAAGCAGGACACATCCATGACCTGTCTCAATCCCCCTGTTTGTATCATCCCGTACACCATGAGGAAACCACGCAGGGGCACCCACAAGACGACGACTGGCCAACCCCTACAAGGCCTGTTGCAAGGCAACATGAGGCGTCCAGCCCCTCTGTGACACCACCGCAAATGGGCATGGCCCAGCAGAGGCAACAGTCCCTCGAGCAGATGATAGTGCAACAGCAGCAACTGGCCACGCTCCTCAAGGAGCATGCTGATGAATGTGGGGGTTCTAAGGCAGCCATTGAAACATCTACTGAGACACTTAGGGCAGAAATGGAGAGAAGTACCGAGAGCCTGAGGGGACAAATGGAGAGAAGTACCGAGAGCCTGAGGGGACAAATGGAGAGAAGCACCGAGAGCCTGAGGGGACAAATGGAGAGAAGCACCGAGAGCCTGAGGGGGGAACTGCATGCGACGTCCAAAGACGTATGTGGTGAACTTGCCGCTGTGCGCCGTGTGCACACTGAGCTCTCACAAACCCTTAGGGACATGCATGGACGTGAGCAGGCAGAGACATCATCCGTTGCAAGTTCCGTCCAGGGCAGCCCCCAACGTAGATCTGGGAGGAACCGGCGCTCCACAGGCAGGGGTGCCCCTGATACCCGGAGAGGGGGCTTGCAATAGCGTCTGCCCACTGACAATGAGCGTCATTGGACACTGGTGTTCGGGGGGGGTAGGAGGGTGGAGGGGGTGTGTTGTGCTTCTTTGGGTGGCGGGTCGATTGGGTGTGTAATGTCATTTCACATCTGCAATACAATTCTTCATATTCATCCAATGAGATGTGTGGACATTGATCTCTGTGTACGAGGCCTATCTTGGCGTACAGTCCACATTGTGCATGTTCCAGACACACACAGTGCCACAAGTCCCGTGTCCATGTAACAGCCACCAGGCGTGAGTGCTAGAAGCATGCATCTATGAGATTCTGACGTAATTGACGGGCCTCCTGTGCCTCGCGGACCCCTTGAGGTGCTGCCACATCCCCACCCTCATCATGACCATCTTCAGGTGCTAGCAGTTCTGCGTCGGGGGGCATGGCCACATTCCTACGTACGCACATGTTGTGTAGCATGACACATGCCATGACCATCTTTGCCACCTTCTCATGGCGGTACAGGAGTGCCCCGCCAGACCTGCTGAGGCAGCGGAAACGAGCCTTCAGTAGGCCGAATGCCTGTTCTATGACCACACGGGTACGTGAGTGGGCATGGTTGTAGTCCTCCTCATGCTGGTCCTGTGGGCTCCGGATTGGTGTAAGGAGCCATCTCTTCAGTGGATACCCGCAATCACCTGTATGTGGACAAGAAAGGATGTTTGTGGAATGTCATTGCTACGTACGCACCCCCCCCCTTCCTGCCAGGTCATTCACGCATCACCTACCCCACATACTCATGCATTAAATGAGACTCACTGAGTAGCCAGGATCGGCGCCCTGCGTGTCGGTCCATGTAGCGTGGTATTCTAGAGTTCCGCAAGACCATAGAATCATGTGTTGATCCTGGAAATCGGGCAGAACAATGTGTAAAGATCCTGTTGGAGTCACACACCATTTGTACATTGATAGAATGATATTGTTTCCGGTTGCGGTACTGGGCCTCCATGGCATGTGGGACAACCAATTCCACATGGGTGCAGTCGATGGCACCAATGCAACCCGGTATGCCGCCAAGTGCATGGAATCCCACTTTTGTGTTTGTAAGCTCCTGCTCCGAGCGTGGTAAAGTGATGTAGTCGTCTGAGTGCTTCAGGAGGGCATCAAGCACTTGGAATAGTGTCCGTGAGAATAGTGGCTGTGAAATGCCATGCAACTGTCCGACTGTGTGCTGGTAGGTGCCTGTGGCCAGGAAGTGGAGTACAGACACCACCTTCAGTAGGGGTGGGCTGGCGGTTGGGCTATCTATCATGCTGACAAGGTCAGCGTGTGTCATGTCGACAATGGCGGTTATGGTGTCCCGGTCCAAACGGTAGAGGGTGTGGATCTGCTCAGCTGTGAGGTTGAACGGATTAGCTTGGAGGCGTGGGATTGCGGGCTGCCTGCGTGGTGGTAGTGGCTGTGCTGGTGGGGCTTGCTGGCCATGCCTTGCCCTCCTCCTCCTCCTCCTGCGTCTCCTCTGTGCGGCCGGTTGTTGTAGTAGTTGGCGTTCGTCGTCTTCTTGAAGTTGGAGTACTTGCAGTGCAATCAGGTCCCCCAGGCCCAACATCGCTAGTCCTGCCGGTAGCATTCTGGAGTGGGTGTGGTTGGGGGAGGGGGTTGGGTGTGCAAATTATGTGTTTTCAGGCTGTATAGCCTTCACCTGTGGTGATTCATTCCACCTGTGTCAGCTGCAATGCCTTTCGTGCGAGCACGTCCCGCACACAACGCTGCAATTCGACGCATGGCATCTTGCATTTACATTCATGTTTTTAATCCCGATGGCAGTGAAATATTGGTTTATATGTTAAATCTGCTATGGTCCCATTGTTTCACATACTATATTTGCTTTCGCGAGCAGACTTGTGAAGGGTCAGTGGAATGTAGTACTCGATCAACGGTGGACCCTCATGCAGCACTGTACCGACGTTCACCGACGGCGGGGAGTCCCATCAGTGATTGAGGCCAGTTACCATTTTCACACACAGCCGCACTGCATAGATGTATTTGTGAATACAAGCGTTCACAGATGCCTTTTCGACGTGATGTTGCATAATAGGAATTCGAAGGACAGCGCTTTCGGTTTTCAACTAGCGGCGTGGAGACGCCCACAGGTCTGACTGGAAATGTAACGTTCTATTGTTGAATGTCCTTGGGACAGGGCCCATGACGGGAATGCAATGATTGATATGATTTGAATGGGATGCGCTATAGCGTAGTGGACGATAAGGCAGGAAGTTCCCAAATACATGTGACTTCACTACACAAGGAATCCGGGCAGGAGCACAGTGGATTTTGAAGTCTGCATTACGCACAGACTCTATGGAAATTTTGAATGTTATGTGAGTGAATATTCAGGCGTTTTCATAACGGGATGAGGGAATGATGAATGGATGCATGGAAAGATGAATTAATTGGGAGTCTGCCATGTACATGGCTATTTGGAATCTATCCCCTTCCCCTGCGCTATGTGATGCAAGGCTGCCATAGTGGGACCATCGTCTGTCTGCCCTTGTTGAACCCTCCCTGTCTCGACGCGCCTTCAATCACTTGTGTCTATGCACGTTGATGATCCCATCTGATGGATCCTGTTCTGACAGGCGCATGCACACAGACACTTGTTTGAAATAGTGTATTCACCTCGATTTGTGTCGTAATAATTCACAAGTGATTTTTGGGTGCAATTGATCCTTATGAGTGGGCTAGCATGCATATGGTTGTGGGTTTGGTGTGTTGAATGAAGTGAGTAATACATATGAAGTTCGGATGCCCATACTATCATTTTTTTCATTTGGGTGACAGGTATCTCCTCCCCTTCTCCCGCTGCCATCTGTACGCCACTCCTGCAGATGGATTCTACAGTCGACACCTGCAGCTTCGAGTTAATCAGTGGAGCACCATTACGATCTTATGGGACGATCGCCAATGGCCCACATGCCCTTACGCAGTACTGGTGGCTAGGTGCAGCATACCTAGCTTCCAGCTGGACTAGTGCCTACTTCATGGGACGGCCCTGCGGTCCTAGGCGCTTCCATGTTGCCTTTTTGGACGTTGATGTAGCCCCTGTGTGCCATGAAGGTACAGGGCGTCACACATGGGGAAGCTGGTCATTTATTGCGGATGCAGCCCACAGTAATGCTGATCATTTGTGAGTTTATGTTCAAATGGCTGTATGGGCTTGGTGATTTTGATGTGCATTAAATTTATATTCAGATATTAACCGTGTAGCGTTATTCTTTGCTAGTATTGTGGCATATTCCGATTTGTGGCGCGATGTATTGTGAGGTGTTCTGGATTGGGTTCCGGCTTCTGGGTACAGTTGTGTGGTACGTGCTTATGCTGATGGTTGGTTTGACTACTGGCATGTGTACAGGGCTGGTGCAGTCTCCCTCAGGTTACTGCTTTGAATGTTGATTTACACTGGTGGCAAGCGATGGGGGACTGTTGTTGTTTTGTGTCATGGAATTTTCAGTTCATTTTGGTGTACTTGCACCTTCAGATGCCTGTGCTGCATCAGTACGGCAATGGTGTGTTGCCAATTGTGGATGGCCACTCACAGGGCACTTGGGGCCCCTGCATGCATTTGTTCGTTGGCATGCATGGGTGACTTGTACATTTCACTGGTTGCATGGTGTGACTGCATTGCGCCTACGAGGAGTTGTGCAATATGGCCAGGGAGTGGAGTGCAGGCACTCAGTAGGGCCATTACGGTTGGTTCGCGATGCCGTAGTTCTCACCATGGCGGAATGGTACTTTCCGCCATGCTTGATGGCGTTAAGTGAATGTCCGCTGGGGTCAGCATTCGCATACCGTTGCGCCATGGCGGATATTGCGGTTTTGCACGGCGCGCGTACTTGGTGCAGTTAGCGTTGGCGTTCACTACGGTGTCGCTAATCGCATCGTACTTTACGGTGACGGGTCATGATCGCAACGGGCGGTATTCGATGGCGGTATTACATTTCCGCCATCGTTTTTCGTATTCCGCCAGGGTCGTAATGAGGGCCACTGACTTGTGTATACCTGCCTTCCTGAATCACTACTTACTCATTCAAAAATCACACAACAATGAGACTTGCACACGCTGCTTTCAGAGAAAAGAATGGCAAATGTCTTGGTCACTCACTTCAAAACATGGACACTGACTGTGCTACTGTGACCTATGACCTGTGTAGGTCAAGCAGGTGAGACCTAGTTAAACATTAGCAGACAGGTATAGGTATTACTTCATCTTTATTTCAACCCTGCCAACCCCCTCTGTCCTACAATTCTCCTTTTCGTCCTTCACATCCTGTCATCTGTGCCTGACTTGATTCCACCTGGCATAATGATGAGATAAGGCACACTACAACCACCCCCTTGCTTATATAGAAGTTCATATCACATTTCTTCTCCTTGTCGGCTGGGTGGTTTCCTCACATGCTGAGATTCCAGTGCTGTCGTTCCTTTATGCAACTCTTCATTCTCAGAATGTACAAAATCACCTGAATAACCGTCTCTTGATTTACAAATGAGGACATACGAGGCAACCATCAGCAAGACCAGTCACTTGTTTCAGCCTTGTTGGGCCTCTTCAGTGAGGTGAAGTTGAGCCTTTCTAAGGCACAGTGAGCAATGGAGTCTGGATTACCCTTGGTTACTTGGGGTGAAATACCAAGTTTCACAAAATGTACAAGAGTGAGAGAGCCCCTCTACTGAGGACAAGCATGGTTCAAACAACCTGTTCTTCCACTTAAGAGGGACTACAATCCCGTTTTAGCTCAACGCACCCTTCAAAGAGGAGAAATGTTAATTTGCTTATCAGCCTGGTCCCATCCATGAGGGCAGTGCAGCACCAAAATGCTAGGCAATTTCCCTCTGAACAAGAGTACCATCAGCAGACCCAGACACGTGTTTTGGCATTGTTGGGCTTCCTCAGTGAGGTGAAGCTGAGCCGCTCTCAGACACAGTGAGCAAGGGGTCCATGTCTGGATTACACTTGGTTACGTAGGGTGAAACCCCAAGTTTTACAAAATGTACAAGAGTGTGGGTGGGACCAGAATGATGTGCAAATGGATATGTCTCCTCTGTGGAAGGTACAGTGAGCTAAAACGTGGTTGTAGACCCTCCTAAGTGGGCACCTTTCCATAGAACAGGTTGTTTGACTGTGTTTGTTCTTGGTAGAGGGACTCCCCGACCTTTCTGTGAACCTATCTTTTGATACCTACTTGACTATTCTTCCATACGGTTATGTGTCTTTCTAAAGAAAGATTAATTCTGCGTCACTTCTCTACTGTCGCTTTACGCAGTTATCTGTGATCCATTAGTCTGTCTGACTGTTATGACCTCTTGACTAAATAGATGCAGTGCCTGTGTTGTTGCACAAGAACGGTGTCACCCACTGGATGTCCAAACTGTTTGCTGTTCTTCTGGTATCAGCATATGGTTTCATGATGTTGTTAGCATTTACACCTTTAGTCCTAAACAATTGATCTTGACCATTTGTGTCCATGCGTGTTGCTGCTTGTGGCAATCTTGTTTGGAATGGTCGTTCAAACATAAGCTCTGCAGGGCACATACCAGTCATGCCATGTGGCGTGTTCCTGTATTCTCTCAGAAGTTGGTATAGAGACTTCTCTATTGAGATCATGTTGATATGAGCTGTTTGGAGGGCCCATTTTACGCTTCCCACAAAACGTTAAAGCATTCCAATTGTTTGCAGCAATAGTGGTGTCATGGGCTTGTGGTGAAAACCCATGTTGTTGCTAATCTTTTCTTTTAAACTCCTGGCAAGTGAATTTGGGTCCTTTATCTGACTTTATCACTCTTGGAATGCTGTATGCTTTAAATAGCTTGTCAAGGGTTGGCATGGTGTGTATGGCAGCTGTCGAGGCAACCACTTGTATCAGTTTATCGTCAAAATTCCTCTATTGCTACTAACATATATGATCCAAGTTGTAGCAGTCCAAAAATATTCTTCGCAATTTCTTCCCAAATTCCTTGGGGTAGGGAGAGACATTAAAAGGTTTTCAGGGCTTAAGGATTCATAGTCTGGCATGTGTGGAAGTTCTTGAATACATTTTCTACTAGTTTGTCCATGAATGTGATATCTGAATTTGGTGACCAAAGGAAAATAAACTCAAAAGTGTTCCAAGTTGCCGGATTTGAACAAAGCAAAGACGCATAATTGTATTTACTTGCAGAGCAAGATTCAATTGACTGTCCACAATGACTCCAAGATTTTTCACTTTTTCGGAAGCTGGTAGACTGGGGCCATAGGTGGAGGGCCAGAATGAAGTGCTCTACATAATCCCAGTGGGTCAGCCGCGGAGAATCTCGTTCATACTAGCACTGAATTTCTTCCTGTTCTTATCTATCCAACCACTAACTGAAAGCATACCTGGAGATCATCTAGTTTCCGAGAAGTTACGACCATTCAAATGTAACAAACTCTGGCTATCATGGGCATAGACATAAAAACTCATGTCAAATGAGTGATGGAGAGTTGCCAGTGTATGGAGGTACACATTTGAAAGCAATGAGAAGATGGAAGCTCCCAATGGAACACAACAGGAGCATGGTGGAGGTAATAATTCAAATGTATCCATAGTAACAACTTAGACAAAAAATAAATCTTTGAGGAAATTTAAGACTATATCAGATATTTCAAACTGTTGTAGTTGACCATTGAGAATGTTGTGGCTGATGGTAGTGAAAGCTGCTGGCAGATATAGGAGTATCAACACCCTGACTCCACCACAATATGCTATCCTTTTAATACCATTGATCCCTGATACCATCACAAGTTCATTGCTGATCCCTGGGCCGAAACCTGCATGTATATTATCTAGGAACCTTATCTTTTTCAACACGCGCAGATGATCGATTTGCGAACATGGATTCTAATATCGTCCCAGTCAAGGGAAGTCTTGAGATGGGTGAAATTTGGCAGGGTGGGTTTGATCAGTCCCTCTTTTTTTAATTGTGGCAAATTCATTGCACGCTTGAGAATTTGTGTTACTCTTCCAAAACTTAAAGTCAGATTAAGAAAATGTTAAAAAGTTGATTTACCAGTAAAATGAAAAGATTTTCAATTTAAGCAGAGCTGTCCTCCTGAAGGGAGCCCAGGTATTGACTTTATTAAGTAATTCCAAACAGTCCATCTTGGGATAGGAGTAAAAGGATCACATTTTGCCTGAAGCAATTCAGAATCCCAGGAGTTCAGTTGCACCTCTTCAGGACATTTAGACGTAAGCTCTGACTGTATGATTTCAACTTTATGAAAAAATCAATGAACCATTTTCTTGCAAAGTTCAAGACTTGGTTTTACATCAATATCTAAGCAGGTGGTCAATCTTACTTCATCTAGAAGATTAAATAGTTCCTTTTAAATATTGTTAGAGAGAAAAATCCTCTCAGAGAACTATTTCTGTTTTACTGTTGTAATACCTGTTCAAGGATCAAATGGTTATTGGCTAGTTTGGAGCAGAGCTGCTACCGTTTCATTTTGTGAAGAAGCTGATGCTCCTCTCTAAGGTCATTAGTATTCGAGGGTTGTTTGACTTTATTTTGATTTTTCTGACTAGGAGTTTGGATGGAAGGGGTATTTCTAAGCCAGGATTAATTGCATTATTAATCATAATTCAAGTTTAGTAGTTGCAGCAGCTTATTCAGCTACAGTGCTGATTGATAACTTAATCAATGGCTGCTTTTTCTGTTTAGGGATTGCAGACTATATACTGATTGCCATGGTTTCAGGTTTGTGCATTTGTTTTTTTATGCACTGACTTAAACACCAGGGAACACAGTGTCCTGAAGTAATCTATGACTACCGCGAGGCTGAGAGGGCTTTTGCAGTTGTTGATCATGGTGAAGCGCCCCTTTAAGGCTGTTTGTTCTGCCATGCTCACCAGAGGGATGCAATGAGTTAAGGAGCATGTAAGGATTGGCATTTCTCTCTTTGAAGCTCTTACCTTTTTATGCTCTTCTTTACCAGACATTCCTAGGCCGGGCAAAACTATATGATTCCAAGTGCCCGAGCTGGTCTTCTTTGCCACTCCTGTTGCACTTTGCTGCACTTCTGCACTCTTGCCTGCACTTACTGGTATCCTGTATGCTTTGCATTGCTCTGCTTTATTCTGTGCACACCTTCTCTCTCCAGTCGTTCACCAGGTAACGGTTCCTGAATGTTCCAGTGCTTTTTAGATTCAATTCACCTCCCTCCTTTCCCCCCTCTGACACTTCAACTTGGGGTGCAATGAAGCAACTAGATTCACGACCTGTGCCTTCCAAAACAACAATACAAAAATAGATGAAGGAGTAGCGTTTAATGCAAATCATATGAATACCGTTTTAGTTATCAATCCCACGTTTTAAATGTTATTTAGGAGATTGTATTTGTGTCAACATGGCTTAAAAGTCATTAAGACAATCTAAAGAAAAGGCCGGTCTTGTTTTTAGTTGTTATACATATTATTTAATAGCATTAACAATTCTAATAATAAATTTTAAGGAGATAGAAAAGTCGTTTAGCTTCAATTCTTAAGCGTCATGACTGATACGGCCGGCAATGTCTTCCTTTAGGCTTTCCTTTACCACTTGAGAACACACTGCCCCACACTCTCTCTCCTACAACAGTGCCCTGAGTTTCTTGCCAGTGAAAATGGAATCCTCTTCCTCCCTGGTGTATTTATGCCATGAGTGGGGCGGCCGCTAGATCCGCTTTCAGGGGTCCAGAGTCATCTCGGCTTCTGGTGAGAAGCAGGCTGCTGGGCAATGCTCTGTGCTTCATGTGGGGCATTGCTCTGCGCCCTGCAGCTCACCAGAAGCCAAGACACTTGATAACATCTGTGAGGGGTCAGTGGTGCAGGAACCGGGAGAAATGGCAGAAAAAGAAATGACAAAGCCATCCATTTCAAAGCCAAACTATTTAAGGGAGGGTTACACAAGGTGCTTTGTAAAGGAGCGGTGCTTTGTAAGGGAGCTGGGAACACCCAATCACATGAGACTGAAGAACTGAACACATATGAAAACTCACATACGAAATTGAAATATGGCTACAAGTGAATCCCCCTCAAGTCACACTGCTGCTTTGCAGAGAAACACAGCTTCTCCGGTGAACAGCGCACAAGCAGATGCCAGGACACATGCAGACTTGAAATCTGCTGCTGAAAAAAGCAAAGGACCACAAAACAAGCCTTCTCTGGCTACACCCCAAGACTCTGATACCTCCTTCCTGTGGCGTCAGACTCGCCCTCACTCTCCTACAATTCAGAAAAGAACTCAAGACTCACCTCTTCAAGGAATCTTTCTCCTCAACACCTACATCATCACATCGCCCCTCACGCCACCTGATTCACTAGACGCTGCCCGCCCCTCGATACAGCTGTACCCCCCTCTGTATCCCACCACCTGCTGTATATCTGTTCTGTTGTTACCTTTGTAAAGCGTTCCGTTATATATCTATATAGTTGTATACCTCTGTAAAGCGTTGCATTGCTTCTCAAAGCTAGGTCCGCACTCAATAAATACAATAATAATAATAATAATAACCCAGATAAAAATGATCATAAACAGAGAAGACCATACATTCACCAATCAACAAGAGGTGCAGTCTTTACCCTGGAACAGCTAGCCAGGCTTCAGAATAGACTGGAAAACAGGGAGTTTGCAAATCAGGGTACAAGCTGGAAAGACTTGAATCTGCTCTCCTAATTAGGAACAAAGTGGAAAAGGAAACTCCAGGATCCAGATCTGGTTCAGAGCAACACAGACCTGGGAGGATTTGCAGTTGCTGGAAACTTGTGCCCATATTTCAGAAGTCTTACAAAGGCAGGCTTGCGATCACGTAAAGCTCCACTTCCTGACCATGGTCTTTACATGGCTTCAGGGAAGGCAAGGCTGTAAAGACTGAAACAGTATGTGCAGGATTTTGCTTTTGTGATTCATCGGGGAAACATGCTAAGCAGTACCAGAAGTCCAGCACAGTGCAGGACCTTGATGGGCTAAAGCCAGAATCCAGCACAGTTCTTTCAAATACAAACATTCCAAAGACAGGACTACAATGTGCCATTCTGTCTCTGCAAGATACGGTCATGTATTGCAGAATGGAGTCCATTCGGAACTCATACTGAGGTGTTATGCAACCGTTCCACGGGCAACACTGGGGGGTAACAGCCCGGCAGCCTGAGTTAATGGCCTGAGTGAAGCAAGGGTGGTTAATGGGGGTCCCGGGGCATTACCCCCAGTGTTGCCTGTGGAATGGGTGCATAACATCATTAGCACCCAATGTTACCAAAGTGGTAAACCGTAGAGCTAAAAAAAACTATTTTAATTTGCTGCGCACATCCCATTCTATGAATGAAAATACTTTTCAAAGATGGCCCCCATAGTTGTAGAAGGAGGGGCTCATATTACCATTGCAGCCAGACAAGGAAGATGAACTGAAGCTGCAGCGGTGGCCCGATCAGGCAAGTGTGGCAGGGAACGGGGTTGGAAATACATTTTTCTTTTTAAAACGGGAGGGTGGGGGGGGGGGAGATGGTGCTGCGGGCTGGGGAGGCAGCCTGTAGGATTTGGGAAACGCAGGCTGAAATTTGAGGTTTCTGCCTACAATCCACGGAACCTGATTGGTTGCGCCCCCCCGCCCGGGTGCTATTGGTGTTTGTGGATTGGTGCCAGGACACATGGACGGTTCCAGGGCATTACCAGTGGATGGCTGGATGCCGCAGGTCTATTGTGAGCACCCTCTACTTGCAGCAGGACAGGATTGTGAGATTAGGCGAGAATGGGCACGTTTGTCTTGCAGGTGAAGCCTGTCCCCTCTGGAATTCCTCAAGACTTGGTCCCCTCCCCGTTGTTCAATGTATATGTCGAGGTACAGGATTATGTATGTTGTATGCTTGTGCGAGATCTATAAGTTGTGCTTCTAGCTGTGAGGCAAGAGAGTACTGCACAGAAGTGACGAACTCAGAGGATTACAAGTAGGGCACAGGATGTCCTCTGGAGCCAAGGCATCCAGCGCCATCAATAAGCCTAATAAGCCTATGTTTCATAGCTTTAGTTAGGTCTCTTTTCAAGGCACCGTCCAGATGGCTTTTGAATCCCAAGCAAATTGCAGACGCTGAATCTTGAAAAGGTGGAACGAATGATAGAGGTGTGGAATGCAACTGAAGTTGGGTCAGGTACCACTTGTTAATAGCTTGGTCTTATCACTGGGACTCAAGTGCACAACTCAGGCGTCTAGTTTGGCCAAAGTCTTAGCATGTGTGTCCAGATTGCCCCAGTGGTTAAGGCAGGGCATTTCTAACGCAAGCCTTTCCTATTATTGTGCCCTTTCATGTCCTCTGCAAACCTGGAATCATTGGTCCAGGCGTGTGCACCTTCTGGAGAGTGATGCCAGACCAACATTGTCCCTATCACAGCGGCACTGCAGTACCTCCTTTTTGTGTTTGTCTTTCCCTGTTTGATGTTTGTTGTACATTTAATATATTCTGTACATCTTTATAAATCTGCAGTGTTGTGTTACCCTCTGAACTGTTTATTTTGTAATATATTTTAATTAATACGTTTGATGTGTCATTTGCTTTTCATTAAACATAGTCGCTTTGTGGGAATGTTATACCTTCCTGGTCCTGTTTGCAGTTGCTGTGGTTGCGTGTCTGTCGTGTCATTTGAATGTTCAGTCGCAGTCCTCTCTCTGTGCTTTCAGTTGTTGGCTTCTTGTGGTCTAGTGATTGTACTGCTGCTTCGAAGCTCTGTTTGATTTCCCGCCTTGCATTCCAGTTGCTGTTGGGGAACGGCTGTAGTTTTCAGGTTTGCTTTGTTTGCATTCCTCTCTGTTTTTCCCATTGCTGTTTTGTCTGCCTGGATTCCTTTCTTATTTTCCCACTTGTTGTGAACTTATGGATGCGGCGCTGTTTACATTTTCTCTGTGTGAGTTATTTTTGTGTCCGAGAGCTGTCTGTGCCCTCGTTTGTTGTATGTATGTGAACGCATGGTGCACGTTTTTGTCTGCGTTTCTAGTTGACCTTGGTTTTGCTTGTGTGAGTTTCGTTCCATGTCTTGCAATTGCTGATGGTTAATTCGTGTGTGACTGTGTGCAATGGATAAACATCGTCCAACAGCTTGACTGGCAATACAATGTAATATGTTCTCGTGCGTTTCATAACAGGTATAGGTTGTGAATTGTGTGGCGTAGCCATGAAATCACTTGGAGTACACAGAAAATATCCAGCATGGTTTGAGCCTAAGAATTGCTCGCTCATAAAAGCACTTCTCTGGTAAAAACGCAGCTAGATATTTGCAAATGGGCTTAACTAGCTTCAGTGGCAACATACGGGTGATTGACATAGGCCTGGGGTACAAACTAAATAAATACAAATACGAATTCCAGTAGTTTAATAAACATGGTGTTAGGCGGAAACCTGTGCAGTTCCCTCTGGGACCACTGCAAAAGATTTAGGACTACAGGCGTTGGCGGTGAACCCACTTGGTAGCAGTCTGTACCACACAGATTCACTTGGTAGCTGTGGCTGAGCAGTCAGACTTCTCTCAAGAAAAGTTGAGCAGTATGTGGAGTATACAAAATAGGGCAATTCTTCACAGCAAGACAAGCAAACACGCAACGAGGCTTAGTGTAAAGATATTAAGGTATTTATTTATAACAAAATGCCTATGAAAACACTAAGGCAAATCACGGCAAACAAATCAAACACAATTAATCTACGAAGTAGAAAACGATCAATCCCCCTAGCAAAATATCGACAACTCTAGGTTCTACCGGTACCACTTATTTTCAGACAGAGGTGTATACCTCAACCTAGATGACACTCGAATATTAGTTAGGACGGGAGAGAAAAAGATAGGCAGGTTATGAAATCAACACAGTTCAATCCTACGCGGATAAAATGCGAGGCAGGAAGGCAAGAATCACAATAGATCGTAAAGTTCAGAGGCCAGGCCCACTCGGAGAGAGGCAAGGCGCGATGTCCCAAAAAGTCTCTAGTGGAGATGCATTCAAGTCTTTATAGCAAATTGTTATCAGCAGGTTGAACCAGTTCAGAACAAAGAATGAGCAAAGTTTGGAGGCGACCCAGCGGAATGGAGAGGATTAAGACACCTCACTCGAACCGAACGAAAGGGAAGCCAGGCGGACACGGTACCTTGTTGTGGAGGGCAGCTCCGGCGGGTGCAGTTGTTCCTGGTGGTGGATGCACGTTGGGTCTTGGCCAAGAGTAGAGATGATCTCGTCGTCGAAGGAAAGTGAAGTCCGGTGCACCACCAGGGAAGAGACCAGCCGCGGAGTGCTCCATCACAAGGCACCACCTTTTGGTCGCGGTACAGGGGTAGTGGCTATCCGGTTGCCGAGGTGCTCTGCACGGGCAATTCGACCACTGCATCCTGAGGCGAATAAAAAGCGAAGGAGACTGGTTGTTCCCACCAGTCAGGGGAAGAGACTCTCCGGCAGGGAGATCTCCTCTGTCGTCGGGAAGTGGTGAGTTGGCTCAGCAGGGCTCCACCAGAGGTGTCGTCGTTGCAGGTCGGCTCAGCGTTACCCTCGTCGGATTCTTAGGTCCTGTGGCGACTTCTGAAGATCCAGTCCCAAAAGCCCTGCTTTTATGCAGAAGACCCCCATTCATTCAGCCTAGCTGTCAATCAACACATGCTAAGTGGTGAGCGGGAAGGCTCACCACCTGGGCCAATCACTCCAGAGTGTGACCTGAGTTGGCAAGGCAACTCGGTCCAGGGTGCCTAAACCCCCTCCCACACCCCTGAGGTAACCCAGACAGAATGGCACCACTTTGGAGGGTCTCTGTACAGAGGCCCGCCAAAAGTGGAACAAAGGGCTCAACCTTTGGTGTAGGAGTGACAGAGACGAACACAGACGCCATTTTAAAACTGAGTTCTGGCAGAAAATACCACTCGATAAACTTATTTAAGATAAGTAGATCGGTGGTACGTCAGAGATAAATGAGAAAAAGTATCAATCTCCAACAATGGGACGAATCCCATAGGGTTATGTTCGGGGTCGAACATAACAAGTAGTTTCCACTGCCACCAGCCAAAACTCGACGAGGGGGGACGGGACAGTGCCCCCTCGAGTAACAGATCCAGGAGTAATCGAATTACCCCTACTAGTACGTCCACAATAAGATGGTTGGTACTAGTTCTGTTAGTAAATTTAGGTCTAGTAAAGCCAATGGTGACTTTACATGCCCGGGGAGACAGTAGTCAGTCCCCGGGTATGGAGTCTATGGTGGGGGACCCGCTAGGGCGCCCCCGTGTTACGACACGTAGGGTGCGGTGTAACACACATAGAAAAACATATGAGACCCTATGGAGTAAAAGACCCCATAGCCCATCGAACACATTGACATTTCAAAGGAATTACACACATACATGTCCAAGAGTGGGAGAAAAGAGTCTCACTCTTGGCAGGATGGAAAAAAACAAACTCCAGAAATCCAGCAAAGCTGCTGGGGGACTCACTAGGTTAGGAAATTCAGCCTTAACAGAGAATTCTCCCTAACACATGGTTAAAAGCACACTTAGGCACCAGTAACCAGTTGCAATGTGCAAATGAAATCAACTGGAATTTCCTCTATAGTTCGAATGATCGAAACAATCCACGTGCCACAACTGGTTCCAGAAACCCTTTTATAACTGGTCAATATGTCAACAGAGCTTGGAGATATAGGCCACAAAGTTTAAGTGAACATTTTAAATACTTAAAATCCAGAATTTCCACAGAAAGTAGAAATAATTTTACTGACCAATTAAACTAGAGTGCAGTAGGATTCTACTGGACTGCGGATTTAGCCATTTATTTTGGTTCGGGATCCGTAGACCGCATCCATCAAACCAAAGATGTGGGAGGCAGTCTGTGGAGGCTGCCCCGCAAGGTCAATCTTATGCCCCCCCCTTCTTCCCCTTGTCCCCCCCTACCAGTCCCCTCCTGCTGCAGGGCTGTGCTGTCCAATTTCCCCCACCCCTGCCCTCTTCCCCGGCCCTCACCACTTACCTGTAACAGCCTTCCCTGCCTCCTTTGTCCGCTCTCCAGGCTGCTTCCCCAGATGCCCGACCCAACATGCATCGCGCAAAGTGACGCATATTTTTTTGTCAGGTTCAGAGACTGCAATCCCATATTTTTTGTGTAACCTTATGGAGAATGGATACACCTGATTAGATGAAACAAATCGTAGTGTGTAAATGTGAGATGACTAATGGGCAAATATGTATCTTGACTAAAATATATCCAGGAGGAGGTAATAGGCGTGGGTATTGAAACCTAATGCAACAAAGACCCTGGAAAATCCCAGAGAATGGGAACCCCTTCAGGGAAACCTTTGAAAGTTCACTTACTGAACCAAAGAGTCAGCTGAGCCAGCCAAAGCCAAGTGAGAGGTTATAGCCTTATACAAGCACACATGGAACATTATCTGATGTGGACACAAGTAGTGAGGTGGGCCCCTACTGGGCTATCCATCGAAATGGGACTTTGACTACGTGCCACAGCACATCAGTCACCGAGTGCCTCAAGGTATTGCTCACGTTTGTTCCTTTACAGATTGATGAATCAAGAGACATAACAAAACATACACAAGTAGTAGCTGTTGTGAGTTTTGTTCATGGGGACTGCATGACATAGCAGTGTCATTTCTGTAAGGAATTAACTAAGCAAACAACTGGCAAAGACAATTTTAGAGTTACAGATCAAGTCATGTAAAACCAAGAAATTGAATGGAACATTGATGACTAGAAGTATCAATGGTAATGGTCCACGCCCCTCAACTATGGCCAATACTTTGTTAGGCATACTCACACCAGTACTCCATCAATGTATCAAGACTGTGTACTCGATAAAAGCAAAAGCTCAAAATTCAATCTCCATGGTCATTTGAAATTAATCAGATGATACAGATGATACAGAATTGTTCCACGTTTATCTCTGGTTGGCTGAAATTGCTTAAATGGCAGATGTTTCCACAGCCACCAGTGAATTACACTGCAAGATGTAAGGTCCCAATTTAAACTAATACACCAGTTTGGACAAACAAAATGGTTATAAAACAAAGCTATAATTATGGTTTGGGGCAGCAACCTGTGGTTCACGTGAGACGTTTAAGAGCTACAGAAGGTTGAAACATTTGAAAACATACGCTTTTAAAAGTTGGTGGAAAACATCTGATCATGATTCTGGAAAAATGTGTGAATTATCATTTTGAGAACATTACCACTGATTGGACTCTTGGAACATCAAATGACACCTCAATTAAACAATTTTCTCTTAATATATGAGAAATGTTTGCCAACCCCATGAGCAATCAAAGTTTACATCTGAACTTTTCTCAACCATAGTTTTTGCTTCAAGTAAAACTATGATATAAACAGTCTCTTATTACGAAGGGAAAATAGTCCCAAAATTTATTTACCATATGGAACTGCACTTCTTGGAACTGCAGAATTTTTGGGAACTACTTGAGGGATCGATTTGGAGGAAAATATTAAAATTGCCAAACAACATTCCAATGGCCACAATTCGATTTCAACTTGGCCTATTTACCCTGAAAGTGAGGTCCTAATGGCGGATGCTGGCTTTATTCTGCAGCCTATTAGAGCCATTCGTAATACTGTCTATGAAGAATTAGGCAAACTGGTCTTTCTGCAGGAACGTTCTATAAGGAATGAATATCTCAATGTGCTTCGGGCCTTCTGTGATCATATTCTGCAAGATTTGGCTACCGATAGGGAGTCACTGGTGACTAATCCAGAGAAAGTTTAAAAAACTTTTGTATGAAAAGGACTGGATTAACACGACAGAGAAATTCCACAGTTGTCCCTCTCTCTCTGATCTAAAACATGAACATAAAAAAAGGGGGACTATTTTGTTTATCATGATACAGTTTCCTAATCGATATTACCACTCTCTCCTCATCTGTCGTGGCTGCATACAACTATGGAACTCTCGCGTGACCCCTCCTCACCTGATGCTTCAGACGAAGTGCTCTGTGTCGATGAGATCTCTCTTCTTCGGGATGTTGACTTTTTAATCTTCTTCTTCTTTGTCTTTATCTTCTTGTCGTGTAGGTAAGGTCGAGCTCCGCTGGAGGCCACCTTGGCAGAAGGGGAATTTCCTAGCCAAAAGGGACCCCCAGTGAGCCCGCCTAAGATTCAGGGAAAAAGCTTTTTCGGCTCCAAAAAACCCTGCAAGGCGCTGACTGCGCGGAGGTGGTTCTCTTGGAGCGGGGAGGAGGTGTTGTGATGGTAACCTCGTAAGTGTAAGTAATCCAGTGAGGAGCGGCCGTGAGCAGAAGTCCGGTAAGTATCTGCAGTGAGCAGAAGTCCAGTAAGTATAAAGAGTGTAAGGAGTGAAAAGAGGAGTATGGAATGAAAGGTAGAATGACTGGCCAGAATGGCCTTCAGTGTGTGCAGGAGCACAGTATATACTGAAGCCACAGCGCATCCGAAGGTATGGTGTGGAAAGGGGTAGCAAAAGAACTGGAGCAGAGCAGAAGCACTCCGGCTAACCGGAGAGCAGGAGGGAGAGCAGGGAAGGCTTGCGAGGAAGGCAGTGGCGAGGAGCCGCGGGGAGTGAAGGCGAAAAACTACTCGCTAGAAGGAGAGCGGTGAACAGAGAACACCGAACGTTAGCCAGTACTAGGAGCGATACAACGCACTGGGCAGAAGTGCCAGGGCATTGTTATAGAAACGCCGCAATGCGGCGGCCTCCTTGGGGGAAGGCTGGACCGCGCCAGGCGCTTCTTGCAGTGCTCACGCCTTGCAATGAGAAAAAGTCCATCGATGCCAAATCTTCCAGGGCCGGGACATGACAGTAAGCCCCTTCCTCCTCGGGGGTCCCCCTGGTTTGCCCAGATGTTTTCTATGGAAAATCTGTAAAAGGCGAGGAGCATGAATGTGATGTCTGAGTTCCCAAGTCTGTTCGGCCACTGGATACCCCTTCCAGTGTACCAGATATTGCAAGGAACCTCGTTGGTATCTAGAGTCCACAATATGAGATACCTCATATTCAGCAGGTTCTGAGGGAGATGGAATCTTCTGCCGAGCTCTGGCTCTGTGGTATGGATCCGGAATACTGAAATGGCTTCAGTAGAGAAGTATGAAACACAGGATGCACTCTTTTCATCTTCTGTGGGAGTCGTAGCCAGTAAGCCACCGGGTTGATCTGTTCAATAATCGGGTAGGGCCCCAAGTATTTAGGGGAGAATTTGCTTAGATGCAACCAACGGGGAAGGAACTTGGTAGAGAGCCAAACCAAAGTACCTGGAGTCAACTCAAGATTGTTTTGTCTGTGCAGATCCGCTCCTAACTTGTTGTACTTGCGGCTTTCCTCCAAGGCTCTTATAGGCTCCTTTTGGGTGGTTTGTATAGCTTCCAACAGACTGTCCACCGTTGGGGTATTTAAATATCCCTTCTTCATCCCAGGTACATGGGAAGGGTGAAATCCATAAGAGCACATAAAGGGACTCATCTTGATGGCAGAATGATATGTATTATACGAAAATTCTGCCAGAGGTAACAGAGAGGACCAGTTGTCTTGCTTCCAGTTACAGAAGCATCTGAGGTATTGTTCGAGGGTGGCATTTTGCCTTTCTGTCTGGCCATTGCTTTGAGGATGAAATCCAGATGAAAGTGCCCTCTGTATTCCCATTTGATTGCACAAGGAAGCCCAGAATCGAGAGGTGAATTGTGACCCTCTATCCGAGAGCACGGTTTTGGGTAGCCCATGTAGTCAGACAATCTCACGAAGAAAAACTGCTGCCATTTCTGGAGCAGTAGGAAGTCCTGTAAGTGCTGTGAAATGAGCCAACTTACTAAAAGAGTCTACTGTAACCATGATGACTCAGTGACCTTCCGATGGCGGGAGGTCCACTATAAAGTCTGTTGACACATGCTCCCAGGGCTGTGAGGGAATCGCTGGTTGTTGCAACAGACCCAACGGTTTTCCTGATTGGGACTTGCTGGCAGCACAAACCGGACAGGAGGATACGTATCTCTTGACATCTTGAGACAGTGTCGGCCACCAGAAGTCTCTTCTCACTAATTCCACTGTGTTCCTAGGCCCTTATGACCTGCCAGGGGAGACTCATGGCACCACCTTAGTACCTGCTTCCGCAGATCGTACATCGGAATGAAAAGGGCAGACTCGTGGTACAACAGCCCATCCTTCAGTAGTAGGTTAGGATCACTTGTGTCTTCAATCTGGATACCTTCTTGGATGGCTTGAAAAAAACTTCAGACTTCCGAAATAAACTTATTAGCCAATAACAGCTCCCTTCCAGAATGGGTTTCATGGGTAGTCTCCCGGCTTCTCGATAGGGCATCATCCAAGGTATTTTGGGAACCTGGTAGGTACGTAAGGTGGAAGTCAAACTGGGAGAAGTAATACGCCCACCTAGCATGGCGGGCATTGGAACACTCCATCTGTTGGAGAACTCTGAGATTTCTATGGTCAGTTCTTATGATGAAAGGCTCAATGGACCATTGCAGTAAATGTCTCCATTCTTCACATGATATTGTGATAGCCAAGAGCTCCTTCTCCAACACCGAGAAGTTCCTTTCACTTGGTATCAGAGATCTGGAAAAGTAGGCTACGGGATGTTCCACACCATCCTCTGCGTCTTGGAGCAAGGCGGCCCCTACAGCAGTATCAGAGGCATCCGTTTCCAGAATAAAAGGACGCGTCTGATCTGGTTGGACCAAAATGGGAGCGGACGTAAACAAGTCCTTGAGATATTGGAAGGCCTGAATGGCAGAGGAGTCCATGTGAAACTTGATGCCCTTCTTGAGTAAGGCTGTGATCGGGAGGACAATCTTGGAGAAGTGGGGAATAAATTGCTGATAGAAATTCACCAGGCCTAGCAACCTCTGGACCTCCTTGACACGCTTAGGTTTGGGCCATCTAAGTATAGCTTCGACCTTCCCAGGGTCCATCCAGATGCCTTCACTGGATAGAATGAATCCAAGATATAAAACCGATTCTGCATGGAATTGACATTTCTCAGGCTTCAGAAAAAGTTGGTTCTCTTGTAAGCGTCACAATACTTCTTTCACCACCTGAACGTGTTCAGTGGGATCCGCAGAGAAAATAAGAATGTAATCTAGGTATACGACTACTGACAAAAAAAGCAGATCTGAGAAAATCTTGTCCATATACCGCTGAAATATTGCTGGCGCATTGACCAGGCCGAATGGCATCACCCTGTATTCGAAAAGACCTAGGGGGGTCCTAAAGGCGGTCTTCCATTCATCCCCCTCCTTAATCCTAAGACGGTGGTAAGCCCCCCCTTAGGTCCAGTTTGGTGAAAAGGGTAGATCCTTGAACCGCCTCCTGAATAGCTCTGATCAGTGGCATCCGATACCTATCCCGACGGGTAATCCTGTTGAGCCCTCTATAGTCGATGCAAGGCCTCAGTTCCGAGCTTCCCCTCTTGGGGATGAAGAATAATGAGGCTCCACCAGATGATCTTGATTAAAAAATGAGACCGTTTTCAAGGTTTTCGTCAAGGTACTCCTTAAGAGCCTTCCTTTCTAGAAGGGATAGAGGAAACATTCTACCAAAGGGCATGACTGCTCCCTCCTGCAGCTCGATGGAGCAATCTTCGGGTCTGTGGGGTGGTAATAGGCGGGGTACTTTATCTTCAAACACTCCGGGAAAGGATTGATATACCAGTGGAATGCTCAATACCACCTTAGACGGTAGAGTGCAGTCCTGTCCCACTTGTTCTTCTTGTGGCGAATGTCTGAAACAGTTCTCAAGACGAAACCCCGAATCAAAACTTAATGTGTTAAGGGACCAGTCTACGTAGGGGTTATGTCTCCTAAGCCAGGGTATACCCAAAATTATGGGGAAGTGAGCTGCTCTGATGACATCAAAATGAATCCATTCTTTGTGTCTTCCCATCTGCACATGGAGTGGTTCGGTCTCACAATGGGACCAGAGGTGAGGGGAGAGCCATCTACTCCCTCTACTGGAATCGCTCGATACTTGTTCTGTATGGGAATCCCCTGATCCCTCGCCACAGAACCCGTCCACAAAATTCCATGCTGCTCTGCTATCCAGCATAGCCAGTACCTCCAGAGAATTCTTGGACGTTAGCTGCAATCGGACTAGGAAAACCTTTAGTCGGGAATCTTCAGCTAAACCTGTTGCTTGAGTGTGGTTACAGGGTTTTTGGTTGTCTTCCCCGATGTCGCCCCTGCACAAGCATTTCCCTTCTTCCTAGGAGGCACGTCAGGACAATCGCGAAGCAAGTGTTTAGAGGACCCACAATACATGCAAAGCCCCAATTCTCATCTTCTCCTCCTTTCCTCAGCAGTAAAAGGGCCCCGAGCCGACCCAATCTACATGGGCTCTTCTGATGCGAGTCCTGTCTTGAGGACTTCCTTGGTCGAAGAAGGTGGGGTCATGCAATGGAGAATATCCGCTTTACCTCTTCTTTTCTAGGCGTCTCTCATTAAGCCGGAATTCAATCTGTAAAGTCAGGGTGACTCATTCCTGAAAAGAACCTGGTCAGGGTACTCGTGAAAGCTCACCCTGAAGATCTTCATGAAGTCCCCTCCTAAAGATGGTTTGTTGCGCCGAATCTGGCCAACTAGAATTGGTAGCCAACTTCTGGAATTTAGAAACATACGTTTGAACGTCCGAGCCCCCTTGTCTGACGTCTAGCATGGCTTCATAGGAAGAAAATACCACCTCAGGTCTGTCAAATCTTGCTTGAAATTGCTGCGAGAACTGATCAAAACTTTTCAAGGCTGGGTAATTATTAGTCACCAATGGAGTGGCCCAAGCCAACGCATTTCCAACCATATTGGAAATTGGAAATCCCACCTTAGCCTTATCAGTCTCGAAGGCTTTCGGTCTGAACGTAAAATACACCCTACAGGCATCCATAAATTCCTTCCAAGTCCTGGAAGGCAACAGCATCGGAGGGAGATCACCTCTTTCCTCACTGCGCACGGCCACCTGTTGTCTCAAAGTGGTGTACTCCGCGTGCATATTCTGCATCTGTACCGTAAATCCTTGAATGGCTGCTACTAATTCCTGATATTGTTCCAGCGTAGCCATGGAGATTTGTGGGCATTGTATACTGTTGTGGCTGCAAACTATGGAACTCTCCCGTGACCCCTCCTCACCTGATGCTTTAGACGACGTGCTCTGTGTCGATGAGATCTCTCTTCTTCGGGTTGTTGACTTTTCAATCTTAATCTTCTTCTTCTTTGTCTTTATCTTCTTGTTGTGTAGATAAGGTTGAGCTCCGCTGGAGGCCACCTTGGCAGAAGGGGAATTTCCTAGCCAAAAGGGACCCCCAGTGAACCCGCCTCAGATTCAGGGAAAAAGCTTCTTCGGCTCCAAAAAACCCTGGAAGGCGCTGACTGCACGGAGGTGGTTCTCTTGGAGGCAGGCAGAGGTGTTGTGATGGTAACCTCGTAAGTGTAAGTAATCCAGTGAGAATCGGCCGTGAGCAGAAGTCCGGTAAGAGTGTAAGGAGTGAAGAGAGGAGTATGGAATGAAAGGTGGAATGACTGGCCAGAATGGCCTTTAGTGTGTGCAGGAGCACAGTATAGACTGAAGCCACGGCACATCCAAAGGTACGCCGTGGAAAGGGGTAGCAAAAGAACTGGAGCAGAGCAGAAGCACTCCGGCGAACCGGAGAGAAGGAGGGAGAGCAGGGAAGGCTTGGGAGGAAGGCAGCGGTGAGGAGCCGCGGGGAGTGAAGGCGAAAAACTACTTGCTAGAAGGAGAGCGGTGAACGGAGAACTCTGAACGCTAGCTGGTACTAGGAGCGATACAACGCACTGGGTGGAAGAGTCAGGGCATTGTTATAGAAATGCTGTAAGGCGGCGGCCATCTTGGGGGAAGGCTGGACCGCGCCAGGCGCTTCTTGCAGTGCTCAGGCCTTGCAATGAGAAAAAGTCCATCAATGCCAAATCTTCCAGGGCCGGAACATGACATCCTCAGATTAGGATGGAACATTCTGCCTACAAAGGAGGTAATGAGGAGAAGGAAGATGGTGGATGACATGAATGTTCTCTGTAGATTCTGCCTTAAGATAGGGGTATAGAAACCAGTAAACATCTCTTGCTCGCATGTCCCGAGCTCAAGGTGAAAAGAATTACATATATGGAGAAATTTGGGTCATTTTAAGTGAAGATGAACATCTGAACTAGATGTATATCAATTGAGAATAATGTGGAGGGATTGGCAGTGGCAGACTTTAATAACTCCCTGGACCTCAATACTGATTCTTCTTTTGTTCTTAAATTTGGGACATTGTTGCATTTGATGTGATTATACCAGGTATAATATTCTCCTGCTATGTTGTGGGAGGGTATATATCAGGTGCCTTTAACCCGAATATGCATATTATTTTTATTAGGCATATGGACTTTTAAAATAACAGTTAAACTTTAGATTTCATAGTATATTTTATATGTCACCTTAAGTGCACTTCCCCTCTTCCAATTTCCTGTTCCTTGGGCTGCCAGTAGTTTTAGAATATCTGCGGTATTTTGTGTATGAAGGCAATCTGTGAGTAAAAGAGGGCAATGATGAAACGTATTTTATTAATTTGTTTCTTATATTTCTTCTTTTTCTTTCTAGCTGTAAATATGTGATCATGACTGTATTTTAACTATTGATGTATTGAGTTGAATCTGATTGTAAAGGTTTCATATGTAAACCAGATATAAATTAAAAAAAAAATATATATATATATATATATATATATATATATATATATACATATATATATATTTCGAAGAAAAGAAGAGGTTATTGCACTTCTCCCAAGAAGGGACAGCACTCTCCAAGTTGCGGTCGTGTGCCAGTTCAAAAAGTTCCTTGAAGTCAGCCCATCACACAACGAATTTGTTCATGTATCCAGATTTATTTTAGCATCAGTGAAACAGATTCACCATGGTACAACACGTTTCCCGATCAAACAATGCTCCCGTTGCTTGATCACATACAAAAGAACAGACATTACAACCAGCCATTAAATACAGGTACATGCAAGAAAGCTGTATGATTCCACTGAGTTTCTTTGTCCCTTTTCACTTTCTACCATAATAAGGTTCTATGATTCCCTTTAGTGAATGCATTCGGCCATTTTATAATGGCTTTTGTATTGACTTCACCGTTGATTTAAAACATCATTAGTGTGTGTTTTGTGTTGTTTGTATATTCCATATGGTTTCAGGAATGAATATATCAAGGAAACTACTTAATCACATTTATAGAGGATATATGAAGTGCACAGTGCATAAAAAAGAAATATTTATGGTAGTTTTATTTTTCGCACATTTTACTTTGCAAAAATAAGTAAGTAAAACCTTTTGTGACTTGCAACTGCCTAAAATCTTTGTAGAATCCAATTGATCCTTGGATATTAGCACATGAGTATTTGTTCATTATTCAATCAATTCTTCGAAGTCTGTATGAATCTTGTTTGGACAATGTATAAAGTGCATAGTGCTTTTGCTAATTAATTCTAGGTAAAATCCATTGTCTCAAGGAATTGATTACAAAGTGCTAGTGTGTAGATATATTCTACTCAGTTGAACAAACATTAGAGTCACATAATTTATGTTTGCAAAAAAAAAGATCTATACATGTATATAGGTGTTACATTCAAACCACTACTGTGCACACCTATGATTGAATAAAAAGATAAAGGGTGAAGATAGACCCATAAAAACCTTTATACAGTCGATGTGTAGAGAAGCTAAAGTGCATAGTGCATTATTTGATTAAAATAAATGGCTGCCACAGTTTTTAATGCTTCTCTAACACATTTTTGGCCCAATGCTCGATGGGGAGAAAGTTTTTGAAATGGTTAATTCTCAATCTTTACATTTAAGACTTGTAATATAGCATGAAAGCTATATTTTTTCGCAGATAATATTATCCTTCTTTCTTGGAACCCAGCATCCAAGACATACCAAGTTTCAACTCTTTTTTAACAAATGACAAAATATTTCAAAAATTCACAGTGTTTAAGGAATTTATGTTCCAGGGAAGGTATATAACTCTTCACAAGTTATGTCCTTTAGGCTTTTGGTTGCTAAATCCAATATAAACCTAGTTTCCATCTGGCGAAGCTCTAATTCCCGATTGCCCCCTCGTGGATTTTCTTTCACCTGGTGTATTCCAAAAAACTTGAAACAGCCCATCTTACTTTGGTGGACATCTCTAGAGTAGACTGCCAAGGGATAGGAGGCATCAATGTTCTTTATGGCTCTCATATGTTGTAGAATTCTTAATTTCAATTTGTCTATGGTACTTCCCTCGTACCAGAGGTCACATGAACAAGATAATACATATACAACAAACTCTGTATTACACATGATCATTAATTTCACTTGTACATTATTGCCCAATACAGGGTGCACAAAATTATTCTTGTTTAAAGCGTGTTTGCATGCTTTGCACTTTGTGCATTTATAAAAACCTGTATTCTTGCTCCCTAGCCATGAAGAGATACCAGCATTTTCCATTTTGGGGGGGCAGAAAACTACTCACAAGTAGATCTTTGATGGAAGTCAATTTTCTAAAGGTTATGTTTGCTCATTCCTCAAGGTACGGTTGTAGAGCTTCATCGGATTTTAGGACATGCCAATGTTTGCGCAGTATTTTTCTTATTGTGCTGGCTTGAGTACCGTATGTAAGAATAAGCCTCATCTGTTTTTGTTGCTCCTTCAGATGTTCGATTAGTTAATAATAAGGCAGTTTGGTCTAGATTGCGTGCTTTGGAGTAAGCTCTTTCAATAATTGCTTTCGGATATCTTTGATTAGCAAAGTTGTTGGTGATGATTTTACATTCTCTATCAAAGCACTCTAGTTTACTGCAATTACGCCAAATTCTAACAAATTCTCCATATGGTATACTCCATTTTAGGGCAGTTGGATGGTTACTGCTAGCAAACAGAGGCATATCAGAACTAGTGGGTTTCCGATGGAGCTCTGTACTGATCTCTTTTTGATTTGTCTTCACCAGTACATCAAGGAAAATTAGTGACTCTCGACTATGTGTCTCAGTAAATTTTAAATTCAAATGGTTAGTGTTCAGAATTTCTACAAAGTCGAGCTATTTCTTCTCCTTGCCATTCCAGAGGATGAATAAATCATCTACGAACCGTAGCCAAAGAACTACTTGATTGGTGTGCTGGCTGTTGGCTTCTGTCCATACAATGAACTTTTCCCACCAGCCCATTGTTAAATTTGCGTATGGGGAGCAAAGCTTGTACCCATTGCTGTGCCTCTCAATTGATTGTAGTAAACATTGTCGAATAGAAAAACATTATTACATAGACATCGATCTATCATTTCCATGATCATTTCTCCATGTGTACGGTAATTTAAAGATCTACTGTCTAAAAAGTTTTTATACCTCCATAGAGCATCAGGACGGAAAGAGAGTGTGCAGAGAGATACCACATCTAATGTTGCAAACATAAAATCTTTTTCCCAAAACAACTCCTTCAGTCCTACTCAAAAAATCTTTTGTGTCCCGTAAATAGGACAGTAGAGTAAAGACTAAAGGCAGCAATGTTTGGTCAACATATTTTGACATGTTTTCAAGGGAGGCTTCATTAAGGGTAACAATGGGTCTACCTGGCGAGCGGGTAGGATTTTTTTGGACCTTCGGTAAAAAGTAAATAGTCAGAATGGTGTGGAATTTGTTTTAGAGGTATTTGTGATCATCATCATTCAGAATATCCAGATCTGTCAATTTTTTCAAAAAATCTTCCACTTTGTTCTTTAAGGTTTCAATAGGATTCTCATTCAATTTCTCATAGCAAGTAATATCAGACAATTGCCTTTCTGCTTACATAAATATTACATTTATTTTATTGTATACGGTAATACATCCATTTAAAATATCACATAGTAACACAAAAAAAATTCCAAAACTAGAATATCCAATACATTCTGATAAAACTCTTCGATTTTGCTATCATTGGACTCCATGCATCTGAGTGACCTAAGCTTTTTAACATTAACATCAATCATAACCAGAAATAAGGGCAGGTTTGTTTTAGCTGGACCAAGAACTACAAGTAGCTTTTTCCAATGCCGAGTCAAACTTGGAGAATTTGTACTCCGCGAATCAGGCACAAATATCCCATTAAAAGAAACTATAGTGTAACAATACATTTTTTATTATGCATTTTATTAAGCAAGAATACATTTTTGTCTAGCAATTAATATCGATATATGTATGCACACACAAAACAGAGGGGTGTCTGGGAAACTCTTTACCAGCACAAATACAGCCCATTGACTTGTTCTTGGCTGGATGGCCCCTGGGAGAGTCTCAACCAAGTCTTTAGCTCACTGTTCTTTTCACAGAGAAGAAATGTTCCCACATATCAGTCTTTGTCCTGCCCAGGGGCAGTCCAGCACCGAAATGCTAGGCAATTCTTCCCTGAACAAGAGTACCATAGCAACCCCGTACACGTGTTTAAGCCTAGTTGGGCATCATCAGTGAGGAGAAGCTGTGCCTCTCTAAGAGCAGTAAGCAAGGGGTCCATGTCTGGATTCCCCTGGTAATTTAGGGTGAGACCCAAAGTTACTTGATATGCAAAATAGAGGGGGGTCTGGGAAACTTTCTACCAGCACAAACACAGCCCATTGACTTGTTCTTGGGTCGATGGCCCCTGGGAGAGTCTCAACCAAGTCTTTAGCTCACTGTTCTTTTCACAGAGAAAAAATGTCCCCGTATATCAGTCTTTGTCCTGCCTAGGGGCAGTCCAGCACCAAAATGCTAGGCAATTCTCCCCTGAACAAGAGTACCACAGCAACCCCAGACACATGTTTCAGCTAGTTGGGCATCATCAGTGAGGTGAAGCTGTGCCTCTCTAAGAGCAGTGAGCAAGGGGTCCACGTCTGGATCCCCCTGGTAACTTAGGGTGAGACCCAAAGTCACTTAGGACCTCCACTTGCATGCCTTTCACTTCTGCTTTATTTCCACCCTTATTCCTTCTTTTACCCAGTACACGTCTTCACTCCTCTCATCACATCTCTCTCACCTCTCTCTCTTCATTTCCCCGCTTGTCTTCCTCGTTTCTCCCTTTGTGTATATCAGCCTCTACTTTCTTTCCACCTGCCCTCTTTCTGTTGTATTTCTGTCCTCCAGTCATTTGCCCTGAACTTTTTCTGCCAAAGTTGATCTCCTACTTCCTATCTCACTCTCTGCTGTATCACAGCCCTTGCCATGCACCGAATTATAGCCTCCTTGCCATCTGGATTAACTTACTTTATCACGGCCCACGCTGTGAACCAAACTCTACCCTCCTTGCCATCTGGATTGATGTACTTTATCACATCCCTAGCTCCGCACCAAATTCTACCCTCTTTGCCATCAGATTGACTTACTGTATCACGGCCCACGCTGTGCACCAAACTCTACCCTCCTTCCCATTGGGATTGACTTACTTTTTCACGGCCTATGCTGTTCACTGAATTCTACCTTCCATTGGCATCTGGATTGACTTTCTTTAACACAGCCCATCTTGTGCACCAAACTCTACCTTCCGGCAATTACAATTTGACTCTCCCGCAGCCTTGCTGTGTACTGCACCCCATCTACCGCATCATTGGATTTACTTGTGCTCGGTTTGCCTTTTCTTACCTGTGCTTTATCTGTTCAGTCCTAGGGTGAGTACTTTCTCACTGACTGATTTCCTTACCTGCAGATTTGATATTTGATGTAGCCTCTTCCTCATGAGTTGAGGCTTTTCCATCTGTGCACTTGTACTGATTGTAACCTTTTTCTCCTCATTGTTGCATTCTTCTGCATCACTCTGTACACCCCCCTTCTTTCTGACCTTTCTTGCTTGCTCAGCACTAGTATAATCCAATTGCATTAATTGCTTGTCTGCACAGCCTGATATGGCCCCTCAGTCCCGGAGGTCGTCTAGCTTTTCCAGGCTGCAACCTCTCCTACCTGCCTTAACACAATTGCATGACTGGTTTTGCTCCTCATGCAGTTCACCTTCAGTTTACTGCACTTCATTTGTTTTTATAGTGTACCTCTTACCTCTCCCCTCCCTTCTTTGTTTAAGCACCTGCACGTTCCAAATTGTCTTACAACCAAGTCAGAACGCTATTGTTTTGTCCTTCACCCTCTCCCCCTTCCTTCACCCCCCCCACTCTCTCTTGTGTTAACTCAGCAGCACCTGCACGTTCCAAATGTTTGAAGAGCTTTTAATAATGTTTTTGTTATTCTTTCCCCTTCTCCCCCCTGGCTTGTTGCGCCTTGAAACACAATCGTGCTGTATAGTGCGCATTACAAATGACCAATAAAATAAAAAATAAATAAATAAAAACCTGTGGGTGTGCCACAAAATTATAATGACTTCCCAGGTGTGCCCCAATTTGAAAAGTGTACAGAGCATTGGTCTATGCTGCAATCATTTGCCCATTTTAAGTGTTGAGCATGGGCATGTACATAAGTGGAAGTGGTTTTAATGTAGTAGAAACACCAACGCACCTACTCTTAATTTGTGTTTCGCACAATAAGTTAAGAAGGAAGTTATCTACTTTCTGTCGTCATACCACTGGAATCCCTCTGTGTGGCCTGGCCTTTTGACAGCTTCTTCTAATGAAGGATTATGACACCACATTATCCATGGAAGCATTTTGCATCTCATCCAGGAACAATAAATCCATGCCCTGAAATCTAGCAAAAAAGAAGCCACAGAGAAGTCCTTTGACAAATATAAGCCTGACCTGAACTCTAAGGGGGTAATTCATAGAATTCAGCGCACAACTGGCGCACGCGGCTGGCGCACAGTGTGCACGTGCGAATCCCTGCGCCAGCCGCGTGCGCCAAAACCCATTTCCGCGCACAGCGTATTCATGGATTCCAGCTACCAAAACCAGCCGTGGCGCACAGTGGCGCAGCGACCCTGCAGCAGCGCCAGTTACGCCCCCAAGAACGCCTCTCGCGCAGGGAAAAGCCATCAAAATCCCCAATCCAGCGCAAAGGGCTGCGCTAACCCTGTACCAGCACAGCAAGCGTGCTACGTGTATCACTGGGGTGCGGGGAAGTACCTCAGTTCATTTCAACGCAATATCAGCAGGCTACGTGTATTTCGGGGTGCGCGGGAAGTTTCACACGCGATATCAGCAGGGTACGTGTATTCCAGGGGTGCGCGGGAAGTTCCACACGTGAATGTCCAGGCTACGTGTATTACAGGGGTGCGCTTGAAGTTCCACACGCGATTCCATCAGGGTACGTGTACATCAGGGGTGCGCGAGAATTTTCACACGTGAATTCAGCAGGGTACGTGTATATCAGGGGTGCGCGGGAAGTTCCACACGCGAATGTCCAGGCTACGTGTATTTCGGGGTGCGCGGGAAGTTTCACATGCGATATCAGCAGGGTACGTGTATTCCAGGGGTGCGCAGGGAGCACCACACGTGAATTGCACGTGTGGGTCCTCCCAGGTGTTCCCTCTACACCCTCCACGGCCCCTGCAGGTGGCTCACACCACAGGGGCCTACCCTGCACATGTCCTGCAGGCACCCCATCCACCATGGCCATGCCCCCCAGCCAACCCACATGTCAACTTGCACTACTGCCCACCAACGCATGTCCCCCTGCACCCCCAGCCACCAGGGGCACCCTCCACCAGGCCCCCACCCATGTCCAACTCATATTCCCCACCACCCCCACCCCCCAGCACTGTGAGGCACCTGCCAGCAGGCCCCCACCCATGTCCAACTCATGTTGCCCACCACCCCCACCCCCCAGCACTGTGGGGCACCTGCCAGCAGGCCCCCAACCATGTCCAACTCATGTCCCCACCACCCCCACCCCCCAGCACTGTGGGGCACCTGCCAGCAGGCCCCAACTCATGTTCGCCAGCCAACATGTCATCACAATCTAGATCCCTGGTCCCTATGGTCAGCCTCCAAATGCAAAACACCCACCTGAGTATTGCATCCACCCACTCAGAAATGGCAATTACATGACAGAACACCAATTGCAAGTTTCGAAACAAACACATGTCCCTCACATACACCCAATGGGTGTCAGTGAATCTCAAAACCCATATCATGATATGCATGAAACCAATGAGATTATACTACACATTGAAGTTCGATAAAAAAATATGTATTAAAGGAAACATAAATAGATTAAAAAATAAAGAAACAGAAATGGGAATGTACAAAAATGAAAAGAAGCATGTCCGTGAAAAAAAGAAAAACCAAAAATCATAATCCAAAGTAATGGGCCTCATTACGACCCAGGCGGTAAGTTACCGCCTGGGTCGTACCTTTACCACCATGGCGTAAACTACATTTACGCCATGATGGTTGGCGGACTTACCGCCCCATTCCGAGGTTGGCGGGGCGGTAAGTCCCCAATCCCCATTTACCCTTCCCCATTCCCATTTTTGCCCCATAGGGCATAATGGGAGTGGGGAAGGCGTTAATTACGCCACCGTAAATTACGGTGGCGTAATTAACAACAAGGTCCCTTAGCGCCATGGATTTTAACACCTGCTAAAAGCAGGTGTTAAATCCTCCATGGCGCTAAGGGACCTCGGAATCAGGCGGTAAGGGTTGGCGCTGTTTACGCCGCCGTAAACCCCTTACCGCCTGGGTCCTAATGAGGCCCAATGTGTCCAAAGTCACTGTCCACAAAAGAAAATCCAATGGGAAATAATAATTGAAAGCCATTGCTCCATGGGTAAATTGTGAAAGTAAAATAAAATCCAACAGTGAACTATGTACAGACGAACAAGCCAGGGCCCATTATCCCAACAAAAGAAATGAAACCTATCTAACAACACTAACTAATAAAATAAACTATATACAAAAATGTGGCCAATGTCCAAAAGGTCCAAAATAAATCAAAAAACAAAGGAAACCTAACACTACCTACATAACTATGTACAAGGGCAGCGGGCTAGTCTTTTGGATGTCCCGGGCCAGGGCATCATTGAACTCCTGCTCAATGTCCCGGTGGCGGTCCTCCTCCATGGCACGAGGGTCCGCAGGGCCGTCGACGTGTCCACCTCCAACCCCCTGCGGATTGCCTCGAGGCACTCGGCCCGCCTCAGGGCCCTCCGCATGGAGTTCTCCGCCCTGACCATTGTGAGCCGTGCCTCTTCCGCCCGCTGCTGCTCCGCATCTATGGCGTGGCCCAACTGCTGCCACACGGAAGACACTCTCTGTCCTGGGTCCTCCTGCCCTCCGGCCGATGCCTGCCCCTCCGATGTTGAAGGCCCCGAGCCTTCATGGCTCCCACCACGTTGCTGCTGCTGCTGTGCCTCTGCCCGTGCACTGCCTCCTGCTGCCTGCACATCCTCTGCCGGCTGGGGTGCAGTCGTTGATGTGGCCACCCCTGCTGGACGTCCGACTCCCGACTGTGGCAGGGATGCCTCCTCCACCAGCCTGGCCGCACCGTCAGAGGCAGCTCCACAGGGCACCCAGGTGACTGATGGGTGGGAAGATGGCACGGAGGATGACTGGCGCGTAGGGGGTTCAGTTGAGGAGGGGGTCGTTGCAAGCCCCATCAAACGGAGGAATCCGGCCTGGGTGACCTGTCCTAGCAGGCTGACGTGGTCAATGAGCCATTCGAGATGACGTGCAGTCTCCTCATGAAAAGACTGCAGGTCACCTCACATGGCCCGTTGACGCAACGCTACACCAGTCAGGACAGGCTCAACCCGGACCCGGATAGCCACGTCCGCAGGCAGAGGAAGGCCAGTTGTCGTTTGCTCATCCCCTGCCTGAAAACGGGTCTGGACGTAGGCATCCCTGCTGGTGCAAGATGATGCAGGGACAGGATCAGGGACAGGATTGCACACAGGCACCTCCGGGGCGGCCTGTGCTGCCTCCTGTCCCTGGTCCTGCACTGCACCACTAGCACCAGTGGAATCCCCACCTACAGACCCCGTCTCTGTTGCTTGCACGGCCTCCTCCTCCACCAAACCCCCCACCAACCTGGATGACTCCGTGGCATCATCCCCCGTTGGGCCCTGTGGGGTCCCAGCTGCCCCTTCTGCTGCCGAGGAGTCCAACATCAACCTCCGCCTCTTTGGACCTCCCGCCGGCAGCTGCGGCCTGGGATGCGGCACCGGACTCCTCACTCCCCGACGAGATGACAACATGGGAGGGGAGCCGGGCCTTGCGTCTCCGGCTGGCGGTGGGATCCCCACCGCTGTGCTCCACAGCACCTTCTCCGCCCTCTTCATCAGTTGACGCTGCAGACAGGGAGAAATAAAACACAGGCATCAGGGCACTGTACAATGGACACATACACACATGACAGTTGTACATGAGTGGCATTGTCAAACCTCAGACATGCCATCACAATCCCAAACACACATGTCATTTCAACTCGCACACATGAGCCATACCACAGCCATATCGCAACTGCCAGCACCATCCATACACATACAACAGCATGAGCAGGCAAAGCTGAGCCAGACATCACATGCAACACAGGAAGTGCACCACACATGTACACACACCACCACACTTGCATGCATGTGTACACCTCTGCCAAGTGTCGCAGTGTTCAGATGGGCATCCATGTCACATCTGCCAATCAGGCTTCCACATCCCGCTGTCACATGCATCCATGTTGCATCACTGTTGCACCCTTGTCAAATACACACAAATGCACATGTACACAGTGCTGATACATGCAGCTGAAAACAACATACATGCGTGACATCACGGACATGTCTACTTACATACACATTCATCCAAACATGTGTGCCCACACAACTGCATTTGGCATGCAAGCCTACACACACAAGCACCATCCATGTCTCACACATTACAGCCCTCGCATGTGTTAGCCCCACGGCCCTGTACACCCCCACCCATACTCAACCCCATACAAACAGATGTGCAACCTGCACACTACTTGAACATCACCACACGCACAGCTCACAATCAGGATGCATGTACACTTACCGCTCGACTCCAGATGGGTCTGCCTCTCAAGGACCTGGACGTGGAGCGCTGGAGATATGCGTTCCAGGACCCTCATCTGATCTTCCAACAAGTGACCCCAGCGCCCCTTGGCATCCGCTGTCTTCAAGAGGCGCAGGGCCTTGTTCAGGGTCCTGGACCTGAAGTCCACCCAGCGCTTCTTGACATGTTGGAAGTCGCGGACTGCCACCCCCTCCGCGTTGATGGCAGTCACGATGTCAGTCCAGATCTGAGTCCGTCCTTCCTTGTCGGCGCGGGAACTTCCGAAGAGGGCATCATACTGCCCCAGGACTTGCTCCACCAGGACACCAACTTCGGTGGCACTGAAGCTGGTGCCCCTCTGCCTCTCTGGCCGGGGGTTGTCAGTGGTGCCAGAAGTTGCAGTGCCCGACATGACAACCCCAGAGGCAGGAGTGGGTGGGCAACTGGGTCCTGGGGCTGGGCTGTGGAGCGATGGAATCCGAGTCGGGAGTCTTCGGTTCCAGCAGGGGTGGTCACAGCAACAGCACCCCTGGCTGATGTGCAGGCAGCAAATGGCAGGGCACGTGGGCAGCAGGCAATCAGGCAGCAGCAGATGGCAGGTGGGAGCGTGTTCGGGGCTCTGGGGGGCAGTAAATCGGCATTCTGGGCAGGAGCGTGGTCTTCCGTGTGCTTACGCGTGGCCAGCTTGATACGGAGTGATTTGGCACGTGAAAATTCAGCACGTCAGCGTGTAATTTGAGGAAAGGCCCTTAGCGCGTAAGCGCGTCTGCACGCATACGCAATTTCATTGGACAGAAGGCCCCTCAAGCGCAAGCGCCCCTGTGACGTGATGCGCACAGGCGTGCATGGGCATTTCAGCGCGCGTGAAAAACTGCACGTCCGCGTGTAATACGAGGAAAGGGCCCATGTGCGTAAGTGACGTGACGAGCGCGTGCGTTTCCCTCAGCACGAGTTAAAGGTGAGCGGGCCCAGCAGTTCGCTGTACGTGCCTTTCATGGAGACCGACGTGTGTTGCTGCTTCCTGTTGTTTCGCGCGCCATCACAACTTCACAGCTATCAAGGACGTATCTCTTCTTTTGGCGGGGGTATTGGCTATGCGTGTTTTTCTGCATCGCGCTAGTCAGACGGTGAGTCGCACACGCTCTTTTTCCAACTGCGGGTGCCCCTGTGTATCGCACCCATTTTCGATGTCATAGTAGCCTGCGTGTCCCACGTGTACGCGTTATTCGTGTTACTGTGTGCCACCGCGTACTGCGGGAGGTTGAATCCACGCTCGTAGGCTGCAGGGTTGCGTGCACAGTTTTACTGCAGTTTTGGGGTGCCTGAGCGTTGCGTGACCCGTCACTACATCACCGGGGTCACATACAGCCTTGCAGGTGCAGGGGGGCTGTTAACATCTTGCTTCCCACCCCCTTCACCCCAATTGCCCAGGTCAATTGTGGTGTACACCTCCCATTGGCACCACTCCATCTGTGCCGGCACTACTACATCTGTGCCATGGTTGGGAGGCCACCAAAGGTGAGGGGTGCCTCAGCTGGGCGTCCTCCTTGTGGCGGGCGTGGTCGGGGACGTGGCCGTGGTGACCAGGGAGTAGGGGGACTCCAGGGTGTCCAGGGCGGCTACAGAGGGGGAAGAGGCAGGGGTGCGCCACTTGAGCACAATGTTGTGCCATGTGTCGGTGCAGTCATGCCACCACCCCCTGTGGTTCCGGGGGATGCAGCTTCTGCATCTGGCACTGGCGCCCGTGTGACCCGGCAGTCCGTTCCATCGACTGCCACGGGCCGAAGGGTAGTGGTAGCTGCAGGTGCAGCTGTGGACACCGCCACCCAGGCTTGGGGTCTGCCAGCGCAGTCTGCGTTGGCACTTGAAGAGCCCTTGGTAGATCTCCAACAGGCCAGGGGGGAAACCATAGGGGCATGCCGGGCTGCTCAGACCAAGACACGTGTCCCTGGGGCAGTCATGTCATCTGCTGCCCCGAACAGCCGGGTGTTGGCAAGTGCAGGGGCAGATGCACCCAACAGCACCCCGGTTGTGAGTCTGCCAACCAGGACCGTTGCGGTCAATGACCCTGCCACAGCTGATGTTGCTGCGCAGGGTCCATTAGTGGGCACCCAGCTACCAGTCAGGCCTTTGGTCATCCCTCCACCTGCCACTCCCTTGGCTCAATCCACCGAACCCACTGGCCATACTGGTCAGGGCGGCATTAGTCAGCCAGGGTCTGCGCCACAGTCCAAGAGGGGGAAGGTTGCACCTGCAGCACAGGCTGGGACCCCACACACAGCCATGACCTCCTGCACATCGAGGAAGAAGCCTTTCTGTAAGCAGGAACTGGACTTCCTCGTGGACTACGTGCGGGGCCACAGCCGTGACATGCTAGTGGGTGCCAATAGTCAGACTACGGCTGCCCAACGTGACACCCACTGGAAGCATGTTGCGGAACATGTCAGTTCATTCGGCCATGAGGTGCGCATGGCGCAAGAGTGCAAAAAGCGTTGGAATGACATCAAACGCAGCACTAAGGCTAGGCGTCCCTCTAATTACAACTTGACTCTGGTGACTGGCGGTGGGCCTGCACCAGAGGAGGAAGAGCTCACTCCGCATGAGGCACTCGTTGCAGCGTTCATACCACCTGAATTGGTCGAAGGAGTGGGAGAGATGCTGGACTTTGATGCCCAGTCCATTGATTGTTGATGCGTGTTTGTTGAGGACGTGTGTGTTTCACTTGTGGGATCTGTTGTGCATGATTGCCGCTACATGTGACGTGTACATGGTTCTGATGTGTAAGTAATGCAATGCTTCCGTCATGCATGTCTCCTCTGCCTGCATGCGGGGACTCCATGTAGGCATGCTCCCTTGCCCCTCCTCCGCCACTCTGCACCCCAGTTCCACCTTTGCACTGGTGTTCTTCAATCTTGCCAATGTGTACTTTCTTGTTCATGCGTCCTGTGTAGATGCTAACTTCCAGCGTAGAATCTGCCAAACATATGCCATGTGGTACAGCCTTAGTACTTGATGCAGGGTATCTCACTTGTACTGTGCATAGGTCAGATGTCCCGCAGGGACATGAGTGCCCATTCATGCTCCATGTGCATTGCACGCATGCCCCTATGTGTCCTTGACTGGATGATCACTGTAATACAAGTCCTTGGTTACATACATTGCCTGCCATCTCATCAGCCTTCCCATGTCAACTGTGGCTCAGTCCTGCGTTGCACACATGTTTAGGGTCTGACAATCTGTGTGGCTCAAAGGCCTCAGCCTGTTCAATGGCCAATGACTCTGTCCAACGGTTGTTGTGTCTTCTTCACACATGGGCGGAATCCAGAGTTTTCATTATGTGTCCTGCTTACTGTCCCAGCATCATTTGCAGTGTTGTCACTTGAATCACATTCAGCTGTTGATGCCAGTCAACACTGCCTGTCAATACACAGGTGTATGGTCAGCCTTTTGATACCATGCTAGGCATCCCTGCTTTGGTACTGGGGTGGAGGGGTGCTTGGCTTCTAGATATGGTACACATTGAATGCACAATGCACGTGATGTCTGAATTTGACATTGCACTGCCTTCACATTTCCTGGCACACACCATGGAGTCCTTGTACATGTAGGTAGTGAGTGGTGTACACATTTTCTGCACTGCATATACCCACTTCCATGGAAACTGCCACCTTTCAACAGGTCTGATCACAGAAGCAATTCAAAGTTGACCCAGCATGCATGGCAGGTTATATGTTGTGTGTCACATGTCTGCCTGATGCATTTGCTGTCGGTGTGTGTGTGTGTTGTGTGCTTCTGACATGTGTAGTGACCTTTAATCTCCCTATTTTTTAGGTGATGACGCAATGGAGGCGGAGGATGGTGTTGTCATGCCAGACACAGGGTTGTTACCACTACATCAACCCGGCACTAGTGGGGGTCGTGGGGTGGTAGGCCACGAAAACCCCCAAGTGCTACAGTCCATCTTGTCTCTGGCTGCCTATGAGTCCAGCCTTGATGACGACTCTGACGTCCATGTTGAGTTGGATGAGCATCAAGTCCATGTGTCAGGGGTGAGTGATTCTGATGTGGACACTCCTCTGTCTGCAACACCTGCACTGAGGGATCAGACAGTCTTCGTTCCTCCGCCCGTGGTGGATCGGGACGCTGGGTCACCCTCCACACCAGTCACTGATGTGCTCTGGGACATCACGTCGACGGGGGCATGTAGTCGTGCAGCCGCGGGCGGTGCCAACACAGCGAGGACCCCCGGTCCTTGGGTCCCGCAGGGGTCAAGCCTGGCAATGCGGTCGCCGCGCGCAACCGCAGTATACTGAGTGGGAGCAAGACATGACTGCCAATTCAGAACGGCAGGGGGCAGCAATGGAGAACATCGCTGAGAGCATGGAGCGTGTGGCCCGATCTGTGCTCCCCCCTGCTAGGCAGGTGCTTCTCCAGCAGCAGGCGGCACGGTCCACGGCCCGCTCGCTCAGGCTGGGCATGGCGGCCTCAGACAGGGCACGCCAGGCTGAAATGTCGTCTCTGCGTCAAGCAATTGCTGCTCACGCAGAGGCGCACATGGATGCCCTGAGGGAGGAGTATGCTTCCCTCAGATCCACTCTGGGTGTCCTTATGATGTCCCAGAGGCAGCAGGCAGAGGAGAGGTTTGCACTGCTTGAGCGTACCATCTCGGCTGAGCTACAGGCTTGCCGGGACGTGCAGCGGTTGTCCAGCCAGGCCTTGCAGGAGGAACTCCGTGTTACACGTGCTACCTTGCAAGAGGAAGCACGTGTATCACGTGAGGTTCTGCATGCAGACCTACGTCACATCGCCACACAGAACCAGGCTCACCCGTCCGGCAGACTTGCTGCCGACGAGGGGCAAGCTGCGGCTAGGCATGGCCAGGCTACTGTGCCACGTCCTCCTTTCCAGGATGAGCCAGACTCAGACGACCATCTATCTCCCACATAGGTCGTGCTGTGCAGGCGTTGAACCCATGGAGTTTTTTTTTTTGGCTCAGCATCATCGCATGTGGATGTTGAGCAGCACCCTGTACCTCCCCCCTCCCGGGTGCCTCCCCTCCCCCCCGGGTCGTATGTGGCCATTTTTGATTTTTCTTTTAGTTTAGTTAGTTAAGTTTCTGTTTGATAGTTTAATTATGTAATGTAGGTTTTCCATAGTTAGTGTAATTAGTTAATATAGTTTAAAATTGCTTGTCTATTGTGCTTTCATGTGACGGTGCGGTGCTTTGTGGCTTTTGAAGGCATCCACTGTCTGTTCCAGCTGGGCCCTTCAGGCTTGTCTTGTGTATGTGTTTGCTGCTTGGGGTCCTTGACTCACATATGCCTCTCCTGGCTCCCTTATCCATGGGCTCGCAAGGATGGTTCGGTGTCACAAACATTTACACAAGGGCTTTGGACTGTCATATCTGTGGCATGTCTAGTGCTGTGTGACTTGTGTTTACACCCCTAGTGGGGGCGATTTTGGTGTTATTGTCCACTGTTCAGCTTTTGCTAGATGGGGTGTTTCATGATTAATGTGTACATTAATTGCTATGCATTGTGTAGTATGTTTCTTATCTTTACTGTACACGTGCTTGTTGCAATTCATGCTGTAGATAGTGTTCCACACTTTGGATGTGAAAGACGGACTGATGGTGTGATTTATGATGTGACTCTCTGACATGGTCAAGTAATGGGATGCCTGAAGAGACACACACAGATGACTTTGAAGCATAATCATGTGTTTCATGCCCTTTCCGCAGGGGGATGAGCCTCCAGAGCACCTTTGCCAGCAGACATGGCCCATTGGACGTCGGAATTCTGGACACATTTGTTGGTGCCCACATGCACATGTGTGCACAAGCAGAGGCACAGGGATTGCAGACCTACATCCTAGAACTGCTGACGTGTTCCAAGGAACTCCAGGCAAGGTGAGCAGCACAGGGGGGCCACAACACAGCAAAGCTTGCACCAGGCGAGTTGCACATGCAGGCTTAGTCACAGCACTGAGGGTGAGCTTGGACGAATATTGGTGTTGAAGCACACAATGCAGCTCAGATGTGTTGGTGGACTGATGGCTGTTGATTGTAAGGTTGTCTGGGACACCTGTAGGGGCAGTGGCACATACCCTCCGGTACACCAAGGTCCATTGAGGCACTTATATCAACCATGTAGCCTTCCGAGACATGGAAAGGGGCAGCTCACAGGGACATACAGCAAGGGACATACTCGGGTGCAGTGCATTTCATTTCCATGTACATTTTGATACATGCACTGCCAACTTTGTTTCGGTCATGGTGGTACGCAACTTGCTCTGAAGTCATGGCTTGCTATATGGGTCTGTCTGCTTACCCAGGGAACATTGCATGTTGTGTGAATTGTGACACATTGGTGTTCCATTCGCCATGCACCCACCGGCAGCTTGACTGGGTATGACCCGTCACAGGGGTAATGTTATAAATGGGTACAAAGCATCTACACCAGATTGTCTGTTTGTAGAGTAGTTTGTTGCTATGGGGCATGTTTGGTGGTGTGTGTTTGTGTAATTGGCACGTACAGGTTGTTGACTGTGGCTCTATTTGCAGCATTGCAGTGCTCCTGTAACCGGACCTGAGAGTGCGCAGGCAGGAGGCCAGCACTCAAAACCAGAGCTAAGTGTCTTGTTGTTTTTCTTTCAAACTGCTCTGCATAGGCTTGCTGGGGGGTGCACTAATGCATGTATGTATGTGTGATTCAATTTGGTATGTTTTTTTTCCCCCTAATCGCCCGGAATCCTATGCAATTTTGAACCCTGTACCCTCTACCCGGTGTTCCTGCTTCCCGTACCTATCCAAGCAACGTTCCCTAACCCTCTTTCCCCGCTGGGGTTGTGGATGCCTGTGTAAGCCCCGAACTTGCAGGCGCCAAAACCCTAGAGGGGGTGGTTCGTTCGTACCACTCCTAAGCCTGGACTACAGAAGGCCATGACAATGATGTCCAAGTTTGTTTGGATTGTGTATGTGTTCATGCAGGTAGTACATTTTTGTGCATTCCCTACTTTCATGTGTCATTCCTCCTCCCCCCTCCTGCCACTCATTCCAGTTATCCAGTGTGCCAACACCTGTCCCGACTGCATATCCCTGAACCTCCTTCCCCACCAGGGTCTCAGGGGCCTGTGTGAGTTTGACCTTGCAGGCACCCGGGACACAGTGGGGGTGGTTGTTTCGTGACACTCCCGCACCTGTACACGGGACCTGTGACAATACACATCCGTTCATGGTGCATCATCCTATGTTATGTACCACACATGGTTCACATCCTGTTGTGACATTGTTTTACTGTGCTACCTTGGTTGTTGCATCATTGTGGTAGTACTTGGCCTTTGTGAGGTACTGCTACATCAAGTCATCTACTGGAGGGTGTTCGGGTTCGTTTTTATGCCTTGGATTTTGTGATTTTGGAAATGAGTGTGGATTCTGAGGGTGCAGGCACCTTTTTACACACAAGGTGGGAGATGGTGACGAAGGGTAAAGGTGATCCTGTGGCCAGGTGGAATTGAGGGTTGAAGGCTCCATGACCCAGGTGCAGTTGTTCAGTGGGTCATGGTCATTTGTGAGGGAGGGGGGGTTGTTGTTGATAGTTGCCTTGCCCTGCAGTGTGATGGGAACTCTGACATTGTAATGGTGGTATCCTATGTACATGTGTTCTGCTGATCAATGCCTGTTCATGTGTTGTGTTTACCTTTCAGGTGCGAGGGGATAGTTGTGGTTTGACATGCTGGGGTGTACACATGGGGAATGTTCACATGTGATGTGTAGAGAACACTGATGGTCACTTGAGTGCACATGCATATGTTGAGTGCATGTCCTTGCAGACCCACACACTTGCACTCTGATGCACTACATGTACTCCCACCCTTGCATATCCACGTGTACACTGTTTGCCTTCTGGTGGCCACTGTGTCCATGCAGCACATGTTCTGTGACCAATTATGGATCCTGTACATTCCTAATTTGCTTTTTGATGTGGTCTGTCGCTTAGATGTGATGCTCAGGGTGTGCATCACACACAATGGCTGTTCACTGCGCTGAGCGCTGAGCAGTGTGTTGCAGGAGTAGGACACAGCACACAGAAGCTGCAGTGTTGATTTTGCAATGCACAATGTGCATGTAGACAGGCATTCATTGTTATGTTACGTCTACAACTCTTGTAATGCATTTGGAAATGACTTATTTTGGGTGGGAGGTTGTTGGTCTGACATTTCATCTGATTCCTGGTCAGGCATCATTGTCTGATGCCACTGTACATTTTGGACATGGCAATGTGTACCTTATTGTTACTGTGTTGGTGTATGGGTATTGCTTGCCATGTCATGTTGTGGTTTGGGAGGGTTTGAGTGACATAACAGTGATGGCCATGGCCTGTTTTGCAGGTGTGTGTGATGCACACCTTGCATGTCAGGGTCATCCGCTTCTCAGAGCAACTAGCTGGGGGTAGATCTCTCTCCGCGGCAGGGCCCTCCCTCTGGAACAGCCTTCCTGCCTCACTTGAACTTGAGGGGAACCATCTCTGGTTCGGGAAGCACCTCAAGACCTTCCTCTTTGCTTCTGCTTTCTCTCTGCCTCTCCCTTGCGGAATTCTTCACTGGAACTGCACTGGATCTGCAACTGCGCCACTCTCACCGACCTCGGTCCCTGGCCCAGCCACTCTCCACTTGTACTGGCTCCCTGGCAACCCCTGCACTGCGGTACTGTCTCTCTATCCCTACAGCCCCCCCTTCCCAGCACTTGTCTGCACTTACCTTTGCAGTTGCCACCAGCTGACCTATGTATTTGTTTTTTTTGGTCTACTTCCCCTGTACTGCACTCCCCCACTCCCCTTCCCCTTGCACTTTTCCCTTCCCCCTACCCCTGCACAATCTTAATGACACCTGGCCTAGTTGTACCGTTGTCTGTCTTCCCTTGTTCCCCACTCCCTGCCTCATCGCACCTTGAAATACTTGTGTATAGGCCATATCATGTCGTATGTCATATGTGTGCCTTTTGGTCACACAGGATAGCTTGTGTTTAAGTAGCTAGGGATGCAGACGATGTGGCACTTCCATGGCAACTATCTCAGGGTGGTAGGGTTGTGACAGTTGACTGTCTCTTTGTCATCATTGATTGTCACCTGGTATGTGCCAGGCCTGTGTGCACTCCGCAGGGGTGGGAGTTTAGGTGAAAAATGTGGCCACAAGCTGGCTCCGGGCTTCCTCGCCACGTGCCCTGTCCCCTCCCATGGGCAGCGCCTGTGCCTGTGGTTGGGGATGTGGGGGCACCACCATGTCCACCGGGATGCCCTGCCGTGTTGCAACATTGTGCAGGACACATGCTGCCACAATGATCCTGCACACTACTGGTGGTGCATAGAGTAGTTGCCCGCCAGAGCAGTCAAGGGAGCGGAAAAGTGAATTGAGCACTCCGAATGTGCGCTCCACTATGGCCCTGGTTGCAATATGGGCGGCGTTGTATCTTACCTGGGGTGGTGTGGTGGGGTTCCGGATTGGCATCATCATGTGGTTGCTCAGAGGGTAGGCACTGTCCCCTGGGGAGGTGATAATAGTTGAGATTATTAGGGTTTGGGTATTTGTCTGTGTGTGACTTGCATGCATGTGCAAGGGCATTTGTACTCACCTAGGAGCCATGTGTCGCCATGCTGCCCAGCTTCCAGGGCCCAGCTCAGGGTGGACATTCTGTATATGAAACTGTCATGGGTGGAGCCAGGGTAGTTTGCATAGACAGAGGTGATGATTCCCTTTGCATCGCATACCACCTGCACATTGATGGAATGCCAGTGCTTGCGGTTTCGGTAGATGTGCTCAGTGGCCCTAGGTGGACGTAGGGCCACATGGGTGCAATCTATGGCACTGAGCACTTTGGGGAAGTGTGCCACCCTGAAAAAATCCAGGACAATGGCCTGCCTTTCTGCGGGTGTTCTGGGCATGTATATGTGCCTGCGGACTGAGGGGCGCGCTGTCATGATTGCCAGTACCTGGTGTAGGCGGCGTGACTGCGTGGCCTGTGAGACCCCCCCCACTATGGCAGTAGTCCGCTGAAATGACCCAGTGGCCAAAAAATGCAGGACATTGAGCACCTTCTCCAAGGGGCTCAATGCTTGGGAGCAAAGGGTGGGGGATGTAAGGTCATCTTCCCACTCCCTGACCAGGTCTAGGATGATGTGGGGTGGAAACCTATACCTGCCATAGACCTGGTCGTCAGGCATCCCAAAAGAGCTTGTCTGTGGTGCGAAAATGCGTGCCCTGGCTATTCTCCTCCTCCTGCGGTATCCCACGATCAGTGCTGCGACAAATGGGGCATTCATCGTAGCTGTATATACGTGTTTTTTGTTTGCGCGCACTTTTGTACTGTGCGCGGGGACGCTTCCGCCTGCCTTCGTGTGGCGGACGCGTTGACGCCTGTGTGCGTCTTTTGCCGTGCGCGGGTTTCCCGTATTCGGATCCATGAATACGGGTTGATTGCGTGCGTGTGGGCATTCCATGTAGTTCCCTGCAGTACTTCCCCAGTTACGCCTTCTTTTTCACGTGTTGTTCCCCATTCCGCGTGTTACGCCCACTGTTACGCCCACTTTGGTTGTGTGCGCCGCGCTATGTGCGCTTTTGCTGTGCGCGTAGCGCACACCGTGTATGCCTGCGTGCGCCATGGCTGGATTGGGTGCACGGACAGCGGGAAAAACGCGCAGCGTCTTCCTTGAATCGCACGCATGCGCTGCGTTTCTCACGCTTGCGCTCCCTTGCGCCTGCTTGCGCATGGATTTGCGGGGCACGTTTGTTCCATGAATCGGCCCCTAAGAGTTCTTAGGCTTACTTATATGTGTAGTAGCTGTTCCCGGCGTAACATATTCCGTTATAGCATATCTTAAAGGTTAATATTGGTCACTAATTCATAGGGTCACTTCTTTCCCCCTTCTTAAATATCGGAATTACCACTGAATGCTTCCCGGAAGGGGGCGAAGGTCCCTGTGACTTATTAATGGTCATTGAAAAGACTAAAGGTTTCAGATGGAATGAGAGGTATGCGCGGTATAAGAACAGTATCTAAGTTGCATCGATCGCACAGGCCTCTATGATGTGTCTTTGTAGACACGTAATTGTCAACCTTGTTCCATTGCAGAGTCCTTGTGATGGCATAAGATTGCGTAAGTTGCATGATTACAGCAGCTGCTTTCAGTTTCAGCTTGTGAGGAGGCATTCATCCTACAGCTTTTCGCTCTTTAGAGACTGAAACGTTGAGCCGGTAATGAACTGTTCATTGACACTGGAACCGCTGTTCGAACGTTTGCGATAGTGGAAGGTGGAAGGTGAAGGTGACTGCATAGAACCGTGCTCCTTCTTTTTGGTGAAATGATAGCTGTTGTTGAAGTGTGTGCCCTTTTACCATTTGGACAGCAAACGGCAACAAACACTGATAAATTGCACCTGTATGTTGAAATGATAGCTGTTGTTGAAGTCGGTGCACTTTACTATTTGGACAGCAGAGAGCAACCTAACACTGATAGATTGCATCAGCTGAATACGGAAACATACCTACACGTTTTATATATAGAGATATTCATAGAAAAAAACCTAAAGGGACATTATGGCTGCAAGGTAAAATGAAATACCAAAGACATTCTCCATTTATGGTAATCTCTGCAACCAACACGCATGCCAACAACATGCATTGCTAAGACTAACACCTGTGACATCGCAAATGGCATCATCAATGACATCACTGATGACATCACATATGCTGGTAAGTTGTTTTTCTTCAGTGGCAGTGCTCATACAGCATTGAAAACATGATAAACATACTCTAAAGGAGCTGTATAGGTAGACATTAACCTTGTTCCATGATCTTAAGTTACTTTCCTTCGGGTTTGCCCTGACCTCATGGTGCACACACATTGAACAATAAGCAGACCCAGACACATAGGGCCTCATTACGACCCAGGCGGTAAGTTACTGCCTGGGCCGTGACTTTACCACCATGGCGTAAACTATGTTTACGCCATGGTGGTAGGCGGACTTACCGCCCCATTCCGAGGTCGGCGGGGCGGTAAGTCCCCAATCCCCATTTACCCTTCCCCATTCCCATTTTTGCCCCATAGGGCATAATGGGAGTGGGGAAGGCGTTAATTACGCCACCGTAAATTACGGTGGCGTAATTAACAACATGGTCCCTTAGCCATGGATTTTAACACCTGCTAAAAGCAGGCCTCGTACTCAGGCGGTAAGGGTCGGCGCTGTTTACGGCGCCGTAAACCCCTTACCGCCTGAGTTGTAATGAGGGCCATAATACCATTTTATACATGATGATGGACTCTAACCTTAGTTTCATTTTCTTGTCATTGTATTTGTTTCTCCTTTGCTTGTATCTGCCTTAGATTTGTAGGCATTGAAGCTCTGCAGATATTCTGCATAGTAACACGTGTGCAGTTATGTTAGCTGTTGATTCCAATTTTAACTTTAGTCAAGATTCTGATAGACTCGGCCTTATGATTCAAACATACAACTTTACGAATATTCTACTTCTATGGTCCATGCTGCAGCCATTTGAGCCTCATTACATGTTGGCCGGGCCAGAAATAAAGTGCCTAAACCAACGTATACCTGCACCTTTCCAGACTGGCCAACTTCAAGTCTGCCGGTAGGGGCTCTGGTCTACTGCCAAGCCTGACCTGACGGTAGTTTAGGCCACTACAAGCAGATAAGTGCCTGAATCACCAGCACTGTTACTAAAGGTGCAAGTGATTTGGGCAACGCCATCCCATGGAGTCCTATGGGACTCCATAGAATGGGGAGTGACCAGCGTCACCACTGCATGTACTATTCCGATAATACCAGGATATTGAGTGGTGGAGACGGTACAGTAGTTCCTGGTGTCCCATCGGAATTACCGGCGGGATACTGGGGAACTCATGAGCCCCATTCTCTCTGCTTATGTATTATTAAATTGCTGTATTAACAACAAAACTACAGTAGAATGTTTCTGTTTCAATAATTACATTTTCTGATACATGGAGTAGTTCATTAGAGGCCTATCGATTACCCTTCATATGTTGCTAGTAACACCCTAAACAGGAATTCCATTAGGGTTGTTAAAGAGCAGTAATGTCATAGGTGATGTCATTGTTTATGCCATGTGTGATGTCATATTTCATATCCTTAGCATTATTCTTTGCACTTCATGGTGGTGGGGTGAGTTATGGATGCATAGCTTACCATAACTGGCAAATTTCTTTGGTTTTTCGATTTAATTTTGCAACCATAATGTCCCTTTAACAAACTTTTTTCAATTGATTTTATAGGTTTTTATTTGTGCAACTTAACCATAACTTCCCTTCAACAAAGTATTTTCAGTGAATTTCATTTGTTTTCATTAGTGCAACTTAAACATAACATCTCTCAACGATGCTTTTTCACTGAATTTCAATGGCTTTCATAAGTGAAAATGTTTCATGATGTTACAGCACTGTATATAAGTTATTAATAATTCACATTTGAACTTATATGAAAAGACTGTAAACATCCTTTATCAAACATATTTTTTGCAGCACATACCTATGTGTGTCATTTTCAAAAGTGCAAGCTAGGGATACAAGTCATGGTTTTGTGATGAGGCAGATGAAAACGTCATTAGAACTTTCTGCCCCTGTCTCTCCCTGTTACTGATTAACCTAGAGATGAGAAACAATGCAGACTAAAATGGACTCCATGAACCAATATATTTAAAACAGTCAATGCACAAACAACTGCCATATAGAATTAGTTAGGTTGCTCGACACTACTAGGGATTACAGTTAGATAGCAGAAAGCACAAGTAGTGTGCTGTGTAGAGCATAGAAGGGAGGAGGATTCTGGAATACAAGGAAAGGGACTCACTAAACTGATAGGACAGGAATTATAGGCAGGATAGATGCAACATACATGGACAGGGAAAACAACATAGCAGATGCATAAGGTAAATGTAACATGAACAAACATGAATAAAGGCTGCCAATATGGAGGCGAGAAGCACAGAAGTACAGCCATTTTCCTAGCACACCAGCCGCAGAAGGTCTCAGAATTAGCAAAGGCCCCAAACTCCAAGATGCTGAATTTAGAAAAATACATTTATTTTCGAAATGTGCAGGTCATGGACTTCTGTACCCCTACCCTATGTCTCTCTTATATCTTGACATCTCGTTAACGTGTCCAAGGCTGGTTAGCTAGGTAACAAAACAATGGAAATTACCATTTCCACATGAACAGTGCCAACCAATCACTGGTCACTGTAATGATGTATTGAGAATAGTATCCATAATGGGATGGGTCCAGGAGGAGCCAGCAGATAGGTATCGACCAATGAAGTAACCAACCCCTATGCAATCCATATGCAGCTTCTAGTAGTTACCAACCCCAATTACCCATAGGTTTTGTAAACTGATGTTGCATTATGATGTCATTGCTTCCATAACGCTTTTACAAATTCTGCTTGCAATCATTGTAAAAATTGAGAGCTATGAGAATGAGATACTTGTATGCTGACCCAGCGGGAATTCATTGCTGTGAATAAAGCTTCATTTTGCTGTGCACGTTGAGTACTACATCACTGAATATTGTTTTGATTAAGTGAGATTGTGAGCCTACCGTTACAGTTTTAATGCCTAGGACACGTGGCTCAACCCTACCAAACCACCCTCGTTATCCAATGCACATAGCCTGAACCCTGTTTCAGTGCCGACTAAACGCCCATAAAGTGACCAATGGCCATTGTTCATGGCTTGCAGCGATGGCCAGTTTCCACACTCCATGGGGCATGTGTTTCGGCCATGTTGCATGCCCCTATATGCAAATCAGAGTAGACATCTGTCCTTGCCGGGGCCAAGGCCCCCTGCCCAGGCACCAAAGTTGCATCACTATTTTGTGTATCTACATTGTGACACTTTAGAAAAAAAAAAATAGAGAATGATTTGCAAAGCATGCTTTCTGCTCCTTGCCGACGCTCCTCGCACAGGTTTGCTGCAAACTCCTCCAGCACTTCAGGCTGTAGCCTTGAGCAGAATTTATTTTCCCATTCCAGCCTATCCAGATTTTGAACATTTTATCCGACAGCCCGTCCCTGGTGGCCATCCACCTTAACCACATTGCTGGTCCCTGGTGGCCATTGCCAATGGCCAGATTGTCTGGTGCATGGCCACTGTCCATGGCCGCAGGCTATGCCTCAGGCAACAAAGTTATAACACTATTTATTTTTTGCACCTGTCCTTGCCGGGGGCAAGGCCCACTGCCCACTTTAACCATATTGCCGGTTGTTAGTGGCCATGCACACTTTAACCCCTTGCGGGCCACAGACTATGACGCAGGCACCAAAGTTATATCACTATTTGTGTACCTACACTTTGACACTTTTAAAAAAATAAAACACAGGACAGATTTTCAAAAGCATGATTTCAGGTCCTTGCCAATGCTCCTCAAACAGGTTTGCTGCAAATCCATCCAGCACTTCGGGCTGTAGCCGCAAGCAGAATATTGTGTTCCCATTGAAGCCTATCCCGATAAAAAATATTAAAGGGACCCCCCATATAATCTTGCCCCCTCTTGACAAAATCCCTTCAAACTGTGCACAAACATTCAAAATTGGGTGCATAATCTTTTTGCAAACCTTTGTGCGGATTCGTCTAACTGTGTCAAAGTTATAAACCATCCAAAAAATGTGGAAGCCACCCTCCAACGTTGTCTGCTCTTGCTGAGACAGCACAAAACTGTGCGAAAACATTCAAAGTTTGGCCTATGTTTGTATTGCAAAACGCCATGCCGTTTCATTGAATGGCACCAAAGTTATAGGCCATCACAAAACTGGTCTTCACCGACCCTGTAATGCACACATATGCATGGATGTCCTCGAAAAATTTTTCAAGTTCGCAAACATCTCACCAATGTGCCCGAACATGTTTGCAGACATCGAAGAAGCAAAAACGCATGATTTTGGGATTTTTCATGACATAGCCCATGCCATACTCATCATGCCTCAGCTCCCCAGAGATTGTTTCATTTGTTTGACAAGTGTAGGTGTTATGTTGAGTTTTTGATCATCTTTTACCGCTATGTTCCTGGACTATGGGCGCAGTTTGTGAATCTAGCACGGCGTCCGGTTAAAAGGATTTGATGCATCTCACATTTTTAATTGACCAATCAATGGCTGTGTATGATGTCTGTGAACGTTACACCACTCCCTGATTGGCTCAGAGACATCCACGACACCGAACCAGGAAGTGAGTCTGCAGACCGGACAGAGATATCACTAATTTATTTTGTGGCTACATTTTGGATTTGTTTTTAAAATCTACTGGAAGGATGCTTTCGGAACCAGGCCACTGCTGCTCAAGCAAGTTTGGTGCAAATCCATCCAGCGTTTTGGACTGTAGCCATGAACAAAAATCTTTTCTATTCATGTCTATTCAGATTTCAAAAGTTTTGAGACCCCCCCCTACAACTTTGGCCCGTCTTGATGAAACTAGGCCAAACTCGTTTCAACATTTCTTTTGCAAAGTTTCATGTGGATATGTTAACGGCACCAAAGTTATAAGGCACTCAAAACCTTCTCTTCTTATGGGAAGTGCAACTTAGCCATAACTACAGGGTTGCTACCCGAGACCCTGTAATAGGAATCAATTCCCATTGGAATATGTAGCATATATCTGGCTTTTAGCATTGACTAGTTAAAGAAACACTGCTTTGTATGAGGGACAGAGATAATGGGCCTCATTATAAGTTTGGCAGTAGACTTGCTGGTAAAACCGGTAGGCTGCCGCCAAACTTCCGAAGATATCCAGTGCCCGCAAATGGGTAATTGCTGGGGCATTCCGACCCCGCTGGACCTGGTATTTGCCCATTCATGGGCGCCGGAAAAATGATGCTTCCCATTCCTATGCGGCCGCATAGGGCTGAATGGGAATGGGGAGGTCGGATGCACCGGCACCATTTATAACAGTGCCGGTGCATCCAATATGCTGTGCTCGCGGGTGCCGCTCTGCCTGCCAGGTCCGATCTGGCGGGCGGAAAGGCACCCGCAAGCACAACTCGTAGTTTGACGGTGCAGGAACTACGGTACCGGCAAGCTTACTGGTGCCGTAGTTCCTGGACTGGCAAACTTATAATGAGGCCCTATGACTTAATAGAATTTGATGACATGACAAAATGTGAAGATTTTCGTTTTGGAAAACAATCAGGGTGGATGGTGCTTGGCTCCTTAGCAGGGGCCTTCTGGTTTTCAGAAGACAATCAACTTTTATGATAGAGCCATTGGTGTACATGAATTTATTACCTTGATTGGTGACACACTGTTTGTTGTGTATACATATGTTGGATTTTTATGTAGTATGTGTGAATTCATGGAAAATAGTTTTTAAAAAAATAGGTCTATTTTAAATTGAAATTACCAAGTACATACCTCAGACCCCAATCTGTATGGTCTCTAGGAACTTAAATAGTGGGTAATAGTATTAGCCATTTCCATGGCACTCTCTGGCCATGTCCACAAACAGAAACCAAACGAAATAAGTTTACTTTATAAAATTCCTATCTATATATCTAATTCTCTAAGGATTTCTGGGCATTGGGCATCTACATGAACCACCTAATGCACAACTGAGCTCTAAACTCACCTTCTTCAAGGTTTCCGGTTTTGGGTGAAAAGAACAGAATGGGCCTCATTAGATAAAGGAGAAGCCATGCACTCGAGTAACATGTCAAAGACATTTTAGCCCCTATTTCAAATTCTGAATCTGTATGAAGGCATATATATTGCACGGTATGTTAACATAGCCACAACTAAGAATTGAAAAAAATGTTTTTACAAAATGTTTTCCACCATAGAATCTTTCAGAACCTTATAAAAACAGGGGAGAAATCATGCTCAACCCTTAAAACTTACTGCAGAAAATTGATCCCGGAAGCCCTCAAAGACAGTGCAATGCTCCTCAAAAGGAAATTGTTTATATTCATTTCAAACAGAATAAAACCACTAACAACATTAATTAGTAAACTACAAAAAGTACTTAGCAACATACGCAATATCAACTTAGATACCTTTGCAAACTTCTGTGCAGGTGAGTGGGTTCACACAACCAGCACACAGCCATATTTCAATGAAGAGGCATACAAACAAGAGCATACAAACCCAATTGCCATACATAGCAGTGGCTGAGGGTATGAAAAGGTAGACAGTACCATTACGGCAGAAGAAACGTTGATTGCAAGAATATCCACAACACATTTACAATCAACTCTCCATTCCACTGAACCAATCCGTCTTGTCCACAAATGGCCTGCACCTCAATGTGTAATGTACGAAAACAATCCTTCAAATCTTTGCGGCAGTTCCGCATGTTTCAGTATGTGAAAGCCAAAGACAAATTAAAAATTGAAATATTACAAACCATGGACTCCTGTCCAGTGCGCAAATACAAAGGACTACGAGGACATTCATTAGCCTGCATTTCCGGGCCTGCTTGCAAAAGCACCTTCCACCATATCAAAATGTTAGCAACACACCATTCTACTATATGAAATCTCGGTCAGAGACTGTACTGTGCAAAATGACCTGCTTTAGCACTAGAACATTTATTTAAATCACATTCTCCTACATGGCACAGCCAAAGAACTCCTGGAAGAAATAGACCACATCCAAAGCAAATATTTTGGAAGAGAAGAGCACTTACAAAATCCAGTAACTTTAGAAGAGAGTAACGACAACCTTGCAGATGGCAACCTTCTATTACACACGTACAAAAAAGAATTAGCATAGTTAAAAAGCACATCTGCTGAAGTACCAAACCAAGTATGTGTGTGTTGTCGCAGAACTTATCATACAAAGAGCACCAAAACTGTAGAGATAACGTACAAAATAGAAGACAATGAGGAATCCCAATGGTTCCAATTAGCTCTCTATCTTATAGCAGAAAACAAATAAGAAATATCTAACCCCTCAATACTTTGCAAATACTGCACCGGAAAACTTGATAATAACCAAATGCCTTCACAGGCTTTCACTAAAAACTTGGAAATATTCCCACTTTCAAAACCACTCCAACAGCTTCATTTGTATGCGAGCATTGTAATCCAAACAGTGAACCCATTTGAAGCAATAATACGCCTTCAACCGAAAATAGCCAAGTTTCCTCCTTCTGAATTACTGAAAGTCATTCATGGCAAAGTAGTTTATTTGCCATTGCATCTGAGATGCAACGGCCAATAGATCAATCTTTGATTATACTAGTTAATGCTGTACCTACAAAAGACAAAATAATTTGGCAGCAACTGGTAGACTTAAACAAAGTTAGAGAAGCCCTGCAAAATCTTAAAGAGAACAATGAATACTGCAAAGAAATAAACATTGAAGAAAACCTGAGAGAAACCATCAAAATAATTCAGGATTCCTCTTAAACTGGCCAATTTGAACTTTTAGATCCTACTACAACCTCCAATATTTCATACCAGTATACAATTCACACACTGCACTCCCAAAACACCTTAGACGATCCACTAGAAATATATCAAATGCGGCAAACCAAAGGATCTGAAATCAGCATATGGGAAAAAAGTGTAGAAGCACAAGCTTTTCCTCTACTCCTTCCTACTGGAAAAAGTAGAAGGTATGATGAAAGATGCACACAAATAACAGCATCAGAATACAGCGCTTTACAAATGTATTCTGAAGACCCCAGGTTCAGACAAAATGTTGAATACATATTCCACATCCTGTTTGAAAGTGAACTAGCAACTCTATTTTACGGTGTTGCACACACATTGAAAACAGGTACCCATTTTTTTAAACATGGCTGCTACGCAGCTACTTCAAAAGGTGCAAGAGAAAGATGAAGTTTTACAGTCAAGTATTACAAATCTCTTGACAAACATGGGTGGAGTATGCATGAGAAGACTTGCACGATTTCCTACGCATAGCAAATGAAAACAAAGCAGGGATAGACATGAAAACACCAGGAAAACTCTGCTCTCCTGACCCTGTAAATGTGTCAAGGTACTACCATCACCGCTTTCTTGTCATGCTGCACTTCATCAGTAATGAAACAATTCCTACCCTCAGAGAAGTGCAACACGTGTTTTAGAGAAAAAGAATATCAATCCAGAGGAGCACCACACATCCACATGCTTTTGTGGATTAAAGATGTTCCTAAATTTGGTCAGGACAGTGATGCCACTGTTTTGCAGCTCATTCACAAATATTTCACTTGCAAAATCCCTTCAGAAAGTGCAAATAGTGACCTACATGTACACCTTTTGCATTTCAAAGACATGAATGTGGCAAGTATTGTCGGCGCGGATATAAACACAAAGGCAAATACTACACCAAATGCTGCTTTGGTTTCCCTAGACCAGTTTCATCAAAAGGACAAGTAAACAGCTTCCTGTCTTCTGTTAGACACAGTATTAAAGCCAAATCACCTAAGAACACATACTGCATTAAAAGAAACGAAGCATCAAAGTACATCAATGATTACAATGCAATCATTGCCTTCCTGTGGAATGCAAACGTAGATGTGCAGTACATTGCATACAATTCCACTGCAGTTGCACAATATGTCACAGCCTACTTAAACAAAGCCGAGAAAACAGAGCTGAAAGACCTCTGGGATGACATATCATCTGACAAAACACTGTCACAAAAATTATTCAGCTTTGGCATAAAAATGTGTCCCATAGAGAATGTGGTTGCTACGAAGCCGGAGACGGTTTAACCGGCACAGCCATGTATGGGAAATCTGAAAACAGTCTGGCTAAGCCTTAGTCCTGCTGCATCCAGAAAAAGAATTCTCAAATTGTACTAAAACATAGAAACAATAGGCAAAAACGATCCCAACAGCCAGGACATTTTTTAAAACAATTTATTGGACACATACTACCCAAACAGGAGTACTGCTTTGGAAACCACATAGCCCAACACTTCTCAAACAAAAATAATATTAAACCAGATGAGAAAAATATAACTTTATAGTCAAAATTTGTGAGGAGAGCCTGGTTAAACTTACCAAACACAGCCTGATTAATCATATGAAGATATCATTAAAAACTCCTCAACATAGGGATCTTTACTACATGTTCCTACTGCAACTTTTTAAACCATGGAGAAAAGAAGAAAATGTCTAATATTGACCTCAATACAGATACCCTCATCTCAAATCCTTTGACAGTTAAGAAGAAGTTAGAGTCCATTGATTGGATAAAAACAACTGAAAAAGTGAGAATGTGCTCTCCTGTAAACCCCTTTCTACGGGGTGAGAAGAAACTAGGTTGCCTTTCAAGCTACCTTATAAAATTTCCGGACAATTTGTTATGTAATCATTTTTTAAGAATAATGTTAAGCCTGGTACATTGCGGAGAGATCCTGGAAAGGCGAAAGCAGGGAGACAGAGCTAAACAGCTGTGCAAAGTATGTAACAATCCAGCGAAACACACACTTAGGCAGTTGCTCATGGAATGTGAAGGGAAATGGAACCTACGCTTCGCATTTTTTAGGAACTTTGTGCGACATGAAGAAAATCTTAGTCCGAATTTTTTTGGGACAGACTAATATTGGGCTCTAGCGCTGCATTAACATCTGCCATGGTACGCGTGCTAGAACCTGCAAAATTATTATTTAGAAACTAATGTAGCCTCATAAATAAGAAGGGTGGCGATACTGGCCATTCTGAGTGAAATGAAATGTTTATTATGTATTTTGTATGATTGAAATTTGCATTGGTCGAAACAAAATGTGCATCTGTATATGTTTTAATAATTTTGTAAAGACTCACGAGTCATAAACACATTTTTAAAAAATGTGTTGGTCACCCATGCCTCCTTTGACGATGCTTTCAATGCGAGTGAAAGCATAATAATCGATATAAACTTCAAACAGTACAAAAACATGTTGGACAATGAATGCCAACAAGAGGAAGAACTTCAAGCACAACTAAATGTATACATGTACACACTCATGTGAGCAGTCAACCTTCTCTTACAGGAAGCCAAGAACCACTTGGAGAACCACTCATAGTAAATGAGGGAGAATTAGCAATGACTGAAGTAGAACACACCATGTGTCAGTATGAGGAATCTGAAGAAAACTTAGCTCTACTGAAATCACAACAGAATGATGAACAGCATCACATTTTCCTAGAAGTAACTAAAGAAATTGAACATGGTGTCAGCACGAAACTAAAACTTGTACCTGTCAAAACTATAAACCTGTACTCATGTATGCAAGTGGTGAAGCTGGTTCAGGCAAAACATTCTTAATAAAAATCATCAGCAAGTGCTTCCAACAATTGACAAACAACAAACTTTCAGCTGTTGTAACTGCCCCCACAAGTTTAGCTGCCTACAACCGAGGTGGTGTTACTTTACCCCGATTGCTACTCCTTCCAGTAGAATACCAAAACAAATTAGACTACTACAACTTTCAGCAGAAGCTGCTATAGAGCTACGCAGAGTTTTGAAACAAATGAAAATGCTCCCAATGGATGAGGTGAGCATGGTCTCCAACCTAATGTCGGCTTTTATTCACCTCAGATTACAAGAGGTCCTTAAAACGGACCACGAAGAACTCTTTGGAGGAAAACACATTATTGTTTTTGGAGATCTTCTTCAATTAACAACAGTGAAAGGTGAACCTATTTTTAAAAACTTAGTACACAGACTGTGCCGTAACACACTTGGCAGCATAGGAAATGTAAATGCCTGGCAACATTTCCAATACAGAGAACTAACTGAAAACATGCATCAGTCTGAAGTCCTCACCAATGCTGACATTTTCAAAAGCATTCAGATTGGTGTGCTTTCTAAGGAAGCACAGTCTATCTTAAATAGCAGACACATCCATGAGCTATATGGGCATAACACATCTGCTACTGATGTCATGGAACAATTAGCACAGAAATATGTAAAATGTATGTCCTTAATGCCAACCTTAGCAAGCTGTGCACAATTGAATGAAACAATGTTGAAAAAAGAATTGCAACCAATAGTGCAAATTTACTCCAGAGACAAACTGGACGTGCATGGTATATCAGTACCTATGTGTCACCAAGCCACAGCACGACTAAATAGCTTAGAAAACTATCTCCAACACAGCTGGTTTGGAGAAAATGTTAACATTGTGTTTAAACTATAGAGTAATGCTAAAGCGTAACCTTGAAGTGGAGTAAGGTTTAGTAAATGGAGCATTTTGGTACAGTTATTGGCTTCCAGACATACCCACATGACAACAGCATTCAGTTTGTCAACATCCACTTTGACAAACTTTCAGAAGTTAAAAGGATAGGATGCTCAACAGCCCGATTCCTTCTTTTCAAAGACATGTATCTCCCATACGCAGTTACTATTCATAAATCGCAAGGTCTAACCTTAGATCAAGCATTGATTGACGTTGACAGCACAGTCTTTAAAGAAGGCATGAGTTACATAGCACTGTCATGCCTACGTACACTTGAAGGACTATTTCTAGTCGATTTTGATGCAAGCAAAGTCAGGGCTGACATTCCTTGCATTGTAGAGTACAATAGACTATATGCACTCTACACAGCCCATCTCAAAATGTACGCTGTTCCTCATTTAACAAACTTTGAAAAAAAGAACATGAGTGCAAACACAACTTAGAAGTGATCTCCCAACAGTACCACCAAAGAAATTGAAAGCAGCTGCTACTCCATCAATTACCACAACCACAGAAGGATGTACTGAAAAGGTTAATGCATACCCAACTGCACAAACAAAGATAAGTATCTCTTTAAAAAAAGCACATGGACTTCCATCAAATGACTCAGACACAGAACGGTCTGGTCCATTCAAATATTCCAACACAAGTGGTTTAAATTGCTATGCAAATGTAGTAGTGTAATAGTATGTGAACTGAAGTGGAGAGGGCCTCAGTCGGCTGCCTTGTGTGTGTGGGTTGTGGCCACTGGGCAGAGTTTTGGGTGCATGGCTGTATTATGCTTAGCATAATACAGCCATACACACATAAGGCAGCCACCTGAGACCCTGTCCACTTCATCTCACATACTATTACACTACTTGCACCCACTGCACAGACTCTCATACACCCAAGAATCTTGGGAGAGTCCAATGAGCCAGCTGCAACACGCCCTGTAAACTTCTCTACACATACTATTACAGTGGGCAGACTCTAAGAGTCCAGGAGCTTGCCACAACCACCACAGCATAATACAGCCTATACAAAAATTCTAATATCATCTACATTTAACTACCCTACCCTAATGAAGCCAGCCTGCAGTAACAAGATAAGCTGCTCGCCTGAGGACCTACCTGTTCGCATACTATTACACTACTTGTACAAACTGCACAGATTCCCATATACCCAAGACTCTTGGGGCAGTCCAATAAGCCACATGCCACACACCCTATCCACTTCTGTACACATACTATTACACTACTTGCAGTTAGTGGGCAGACTCTTGGGTGCTTGCCCTCTGGCCATGCACCCAAGACTCTAGTAGCTAGCCACAATTACCACAGCATAATACAGCCTTGCACCCATGAATCTACCCAGTGGCCACAACCCTTGGGACAGTCGAATAAGCCAGCTGCCACACACCCTGTCCTTTTCTGTACACATACTATTACATTACTTGCAGCCAGTGGGAATACTCTTGGGCGCATGGCCTATGGCCATGCGCCCAAGAGTCTAGTAGCCGGCCACAATCACCACAGCATGAAACAGCCATGCACACAGCAATCTGCACACTGGCCACAACTCACACACAAGACAGCCACCTGAGGCCCTGTCCACTTCTGTACACATACTATTGCAGTATTGCAACCAGTCAGCAGACTCTTGGGTACAATAAGCCAGCGGTCTGAAGCCCTGTGCACTTCGCTACAAATACTATTACAGTACTTCAACCAGTGAGCCATGCACCTAAGAGACTAGTAGCAGGCCACAACCACCACAGCATAATACAGCCTTTACAAACATCATATCATCTACATTCCACTCCCCTATCCTAATGAAGCCTGCCTGCAGTCACCACATAAGCTGCTCGCCTGAGGACCTACCTGCGAACTGCTGCAGTGTCTGCGGTCTGCCACGAACACAACACAGCCTTCCACCTAAACAAACACATATGATTTCACTCCCCCACCCTTTCCTGCCCCTGTTCCCAACACCAGATGCCCCAAAACATGTTTTCCAGCCCGGTTCGCTGCTGCCCTATCCGCGAATATCCACAGATACAACATGGCTGGCGTTTCGGGAAAATGTGACGCACATCACGCTTCTGTCCAGCCAATCAGCGGGCGTGTTGGATGTCTGCGGACATGACGTGGTCCTCTTGACCAATCAGGGCCCTGTGCATGGAGCGAATAGCAAAATGGGTCCACGGAGCGGAACCAGATATCACTAATTATTTTTGACATACATTTTCATCATTTTAAAAAGAACTCCTAGGCGGATTTTCAACACATTTTAAAAAAGCATGCTTTCGGGACCAAGCCACCACTCCTGCCGCAAATTTGGTGAAAATCCGTCCACCGATTCGGCCTGTAGGAATAAGTAAAAATTATAATTTTGGGACCCCCATATAGCTTTGGCCCCCTTGACGAAACCTCACCAAACTTGCCTAACTATTTCACAGCGGGCCATATACTTTTTTTGAAAAGTTTGGTGAGGATTCGTCCAGGGGGAGCAAAGTTAGAAGCCTCCCAAAGAGTGCTCTTGCTATGGGTTTAGCAATTTAAGCATAACTACGTGGCCGCTACCGCAGACAGTGTAATATATATCCTTCGTATTTACACACATTTCAATGTAAGGGTGAGTGTTATAAAAAATGAAATGAGCACCAAGCCCAATTTATATTATGTAATTAGTGTCTCAAGCATACAACCATTTTATAACAAATATATTTGTCAACCATAAAGGTCTGTAGTCATTCTTATGTTCCCAAAATGCTCTTTGATTTTATGCAACACAGCCAGGTACTCTCATTGATGCTTTGTGCCCTTTCCTCTTTCTCAAAGGGGTACTTCAAGAGAATATAATTGGAGTGTACCAGACTGTCGATCATACAATGATAACCGTCTATCAGAACAAAATGTATGTACAGTCTAGATTTTGCTAATGAGCTTTGCTCAGTAGAACAAATGTAACATTCCAATTATTACTACCATATACATTGAAAGTGATAATTAGAAATTAACATTGTAACATTATAAAAAGAGACAGTTTACAATGGTACTACAAAGTAATATGTTCCTTTTTTAAATAGCTTCTTTTGCCAAGACAATACAAAATGACACTCAAAATGCCCTTAATACTTGGAAAGCATCTTTATCAGATCAGAATCAATAATCTATTTCTTGTTTGAGCAGCAAGGAAAGGTTTAATTGTGTGTGCTAGTCAACAATTAGTTGGTAGTGCTGCTGAACTTACATATTTCTTTCAGTAAGCACAAACACTAATGATTAGCAAAAATGGGAAAATATCAAACACAGTTATAGACCCTGCACTGGGGTTACATGGTTGCTTATATGGTCTGTCAGAATTTCAGCATCCCCATAGAGCCTATCTGCATCACACTCACCTCTCTCCGCATGGAAAATGCACCTTCAGTGTAATGATATAATTCCTGCAGGAGGCACACACTGACAATCTATGCGTTCAAATAATAGGCTGGCTGTCATGATTCCTGCCCCTCATGTCCCCAGTCCTCCAAGATGTCAGGCTGGAACCAGGCCACGATCACCTACATGCCCATCAAGGGCCTCTTCATCCCTCCAAAGACCCACTTGGAGTCAGACTTGACGCTTGTGGCACCAAACTTACTGACTCCCATAGGATAACATTGGGGATTGGACTTGTAGTGCATTGATGGGGACAAGATGGATGCCACATATTCGGTTCCCAGAACTGCATGTGCGGTATAGTCTTTTGGGTGTGGTTCAGCCCAGAGGCACCTGGGATACCCAGAGAACAGAAGACGCGATGAATGATGGGCAGAAGTGCCGCAAGGTAAGGCTGTTCCTAACGGTGTTCTTGCAGGAGCTGAGCGCAGAAGAAAGATGCAGGCCTCCTGGAGACCGATCCGAACACGGCGATTGTCATGCTGCAAGTGCAGAAAACACAAAGCATGTTTCTCAGCCTGAGCGTGGCTTAAATAGTCTCTGGGTATCCCAGGTGTCTCTGGGCTGAACCACACCCAAAAGACTATACCGCACATGCAGTTCTGGGAACCGAAATATGGAGTAGGTGAAGTAGGTGTTCAGCTGCCCTTTTAAAGGTTTGAGAAATGGTTGTGTGCAGGAAGTAACTAGGCAGTAACGAGCCTGCATCAATCAATGCGCCCCTGCGCTGAAGGCAGGACGGAGAGCACACTATCCAAGAAAACAGGGTGAGCTGTGGATCAAAGGAAAGGGTTGGACCCCGGGGAAGAAGGGGTTCAAGCACACAGAGACAATAGGGAGTTAAACTCTACCAATCCTGTGTTTCAGGCCCAGTCTCCAGTCGAATAGCCTCCAGGGAAGGGTTCGAGGTCGTAAGAGGTCAGAACAGGCTTTGGGAGTCACCTGTTGCTGATGCTTACATTCTTCTTTTAATCATTTAGACACACAACACTTCTTAGCCCCTCAAGATATGTGTTTTTCCTTGGATGCACTGATGTCAGCAATAGCTAGGATTGCTTTAGCAAACGTGCACCTGACAGAGTTAGAAAGATAAGGACATAAACACAGTGCAGAGAGAGAGAGAGAGAGAGAGAGAGAGAGAGAGAGAGAGAGAGAGAGAGAGAGAGAGAGAGAGAGAGAGAGAGAAAGAGAGAGAAAGAGAGAGAAAGAGAGAGAGAGAGATCTTTGTATAATACGTGATGTACAGATAGTACATATGTATGAAGTGGGTTTATAAAGCTCAACCGTAGCTTGGAAGCATTGTAGCACTGTACAAAGAAGATCCATTAATGGGCTTGCAAGTAGGGGCAGTGATAGTAGAGGAGCCGGCATGGGTAGAGAGAGCATGAGAGGAGGCAACCACCAGAGGTGGGAGAAGTAGTGTTTAATGAAGTGTTTAGGGATTGGCAAGGTGTTCTTTGAAGTGTATTGCTTTCATCTCATACCTGAACTGCAGGATGGAGACACTACTCTTGTATGCACTCATAACTTGTTCCAATGACAAGATGAGTAGCAGGTAATGGCCTCTGGGATGTTCCCCCTTGCAGCTTTTTATTTCCAGTACTGCAAAGGCATGGATTCCGGTGGTGCACTAGCCTCTGGGGAGGAGTGTCTCAGACAGCTACAGTGGTGTGTTGTTTTTGACTGCTTTGTGGGTATTGCATGGTGCCTTGAACATGATGTCTCCTTGAAAGGGTAACCAGTGCGGCTGCTCAAGGACAGGGGTGATGAGGTTGAACCTCCAGGGTCCTGGGATAAGGCATGCTGCAGAATTCTGGGCAGCCTTCAGAGGTGCCAAGATGGCATCTGGGACTCCTGTGAGTAGAGCATTGCCACCCGCAAGGGAGAGATGAGCAGGTCTTGGACAACTGTTCTGACATTGAATGCAGGAATGAAAGGCTTGGCTTTACGAATCAGCATAATCAAGCACCACGAATATGGGATCTTCTCAGTGATGTTTGATTAGAATGACAATTCACAGTCTATGGTAAAGCTGAGAGATTTTGCACTGAGTGATAGTTAAGGCATAAATACTTTAGGTTTCATGTCAATTAGCCAGTTCCGGATGTGGGCCTGCTTGGCAGGGTTTCCTAAGAGAATTAATTCAGTCTTTGTAGAGTTAAGCTTTATGTAGATGCCTGGCATGCAGGATTGGTAGAAAAACAGACAGTGCTTGAATGAATGGATGTTGTTGAGGCATTTGATCTTCTGGTAGAGATGCAGGTCATCTGCATATTGTTGTTTCCTGATGTCTGTGTTGGTGAGGAATTCCCCCAGAGGTTCCATGCAGAGGTTAAAGATAACAGGAGACACGGTAGAGGCTTTTGTATCTCCTAAGGTTAGTGGGCGGTGCTGCGATCTGTTCTGCCATCTGAATTAGTTGGCATCTAATGAAGTAGTTTGAGGTGAACCACCGCAGGACTGTTCTGCAACAGAACATGTCTGTGGTGTGGATGTTGAGGAGGTCTTCCTTTACAATGTTATTGAAGATGGTACAGAGGTCAAGGAGAATTAGTAAGCAGGTGTCTTCTTTGACCAGGATGTGTAGAGCAACATTGATAAACTAGATGGTGGTGGTCTCTGTGCTGCATTGTGGTCACAAACTGGATTGGTAGTCCTGTAGGAGACTGTGCTGAGTAACTGTATGGCAAAAGACTTCTCAGTCACTTTGCCAAGGAAGAGTAGATGCATGATAGGGCAATAATTTTAAGGTCCTCCAGACTGAGAGCGAGTTACCTCAATAGGGGCATGGGCGGTCTGTCCCATTTTCAGTGCATCTAGGAAGGCATGTTGTGCCAAGGACGTGCTCATAATGGTAAGAAGTGGTAAGAGCTATTCACTTGTGATTACCTTGACCATGGAGGAGGGAGGGATGTTGTCTTTGTAGGCGGTGTGATCACTGTGAGAGCATTCATCAGGTCTTCTGGAGTAAATGATTTACATTTGGTACATCTTGATATGTTGTGGACTGCGTTGGGTGGAATGTGTTTGGAGTAGCCAATGTGTTGCTTATCTTGCCTATCTTATCTGTGAAGAGGTTGATGGTGGAGTATATGATAAAAGGCCCCTGTTAGAAGGAGGAGGAATGAATATCTCCTCACATCATAAACTGCATAACCATTCTAAATGTGGAACATTCTATGATGAAAGGCTCACCAGTGATTACTTTTATTATTCTTGTTTGAATCATTTTTTTGATGTAAGGTTCATAATAAATAAAGCTCAGTTAGCCCAGTTGAGCGTCTAACTGCAGTCGTTTAGAATCTCTGTAGCTGAGACTCAATTGCCAGAACATTAATACTGGACAATAATGTAGTGTTTTAATAGAACTGGCTTACTACTAATAATATCACTTGTTTCCATTAAAAAAAAGATAGCCTAAATCCAGAAATATAAAAACAACGAAATGTGCATGTCATACAACTGACATAAAAAGACCATCAGATAATTTTTGCTTCAGCAAATCCCCTCTGTTCTGCAAACATATCACTGGGTGGAGCTGACAAGAGCCGTACGAACATCAGGATTAGGCTACTGTAAAGTAGTTCACTTATGCCTTCCAAAAAATATATTATTGTGTCTTCATAGACTACAACATCAGCAGTTCAAATGTGCCCCAATCTTCAGATGCAAAACCACCTACAACAGCCTTGAAAACATCCCATTGTCTATCAGTGGATTCAAGATTCCCCTTTATTTCCCTCTGCATCACAGGAAAAGCTGACTGGACCAAAGGGCTGAACGACCTACAAAAAATTATCATTAAATCAGGACTTTAGCAAATCTTCTGAAAACCCAGGCTTGAATTCAATTAATCTGAAATGTGGTTACTTATCATTGTCACTTGGACTATTACTGCCCCACTAAAGGTCTCTCTGTGTAGTGTACAATATCTGTGTGAACTGAACAAGGACTCCAGGAGAAGGAACTCTCACCAATACTTGCTTTCAATCTGAAAGGGTACTTTTCCAGGGGGCAGGTTGTGCCCCAAAATGCAAATCACTGGTCAAGACAGGCAGTCTGTCAGTAAAATACACTCTGTTAATTTGGTGCATTCACTGTACAGAGATGACAGGCTAAATGCATCTTAATTTTCATGTGGGTGAAGATGACGTTTTTTAAATCTCACTAGGAAGTCATGCGAATGCTCCTGCCCTGTATGCAAATGGCAGGAGGCATTAACAATCTTTCGCCCCGGATTTCTGTGCCATTTTTAAACTGGCAGCAAAATACAATTAAAATTGCAGCAAGATGACCCATGTACAAACAAGTGTTAGTGGTTGTGGTTCTCTAAGTGCAACGTATGGCACCTTTGAAATATGCCCCTCACTGTTCAAATTCATTGATTGGTCTTCCATCCTGGTATTTATCCTTTAGTGCTCCAAAGTGATATTGAAGCGATTAGCAGAACTCCTACATTAATAAAAGTGACTCGTATGTCGATAAAGTGCCAGATATACCTTTAGGGCCCGATCCATGGAAATATTTGCGTGGGAAATAGGGGACGTGTGCACCAAACTGCGTGCGTAATCCCGTTCATCAATTCATGGAATCGAATGCACAGTACTTTTCCAGGACTTGCGTGGAGTTTGCGCAGGCTCGGCACGTCTCTGCGAGCCATTGAGCACCTTGCGCAAGAGAGCATGCAGATCTTGGGCAAGGCTTGGGCAGAGAGCTGGGAAGGGGGCCGAACTCTGAAAATGGGTAAGAACATGCAAAAATATGGGCGTTATGAGGGACGACCCACAGGCTGTCCCTCGCACGCCCACAATTGCACCAAACAACACGTATTCACGGAACCACCGTGCAGCCTCTCGGCAGAGAAATGGCCATGCAAATCACTCGATATCTATGCCACCTGAAGGAAGGCATACAGACACTTGCACATATGAATCACCACGCAGAGTTGGGATCAGATGTTGGATTTAGGGGTGCATGCACGGAGACAGGGTTCCGAACTAACTTAGGGGTGCGCATACACAGTTTGGTGGGGTGCAGGAATGGTCTATGGGGTTTGCACACAGATTTCCTGCATTTTACCCAAGTTCCGAAGTATCATATGCATGTTGTCGGGGTGCCGGCAACAGTTAGGGGGGACCCTGCGAAGGGTCCCCAAGATGCATGTCTTCTTGCAGGGGACCCCACGCACTGTTTGAAGGGTGTGTGTAATCGTGCCCGGTTGTGCACCCAAATATAGCAGTTCTGGCTGTTTATGCTTTGCATGGGGAAACGTTAGGGGCGTTCTGTGCTCGACTTGCCAATACGGTTACTTTGCGCAGTGAATTCCATGAATACGCGGGGCTCGCATTTTTTATTCTGCACGAAGGCTCGTGCAGTGTCGATCTCGACACGGGCAGTTGTGGGGGTAATGCACACTTTTCAATGAATCGGGCTCCAAATACTAAATAAGTGGATCACCCATTTCCCAGAAGTAATTGTTTGAAGCCGGCAATGGTTCTGGGCCCAGTGCAGCTTGAATTAAGCCCCACAAGCCAGCATTCTGAAAAGAGCTACTTTGATTACCACTTTACAGAGTCTGTTTTGTTTGACAGGACATAATACAAATGTTTGAATCAGTGTCACCGGCAGCCTGCGGGAAGGTCAGAAGTCTAACCATTTTAAAGGGGAAAAAATTAATTGGTATGCAAATGTGACTTTCTGTATTAAAATGTCATTTACTAAGCAAATGTTGTTGTACTGCAAGTGCAGGTATTTTATCATGTTCTGTCAAGGTGCCTTTGCAAATTTCCTAGATATAATAACAGCATTTCAAAAAACAAAATGAAATCTTTTCTGCGCGGCGATGAAGTGGGCTCTGTTCCTTCCAAAGCAGATGTGACCGGAATAAATTAAATCACCGCCAGACTTAATAGAGACATGCAGTGCTCACTGCTTATTCCGCCTTATTTCCAGCTCTTCTCCCCCACCCTCCTGCCCTGGCAGCTCCAGGAACCTCGTTCGTGAAAATTGGACATTTACTAAATTCCATAGAGCCTACATACAATGTGATTACCTGGGGCGGGAAACCTTGATGTTTGACCTGACTATAAGTGAGACGTCTGCATTGCCCTCTCTCCCGGCTATCCTAATCCGCCTAGCACTCTATCAGATATGACAGAGGCTCTGGAGACCATGCAACTGGCAGCAACGTGCAGTATACATCCACTAACATAACATAGCATAGCAAAACATAACATTTCCATAAAAGTGACAAGAAAGCATCAGCAAGCCATTAACGAGTATTCCACTTGAAGAGGTGGTACATTTTGCCCCTAAAACATCTAATCTGGGATAATTTTATGGGAGGGAGGTACTGAACAGACACTGCTTGGGTCAGCATAACTACTTGCACCTGCCCTGACTGTATGGTTCCAAACACTTCAAAACAGAGTATGGGTGAAAATGCTTCATCCAACTCTTCCTAGCCACTGTGGGTTGCCCATGGTAGCATTTGAATCCATCATTCTTATGTAACTGGTGTCATTACAGAAGGGGGACAGTCCATCGCAAACTGCTACCATATACAATTTCCTGAACCTGGGAACAGGAGCAACCGCAGATGTGCTTCAAAGCAAAGAGCCTCACGGGTGAGATTTAAGCAAATCATACCGAATTTAACGGAATCACAATAAATCTCTGTGTTTGAGCGAATCTCACCGTCTTCCTGAGCTTGGGATCCGGATCCAGAAGCAATGTCCAACTATAAGAGCCTGATTGAACAAAACAAAAAATGGATGAATGGAAGGGAATGGAAAAAGACCACAAACCTTAACACAGCTAGCATTCATGTATTCCAAAAAGATGGGGGAACGTCATCGACATGTTAATGATGCAATGCAGCGGTTAACTAAATCACGACTGAAAAATGTAAATTCCATACGAGAATTGCTTGGATATATTATCACTCTGGGTGCTATTCCTGAAGGCAAACCGAAGGTACAGATGGCGTGTGTCTGGTCCAAGTGTGTAATTAAATACGACATACACAATTTCCTGCAAACTATTCTAGTCTAGTGTCAACGCTGACTCAAATGAATTGAAAAGTTTTGTTTAGAACGAGAATGAAAACAAGTTTCTTTTTTTAAGCATGTTTTCTTTCGCACCTAACCTGCTTGTGCAACAACCTGACTCTGCTAAGAAGCTTGTCTAGGAAACATTTGATTCACAATTTGCAAAAGGAGATGGTTTGTCACAGATAGAGGTTTATGTACTATTTAGAAAGTATAGTTCAGAATTCTCTCAGGATCTATGTGCTGTAGAAACAGAGCACATGCACAGCCACCCTTAACCCGAGATGCTACTAAACTTGCGTACCGGGAAAGGAAAGGTTATCTTGCATCAAGCCTTGACCCCCAACAATGTGTCTGATGACAGAGCCATTCTATCCTCACATTCAAATCCCAAGGCTATCCACACTAGGTTATATTGTTCAATGTCACGCTTATTTTAACATTAGGTTGAGTGTTGTGACAAATAACATGAGCACCAAGTCCAGTGCACACTATGCACTTAGTGATCCAAGCATGCAACCCTTGTAGACGATGTTTTGTCATATATGAAGATATGTAGTCATTTGTGTGTTCCCAAAATGCTTTTAGATTTTATTCAAAGCAGGCTGGAATCTTCAATGGTGTTATTTGCCACCTTTCTTTTTTAAAATAGGGTTATTTAAAGAGAGCACACTAGAAGGGTAGAAGACTGTGAATCTTGAAATGAGAACCTACCAGAAAATAATGAATATGGGTATTGTAGGTTTTGAGAAGTGTTTCGCTTAGTAAGAAAAGTGTAACACTGTCATTATGACTAAAACATATCCTGGAAGTGATCATTAGAAACGAACATTGAATAGGAACCCTGGCACTGTATCTAGAAACGTAATCACAAAGTTGCCAAATGCACTAGAGATAAGGAATGCCAGCTGAAACGTTGCTATTGATGGTACTTCTTCACGGACAAACTCCACCATATCAACCATGAACACCCAGTCAACTGCTGGAGGGGTTGCCTGGAAACAGGTACACACTACCACATGCGTTGGCTATGCCCTAAGGCCCAAACATTCTAGAAAGAGTGCCTCTCACATATTAAATCAATGTTTACAATATCACTGCACCTGGAACCATTAGTTATCCTCCTGGGAGACCAAGGAGACGGGGTATACCCACTCACAGGGAACATATCTAGGCCTCTTAATTATCCCTTACTTGCAGCCAAACCCCCCTGGCCCGTAATTGGAAGCACCCAGAAGGCCCGCTCATACCAATGTGGTGGGGGAAGCTTGGGAAAATGTTTGCAGCTGGCAAAAATCACAGCACTGGCAGAGGGAGGAAGTACAGGTCTTACGTAGCAACATGACCCCCCTTTATTCATTATGTACAACACTCTTTGGGGTATTTAAGCCCCAGCTATATAGATACCGGACAATGTTATAGAACAATGGTTTGTACTGGTCATATGGCCGAAGCTGATCATAACTGGGGGGCGGCGTGCAATCTTTGCTGAAGGGAAATGAGTGTTATGTTGTGTTACCTCTATGGAAATGTATAAGCATCTCGATGTCTGCTCTTTTTGACAATACACTGTCAACTGTCTGTCTCTTAAAACAAATAAAGTTGTTAAAAAATAAACAAACATTGTACAATTTTAAAAAGTTCCAGTTTGGAATGGTATTAAGATTGAATAGGATTCCATTTTAAATAGATGCTTTTGCAAAAACCCGCAGCCTCCTCCCAAGATATATATTATTTTCCTATGATCATGCAGCTGGTAACATCTCAGTTGGTAAATACAAAGCTGAAAATGGTACTCTCATCCACTGCAAAAGAGACAGAGACATAGATTGAGATAGAGAGTGACAAAGAAAAATATCGATCTTCTGCTGCTGTTGCAGGCTTGGATTTCATACCTTCCAATGCATACATGCCCAGGCTCTGTTGGGATGCACGTACATCATCCCAGCCAGGCAAAAAGGTTTAGGTTGAGGAAAACCTATTAGAGTGCAACATTATGGGAGCAGACTGAATGTTGTGCCTCGGGCAGCACATACTTTGTCTTTGTTAGGTCTGATACATATTAGATACTCACATATGACAGCACAGAAAGAGCAACAAATGTATTAAAGTTGTGGTTGCAGAGGTTATAGATATGTCAGGCTTATAGAAACAGTATTTAGTTAATGTAATTGTAGAAACGGTGGGTAGCATGATTTGTGGGAAAGAATTGAAATGAGCAGAACATGGAGTCAGCAAGCCTGTGTGTAGAAGAGTGGTAGGTGATTTAACTTAGCAAAAGTGTCGCCATTCTATGATCTTAAGGCTTATCACACGATGAACAAAAGAGAATGCAGGCCTTGGTGTGGAGGTGTGGCTCTGGTAGTTTAGCTCCAAAAACAAATCCCCTTTCCCGTTCCCCAGGAGAGAAGCTGAGGTTAGAGGCACCCATGGTGCGCAGATAAGCACTAGTTGTATCCAGCTTTGGGGCCTGAACGTGGTGGGAGGGGAATGTGGTAGAAGAGCAGTAGCACCCTAACAGGGCATGGGGCTCTGTGATGCCAAAGAGCCAGGCGAAGATTTAAAACACTACCACCCTCATCCCAGGGTGGACGCCCCATATGGAATACACCTAGACACACAACATAAGCAAACAAATCCTCGAAATTCAGACTTGAGAGCTGTTCCTTGGTCACGTCACCCCTGGGCACCTGGGGTTGGGAGGCGATAAGGGGGAGCCGTGCCTGGAACATCTTGTGATTTGGGGCAGAAGGAGCGGAGGTAAAGCCAATACATTTAGTACAAGGTTGGGGTGCAGCCTGTGTGTGCCATGGCATCTAGATTAATGAGAAAGCTTATTGTCTAATCAAAGCAGAGTTGGTCTTGCCAAGTTACTTTGATCAGGTCTGGAACAGGAGGCATCAAGTGACAGTGCCAAATTTACAAACCTATTGATAAGAACCAACCAATTCTATACCCGGGTCCGACAATGACAATGTAGGGGACCAATTGTTTAGGGGAATGGGGGTAGCATAGATGTGGCCAATCAGTCAAGGGACTATAGGGGGGCCAGTGAGGTGGTGGGATTATGCTGTACTCATTATTATGCATAGTATTGTTAATTTGCAGTCTGGCTGCTATATAACCTGTAATCCTTTGGAAAATCAGAGAGCTCTGTGTCAGTTTGGTTCTACCGGACCATCTGAGACCCCATTTCTGCAAGTAATAAACCTTGTTTTTTCTTGCAAAGAGGTGCAGTGATTATTTTGTTGTTTGGATTGTTTTTATTCTCCAGTGTTTGGGGTGCCATCCTTTCAGATCATACGCATGTTGGGCTACCAGCACCACATATCACTGCATCGATAGCTGGCCTGCTGTGGGGGATGCCTCATGCCAGATCTCACTTCCATCTTGGAGAGATCCTATGCCCACAATGCATTCCTTATTGGGGTGGGCTATGTCCCCCTCCCCTCCCACTCAGGCATACATGTAATTTCACATATTAGGCAGTCAACATTTACCTCACTAAATGTTGTGCTCCTAGCCTGGGCAATCTTCCAAACCACTAACACCCAACTCCCAGGGACAGTCACTAAGACAAAGCAGTAGCCAGGCTGATCTCTAAATTGTGTGTGCTGTGTGTTGTCACTTGGCTGCATGGGATTCAATGAGACACATCAACCTAAGTGACTGTTTAAGCAATCTCGAAGTCCAGGTCCCACCACCCTGTTTTGCCTTCTTGTCCTTCACTTATTCTGTAGGACCTTGATTCAGGCATTGCAAACCACCGCCATCCAAAGGTGTTTGTTCACCGGATGGAGGGTTACTGTCAGCAAATGCAGTTCCCAGGATCTCTGTTTGGTCTTTGACAGCTTGGCCTAGGTCTTAGAATAGAGAATGTCAATTTGGGTTCTGAGGTTTCCTGAATAACTCAATTCCCTCTCTAGCCATTCTCTTTGTGCCTCTTGTTCCAAGGTTCTCTTTCCTCTCACTCTCTCTATCATCCCTCCTCACTCCTTCCTTATTCTGATCTCCTTTCATCTCTTACATGTTTGGTGATGTGCTTGTAGCTCCTTCTGCTGGTCCACCATATGTTCCACATTTCTGGGGTACCTTCCCTCTCTGTCTCTGCCTATTCAGGTGTTCCTTCTTGCCTCCTCTTCCTACTGTGGGCTCAACCTTTACTCCTGCCTCCTTTTCCATGTGTGTCCCTTTTCTAGCCTGTCTCTGTTGCCTCAGTTCCTTCCTTTATGCTTTTACCACCTCCGCCTGCTCTTCTACTCCACCTTCACCTTATATCTTCCCCTTTACTACCCCCTCCACCTTGTCCTGCTGTCCACCACCTTCTTCTTTCTCGACAGGCTTTGGTCTTTATTTACCAGACCTCATGCGTTCTCTCTTTCTTGCTTCCTGGGCCATCTCTGTGCTCATAGACAAAAGTGGCATCTTAAAGTTCTTTTGGGGAAGTAACAACAGTAAAGGGGTTTATAACAGCACGGTTTCTCCACCAGTTGAAACAAATGACAAATAAATAGCAAAGTGATTTTTCCTTGGAGCGAAGCAGATCATCAAGCAATTGGCCACCAAAGCAGCAGGGTGATGTCTCCGCAGATGCAATAAATAAACCAAAAATTCAGTTGCAGATTTAACAAGTACAAAGTCCAGGGCCCACTACCCAGTAATCCAGCGAGGCTGAAAGTCACTCATGCCCCAGGTGCATGCAGGAATAAGTGGAGCAGGCCACCATCAGTCATAGCACATCTCCAGCTAAGCAAATAACCTAACAGGCTATGTTTGTAAATTTCTTTTGTGGGCCAGTACATTCTCCTAATCACATCCTGTTGATATTTTAGGCATGTTTCTCGGGATTTCTAGTTACCGAGTTTCATTTATGGATTCATTCAGATTGATTTCCCAGACTCCTGTGTATGTATCTAGAGGCAGAAGGCTGACCACCCTTAACTGTTGGTAGATGATATTCTTTGAGAAAGGGCTGTCCTCTCCACATGTTAATATTTTGTCAAGGATAAGATCTCCATCTGCAGTGCAAGTGCAAGTGCAAAAATACAAAAGTACAAAAGTACAAAAGATAAGATTCTAGTTTTAAGTCATTACAGGTCTTATCACTAGGCAAGGCAAACAGAGAGAAGTCTATCGGATGGTATGATTATATCATTTCCTGCATTTGAGAGTGAAGTTGTTTGCGCCTTAGTTTAATATATTGCAGTAAGTGGGAGATTCATTATATGAATCCTAATTGCTTAAGTCTACACCTAATGGCCAATACATGCACAATGAGCTGTGACGAAAGCCCTGGAATGGATTTCGCCTCTCCTAAGTGAATGCAAACGGGCGGTATCAATGTCACCTTTTACTTCTGTATTTCGTCCCCTCCCATGTCGGGCCATGTAGGGCTCATTCGTAACTCCAGTGTTGTTAAATGTCTATGTAAATCTACTAGCTGAGGCAATGTTCCCATTCCATTTTCAAGTTCTCTACATCTGTTTGTTTGTTTATTTATTTGATAATTCGCACCAAACCCAAAGAATATTTGAAGCTTAGTTACATAGAATAAAGGTTAGTACATGTTTCAAGACATAGTAGTAAATACATAACAGGCGGTACATAGATGAGGAAAGAAGTAATGTACACATATAGAGCACACAGCTTTGTACAGGGTCAGACACGTATGCACCTTTGTAGATGATGTTCAGGTCCTCACTTGCATGAATTTGGAGCTGGATGCCACTGTTGTTCAGCTTTTGGCCTTTGTGCATGATCAGTAAATTGATGACAGCCAGGTGGCTTAAATTGGAGGGTGGGAATGTATGGGTATTCCTCCTGGCGTGAGGGCATCCTGCATAAGTGCCAAGGATCCCTGCCTTGTCTCTGTACAATCATTGTCCAACTTCAGTATTCCACTTGTTTTGAATCTGTCCTTCAAAAAGCAGACAGAGCTCTCCAAAAGGCACCTACTATCTGCGATTCATATTAAACATCTGTCAGTTCTTATGCACTATAAAGAACAGTAATATAAAGTGGTATTGTACGGTTTGGGTCTATTTGACCTAAACCATTTGAACTCATCACATTTGATCTTATTTATGTTATCTTTTTTTCGGTCTAAAATGCTGGAGGAGGCCCCCAGCAACTCCCCCTCCCACTTCCCCTCAACCTAATCTATACCCTTACCCACCGCATATATATATTTAATTAAATGTGACTGAAAAAAAGGTCAAAACAATTCGGTCAAATGTTTTAGGTGTAATGTTTTTAGGTCAATTATACGAATACCATCTTGTACAGCACACCTCTGACATTCTGGTGATAAGAGGGTGTAATGGGTTGGTTGTTTGTGAGTTGGAGGGGAAGGGAGGTGGACATTCTGAGTTATTGATGCATGCAGACCAAAGTACCTAGGTCCTGAGTGCCAGAATGAGGCCATGTGGTTAGTAGCGTAGATGCTTGAGTGTGTATTTCATCCTGAGGGCAGAGCCTAAGGTCAATTTAATGGAAGTGTAGAGGAGGAGCCAAATACCCCTACTAAAAGCTCTGTCCACATGTTGCCTATATGTTGGGAGCTAGAAATTGCGACACATGCAGTACCAGTGAGGATGCCTAGACCGCAAATAATTCTTCAGACAAGGTATCCACTGAGAAAACCTTATATGTATTTACAAAGAAATGATGGTCTTCTGGACAGAATCCCGAAAGAAGTGTGAAAATTGATGAGAAAGAGGACTGGTGAGGTCATAAGAAGCAGAACTGATGCACCCAGAAGAGACACAAATGAAGAAGGAACATAAACATTCTATAAAATCTGAAGAGGAGGTGTCGAAGGTTAAGCAACATTTCGGGATCGAAATGAAGATGCTTTTTCGAAGAAACACAGAAGAAAATGCAAAGTCATTTTACACTTGTACAGATGCTGTAACGCAAGTAGACGAAGTAATCCTGACACTGGCTACGTAGTGAATAGATTGTGGCGATGCGCCAATGTATGTAAATACGAATATATAGAATCTGGATTTTCTACAGTGCAGTTTAGCAAACCTGAACCCCGTGAATAGAAAGGGCAGGAGCAGTTGGAATTCAAGAAAGGCTGGCTGGCCCAGCACCAAGAGTCGAGGCCACCGTGAGCCTGGTTATCTGTCAAGAAGCTACATGAATGTGAGAAAGAAACAAACTTCTGTTTGAGGTGGAATGAAAAAACACCAAAGGCCTCAAAAATTCCTCATTAAATGGTATTATATGCAATGAAGAGCTCGAAAACGTGGTCTCCAGTCACATGGTCAGATCGAAATAGACTGCGGGTCGAGCAACACCGAAACCAGAAGATAAGACCATGTCACACTCCCTTTTATTCTCAGGCACAGTGAGCCTCTAGAAGGCCAAGTTCAAAGCCTAATTGAATGGCAGACCACAGGAGTGATCATAGATGTTGGGCTAATTGGGTGAGGAGGCATGACCAAAGCCGATTCTCCCAGCACCTGGGGTAACCAGCTTTCGTGCTACTAGCAATTGGAATATTCCAGAAGGGTACAAGCATGCCAACCAATTATAGAGGGCCACGTATCAAGGAGCCCTATAGTATGTATAACCAATAGATCATCCTGTATTTTGCGATGATGAAGATGACTTGCACTAGGGTAGGGCTTAGTTGTCCACATGATCTTAGAGACCCAATCACAACCCCCATCAGTATGGAACATATACCTAGATGTTCCCTTTAAGCCTATCGCCTCCCAATGTAGGTTTTTGTAGTTTGCTACGTAGTGTGATGTCAATGATGACAAATTTCTACTATAAGAATGTTTTTTCATGCAACACGTTGAGAGACTTGAGCGAACGTCCGTTGTACTCCCCGTTTTAGATAATTGTTAATAAAACAGTCTTAAGCTTTGCCAACTTCCTGAGTCGGTTCGATTCTTGATGTATGAGTAAGTTCTGCATCACCAGCCATCTCTAATTATTGATACCTTGTCTTAAAGGGCCCCAGATCCCAGGGTTCAGCGGTCAGTCCTGTGATGATGCAGATAAGATCAGCACAAGGTCTGGCACTGCCTCCACCTATAACTAGAAGCAAACAAAGGTACATGCTAAGAAGTGATAGGTAAACAACCAGTTTTAGCATTAGAGGTAATGCAAACGCCATAACAAATAGAATACATTGTGCTGCCCAAGTAGGCTGAGACGTAGGGTTCACTCACAAATTTAGGGAATGATTGCAGAATACACAGATAGGGTTACACAAGTAGCACAGAGATGGGCGTAGGTATGGATAGGTTGCACAATAAAAGGGCAGGGAATAATGTATGGTGGCATGGAATTCACAAGACACGAAGAACATTAACATGGTAGAATATCAACCAGAGCACTGGCATGTTTTAGACAGATCTTTGAAAGGCCTTTATTCTGAAATACTGAATCCTGACATCAAGACACACTGCTTTGCACACAATCCTAAGACCAGTGATGTTCAGATAGACACCCAGGCATCAAGGTCAATAAGGAAGGGGGCCCTGACAGGGAATCCAAACCAGCCTAGCTAACATTCTACAGAAGCACACAGCATGCACCTATGAAGTTAGCTAGTTTCTATTGGTAGCAGTGAGAAAGTGCAGATAGCCTTGATCTCCAGGTGCAAAGAGCTGCCGTGCCAATGACCTCTTAATGAATAAACACACAGCAGAGGTTAGAATAGCATGAGAACTCAATAAATAGAGAAAAATTAGCTACCAAGTGATCGGAACTGTGATAATTTATTCCAGGCCTAACTAGATAGTGCACCTGCTACTCCTGAAGCATATTCATAAACTTACAGCATGCCAAGGCCACAAACACATTGGCAGATAAGGCCTCAGCCTTGGGAACGAGAAGGGAGTAGCTTCTTCAAACTGAATCATAGCAGTCTGTTCAACTCCCCTTTCTCACCAGGAACCCTGCCCTTGCATATAGAATGCATAGATGTTATATCTTATTAACCAATAGAGCAAGTGAATAAAAGTTGTTTTTAATCACTAACCATGAGGTCATTTGTAATGTGTATTTGATTTTAAAGCTTATGTTCTGTATTATAGCGTTTAAGATTGCTGTATTGCATACACTCCCGGACGTTTCGAATAAAGCAGGGTTTTCTCTTGCACTTGGTGTTACTCAATTTATTTTGTTATTGATCTTCTATTATCGATAATAAGTGACTGGGGCCACCTTAACATTTGCTGTGTCTCCCGTGTGCAGCAAAGTCCCCCTTCAGGGAGCTTTTTCGAGTGCGCCCCTGAGAAGAGGTTGGCAGGAGCCCATTTATTGCAAAGTCCTGCCCGGTCTCTGAGACAGCACGCTGGGTGCAGAGGGCGGAGTAGGTAGATAGAGGGGACTTGATGCTGACGGACTTCGGGGATCCTAGTATTGTGAATATACCTGTGCACGAGAATACCGTCGGGGAGAGGTGATGTTTTAAGTTAAAAGAAAAAATGTTAAAAAAAAATAATTAAAAAAAGAGTATTGGAGATGGAAAGAGAAGATACTTCCGAGAGTAATTGGGGAAGACTGTGTGGTAGGGGATAAAGCCCAGCCTCCTTTGGGGAGCAGTGACAAATTTGATAAAGAGAAGATACCCTGTATGAAGGGAAGGCAGCTGTGTTGATCAGGTTTTTAGTTTATTTCGATTATTGGACATCATTGTTTTGAATATAACAGGGCAGCAGAGCTGTGTGTTGGTTACACAGCAGTTAGGCTTGTTTGGAGGAAACCATGGAGTAGATTGATATTGTACATGGTGGAGGAGAATTTTGTTGTATTGGGCCGTGGTTCGGACCGAATACGTCATTGAGTTTACATTGTAAGGAACTGAAGTAGAGGTGTGTCAAAGGGGAAGGAGGTGTGAAGGTGTACTGTAGCGTTGACTGTTGACTTTTTATAGTAAGGTGATTTTTCTTCATTGTTATAATGGCAGACACCCCCATTGCTCATCTGTGTAAGTCGCTTCCCAAAAATAAGGAGACGATTGTCAAATAAGGACATTTCCAAAAAATCTGATAACAAAAAGACTGAATGGGACATTTGGCCGAATTTTAGGCATTAGAATATTTTCCGAATGGCCGAAAAGTTTGATTAAATCCCCCATTTGGTGGCAAGGGCTGCGGGGGTGTCCCCCACCGTCTTGTTCACTATATTGTGAATGAGAGTTGCAGGGGTGTCCCCGCAGCCGGTCCCGTAAAATGTAAAAAGGAAAGGACCATGCGGCCGTGGTTCCTGATCACGGAACAGGCGGTGCAGGGACACAGTGAGTCAGAGCACACAGCGAAGTGCATAGATGCAAGGTGAGTAGGGGGGCGGGGGTGAGGGTGGGGGCAAGGGCAAAGGCTGAAATGTTCAGGGGAGAGAAGACCAAAAGTCATTTTCAGAAAAATAACTTTTAGTCTTTTCTCCCTCAAACATTTCAGCGCAGGCTTCTAACCCTGATCCGTCATATACCATATGCAATAGGTAAAAAAAACACCTGGCAAAATGTATTAACGTTGGCCTCAAGAAGGTACACATTTGAAAATCTTGCTGCAACACATGCACATGTAGATACATGTCACATACAAGGGGAAAGAATTGCGAAACAGATTAAGCATACTTTGGCTATGGAAATTCTATGAGGAAGAGGAGTTAAAAAATGTTATACAGGTAACCTACACGACAACCAACCAACTACGCCTCCCCTCAATCAACAAAGCATTTTGTTTTCAACTGTGCCAGGGTTACACTGATTACAGGCAGCAGAAGACTACACAAATCCTCAATGTTTGCTCACGGAAGAACAAGATGATACTGGTGCACAAGGCAGAAGAAGAGTTGAAAAAGATACACAGTACAAGGAGGGGAGAGAACGAGCAAGTAGTAACACCAGACAAATGGATAGGAGGACAAATAGTATTAAATAAGATGGGACAAACACTGAATGTAACAATGCAAAGGCATTGGAAAGAGGGGACGAGGAAGAGAAAAGTAAAGACGAGTACAGGAGAGCATTAATGCTAACATTAGTAGGAAGGTGACAGAGGACAGAACACAATTAAGGTTTATGACAGCTTTAGCAGAGACATAATAGGGGAGATAGAAAGAGGAGTGTATGTTAAGAAAGGCGTTGAAAGTGTCAGCAATAAGGTGATCGAAGAAAGTGAGGGAGAGGAAGAAGGTTGGGAAGAGGAAGAAGAAGAAGGGGATGAGGGCAAATCGAGCTCCGCAAGTAGGTGCGCCTGAAACACCAGAAGATTATCCACTGATAGATCGGTGGGATAGTGAGTTACAACAGAGCGGGAGTCCATCGTTCCCAGAGATTCTCCCAATAAATTCAGGAAGGAAAACACCATATATAAACAGATTAAGGAAATTGCGAGGCCGTCGAACAAATTGCATAGCGATAACATTAAAAGGAAAGAAGGCTGTGGTTGTGCCCTTACGAAAGCCAGGGATGACACAATTATCTTTTCTCCAGAAAGGGAGGGGGCTGGCTCAGTATATACCATGGCAACAGACAAGCAAAGGGCCTCATTATAAGTTTGCCGGTCCGGGAACTACGGTACCGGTAAGCTTGCCGGTACCGTAGTTCCCGGACCGGCAAACTACGAGTTGTGCTCGCGGGGTGCCTTTCTTCCCTCCAGGTCGGACCTGGCGGGCAGAGCGGCACCCGGGAGCACAGCATGTCAGATGGTGCATCCAACCTCCCCATTCCCATTGAGCCTTATGCGGCTCAAATGGGAATGGGGAAGAATTTTTCCCGGTGCCCAGGCGCCGGACAAAATAAAATACCGGCAGCAGCCGTGCCTGTATCGTAATTAGGCCCAAAGACAGCTTAATGACTAAATAAATATCACTCACAGCAGGAGCAACATAGTAGATTTATGAGTTGGAAAAGAAAAGTTCAGGGATGACATTGGCAATAGAGGCATGAAGACTTTACTTGCTTCTACATTGGGGGAACAATCAGAAGACATATGGAAAAGGGCAAGCTGCCCTGGAGACGCAGGGCAATACACCACAGATGATGGGTCACCCTTTAATTTCCAAGCAGACATTTAGAGGGCATTGAAGGTTCAAATACGAGACACAGACATGAATGTTATCATGACACGCAGAACAGGGATAAAGGAGGGCCCAGTGACATACATGTAGGATCTAAAGGAGAAATAGAGATTGGAGACGAGAGTGAACTGGGACAAAAATTATACCTGTGTTGTGTCACATCTTGTGTCAGGGTCTCCATGAAGATGTGTACAATAAATGAAACAAAATAATGGGGATGGAGGTAAAACAATGGCTGTGCCAAAATAAATTTGAACATAGTCCATTTTTGTTGAATGAAACAGGAGAAGGAAGGAATTAAGTTGAAGAGAAACAAAGGGAGGAAGCAAAATGAGTGCAAACGGAATTGTCAAAGACATCAGTAGAGGGAGCAATAATTACAAATGTTGGGGATGGGCAGCATGGGCAGGAAGGTCTACAGCCAGGTACCAGCGGGTAGTTTTCAGGAAGAGAGGAAAATAATTATTACTCCAGGGGCAGAGGGTTTGTGCCGAGAGGAAGAGGGTATGGGTTTGGAACTGGATGCAGAGGAGGATTTGATGGGATGACACCACAATTTGGGGGTCATAGAGGATTTGGGGGGTATGTTGGACATGTGGAAGAATGGGGCATTAGTCATGAGCATGCAGAAGCAGAGGGGCGGTGCAGCAGGGATGGCAGCAGTATGGCCCAAGAGGGGGGTCTTCATACCCCCAGCATACAGCACTTATGACTCACCACAATCGCAGAAAGAGCATAGCACATTTAATTTCACACCGCAACAATCATTTCCAAATGCTAATGAGCAGTCCCAGGTACAACAAATAATGTAATACACACCACAGTCACAGCAGCAGATATTGCAGCAATAGCCACAAGTATCGATATTGCAGATACAGAAACCACAAACACAACAGCAGCCATCAAATGCATTACAATGCAGACACAGCAGTTTGGACAGTGGGACAGGAACATATAGCCACAAACCCTGGTGACCAGAGTAAGGGGAGTGACAGTTGTGAGAGGGCATAATTTTACAGGGACAGGGATGAACATGTACCCACAAAAGGACAGCCCACAGAGTGCCTTCATGTGTCCATTGCTATCAGTAACTCCTGGCCCAGATGAGGAACCCCATTTTCCTTTTTAGTAGACACCAATGCAATGAGATCTTGTGTCAAGGAAGGGAGGTTTCCACTCTGAGAAAATGTGATGGACATGCAAGGGTTCTCTGGGGCTCTGACAAGGCTTCCATTTACAGATAAATTACTCAAGACAGTAGGTTAACACATACTGGCTGTGCCATTGTTGTATTCCCGAAAAACACCAGCGAACATATTGGGGAGAGATTTGATGAGCAAGCTGAATATAACGATTTCATTTACTGAGGTAGGTAGGAATAATATGTTTGACACCATGTATTTATTATGTAAAAGCAAAAGAATTCATGCACACATTTAATGACCAAATGGAACTGGGAGGGGCAGCATTGACCACAGAAGTATTCTTTTATGGAGTACAGGTGTTGCTAGGATGGATCCTGCAGCTAAAATAAAAATTGTTGTGCTTGCCTGCTGAGTTTCTATCCAGAGCGGATGCGGCCATGGATGTATCAGAAGGAGAATTAAGTAGGATACAGCTAGAAGCAGCAGTGAGAACAGAGTAGTATTACATGGGACGGATGACAAAGGTGTTAATTTTTGCAGTTATTGCACTTGTATCAGCACAGCGACTAAGTAACGTAACAGATGATGACCTATTTGAAGACAATGACACTGATGATGAAATCATTTTCGACATCTGCATTCCATGCTAATTGCAGGTACAATACAAGGTAATGCCTCAGATAATATCATTGGTTAAAAAGGTATCATCCTTTTTACAAGCAGACTTGTCTAAAGTACTTAGTGAATTATGGACTAGCAGCCCCTTGGATGTGGGATTAGTGAAAAGGATTGGGGCAGTGAAAATATAATTGATGAAAGGAGCAATTTTGCCCCGAGTAGAACAGTACCCATGTCTAGAGAGGTGGAAAAAGGCATCTATGAAACTATTGTCACCCTGATGAAACAGGGGATAATAGTATAATCTAAATCCCCATGTAACATGGCAGTGTACCCTGTGACAAAAGCAAGTGGGGGTCTTGCTGATTTAACATGATATGTGCCCTTTAAATACCATTGTGGAGAAATGTCAATTGTGCCCAATCCAGCAACCATGTTGTGTAACATACCACCAATGGCAACACTTTTTACAGTGATTGATTTGAAGAATGCTTTCTTTTCCATCTCTTTACTCAAAGACTCTCAGTATTTAACAGCATTTACCTATAGATTGAACAGACTACAACACACAAGACTCCCACAGGGGTACTGTGAATCACGTAATGTGTTGAATAGGGTGCTGCAAATGGACTTGGGTCACTTGCAGGCCCCAAGTGCCATCACACAATATGTAGACAACCTGTTAGCGTGTAGCTCCACGAAAGAAAAGTGCAGGACAGACTCAGTGATGTTATTTACCCTGTTGGCTGAAAGTGGATGCAAGAAAAATTGCAATATTGCCAGGAAGAATTTACTTTATTTGGGCCAGTTAATATGAAAAGCAACACAGAAAGGGTACACCTAAAAGAGCCGAGGCCATAGGTAAAATGCTTGACCAGAGGCCGTGATAGAACTGCAGCATTTCTTGGGTCTATGTAATTACTGTTGTGTCTGGATCTTTGACCATAGCACATATGCTTGGGCCCCTCTTGGAAGGACTAAAGGAAGCACAGAAAGAAAACACCATCATATTGTGGACAGGTGAGAGGAAAGATGCATTTGACGAACTGAATAAAGCAATAAGTACAGCTCCTGTGCTGGGAATACCAGATTATGATATGATATGATATGATATGATATGGTATTTGTAACGCGCCTATACACAAGTGTTTCAAGGCGCGACGAGGCAGGGAGGGAGGGAAACAAGGGGAAGACAGACAAACGATCCTACTAGGCCAGGTGTCATTCAGATCGCGCAAGTGCAGAGGTAAGGGGAAAAGGAGAAAGTGCAGGGGGAGGAGGTGGGGGGGAAAGTGCAGTACAAGGTAAGTAGCTTAAAAAACAAAATAATAATAAATAAAAAGGGCCAGCTGGTGGCAAGTGCGAGGTAAGTGCAGAGCAAGTGCTGGGAAGGGGGCTGTAGGGATACAGTGACAGTCCCACAGTGCATGGGGAGCCAAGGAGGCAGTGCAGGTGGAGAGTGGTTGGGCCCTGGACCGAGGTCGCTGAGAGTGGCCCAGATGCAGGTTTAGTGCAGAATTCAGTGGGGAGTTAAGCAGGTTTAGCAGGGGAGAGGGAGAGAGAAGGCAGAAGCGAAGAGGAAGGTTTTGAGGTGCTTCCGGAACCGGAGATGGTTCTCCTCAAGTTTCAGGGAGGCAGGAAGGCTGTTCCAGAGGGAGGCCCCTGCTGCGGAGAGAGATCTACCCCCAGCTCGTTGCTTCAAGAAGCGGCTGACCATGAGGGAGTTGGAGACGGATGAGCGAAGGGCTCGTGAAGGAAGATATTTAGGAAGAGAGAGTTGAAGGTATTTAGGCCCCAGGCCCCAGAAGGCCTTGTGGACAATGCAGAGGGTTTTGAACTTAATCCTCGCAGCCACTGGGAGCCAATGAAGAGATTTCAGTCCTGGAGAGATACGGTCCCTGGGCTTGAGGCCAAGGACAAGTCTCGCAGTTCTGTTCTGGATAAGTTGCAGAGGGCGGAGAGTGGAGGCAGGCAGATTAAGATAGAGGCTGTTACAGTAGTCCAGCCTTGAGAGAACCAGGGCTCGGGAGACAGTGAGCTTCTGGGGGAAGGAAATTATAAAGAAGAATTGTATTTGTTCTCCCATTCATATGGGTATGTGAGGATGGCTGTCCTCACACAAAAGACTTCAATGAGGCACAAAGCATTTGCATATTACAGTGGGATTCTCGATCCAGTGATGACAGGACATTACCCATGTGAGCAAGCGCTAGCTGCAACAGCTTTTAGAATGGAAAAATGCATCACAATGTAAGTGGAACATGCTGTTCTTGAGAAGTCTAAATCCATGCTCACCATGCAGCAGGAATCTGGTTATGAGGTTATATTGTCAAACCCATCGATTAAAAGCGTTAGGTGCTGCATAGTGAGCCCTATAATATGTATTACTGAATCAGTGAAGGAAGGAGATTGGGCCCATGATTATAAAACATATTTTGACATATACAATGGTATCCCCCAAATTAAGAAGATTGCACTAGAGGGGAGAGGGGTGGTCTTCATTGACTGTTTATTGATGATAGATCAAAGAATGGGATTGTGGGTTACAGGTGCAGCACTGTAAAAAGGAAAGGTGACAATTTTGAGGTAGTGCCATGTAGGTTACCAGGACATTTTTCTTTGCAGTCGGAAGAGTTAGTTGCATGATAGTTGCATTCAAACAACATGAAGACCAGTGCGAGGGGTCACAAATGAGAGGCGGATACAAAGTTGTAATGTTTTCACCATCAGACATCTTTATTAAATTAAAGGGAATGGATAAAGGCATTTATGTCCCTATCCTAATGAGAGTTTCCCTGCCTATGAAATCAAAACGAGGGATCGTCAAAATTATGTATACAGTCCTTGTGTCCAAAACATATCTGAACCTCACACAAACAATTAAAAGTGCATGGGAAATGTTTCTGATTCTGGCTTAGGAAAGAGTGTTTTGAAATCCTTGAAGCCAGTAAGGGGGTTCCCTTCCTCTGGATTATTTCAGGTAGAATAATTAAATTGTACTTTTTAAAGCCCGAGTCTTTTAAGAGTAGCTGCAATGTCTCTTTCATACAGCCCATTCTTAAGAATGACAAAGAGTGTCTTTTCAAAGCAATTGTAAGGATGGCAAAATATGAATCTTCCATTTTAAACAATAGCAAGAGTGTCTCTCCTTCTTCAATAATGTTTTAGATCCCCTGGTGTACTCTCCTGCCAGGAATCTTTTCACAAATTATTTTCCTTTTATAGGTTTTGTGTGGATTACCTGGTATACTCCCCTGCCAGGAATCCCCCTTCTGGGACTGGGGGATCCCATTGTGTACTCTTCCGCCAGGTATCTTTATCCCAAAAAGGAGTGACTGCATGATGTGATTCTTTTACACAGGCTTTCTACAATGTTCACTTTCTTTCCAAGTATAATACAGTTGTACGTCTTCACTGTTCATACTTCTTTAGCTTCAGGTACTTTTTGTTCCAACTTTCCCCTCCATATTGACATTGCATTTTTGGAGACTGGCTTTCTTCATTATTACTCTTTGCTTGTGGCAATGCGTGTTCCAATTTTCCCCAAATTGACTTCTCATATAAGGAGACTTTTACACATTTTGCTGTTCAACTTCTTCATTAATATTTATCTGCTGAAGAAAACATTTATTCCAGCTTTCCCCATATTGATCTCTCTCACAAATTCTGTCTTTTCAATTTACTTGGTTGGTATTGAAAACAATTAATTAACTCCTACTTTATCTTCCTCATCTCAGTAATTGGTTGCACTGCCTTCCCCTGTCTCTCTTTGCCTTACACAATCATCCAGGCTTAGATCACCACCTCATGCCTCATGAAATAGTGATGGACAGAAGAATGGATGTCCCCGTTGCTCCTGCCGCATGTGCTCAATTGTATGCTAAGAGAGTTATGCGACAGTGTTGCGAAATATAATTTAACTGCCATGACTAAATGTTTCATATTCGTTTCTCAACAGATACAGGTTCAGCAAGGGGGACAAGAAGCAGCCAAAAACCGCAGAGAGGGATCTGTAGATGTAAATGCTATAATACCACCCCTGCACTATTCCCTGGGATTTAGTCCGCAAGTGGCATACACCATGATTTTATGGTCAATATGCAACCCATTCCTCTGTAAATTTGCGAGGTAGAATGGCAGGTGTGCCAATAAGTAATGTCAAAATATTTTGAGGCACAGCCCCCATGTCAACTGGAGAGAGGCCAGAAGATAGAAGAGGTGACCAGACTCCAGACGAGGGTGAGAGGGAGAGCTGACCAGCATTGTGACACGTAAGGTCGCACTGCAGAAGGGTACGATTTTGAAGGGCAGAGGACACTTTCTTTTCTGCCTCTATATGTGCACAAAAGATGATATTTTAAGAAAATGGACTCTATAAGACTAATGATTGCAGCTTTTTCATTTGCTTTTTTCCTGGTTTGCATATACTTTGGCAGTGAGATATTTTAGTGAGGATAGTATTAATGTAGCTGCCAACATAAATGAAATTATGAATAAAGTTAGAAGAGATATGATCGATGATGAACATTTTCTGAGATGACATTTTGAAGGTTATAATCAAAGAATAAATAATTTGTGGTACCGACATTTGACCGAGGAGGGGAGGGAGAAATCGGATGAGAACTGCTTTGTATGCTCTCTCATTCCATATGCCTTGAGTGCCTCCAAAGTGTTTGTGGCCAAGGAAATACTAGCACACACAGCTCATTGCCTAACTAATCTTCCATTGTGCATAATGAGAGGACAATTTCAGAGGAGTTGGGCTTACATAAAATGGGTTACATAACCATAGTTCCCGATAATTTTATCAAGCTAACAAAACTGAAAAGAACAAAAGAAATGGTAATGAAGTATACATTGTCAGGGGCATGCAGAGGTGACGTGACAATAATTGAACATCCATTGCTGAAGTGTATAGATTCACTAGGGAAAGAAATACCCTACTGTTGGGACAGGCCAACTCTCGCCTCCCCTCCACGACTGCTCCAGGGTATGTAAGCCAGCCACACACGCACATTCTCAGTGTAGTTAACTTTAGAGTGTTGCATATAGTAGGGGATGTGTACACCTCTGAAGGATGGGTGAAAGGGATAATGGGATGTAGATTAGAAGCTCTAATATAAGTCTGGAGAGGAACACTACAGCGCAACAAAAAGATACAATTATTTCTCAATGATAAGTACAGTGTCACTGGATCACATACTACCTGAACACAGGCTGTTCAGTAAGGTATCACTGTTATTTACATCCCTCCGTGTCCTTGGCTTGCAAACAGGTGCCCTGATAAGTGGATGCAGATAAAAAGATGGGAGTAACTGCAAACGATCAAAGCCACTGCAAAGTTGCTTTACGCTATTGAGGAGGAGCTAAGAGCTGTCAGATTGATGACCCTTCAAAATGGGTATGTCCCTGACCTCCTATTGGCCTTGGAGTGGGGCATGTGTGCAAAGATAGGACCAGGTTGCTCTTCCTTTATACCAGCACACCATGAGCAGAATGGCAGCTTGACAGAAGCTATAATGTCCCTGCTGGAATTGCATACAAAAATGGTGCAGGATATGGAGGTAACAGAAGATGAGGACTGGTTTGATTCTCTGTTCTCATTTTTGCCTACCTGGTTAAGAGATGCATTTAAAATACTAATAGCACTACTAGTATTAGTACTGACTGGCATCTGGGTCTTGTAAATTATCCTCAGACAATGTAAACAAGTGGGAAAGAAAATAGTAGAGAAACACATGCTGACAATAGCAACAATTACTTTTCACATATTCCCAATCAAACAGATGAACCACACTGCATGCATGTCATAGAAAGACCAATTGGTCTCTCTGATACTAAGAATATGTGGAACAGGGAGGTAAACTGAGGGGGGTCTTTAGGCTGTGCATCCCTAAAGGTGGATATGAGGTGATGAAGAACAATGGGTATTTGGTAAATAAATTGACCAGAGGAGGGAGTATGATGATACAGATAAAATCAGCACACGGTCTGGCCCAACACCCACCTGTTCCTACAGGCAAACGAAGGTACAAGCTGAGAGGTGATTGGAAAACAACCAGTTTAAGCATTAGAGGTAATGCAACCGCCATAAAGAATAGAATAGATTGAGCTACACAAGTAGGGTGAGAAGTAGAGTGCACTCACAGGTTTAGGGAAAGGTTGCAGAATACACATGTAGGGTTACACAAGCTGCATGGAGATAGGCGTAGATAGGGATAGGTTGTAGAATACACGGGCAAGGAATACTGTATGAGGGCATGCAATGCTCAAGACACGAAAAACATTAACATGGCGGAAAATGAAGCAGAGTATCAGTATTTTTTTAAACAGAACTTTGAAAGGACTTTATTCTGAAATACTGAACCTTACATCAAAACTGCTTTGCACAAGCCCCACGATGTTCAGACAGACACTCAGGCATCAAGTTAGTAAGGAAGGGGGCCCTGACAGGGAATCAAAACCACACTAGATAACATTCTTCAGAAGCACACAGCATGCAACTATAAAGTAAATTTGTTTCTTTTATGATGTGATATGATATGAATAAACACACAGCACAGCACACACAAGTTAGTAATTCAATAAATAGATGTAAATGAGCTCCGAACAGTAGTTCTCTATCACGTGATCGGAACAGTGATCATTTATTCCAGGCCTACTCCAATAGCACATACATACAACAACATGCTAAGGCCAAGAACACATTGGCAGAGAAGGCCTCATGCCTGGGAATGAGAAGGGAGTAAATTCCTAAAACTTTATCATAGCGGTGCGTTGATCTCCTCTTCCACACCACACACCCTGACCTCACATTAAAGCGCTCATGGTCGGGCAAGAAAACTATTAACCAATTACACTTCAGTCCGCTATGTTAGCTAATGTAGGATAGTGCCAACCAAATGACAGGTTAGAATGTAGTGTAACATTTTTAGTAGGACGAATTTAGGAGGAGACATCAGTTAAAGAATACCCAATAGTAGTAGCCCTCACATATATGATATGATATGGCATTTATAACGCGCCTATACACAAGTGTTTCAAGGCGCGACGAGGCAAGGGAGGGGAACAAAGGGAGGACGGACAACGAGCCTACTAGGCCAGGTGTCAATCAGATCGTGCAAGTGCGTGGGAAGGTGGCAGGGACAGTGCAGTACATGGCAAAAGATGATAACAATAAGTAAGTAATGGCCAGCATGTGGCAAGTGCATGGGTAAGTGCAGACATCAGGTGTCAGGGGCTGGAAGGGGGACTGTAAGGATACAGAGACAATCCCCAAGTACTAGGGTTGCCGGGTGGGCAGTGCAGGTGTGTGATGCTGGTGGGGGAGGGACCTGGGCCCGATATACAAGGGTGTTCAGGTAGCCAGTGCAATTCCAGTTACAGCCAGGAGGTCAGCAGAGGAGAGGTGGAGAAAAAGCAGAAGCAAAGAGAAAGGTTTTGAGGTGCTTCCGGAACCGAAGATGGTTCTCCTCAAGTTTAAGGGAGGCAGGGAGGCTGTTCCAGAGGGAGGCACCAGCCGAAGAAACCACCAACTCGTTGCTTGGAGAAGCGACTGACCCTGAGGGACTTGGAGGTGGATGAGCGAAGTAGGAAGATATTTAGGAAGAGAGAGTTGAAGGTATTGAGACCCCAGGTCCCAGAAGGCCTTGTGGACGATGCAGAGGGTTTTGAACTTAATCCTCGCAGCCACTGGGAGCCAGTGCAGAGATTTCAGTCCTGAAGATATACGATCGCTGGGCTTGTGGCCAAGGACAAGTCTTGCAGTCCTGTTCTGGATAAGTTGCAGAGGGTGGAGAGTAGAAGCAGGCAGATTTAGAAAAGGCTGCTGCAATAGTCCAGCCTAGAGAGAACCAGAGCTCTGGTGACAGGCATCAAGAATATATAGGTGTTATAACTTATTAACCAATAGGACAAGTGAATGAAATTGTTTTTTATCACTAACCATGATGTCTTTTGTGACATGTATTTGATTTAAAAGCTTATGTTCTGCATTATATCGTTGAGACAATGCTGTGTTGCAAGCACTCCCAGCCGTTTATATTCGAATAAAGCTGGGGTTTTCTCTTGCACTTGGTGCTACTCAATTCATTTTGTTAGTGATCACCTATTATCGATTATCAGTAAATGGGACCACCTTAACAGTCCTATGAAACTGGGTTTTGTCTGGCCTGCGGTGTCTGATAGGGCTGCAAACGTGTGAGCAGTGGTGTTGCTCTGTTACTATGGATTGTTTGTAGCCAGGACAATGCTATGTGCGAGGGTTCATTTTGAGAGTGGTTCAAGGTGGTAAGAGATGGAGGCATGAGTATGTTTTTGGGATTACCGAGGGTTAGTGGAGAAGTAAAAATGCACCTTTTGGTTCTGAATTATTTTTCATGTTGCACTCAAATGTTCGAGTTGTTATCTCAGAGTTAAGATTTCCAATTGCTGTAATTCCACCTAATCTGGAGGCGCGTGACTGATCCAAAGGAATCTGATTTTATGAGGGGATCCTTTGATGTCTGGGGTCAAAGCAGTAGGTATCTCGTATCTAGACTAAGTCATTGCCTTGCACTTGGGGCTGCCACACGATTGGCTGTTCCACCTACAGCTACAGCTTGTGCAGAACGCTGCAGCCTGTCTGATCACAAGTGCTTAAGGGGAGCGTATTTCCCCTTATCTATGAGCTTTTCTTTGTTCCAAAATGCTAAGAGGTGGGAAGTTACAGTCCTCAACTTAGTCCCCAAGACCCGTTTTTGATCAGGACCCTCCTTTCCCAATAAGAAAACTTGATGCGCATTTGCCAGGTCATACACTGCAATAGGCAAACCAGCGCCTACCCACAGAACCTCGATTTCAGCTCACAAGGAATGGGGATGCTCCTTCACATCCCAGCACTCTGTCAGTGGAAGGTAAAGCCCCTCGATCTCTGGTCTTGGGAGGTCTTCCTTATCTTGTGGAGGAAACTAAAAACACATTCTGGAGTTTTATATAGCACTGTTGTCACCAGAAATCCAGTTTTAGGGAGTTTGGTAACAAACATTAATTATTGCTGTCATTATTATCATAAATGTGCTTTTGGTGGGGGCAGGATCAATGAGATGACTGACTGAGGTATCGAATCCATGACGGGTGAGCAAATTGCGCTTGACAGCTAAGTAGGAACCCTAATGTCTTTCCATGGACAATAGATCTGGTTATTCAGGAGAGATAAGAGGGAGCAATATATGTGTGTTTATTAGCACCACGACACCTCCAGTTAAACAAGCTTTATACGTTTCTTAAACACAAACAAAGCATTGGTAATGTAGTGTAGGACCTCAGCTGTGGCTCCTATTGGTTCCCTCTGCTCCCAAGATTCCCCAGAAACGTGAATGGTTGCAACTGTGAGCCCTAAGATCTTCCTACAACTCTGGTGCCTGTATTTGAAATATGCTTCTTAGTGTTGTAAATTGTAAAGCTATACTTAAGGTGGAAACGTGAATCCACTTCGTATGGTTACATCAGGTTCAAAGGTTGGATGATGCCACTTTTTTCACTCCTGTTGTTTACAGTCCATCGGATGCCATTTTCTGTGATGTCATCAAAGACTCTAGGTCATAGTGTATGTGTGTGTGATGTCACTTCCTCTTGAAACCGTAATTAAGAAATGATGTTGGTGAAGAATGAGTGAGGGAACGTCAATGGGTCCAAATAGCAGAGGCAGGATTCTAGGCAGGACTTTCCAGTCCAGATCAACGTACGTACAGTAATTGGTAATTAAACCACTGCAGAATGTGTCCTGTTGCATTGAATATCATAGACACGTTTCCACGTGGATTGTTCCATCTTTTGGGGAAAGTTGAAAGGTGTGAATAGTTGCAGTTGTACGTACATACTCGTATTACAGTTAAAATATGAATTGATGAATGAACACTCCAAAACATGCCACGTTTTGGTCCCAATCGACATCAGAAGCAAAAAGGAAAGCCACAACACTCGAGTGAATTATATAAGCATAATGGGATCGAAAGTAGACAACAGAAATGCAAAGGATTTCCCTCTTGATCAGGCACTACTAATGATTAGGTGGTGATTTAGAAAACACAGATTAGACTAAACATTAAAGAAACAGATTTTTGTAGATCATTTTAACAACATGTGAAAGATATAAGCAGCAAAAGAGAACTTCAAAATAGTGTCTGTGTGGTTATAGGATAGCACATTGAGGAAATCAGAAACTGAAATGCATCACAAACATATGCCAACAATTAATTTAGGAGGCAAAAAATACAACTGTTGAAAAACGAAACACAACCAAAAGAGTGTTTATACATCCGCTACTAAGATTGTATTAATGCGTTGGTTTAAGCACTTAGATTTTGGCAACAACAGTGCATCTTACAGCCATGGTACAGCCAAGTCTTCTTCAGGACGCCAAAGCAAGAAGATACGTGTGTATGTTCCAAAGTCTGTAACGTATTACTGGCTTTGTTGGGATTGCTCTGTACGGATGCAAATCTATATATATATATATAAAACGGAAACGGAAAATCAGTTAGTTTGTTTGTTTGGTTTGCTGCAAGTGGTGAAACATCAAGGTGGGCATCTTATAGTGCTTTGATGTGAGGAACAAAACTCAAGGTCCTTGTTGGACCTTGAGACCCACATTTCAAGGCCCTAGGATGCACCGATTCTGAGATATTTGCACCTCAACGCACAAACTCCGCAAATCATCAGTGTGGTCTTGAAGGACCGAACAAAGCTCATTTTAAGCATCTCGATGTCAGACACAAAACTTGAAGTCAAAAACCTTGTTTCAAGACCCTAGGACGCACCGTTTGTGATATATTTGTACCACAATGCACTGCGCCAGAGGGAAGTGACAGGTGGGGAGAGCGCCTAGAAGGTCCCAGCATACTGCAGCACGCCAACTCTCGCCTCCCCTCCACGACTGCTCCAGGGTATGTAAGCCAGCCACACATGCACATTCTCAGTGTAGTTAACTTTAGAGTGCAAAGCACATCAAACAATAAGCAAATCAGAAAGGTGACCTACAGGGTCATTGATTTTCAACAATTGATAACAATGTTATCACGTCTCTCTACTGGCTACATGACATTTGCACACCCGGCCCCTTTCCCCGGATTTCATCACCTCAACATATGACACAGTTGCCTGAAATCAGCAAAACCTCAATGTGGTCGTAGAAGAACCTTACACAGATCATTTTTAGCATGTTGCCACGAGTAACAAAATTGAAAGGTGCCCATTGGACTTTGAACACCACATTTCTGAGATATTTGCACCACAAAAAACAGCATTGCACCAGGGTAAGGTGACAGGTGAGGAAGCGTCTCTATGCAAGAACGAAAACTAGAAGGAGGGACATCAAAAACCACATTTCAAGGCCTTAGGATACACTGTTTCTAGAGATATTTGCACCACAACCCACTGCAGCACTCAGCAGCACTCCAGGATGAGGCGACAGGTGGTGAAAGCACACAGTAGGTCCCAGTATTCTGCAGCACGCCAACTCGCACCTTCCCTCCATGTCTGGTCCGGGGTATATTAGCCAGCCACACACACCCGACCTGCTCAATGCAGTTTACTTTAGAGTGCAAAGCACATCAAGTGATAAGCAACGTGGAACAGAGACCTACAGGAGCATTGATTTTCAACAATGTATTAGAGTGTCTTTATGTCCGTCTACAGACCCTGTGCGTAGTACGGGCACTTTTTGCAAGTTTCTTATCAAATGCATTTGAAGCTGAGACTTCTTAGGAGACATCATTTGCACAACGTTATGTTAATCATTAGAAGAACAAGGAACACGTGGCTTTGGACCCCTATAGGATTTAGAGACCACACAGGAAGTCACCCATCTTGGCCATACTAATTCAAATGCTTTCTAAACTTCGATTCAACCTTCTTGGCATTTGCCCCCACAGGGCAACCATGTTTTTATAATTGGCAAATAAATTGTCTAAGAAGTTTACAAACTGGGCATAACCATAATCAAAACGAAAACGACTGTACAATAGAAAGTCCCAAAATGAGGTTACATGGAGTTAACCTAATGGTAGATGTTTATATGAGAAATGAATAAAGTGAAAGGCCCTTGCAGAAGCACGAGCTTGCCAAGGATATCGCTGCCAGGATGGACACCTTCTGTGTGGTTTGGAAGTTCAGACAACAGCGCTGTTTAACGAGGTACTCATAGACAGACATTTATAAAGCGGCAAACCATCACACCATGAATCCTGGAAGGCAAAATGCCTTTTCAATAAAAGCTTGGACAGGCAGAATGAATGCATCAGTGGTGACATGATGCCATATGTGTTTAACCTGTGGGGCTAGGAGCAAGTTAAAGTGGCAAAAGGGGACAATCAGACCTTCTGGGGCATCAAGGAGCGTCATCCTAAGGACTACACAGGGCCAGGAGCTGCCAGAGAGGGTCGGAAACTCGTCAACGTTTGACTTTAGAACAAATCCTAATGGGAGTGATTTAAAAAACTCTATCGTCCAGATCCACAAAAACATGTTTAGGTATAAGGGATGTGATGCTCTATGACATTCCCTTTAATGTCGCCCAAAAAAGATGTGCCCTGTTCACAAAAAGCATATGAATGTGCACGTCAAAGATGCTGACATCAGGTGCCCTTTTCATCCACTTTGCACACTTGTTCAAAGCAGGTGGTGGAAGCAGACCTTTCAGCACATTTTAAAGCAAATCTCAAATCCACAAAGAGGATGTGCTTTGAAATGTGCAGAAAACGAAAGCCTCCCACGTGCATGTTTGGAACGGGTGCTCTGTAATGTGCAGTGCCTGGCCCTTTCATGAAGAAATCCAGCTGCTCATCAGGAATAAAAGACTGCACACAGGGGTTTTGGGATGGGGTCAATTGACCAAAATTCCACCAATATTGAAGATTTAGGAGGCGCACGCCAAAGGTGCCCAAAAGCATACACCGCCTGCTTCTCTTTTACTCTGATGCCTGCTATCTGGATTCAATTGAATGTTAATATAACATAGCCACAAACCTATTTCTGTTTTGACACATTGAATAACAGGCGCGTCACTCAACTGAATGGTTCTCGTTTCATCTGCATCAGAACAATGAGAGAATAAGTTAGCCCATGAAGGATGAAAAGAGGTGATTTTCAGGTTAGAGATCTCTGCATTGTGTGAGCAGAGCACTGCGCTAACTTTGAAACTATTCCAGAGATAACAATATCATTGTGTACATTTACCTTTAAGATCAACCACACCTTAGATTGGAAGAAACCAAAATGCTGCATATTTAGGACTTGAAAGTGTAGATATAAGAAATGGTAATACCTTTTCTGAGTGTAAAATATCAAAAGGATCCTACTGTCATCCAGTAGACATGTGTCTAAGTGTTGGAACGTGGACTTAGTGCCAAGGAGAATCTGAGAGAGAACATTGATTGTAGAGGGAGGATCTCAAGCACAAGGGGGGGTTACATAAATGGGTATGATCTGTTGGGTCCAGGTGAAATAATATTGCTGGCAGAATAACTCCAGCACGAAACCAAAAAAGTGGTGGATGGAAGGTTTTGACTTAATCTGAACCACTGGCATTGCTCTGGCCAACCTTCCACGCCACCGTTTTTTAGGCTGTCTGCACCATTGCAAAAGGGGTCCAGCCATATGCAAACCAGTCAGGTAATGCCACCAATGGGAACATCCCTGCCCAAACTGCTAGGCCAACTCCCCTGTGCACGGAAACACAAGCCACCCCAGACATGTTTCGGCCTTGTTGGGCCTCCACAGTGAGATGCAGCTTGGTTCACTGATGAGGCCCAACGCAGCCAAAACATGCTTTGGGATGCGTGTGGTCTTGTGCAGAAGGGATGTGACCAAGCAGTTTGGGCTGGACTACCCCTTATGAGGTGGCACCAAGCCTGATTTGCATATGGTTTTTCCCCTTGTGTAATGGCTTCGCAGGTGAAAAACGATGTTCTGGAGGGTTGCCCAGAGCAATGCCAGAGGTTAAGATTTATTCTAAACCTTCCAGCTATCGCCCTTTTGTTTTGCTAGAATAGCTACAGCAACACTTGATCCTGGGGTCGGTGGGTGTTTGTGGCACTTAATTTTGCCCACTCATCTTCTGTTTCGGGGTACACTCCCTAACTCTCCTATGTTTCCTCTCTAACACTCACTCACCGAAGTATCCCGCCCCCTAACTTACCTGCACTAATGTCAGTGGTTCCTCTTTATTGTGTTACAGCTCTCTTCAGGCCCGGCTGGATGCTGCATGCTGAAAAGGTTTACAACAAAATGGCATACTCCATCCTTGAATGGATACACCTGCCTAGAAGGAGGCGACGTATCCCCACATTTTCACTTCCGAACGACAATATTTCAGGGGGCAAAGTGTGATGAGGATGTCAGTGGGAATATGTAATAGGAGCAGTACTAGAGAGCACAATGTTTTCATCACACATATTTAAGGAAAACAACAGAAGATAAGGCCAGCACTTACGTCACTCCACCAATACCATTAGGGTGGGAAGAGATTGCAACTTGGGAAAATGAATGCCAAAGCAGAGCAAGACTCAAAACTATTATTGAAGGGTCTAGAATTACAGGCCAAATGAGTATTCCTGCAAAATATTAGGTTTATTTTGGAAATATCAATGGGGTTGTACAACAACCCAAATTCTATGGTAATGGGGTGCGACCTATCAGCCTCTTCCTGGCCTGACCAACACCAACCAGGCTACTGTGCATGCCTTGCTGATGGCAGGGGCAGGTGGAATAGGGCAGTGTAGAGCATCATTTAGTACTAGTGCTTTTCCGGGTTCAGAAGCCAGTATCAAGAACCCGAGTGAGACCATGCTTCTGATTAGTGCAAAGAATTGGTTAAATGTCCAGAAACACAGGAGCAAAAGCTCCTGGATCATTGGTCCATTGGATCCTCAGAAACTGGAAACATCTTACATCTGGCCCCGCAACATCAGGTAATGCAAGAGAAGATGGTCTACAGGGCTCCTGGCAAAAAGCAAAGCTGAATGATGACAGACCAGGTACGTTTCCACTCACTTTCCTGTTGTGCCAATAGTCCAAAGCCCCTCGACTCCCAGACAATTGTGTCCTATTGTACAGCTTTCGGGGTAGCCCCTGCCTCGCTCTTAGTACTCTATTGCATTGTGTTCAAGTAACCATTATTAAATGCATGTGAGTAAACACTCAACAAAAAGTATAAATTAACACATCATGGGAGGAATGGAGTATCTGGGAATCTGGAGCCTGCAGGTCAGGTTTCTCGTTTACTGATAATCCCTCCAAAGAACTAATCTGTATTTACTGTATGGTGGACTAGTATCCCCAGGACCAGTGCAGCTCAACAATGCCCCTCAAAGATCCCTGGGGACCACCTGATGCATCCTCCTTGGTGGCCCTGTCTGCAGCAAAATTGTAGAGTGAAACAAAGTTTTTGTCCTGAGTGTGGACGGTGCATTTCACCACCACTACTAATGATGTGCAGGATAAGGCATACATTTATCTTTCTAGCAATGACGCATGCTGCACAGGCATTCCATTGGCCCTCTTGAACCCTCTCATTCACCATTTGGACAACTATGTATGTTCTGTGGATGTAACGCACGCCCTTATATTGTTGCTAAGCATCCATGTGATGCTACTAGTGCTTCAATCAGTGCAATGAGTTCTGCTGCTCGAATGGAATAATGTGTTGGTAACCTATTATTAACTGCTATTTCACACTCCCCGTGTACGAGGCGCCCTACTGCAGCACCTGTGTGTCTTTAGCCAGTCTCCTGATCAATCGTTGATGAACCATTAACAAAGAGCACCTCCGCCTCTTCGAGTGCATCCTCCCTGGCATGAATTAAGACATCCTCAGGACCTTCATATGTGACACAGTCATGCACCTGCTTCCCAGGCTAAACGGGTACTGCAATGAATGTAGAGGGCTTCACTATGCAACACCTCATAATGTGAATGGAAGGATTTGTTAATATGACTTCATAACCCAATGCTCTCTGGGTAGTGAGGGTTGATTTGGACCTCTCCAGAATGGCAAAAACGACGTCCTTCACATGTAATGTTTCTGATTACCCCATTGTTTTGTTATTAACAATGATTTTTCAATCACAAAAACTGCTGCTGCTAATGCTTGTTCGCAAGGGAACTGAGCCTGCATTCCTGAGTCTAAGATACTGTTGCAATAAGCCAATGGCCTGTGTCCCATAGATGTTGTCTGAGTCAACATTGCTGTCATTACCTCCCCATTAGCATGTGAGAACAAATAAAAATGATTGTGTGTAATTAGGGGTTGGTAACACTGGAGCTTTACTTATAGCATCCTTAAGTTCTTTGAAACATGTAACCATTTCTCCTGTCCATGCGAGTGACCCGTTCATTTCTGAGCTTCTTTAAGTCCTTGGAGCAAGGGCTTTATGTAACTAGAGTAGTCAAAAATCCACGTTCTACAATAGTTACACTGCTGCCTCTCTTTCAGGGTGGTAGGGTGTGGTGTATTTTGCTCTGCAGTTGCTGTATCTGGGGTACCTGCTGAGGATTTAATTTGCCCTAAGTATACTACTTCCTCTGACAATACTGTGTACCCCTTTTCTGCAACTGCACACTAGGAGTTCATCTACATAATGGATGATGATGATGCTCTGGACATGTATGTTACCTATATCCATATGCAATGCTCCATTACATTTATGGTATTTGGTCCAAAACATCTTACCATGCCTCTACTTCATCTCTGATTCAGCTACATCTTTCCTCTATAAGGTCAAAAATGTAGATTGCATCTGGCAAGCATCTTTGGGCTGTAACGCCCATGTTTCAGAGGTAGTTAAATCTGTCTATTTTCAACTAAGACTTCCAAAACCCATCTTGCCTCTTGTTTCTGAATCAGACTGTGCAATGGTCGTAGGAACTATGGTAAATTCTTTATTGGACTACTGTGGCATGCCGCTACTGGGGGCTGTGGATTGTCAACTGCAATGATTCCAAGTAGCCCAGAATGCTGCCCTCAGATTGGTGGACAATCTACCAGAAAGTGGATCCATCTCCTGGCACCATCAAAAATTGCATTGTCTGGCAGTTCAGCAAAGAATTGAGCTCTGACTGCTAGGTTTGATTTTTAGGTGCATTCAAGGAACTGCACCTAGGTACCTGATTTCCAAAATTAAGGCCTATCAGCCAGTGCACACCCTACGCTCCTCTGGTAAAAATCTGCTGACTGTCCCCTGATCTAAATGTCTTTATAAGGGCGATCGATGATTTTCTATCAGAAGCCCTCAACTTTAGAATGCACTACAAGCAGATTTGCGGAATATGTCATCTGCCATCCTCTTTCGTAAAACATTGAAAACCATTTTATTTTGGTGATTAATAGGCTTTGTGACTGCATCCCAATGTGAGCAAAGGATTTTAACATTTGTGCCTAGATGCAGTTTACTGCTTGGTTCCGGAAGGATATGTGCATTATAAATTCCTAATCTAAATCTATCTAATTTATTGTATTTTGTCTTTATCCATTTTGTACCCCTTTTCTGCAACTGCACGCTAGGAGGTCATCTATATAATTAATGGTGATGCTCTAGACATGTATGCTACCTAGGTCCATATGCAATACTCTATTAAAAATACTGGGGGGTTAGAGTACCTTTGAGGGAGCCTTGTATGTTGAAATCTCTGCCCGCGACATGTAAACGCAGTGAGATATTGAGAATCAGTGTGCAATGGGATGGAGAAAAAGTGAATTTTTAAAATCAATTACTGTAAAATGTGTGGCCTCAGTGGTTAGAATACAAAGGATCATAGCAGGATTCGGCCCCACTGAGAATTCTGCTTCCATGATATTGTTCAAAGGGTGGCGGTCCTGTACCACTTTCTTGACAGGATATATAGCTGTAATTACATCAGATTTGTGATGGTACTATTATGCCCTGCTGTCATAATGCCACGATGGTGTCATAAATCTCTTCATCTAACTCTCTGGATAATGGTTATTGTACTCTAGGTAATATTGCACCCTGATTCAGCTGTATGTGACTGGCCCCTATTCTCTTCTGTAACCCTACATCATGGGGGTTACTGGTCTACAATGTGCCTTTGCCATGACTTCCACTATGTGAGAGGGTGCTGGTCTAACAATAAGTTCAGTGTGCAGTACTTCTTTCTGTGGCACCATGATCTGACAAAGGATACATATTTCAGAAATCAAATCCCCATCATCGTCAACATCTTCAAACAATTCCTCATCAGACAACACCCTTAATGGATATATAAGATCTATACACAAAACTGTGCACCACTCACCTCCTTCCTCATCAGTCCCTATCAAGATCACCTTATCCTTTTTTTTATTAATGGTGCTTCTAAATCAAGTGTGATGATGCTACCTGGAGCTTGTTCTTGAGAGACTGCTGGCCTAAACAAAAATTCCACTGGCACTCTCCACCTGTTGTCTTTCATTCCTGGCACCCATCCCACCAACAATGTTAATTCATGTAAGAACAAATCTGGATGCATTGGCACCCGGTGGGTAGCGGAATCATGATAAAGTGCTTGTATAATCACCGCAGCCCTAGCATGATATATCCCTGGCGTTGAGCACATTTCACCATTTCAGTAAATTCAATAGTCATGTTTAGATTGCTCAAGAGGTCAGTACCTAACAAATTGACTGGTGTATGTTTTGAAAATAATAAGATCTGCCTCTTGGGTACCTACCTTGATAGGTAGGTCTTCTGTAAAGGGAACCAACATTATTGTCACAGAGAATCCCTGCATGACCATTACTTTTTCTGACAAGGAGAAATTGCCATCCTTAATGGAGGACTTTGTAGATCATGTGTCTACCATAAAGGTGAAGGTTTTATTACCTATCCTCACACCTATCCGGGGTTCCTCTTCTGGGTGGGCAGTGACTGACACAACTGGCCACATCAGGGCTCTCTGTGGGCTGTCCTATTGTAGGTGTTCAACCCCTGAAGTGTCAACACGGTACCTGCAAAGCGCCTCATTCTGGTGTAATGTGGCAGAGTTCTTTCCCCAGGACTCAGATGGGGGTCGTGGGGCTTGCTGATATATATATATATATATGCTGATGCATTGTGTGGCACTGGGTTCTGCATCTGCTGGTGTAGCAGTGTCTGATACTGATACTGTGATGGTTGTCCAGGGATAGATGCATGTGGGGGCCTGGGGCAATTGGGGGCATCATCTTTGATAACAGATGATTTGTATGTGCATAAACTGGCCCATTTGGATAAACACGAGGATCATAAGAATATACTGGTCTGATCATACAATCTTGCACAGTGTCCTGTCTTGCCACAGGTCCAGTGCGGTCCTGGTTCCTCAAACCTCAGTCTCATTCCGCCAAATCCACCTCCTTGTCCTCCCTAGAAACCCCCTTTTTCCCTCTGATAACCTTCACCCTCCCTTCTATTGTCTGGGTACCCTTGGTAACGCTCTGTCCATTCTGGTGCTTGCTTTCTCTCCTACTGCTCCTTAGGGGAGTTATTAATCAGCACCCTGAGCACATTTAACTTCACCAATTTCTTCTGTACTAACTCTGCTTCAGCCTTCTGCACTTGCTCAGCTGTTTCCTTTTCCTGCTCATGCCTTCTCCTACAATGATGAACAATGATTGCCTGGATCTCAGCCTATGCCTTCACTTGAATCCCTACTACCTTAGTTACATTCTTTTGCACATCCTTGCGGATTCCCTTCCTTAACATATGATAAATTATTGCTACATTTTTGTCCCAGGGCTCCCCTGTATCCACCTTCTACCTTTCTTGAATCTGGTTTATATACAATGCAGGGTCTTCACCTGAAGTCATTGTACAGGCCATATTCAAATGAATGTCTGGTGTGACTGGGTATGCTGACCTCAACGCATTCCATACTTTTATTCAGCAGTCATTATACTGTGCTCCATCATGATTGTCATTATTTATCTGTACTTCTCAATGCCCCAACTTCTTCCAGATGTCATCTTTCTATTCTCCTAGCAGCGCAGCAAATACACTTTTCATGTCCTCCACTGCCAATGTAATTCCTGTGGTCTGGTTTCCTAAAGCATAAATCCATTTCCCTGCCCCCGCTGTGAGTGAGGGCAATTCCTTCATTAAATTGTTTCTGTCCATGTGTGGCCAGGGTGTATATTGTGCCCTAGTGTGTCCTTTGTGCAGTAATGGAAGCTCTGTTCCTGCCTGTTTAGCCTATGCCAGCCTCCCTCCTCTCTTGCCTTTTGCTGCAGCCATCTGATCTGGTTGTGCCTTAAGCCTTTTGTCCCAACAGGCTCTCTACCCTCAGAGTTGGTACTGGTGGTACCTCCTCCTCCTCATTCTACCCATCTGATACCCACTCATCTTCCTCCTGTGCAACCTCTGCATCTCTAGTCGTTTGAGTGGAGTCATAATCTACGCTGACAGCATGCAATGGATTATCTGGATGCCCCACAACATTGAGGCCATCTTCGTTTGCAGCTGCCTGCAGGTCACTTGCTCTAGATTTGTCTGTACCTACTGGCACTTTCCATCCCTCCCCCTACAATGCTCGTGCCAGCTCTCCTTCTGTTCTGAGGAGTGTCATTTCTAGTTCTCTCTGTGCCCTGTTTTATACTTCTATAACCAATGGGTCTCATGTAACATTAGCCACTGAAGCGCGTGTGGCATTTGCACTAGCAGCGAGAGCTCCTTGCCTTGGTGCGGGTAGGAGGACATACTGGAGGTTGGTATACCCTGCTGCAGGTTGTAAGTGGAAGACCCATATGGAGGCGGGGTGCTGGGGGCAACACTAGGTATAGGTATGACCATCTTTGGTACCTTTCATTGCTCTGGGGCATCTTCGAAATCCACAACCATTATCCAAAGTGTGAGGATACCCTGCCTATTTTTCAACTTTCTCCCTTTATACTTTGCAGCCAGATACGTATAGATGTGACCCAACAAATCCTTGATATTTGACCCTCTTTGGGCCACAGCTTGTAGGGTTCCCCTTTTGTACCTAATACCCATTCACCATGATATTTGAGGATCTTATCCTGGTACCACAGAAGCATAGAACACATGGATTTGAACGGGGTACTCATACCTCTTCCCACTTCACTCCTTACCAAAAATACTTATTTCTCAGATATCCAATCGAGCGGCAACATTCTACCCCACCCTCCCAATGCTAAACACGATCCCTTCGTCCCTTCCCAATTTCCTCTCAACCCAAACCACACACCCCTTGTCCCTTCACACACACACACACACACACACACACACACACACACACACACACTTATTCTTATAACTGGGCGACCATCATCCCACACCACAACAATTCTATATACACATTAAACCACAATTAATATTCACTAAATACACTTATACACAATGGTGTAGACCCTTCCTCTGTCTCCTTGCCTCGAAACGAGAGGATTTCTGCTCCTCACGCCCCCTTGTGCTAGGCAGAGGGATCCCTGGTCCTCTATAAAATGGTCCACTACTCTACTTTCAGTGCTGTCTTCCCTCTTGCATGCGGGGATTCCTTTTTCCTCTGTTCTCTTTTATACTACTTAGAATGTCTTCTTTCCCCTTGTCAGACGAGATCCCTCTGGACAAACTTTCAAAACCAATATATTGCTGTAGAGGAGGTCCCAGATATGACCCGCACCCCTGCCCCCCATTGCGAGTTGCCAGTAAGGTACTCGCCATGGTACGTGACGTATGAGGAGCAGATAAACCAACAGAGAGCCACACTGGGACTCTGCCCCTTGTACGTAAGGAGATCAATACTGGTTGAAGCAGCCATAACGCGACAACCCTGGGCAGCACGATACCCTATCAGACAGCCATACCAGCCACTGATACGGAATGAGGAATACCTGCACACGGTCCACGAGGAGACCCCCAAAGCCTTAATGGAAGGCCAATGAAAATAAAGCAAGGGCCCGAGCAGCCCTGAGAACAAACAGACTTGGCTACTGAAAGCACGAATGCTAGTACTAGTAACCGCAAGGATAATGATAATGGATGCAGGGGAGAGACACTGTTAAAAACATAAGAGAATCATGCCATAAGGCAAGATGGAAGCAACCGCCATGTTGAATGTGTGTGAATAAGTTTGAAATGCAAGAGGCTAAGAAATCGATACTGCTTGCAATGCCTAGTAGGAGAGTAGAGCGGCAAGCGCCAACCATATATCTAACTCAATACTGCACAATGTACACGTGCGACTCCATTTTGTGAAAGCCGAAATGTACCCAAGCGGCCAAAGGCCTGACAGGCCGAGTTTAGAAACTCAGAAAAGACCAGAGAAGGAGCAGAATCGAAACTCAAAGAGGAGGCTTATGCCAGGGAGATCGAGGTCAACCAGAGAAGGGGAGGTGAGCATGAGCTCACAAGACTCCAACTACAGAGAATACCAGCCCGCCGTGAAGGTCAAGATAAGAGAGGCCCAGGAAGGTGGCCAAGCGCACACGGAAATAAATGCAAAAAAGGTTGGAAACTGAAGCAGATTCACGGTGAACCAACACGTGACCAGACTGGCGCGAAGATGTACCACCGCCTGATGTCATCCAGAACCAGAGGGTGCCATAACTTTTCCTGATAAGAGACTACAGATCCGAGGCCATACCCAGCCAACTAATTGACACACAGCCCTAAAACACTTATTGATGGAAGGGAGGAAGGGTGAATCTTGGGAAAACTAGGCACCTGGGTGTCTACTCTAAAGCTGCTAATTAAAATAGAGATTTATGTTTAGGGGTGTAACTTGACCAATCACAAGCGACCATGTAATTTAAGGTCCTATAGACACTGTAACCAATGAGCCGTCGTACTTGTAGTGACGTCAATCACGTGTGGTGTAGAGGGAAGGGCGTAGACGCCCACCCGATAAGAGTTATCCAATCCACTTGCGTTATTTCCATATACAGATATAGCACCTATACTTAAGTTACCTTTCCCAACCAATTGTATTGCATGATGATTTTTTTGTAGAATTAGATGTCAATGATGACGAATTTTGCCCATAAAAGAGGCTGTTGGACTAATGTTCAGGGAAGTCGAGGTGAGGCAGGTGATCGCGATGCTGCTGATTTCCATTCGCTGATGTATGTATCATTAAACAGACTTCCCTTTGCCAATTTATTGAGTCCTGATTATTGGATCTTGCCGGAGTATGTGAATCCTGCACTCTGTCCTCGCCTGGTGCAGCTATCTTGTAAAACTAGTTTTCGAGGGTGAGTGCTGACCAATGGGCCCGTCAGTAATTTCCTCTCCTCGTCAACACTTGGTAGCGTGAGGATGTTTTCGGCCATCGGTTATTGATAATCGATTAATATAGTTATAAGACACCTTTAAACCGACGACACGAAGTAACTCTGGGCCTTCGGTTACATCATGAGTCCTTTCGCCATTCCGGCTGAGTAGGCTGAGAAGCTTCCCGTGGACAATGATAGTGTAATTATTCCCAAAAAATCTGGAAAATCAAGGAACCCGCCTTTCCAAGCATAACCTTTCTCATTCCCACGGGCAGCAGATCGGACGAAAACCATAATAGCAGGAAGAGGAAGGGGCGGTGATCCTCAAGTTCCAGAGAGGAAAAGAGTCGATTGGTGAGTGAAACAACGAAACTCATTATCCTGGCAAAGGTTTTATAGGCCTTAGAGTAAGAAGGGAAAGGTAACGGTGGGTGGCGGAGAAAAAAATAATACAGCTAGAAGTAGAAAAGACTGTATATATATATATATATATAGGGGGTAAGGACGCTGACACCTGAAGTAACTGGGGAAAGATATCAGGAGGGAACCTGAGATTAAAAACTGTAAGGAATACCAGGGGGGCACCCGAGATTAAAAACTGTAAGGAATACCAGGGGGGCACCCGAGATTAAAAACTGTAAGGAATACCAGGGGGGCACCCGAGATTAAAAACTGTAAGGAATACCGGGGGGGCACCCGAGAGAAAACTGTAAAATGTGCCTTGTTCCTGCGCTTTAAAGAGTGGTCAGAAGGAACTTGAACCCAGAGCCCACAGAGGGGGGACTTTAGGCTACGATGATGTTTAAATCCGTCATAAAGGGGTTAGTTCAAATCCCATGACGGGGTAACAATTAGAAGGCAGGTATACGTATGACCAGCTGGTGTCCGTCTAGTCTGTCAAGCGTCTGTCCTATATGTTCTGTGTATGCTGAATGTGGAATTATTGTGTTATTAATTGATGGCAATGTATTTTTGCTTTACGCGATTCTGTAAACGAGCGGGAATCGCCACTGAATTGATGTGTTTTGAGTAAAACTGTTGGTATAAAATTTTGCGGGAAAATTGGATTGGAGCTCGTGTATGTGGTGCTTGCTCATAATAGCGTAAAAGTTGAAAAACTGTATGAACATTGTTGATGACAACATTAAGGATGGAAGAAGTTACCCTACTTGCACACTTATGCAAGCAGTTGCCAAAGCACGCAACAAAATTGAAGAAATATAGCCAGGAGTGGGTTAAGGGCACCGCAAATAAAATGTTTATGCCGTGGCCCCAGAATGGGTCATTGTCAAAGGCTGTTTTACAGCACATGACCACCTTCCTACATGCCACATATAGCAGGAAGAAGCTCAAAAAACGCCTTGCTGTTCTCGAGCTTTTGGAAAATGTTTGAACAAACAAAAGAAGAAGATCCCCCCGCAGACTGGATATTAAATGTTTGTGCGGAGGGGGGTGAGACGCCTACCGCGCCACCGGCCCCGCCAGAACCAGTTGTTGAGGGTAGTAAGTCGGAGGGTCTTTACCCACTAAGAGAACTTAAGGCAGCCACAGGTTATAGCAACCCTGCATATGAGTCACCTGCATGCAGCAGTGACGAGACGAAGGAGAAAGAACAGGAAATTGACTCGGCCTCCACAATCTCGTGGGACAAAGAGAGGCGAGGTGAGGAAAGAAAGGACCAGGCACAAACGAGTGCACCTCTTGATAGAGTGAGAGAGGGAAAGAAGCGGAAAGGAACCAATGAGGTAACATTTGCAAAGGACAAATGGATGGGAAGGCAGATACTATTGAAATTAGATGGAAAAGGAAGTGATGGTGCAAGGCCGAGTGAACGATCAGATGAGGGGCAAAGGAAAGAGAGAAGGAAGTGGACATAACGAATGAAAGGGCAAGAAAGAAGGATAGGTTGCAGCAAGAACAACTATATCACGAAGAGCAAGGTATACCGCTCAGTCGCCCGCAATATGCAGCCTATGAAAAGTACAGGCAGAACAGGCTTAGGTTAGAGGAAGAGAAGAGAGTGCACGAAAGAAAAGTAAAAAAGCGAGAAGATGAGGAAAGTAGAAGGGCAAAAGAACATAGAAATGAACGGATGAGGGAAGTAGATAAGGCTAGAGAGGAAGCGAAGCAGCGAAGAGAAATGGATGAGGAGGCAGAGCGTAAACGCAGGCAAAGGGCGCGAGATTTAAAATATTTGCAACGGGAAGTTAAAAAACCCAATCCTGTTGTAGACTGGGAAGACATAGAATTCTTTCCTGCAAGCGATGCGGTACCAAGTACAAGCGGGACAATTATTGATGATGACTTTGACACCTGAAGCATTGGGGAAGCGGTTGATAAAATATATGATGAGATGGCACTGGAACGAATCTCCCAAGGAGGAAGGGAAGATGAGCGCTTAGAGAGCACTCAGTTATATGACACTGAGGATGTCACCCGAGTAGGGGACGTTGCCTAGATAGACTAGAAGATGGGCAGAATGAAGATGATGCAAGAAGTTGTCCAAACTGGGAGTATTCAGAGTCAGACTCTGATGGAGAAGCAGAGGAAGTGATGTATGATGAAGGGAGGCGTTGCGAAACGCGGCTCCCAGGGAGTCGAGAGGTACGGTGGTCAGACGTGGGCGAGTCCATAAGTAGGACACCGAAGTCTGCTGGACAGTCCAGCCAAGATGAAGACACGTGCCTCGGTCAGAGGGGGGCGTCGGCACCTGTCTATACTGATAGATTAAGGGCATTGCTAGGTAGACGGCAAGTCGGGAACGCCACCCCGGTGAGAAACCGAGGGGGTATGGAGAAGGGTAAAGAAGATTGTGCATTCCAATTCCCACTGTTAGAAAAGGGGGGAGCAAGACCGCAATATATTCCATGGCCACACATGGACCGAGAGAATCTCAAAAATAAGCTTCCAATGTTGACACCGGGAAGTGGATACATGAGCTAGAAAAAATGACGGGGGGCGTCACCCTAGCCATAGGGGACATCAAGGGTCTCCTAATTGCTATACTCGGTGAAAGAGCAGACGATGTGTGGAAAAGGGCAGGCTACCCTAGGGTAACCATAACTAACACCTCTCATGACGGAGCACCATTTAATAACTGTAGAGCAGCAGTATGGAAAGCACTGCATACGCTATTATCCAGACACATCTGATATGGGAGCTATAATGACTCGAAAAATGAAGGAGTCAGAGGATCCGTTGCTTTATATCCAGAATTTTAAAGACGTGTGGGTGCTCGAAACGCATGAGCCTTGGACGAAATTGATCCCTTTATTCTACCATATTTTGTGCCATGGGTTACCAGAACCGGTGCAAAAACAGCTAAAAAAATTTGTAGAAGCTAAACCGTGGGCTGAGATCCAGTTGACAATTGCACATTACTGTAGGCTGTTGCAAGAAAAGAATCGAAAGAAAGAGGCAATGCGTAAGGGAGAAGAGGTGAAGCTAGTGCAAAGGAAGCTCTCAAAATATGCTCTCGAGGGAGCCATGCTAACAAGCCCAGCCAAATCGAGTGCACAGCGTGCAGCTAACCCGCCCCAGAGTAATCAGGGTAACGCGGGATATTACCCGAGAGGAAGGGGATTTGGAGGAAGCAGATGGCAGAGCAATCAGGGAGGCTTTAGAAGTAACCAAGGAGGTTTTCAAAATGTTCAAGGTGGTATCCAGAGCGCACCAATGGGCAGTCCAGCTATGCCAGATGGACCGACCACCGCCAGTGTGTTGGCTGTGTGGAGTGACAGGACATGCGACGCGCATGTGCAGAAGCCAAAGCATGTGGCAGAACAATCAAGGGATGGGGCAGGAACAGTGAATCAACCTACTACCCCACAACAGGGCAATACACAAAACTATGCCGTGCAGCAGCAGGCGGTTGGCTTGCAGCAGGGGGCACAGCAAGTGGTCCAGCCACAGAACATGGGGAATGTACTGCAGGGACTACTCCAGCAGACACTGCCGCAAGTGCTCAGTGCACTAATTCTGGTGGGGGAAACCCACCGGAATACAGTGGAACTAACCTACATATGAAATAGGACGGCTCACAGGGAACTCTGATGTGTTCTATCCTATCAGTGACATCAGACACTGAAAGGGAACCAAGGGTAAATGTCACCATAGGGGGGAAAGAATATTCCTTCTTAGTTGACACGGGTGCAACACGCTCGTGCATATGAGAAGGCAAGTTCTCCTTGTCCGGCGAGGCAATAGACACCCAGAGTTTTACTGGAGCTCATAGCAGAGTTCCCTTTACTGATGCACTCCCAGTTTCCGTGGGAGAGTGCGACATGAATGTACCTTTATTGCATTCTCATCAGTCCCCAGTAAATATCATTGGTCGGAACTTGATGACAAAGTTGAATATGACCATCTCATTCACCTAGGATGGCATAGTGTGCTCCACCCCAGGAATGCATTATTCAAACGTGTGTGAAATTATCAGAGCATACTCTGGACGTGCAGCTATGAGAGCTGTACCACTGGAGCCAGAAGTATTTGCATATGGCGTACGAGTGCTTATGTTGGGGTTGCCAGGCCTCGCAGACAAAACTATTAAAAAAATCCATATGAGTTTCTATTCAGGCCAAGAATACCCATGCACGAAGAGGAGGGACAAGTATTTCCCTTAATGATACACTCTGCCGCAGTGAGAGGAAAAGTGGTATTGGTTGAGGGATGTGACGATGAGGGCAGACCTTGGTGTTCGATTATCGCCATCGAAGAAGGGTATCGAGTGACTGACGTCACTGATACCCTATTCGTAGAACACCATGACCTAGAAGAGACACGGGTGGAAGTGAGTCTCATATTTTGGGTCAAAATGATCAGGCGGGAGGTACCGCAGAGGATGATGTTAGCATTAGTACGCCCAAAATACTTTGATAACGACATGGCCCTGGTTCCGGCCAAGGTATGGACAACAGGGCCCTATGACGTAGGTCTCCTGAAAAGGGACGGCAAAGTAAAAATTAAACTGAAACCAGTGGAAATTCTGCCACGGGCACGACAGTATTCCATGTCCAGAGAAGCGGATGAAGGGATTGCAAAGACAATCTCTGCCATGATGGAGCAGGGCATCCTTGTGACGTCAGAATCACCTTACAACACAGTGATTTATCCTGTCAAGAAATCAAAGGGAGGGCTTGGCGTTTAACCCAGGATTTACGAGCATTGAACCACATAGTCGAAGCCGAGTTCCCTTTGGTCCCGAATCCATCCACAATTTTGTGCAACATACTTCATGGTGATCGATTTGAAAAATGCATTTTTCTCGATCCCACTACACCATGACTCACAAGAGGAATTCTATCTGTTCTCGCATACCGATGGCAGTTTTATGACAGCAGTGCTCGCGCAGCAAACCTCATTGGGATATCAACCCCTAGCATATTACAGCGGGAGTCTGGACCCGGGCCACTTCCCGTGCAAACAAAATTTAGCTTCTGCTGCGTTTGCCATTGAGAAGGCGTCATCCATTGTGATGGGGTGCTCCATGACATTATATGTTGAGCACTCACTATTCGCCATACTAGAGAAGCCAAAGGGCACGCTGACTTCGCAAAGAGCATCAGCCTACACGGTGATTATCTCTAATCCATCGATCAAAATAGTGCTATGCAAAACTGTGAACCCTGCTATGTTTATAGCCGAGCCAGTCACAGAGGGAGAACCTGTGCATGACTGTGCAAACTATGAAGAATACTATGATGAGATCCCCAGGGTCAAGGAAAATGCCCTGCCAAGTGGAGAGATCGTCTTTATTGACGGGTCATCAAGAATTGACCAAGATGACGGGCAAGGGTATACAGGCGTGGCTGTAATCAAACACATGGCGAATGGAGAGTTCCGAGTACTTGTCAGTACGCGAATACCATCTCACTATTCGGCACAGGCTGCAGAACTAGTGGCATTGATACTCGCCATCGAGAACCATGCAGACCAGGAAGTAACAGTGTACAGCGACTCCGCCTATGTGACGTCAACAGTGCACGCAGGATTAGCGTGCTGGAAGAGGAGTGGCTACCTCCGAGCAGATGGCACGCCAGTGCAACGTGCAGCCTTGTTGGACAGGCTGATAAAAGCACTACAGCTCCAAGTGGGCATAGCAGTTGTAAAATGTGCCGCTCATACCAAAGGGACAGATTTTGTGTCACATGGAAATCATGAAGCAGACACGGAAGCCAAAAGTATGGCATCCAAAACTGAAACAATCATGGACGTGGAGGTGGCACATACCATGAACGAATGATGGTAGCACGAGCCACTCCAAAAGCCTATAGCAATATCGGGCAATCCCAATTAATGGAGCTCCAGGGGGAGGCACCTCAGGAGGAGAAACATTTATGGAAGCGTCAAGGGTGTTCTTTAAACCCCTCTGGCAGATTGTGGAGGCAAGACAGCACTGGTAAACCAGTAATGCCTGTCGCTCTTCTAAAAGTAGCGCTAGAACAGCTTCACTACCCCATTCATATGTCAAAATAAAATCTTGGTGCAATGCTCGCGGAAGACTGGTTTATACCGAATTTAGCCGAGCATGTTGCATTCTTTATGGTAAACTGCATTATCTGCCAGCAATTCACTTCTGGGCACACATTAAAAGTAGTGAGATGAGTCATCCCCAGACCAAATGGACTTTTCTAGCACCTACATGTTGATTATATTGATAGGATTCAGGTGTGTAATGGGTACAGGTATCTACTTGTGGTGGTGTGTCCTTCTCCAGATGGGTAGAAGCAGGCCCCTGTACCCACCCTGACGCTGCCTGTGCTGCTAAATTCCTGGTGAGGGAGGTTTTCCATAGATGGGGGGTGTGCGAGGTAATGAGATCTGATAATGGGGCACATTTTGTAAATGCAGTATTTGAGCAGATTAGCTTGTTGCTTGGTATAAAGCACAAATTCTCATCGGCATATCACCCAGAGGGAAACGGGATATGTGAACGGATCAACGGCTTGCTTAAGGAAAGGATAGCCAAGTTGAAGCTCACATTAAGAAGGGGATGGATGCACTACCTACCACTGGCATTGTTTGCTCTTCGGAACCAGCCAGGTCCCGACCATCATCTAACACTGCATGAAATAGTCACGGGGAGAAGGATGAGGACCCCTCTTAACCCCCGAGACAGAGCTAGATGTGATACCCAGTCAACTAGGGAGGTTCTGGGAAAGAAGATGAAGGCCTATCTGGGTTGTCTCACATCCAGATCCACTGTCATTTCAGGCCAGCTGCAGCGACGGCAGAAAAGAGACGACACAGCACAAACCACAACAGACAGTGCTGATGCCGGCGCAGCTCAGAGCCCATGCGCGCCTTTTGTCTTCCCTGGAGATCGCCTCCTCGTGAAGAATTTCACAAGAAAAAGATGGGACGAGCCGAGGTTATTGGCCCGTTCATCGTAGAGGACTGCACCCCATCAGCTGTCAAGCTCAAAGGCAGAAGAGCCTGGATCTTCACGAATGATAAAACTCTTTATAGGAAGAGCACTCCTACTACATCTACTGCCGAGTAATCCACAGACAATGGGGAAGGACTGCAGCACGTGCAGACGAGATCTATGGCAAGGAAGAAGGACGCATGAGCAGACAAGTTACAAGAACGAGGAGAAAAAAAATATATAAAAGTGAGACTTTCAAAACAAGACAGTTCTTCAAACCAAGTGAAAGGTGACAAAAGGACAATTAAATGAACATTCAATGGAGCCAACAAAAGAACTTTTGTGAAAATCTTGTCCACGCTGAACCTTTTCTATAGGCATAAAAAAGACAATAAGAAGCAAGCAAACACCCTGTGCAGCCAAAGGTGCAGGGTAAAAGAAGAAAATTGCGTACTCATATCAACAGAAGCGCTAATCTCATGAACATTGAAAGCCACACAAAGCATTTAAAACCTAAGACTCTGATAAGAAGTAAAAGTAAGATCAAGACTTTGTTCATGGACATATGGTTCATCCCAGCAGAAGTCTGAAGTGGGATGTGCTCACATATTTTCAGCTGGTAGTACTGCCTACCCTTCACTTATAGGCAGAGAAGCCAGCATTACTGAATTCATTCAAGACCCTGCAAACAAGAAAATAATCTGTCAACTACTGACTGTCATAACAGAAACTTTTATTACACTACCTGAACACAGCGGAAAAGACAACAGATGCTTCCACCACAAGTAATCATTGACGAGATCACATATACTTTGTTCTTCCGCATCATCGAAGAATGTCCAGGACTTATCGGGAGAACTACAGATACATTGACATTCATTAGATACTTTCTCAACCAAGTGTGGTATAAGCTGAATGACGTGGTTGCAACTCACCCAGCAGGAAAGTGCAAAACTTGTTCGCATCAAAAGAAGGGACTGTGATTAGGACCCAGCAAACGAGGCAAATGTCCCTATCACCTGAGGATACACGGCTGGCACACACGTTTTATTTTGATTAGTCACAGACTATCCGGAAATGGTGGGGAGACCTGCAGATGTTGACGTCATCACCTTTCTTAGGAATCCGGCCAACACCCCACACATGGGCGCACTCCTTCACGGCATCATGCTCCAGGTGGAGCTGTCCAATTTCCAGCGGGAATTCCTGAGGAGATTTCAGTGAGACTAGCTGATGAGGGACAGATCCAAGAAAAAAAAACAAAAAAAAAAAACTGATCACACTACAAGAAAAGGCCTGTGACTTTAGAGCCAAAGAAATGTCATTAACACCTGAAGAAAGTCGTTATGCTTTTCTTGTTTTCTTTAATCTCATTGAAAACTTTCCAGAACTAGTGGGCAGACCCTGCAACATTGATGTGCCTGCCTTTCCTAGTGATCCAGCAAAGAATGCCCAGTTGAACAGGCTCCTAAGAGCTATTGCATCAACACTCAGAAGCAACTATGGACATCCACATCTAAGAAGAGCCTTAGAAGGGGGCGTTCCAAAATAACCTTTTTCATCATCCCTAGCCGGGGACAAAGCAAGAAAACAAAAGACACAGTTCTTCATGCTTCCAAGATAGGACAGATCAAAAAGAGCAGAAACAAGGATAACTACATCCGTTCTCATTTTTCTTGTTTTGTGTTTTCTATTTGTTCATCATTATCGCGCAGGAGAATAAATGGGCGAGAGAGAGACTGTTCATCAACTCGACCTCGAATGACCAAGTGAAAGGAACAGAGACACGAGCTTCACTGCCGTGTTTACCTTTTTTAACCTTTTTCTTATTTTTTCCTACCTTTTCATATGTTCACTTTTATTTTTATTTTTTCAATATTTTATTTTGCGTGATTTGTAGCAAATCCATCTTTTCATGGTGTCACTGAAAACATTGTCCTGCATATCCTCAGGGCCATGATGAGTTGAAAGAGTGCCCTGGGAATGCGGTTCCCACAACAAATGCAGGATGAATGTGATGTGCGGAAAACGGTAGTCTAACCTTTTTCCATAGTCTAGCAAATGAACTGTACTCCATACTCAGAGGGCCTCATTATGACCCAGACGCTAAGTGTTTAACGGCGCCGTAAAAGGCTGTGGCGCCGTTAAACACCTAACACCTAATTACGAGGTCCCTTTGCGGGGCCCGACCTTAACAGCTGGTTTTACCAGCCGTTAAAGTAGGGACCCGCAAAGGGACCTTGGTGCTAATTACGGTACCGCAATTTGCGGTACCGTAATTGGCACCTTCCCCATTCCCATTGAGCCCTATGGGGCAAAAATGGGAATGGGGAGGGCCATAGCGGCATGGGGAATTACCGCCCCACCAGCCTCGGAATGGGGTGGTAATTCCCCATTCCGCCATGGCAGACTCCGGCATGGACCATGGTGCTAATAGCAACATGGTTTAGCACCAGAGTCCTAATGAGGCCCAGAGACTATCATCATCACTCGCAAGAGGGGGGACATTGAACAGCACATGTCACTTTAGTATTTGCTGAACTTTGAGTTGCTGAACTTTGAACAACATGATCAGAACGAAGAAAGAAAGAAATAGTGGACTATGGACTTGATTGAAATGGGGGCCCAAAACAGTAATTTAGTCATGCCACCAGCGAAAGGGCGCCCCCGGTTTCCCGGAAGGAGATGCTGTAAACTGTCTTTTAAGGCCGTCATATGTATATGCATTGTGACTATTGTAGTATTTTTATCGTTAACTATTAGAACTGCATTTTCTATCAGTGCACGAAGCGTCCCAATGTCTGTGCATCCACCGGGTAATGAACATCTGGGGCCCACAAAAGCACCCAGACCTTATATTGTCATCCCTGTTCCAAGAAAAACTGATGATAAAGCAAACTATTTACAGTTGAATGTAATTAGCAGTAACATGCATACACTTGAAGTAATGAATGGTGAGAAAGGCTGGAGACAGGGTCAGCACGGAATGAATGATAGCATAGCACTGTCCACGGCACGCACCCATACACTGAGTGCACACTAACAAGGGCAGGTGTCAATGGCTACGAAACCGCAGGCCAAACCAACTGAAAGAGAGAAATCACCTGTGGAACAAGCAGCTCCAGAAAGCAGGTAGCAACATGAGAAACCGAATCGAAGTGAAATAGCAAAATCACTCAATAGAACAGAGGAAGCAACGAAAGAACTCACTGAGAAAACACATGAGGTAGTTGAATATGTGTTTCCACTCATACTTAGAGCAAAGGAGCTACAGGAGGAGCTGAGCAAGACAACTACCACAGCTGTGATAACGAGTACGCCAGCTCCAACGCCAGAACTACCGAGCCTACGACACAGCCACGTGTTGGAAGGATGATAAATCACATGCGGTGGGAGGAGGTCTACAAAAGAATGCAGGAGAGAAGGAAAAGAAGCGCAAAACCTCCCCCTATTACTGCAGGGCAGGAAATTAAACCTGCCCCACCAAAGATAACGCCCGAGAGACTGCCTGAACAAAAGAGCAGCACAGACGCATTCAGAGACATAGCAATAGCCAACCACAGAAAAACGCTAAGGATCAAGAGAAGTCCATATGAAACCGATGACGAGTTAAACGATTACTTGGACAGCACGCCCATCTTGGAAACAACATATGGTACCAGCACATGAAGGAAGTTGGACGAAGGAAATCAGAAGGAGAATGTTTCGTCTGTGCACTCCTGCCGTACAGCATGGGCAAGTCCAAAATCTTTGTGGCTGTAGAAATAGATGTCCCCATAGCACACTGCCTGTCACATGTGGCAATGTGTAACACCAGAGGACAATTCCTATGGGCCAACGAAAAGGACTACCCTGATGAAGACGGATATGTCCAGGACATCAAAACAAGAAACAGGGCGCACACCAAGAATCATGTGATTAGATATGAAAACCCTGACATCAAGGGATCAGGAATAAGGTGGGAAATAAACTCAAGACTGAACGTCCGGAAAACGGCAGAAGAAGCTCAAATATGGAAGAACCGAGGACAAAAGCAGATCTGGGGATGAGTAGTCTCCCCAGACTGATGGGAAGAAGGAGTAGTAATCTGCAGAGCTTGGATGGTCCTTGGAGCCTGCAATGAAGCAATAGAGAACTCAGAGACTATGCAGACCATTGTGGCCAAAATTGGTAAAGCTGTTGACATGGGTCAAAGACAGAGGAGGACCCTTGCAGATAGTAGCACTGGGAAACCCGAAACTGCTTTAGAAGTAATGGCATGAGGAAAATGGGGGAGAATCAAAACTGCGGGCGAGTATACAAAGACCCAGGGATGTCGCAAGGGACTGCAGTCCTGATGGACCACTATTGGGCATCTGGATCCAAGGCATACATAAGTCTACCGAGGAACTGGGGAGGCATATGCACACTGGTGAACGTACACATTCCAGCACTAGTGATCTAGTGATTCCAAAAAATTAACTGAATTTGGACAGTTTCCTGAAAGCAGACGCTCACCTGAGGAAAAGGAGGTCTGTGGAACTAATGTCAAGGATGAAGAGAGAGAATTACTTTTCTGCCAAATCAGAGGACAATTTTATGCCATTCCCTATGAACACAGGCTGTTCAGCCTAACTTCATCAGTATTTACAACAATACTCTTGCCGGATATCCAAGTTGGTGCAAACACCAAGTGGTTGCAGATAACGAGATGGGAGTTACTGCAGACCATCAACACCACAATAAAAGTATTCAATGCGATCAAAGAAGAGCTGAGAGCAGTCAGACTGATGACCCTCCAGAACAGATATGTGCTTGACATGATCACCGCAATGGATGGAGGTGTTTGCGCAAAAATTGGAGAATCATGTTGCACATTTATACCATTACACAATGAAGAAAATGGAACCCTCACAGAGGCCATAGAAATGTTAACAACCCTGAAAAACCAGATGACAGATGAGACAGATGAAGTGGACGACGACAGCTGGTTTGGGAACCTATTCTCATGGGTCCCGCAATGGATGGCAGATATATTCAAGTTCCTGGGAGCTTTGCTAGCAATGGTGCTGCTAGGAGTCTGTGTTATCAAGATAACCATCACACAGTGCCAGAAAACAGCAAAGGCCATTGGGATGAAAATGATGGGTCGATGTCGAGCCAGGCTGGAAGCCCAGAGACCTGACAGATGAGGAGATAAAAGACTTTGTGAAGGCCAGTGAATGTGCACCAGAAGGAACAAAATTCACTTATCCCAAGAAACGAAGAAGGTACGAAGGCAAATGGATTTACTGCAGTCCAAATGGACAATGCCATTTGATGACCTGGAACAAAGATGAGCATGTGAGAACAGCAGGAAGCTTGAAAGGGGTGATAAAGATATGGACACCAAAATTGCATACTTTCACGCCTTCTTGTGTAAACCCAGGAGACGATGAGCAAGAAGCTGAGGAATCAAAGAAACTGAATATAAAGGAGGATGTAGGAGTCGTCAATGAACCGACAAGAGGGGGAGTGTAGAGGAGGTCCCAGATATGACCCGCACCCCTGCCCCCATTGCGAGTTGCCAGTAAGGTACTCACCGTGGTACGTGACGTATGAGGAGCAAATAAACCAACAGAAAGCCGCACTGGGACTCTGCCCCTTGTATGTAAGGAGATCAATACTGGTTGAAGCAGCCATAACGCGACAACCCTGGGCAGCACAATAACCTATCAGACAGCCATACCAGCCACTGATACGGAATGAGGAATACCTGCACACGGTCCACGAGGAGACCCCTAAAGCCTTAATGGAAGGCCCATGAAATAAACCAAGGGCCCGAGCAGCCCCGCGAACAAACAGACTTGGCTACTGAAAGCACGAATGCCAGTACTAGTAACCGCAAGGATAATGATAATGGATGCAGGGGAGAGACACTTAAAACATAAGAGAATGGTGCCCTAAGGCAAGATGGAAGCAACCGCCCTGTTGAATGTGTGTAAATAAGCTTGAAATGCAAGAGGCTAAGAAAGTGATACTGCTTGCAATGCCTAGTAGGAGAGTAGAGCGGCAAGCGCCAACCATATATCTACCTCAATACTGCACAATGTACACATGTGACTCCATTTTGTGAAAGCAGAAATGTACCCAGGTGGTCAAAGGCCAGACAGGCCGAGTTTAGAAACCCAGCAAAGACCAGAGAAGGCGCGGAATCGAAACTCAACAAAGAGGCGTATGCCGGGGAGATCGAGGTCAACCAGAGAAGGGGAGGTGAGCATGAGCTCATGAGACTCCAACTACAGAGAATACCAGCCTGTCCTTGAAGGTCAAGATAAGAGAGGCCCATGCAGGTGGCCAACCGCACACAGAATTAAATGCAAAAAAGGTTGGAAACTGAAGCAGATTCACGGTGAACCAACACGTGACCAGCCTGGCGCAAAGATGTACCACCGCCTGATGTCATCCAGAACCAGAGGGTGCCATAACTTTTCCTAATAAGAGACTACAGATCCGAGGCCATACCCAGCCAATTAATTGACACACAGCCCTAAAACACTGATTGATGGAAGGGAGGAAGTGTGAATCTTGGGACACTAGGCACCTGGGTGTCTACTCTAAAGCTGATAATTAAAATAGAGATTTATGTTTAGGGGTGTAACTTGACCAATCACAAGGGACCATGTAATCTAGGGTCCTATAGATACTGTAACCAATGAGACGTCGTACTTGTAGTGACATCAATCACGTGTGGTGTAGAGGGAAGGACGTAGACGCCCACCCGATAAGAGTTATCCAATCCACTTTCGTTATTTACATACACAGATATAGCACCTATACTTAAGTTACCTTTCCCAACCAATTGTATTGCATGATGACTTTTTGAAGAATTAGACGTCAAAGATGACGGATTTTGCCCATAAAAGAGGCTGTTGGACTAATGTTCGGGCAAGTCGAAGTGAGACAGGTTTGGGGAAGTCGGGGTGAGGCAGGTGATCGCGATGCTGCTGATTTCCATTTGCTGATGTATGTATCATTAAACAGACTTCCCTTTGCCAATTTATTGAGTCCTGATTATTGGATCTTGCCGGAGTATGTGAATTCTGCACTCTGTCCTCGCCTGGTGCAGCTATCTTGTATAACTAGTTTTCGAGGGTGAGTGCTGACCAATGGGCACGTCAGTAATTTCCTCTCCTCATCAACATTGCCACGTGGTTTCTCGCTACAAACTCACACACACTGAACTTCACACTTCATTTAACCCCTGCTGTTTTCTCCCGCAAACCTGCATGTACGTCTATGTGTTCTCCCGAGCACCTCCGATTCTGAGACCCTGTCAATTTGCCTGCAAAGCTGGGTCGCAGCAGCCTGCTCTAAGGAACTGGCAGGCATTCTGGCAACAAGTCGTACAAATGGGACTGGTCACTGTAGATGGGTGCCACAACCCAGGATGCGTGGTGGTGGGCATAACCAGCCTCACGGAGAGCCTGGAATCACATCAGGGTCACCAAATTTGTAGGTGAATGACCCAAAGCGTGAACGATAAAAAACAATTCCAAATAGGCCAAATAATTGGTGCACCGTTTGCAAGGAAAACAAAGTTTTATAACTTGCAAAGCATCACATGGTCCCATAGAACAGAACCAACATGGAGCTCAATCCACCCAAATAAGTTCCAGCTTTTATAGCGGATAACCACAAATTAACAGAACTATACATGAAAAAGATCACAACATGATCCTGCAGTCCCCATTGGCTAACACCTATATACAATTCTATTTATCCCCTATAGTGAATTACCCTTTTGGTCAAACATTATCTAAAACACATTCCCCTAAGCATGTGACCTACTGCATCAACATTGTGAAAGCTGGGAGTTGATTGACTACCAGGTACATTGTTACCATAATATATTTCTGTGACAAGTAAATATTCTTGGCCATCACTTGTTGTGCACCTCTCCGTCTGAGCCTGATCAAAGTGTGAATAGCGAGGTCAACTCTACGTGGAAAATACAGTGGGCCTTCTAATTATACCCGACACTGTGGCACGCACACACAGTTCACTGCCCTTGTAGATAAATGTATTGGTATTACCTCTGCTCCTCCCATCCCAAATCATGGTACAGCCCTAGCAAGTCTCCTCCAATATCTCCCTGGGAACCCCCATGTGACAGGTCAGCAACCCTGGGGACTTTGGAGGAGATGGAAGTTCCTCCATTGATGGGCCAGCATGTTTTCGCTCTTGTTTTCCTGACCAGTCTAGTCTTTTCTTGCTCCTCCCCTCCTCCTCATCTGTCCCTGCTGTCTGCACCACTGCGCATTGCAATCACTTGCTTTCTGCTCTTTGGTGAAGATGCTAGATTTCCGTGTTTCCTTGCCTCCCCCATGCCTTGCTCCCTCCTCTGTCTGCTGCCTCCTTCCATCCTGCTTCCTGTTTTCCAGCCCTCTTCTCACTCTTCAGATTACCTGCTGACTCCGCCTCCTGGTTCCCGCAAATCTTGCTATCTCAACTACGGCCCCCTTTTCTACCTGCTCCTTGTCGGCTGCCACTCTCGGCAGCTCACCCCCCCCCCCTTTTTTCCTCCTTGCCTTCCTGCTCTGCTTCCATTCTGGATTTAGTACTTTGCTGTAACATTGGCCTTCACAACTTCTTATCCATGACTACTATGGCTACATATTGTCATTACCGCTAAATGGATCTAAGGAAACTCCTTTTACCTTATCCATACAAAATGTTTTTTTAAGCCATTCGGCTTTTTCCCTTTAACCTACAGCAGATTTTCGGGGGAGGGGGGCTCTTAACCTTGCTGTAGCACTGGCGGGCATAGTGGCTACCTCCTGGGGAAGACCTTATCTCTTCAAGGAGCGCAAGTCCTTCAAAAGGAAGACTACACCAGCAGACTCCGAAGTAGAGGAATTCTCCTTTGCAAAAGACTCAGGTGAGGTTTCTCACGTCGTTGTTGACACCAGTGCCCTTGAATGACGTGATCGGCACCACTCTTATGCTTACATTTTGCTTATTTATTGGTTTCTGGAGCACAGCCCCTGCAGTTCAAATAGGATGACCGCTCCTCGGCTGAGGGCAGTACTAAGCTAAATCTTCACCAGGCCCCTTGACATCACAGAACCCCATGCCATGGTCACATGAATTCAACCTTCAAAAGGTGCATCCCTACTCTTCCTCCCTGGACATAGCATTCCTTTGTCAGCTCCTCCAAGCTCTGCAGCAGCACTCAATTAACTGTTATCGCACAGCGCAGCTGCCTGTGGCCTTTGCAGCATAACTTCTCTTTGGGGGGGATGAAAGGGCAACTCGTCTCTGGATCAACTGGACACAGTCGCAGTGGCACGTTAAGCCTGTTTCTTGTACTTTCACAAACGTATGCTTTAACGTGCCCTAAAATTCAACATGGTGGAACTCCTGCTACCTTAGCCCATGGACCTCGCCTTTTCCACAACACTTCTCGGACTCCATCTCACATGGCTACCTATGTCAACTACCTACTAGTTAAAAACATAACATTGCATACTACTGTTAATTGCAAAATACATCACCCTATATTTAACCTCTGCAACCGCAACATGAATACATTGTTGCTCTTTCTGTATTGCTATATGGTGCGTCTTCTAATATGTGTCAAAGCTAATCTACAATGTATACATGTGCATTCTGTCACACCACCGAGAAATATTAATACTAGGCCACCTGCTAATATGTTTTGCGCAGTCTAAATCTCTTCGTCTTCTTGGAAACTTGCATATGCATCCCAACAGGTACTCAGACCGGACCACCAATCATTATGCTTACTGGATGACTCTCTCGCTGTCAGGACATTCAAAATCTGTCAACGCTGGCATGATCATGGAAGAATCGGATCACCAGTACCTGACCATCCTCTAGGACACCCGTGTCTACACATACTCCCACTTATCTTCACCCCACACACTTCAAGGTGTTCTGAGGCCGTTAAGAACATCTTGCAACACTTCTCAAAGTCCCATGAAAGAATTTGTATTTGTATTTATTGAAATTTATATATCGCTTTTAGCCAAAGCGCTTTACATGAAACAACAGTAATACATTACAAGCAAATTAATTCTTATTCATGAATCATGTGGCAAAGAACAATATACGGAACAATTTAGCATGAACAGTCAGAAAATAAACATAAGCACGGCAGAACAGTTGTTAAAAACAGTAATTGTCAGGCAGGTGACTGGAGTAGGTGGGATTTTAGAGAAGTGTGGAAGGAGGAGTATGAGGTAATGGAGCAGAGAGGGAGAAGGTTCCAGTGGAGTGGAGCAAGAAGTTGGAAGGAACAGAAAAGGGACTGTGCACAAGGTGCGGGTGGGACAGTAAGTAGGAAGTGATCAGCGGAGAGGAGAGAATGAGAGGGTGAGTAGAAGGAGAGGGGGGAGGTAAGGTAGGGTGGGGCAAGTCTGTAGAGAGATTTGAAGACAAGACAGAGGAGTTGACCTTGAGTTGAGAGTGAAAGGAGCGCCAGCCCAGGCAGGAGAGGGAAGAAGAGTTGGAATCATGGTGGGAGAGAATACAGAGAGAATGGATAGATGAATGGCAGATGGATTTGAGGGGGGCTAGGTGTGAGGAAGGGAGGCCGAAGAGGAGAACAGAGCAATAGAAAAGTCGAGAGAAGATTAAAGAAGATATTAGGAGTTTAGTGGCATGGAAGGTAAGGACGTGTTGAATTTTGCGAATGTTATATAGATGGAAGCGACAGGCCCGGGAGGTAAGAGAGATGTGGTGAGTAAAAGAGAGGTTAGTGTCAAAAGTGGAGACCAAGATTGCGGGCGTAGGGGGAGATAGGGAGCTGGGAGCGAGGAAACAGAATGGAAGGAGGAGGAGTAGGAGGAGGGAAGGTATTAGCAGGAAATATTAAAACATCAGTTTTCTCAGTGTTAAGGGTAAGGAAGGGACAGGACATACAGGATTTGATTGAAGTCAGACAACTTGAGAGTTTCTGAAGGGTGTCAGGGGTAAAGGATGAGAAGGAGAGGAAAAGCTGGGTGTCGTCTGCATAGAAGTGGTGAGATACACCAAAGGAAGAGATGATTGGAGCAAGAAGGGGGGTATATAGAGAGAAGAGAAAAGGGCTGAGTATGGAGCCTTGGGGGACACAGTAGTCAAGAGAGTAGGAGGGGGAGATGCAGCCGCCCCAAGAGACCGCAAAGGTGCGGTTGGAAAGATATGAGGTGAACCATTCAAGGACGGAGCCGCTGCAACCAAAGGAGGAGAGAGAGTCAAGAAGTAAAGAGTAATCAACTGGGTCAAAGGCGGCTGAAAGATCAAGGAGAATAAGGACAGAAGAGTGTTTGCTGTAGCGGGCAGTGTGGAGGGAGTTAAGGGGGGGGAAGTGAGAGCAGTTTCAGTGGAGTGGTGGGGGTGGAACCCCGAGTGAGTAGGCGGGAGGAGAGAGAGGTTGGTGATGCGAGCTGAAAGTTGCGGGTACACAAGGCGTTCGAGGAGATTGGATAGGAAGGGTAGGAGAGAATTAATTAATGAATGCTGAGAGTGCCTGAGCACAGTATGCTGTCTTGCATTCACAGTGCTACCACCCCCTGCAAGAAATCCATAGATTTCACTACAGTCCGGTCCACCTGCGAAAGGCTCTTGGCGCAGGAGTGTCACAGAGGGGTCATCAAACCCGCTGCATACTCAGGAACATTACACCAGAGCCTGTATTACAGAAACTTGGCACTGTTAAGTGCCATTTCGCAATATTTTTGCAAGAGGGCAGAAAGTGCTCAGGTGTGTTTGGAGTAGGGCCATTTTCACTTCAAGCAGTATTTTGTTCGCAACGGGGCAGAATTTCAGTAATGTGACATTGCTAATCCACCGGATCACGCTTAAGCATGGCAGGAACATATCTGTCTCAGGGCGTGCATCTATTTTGCTCTGCATACAATGCACACCTGTTGAGCACATTGTGAATATAATCCACCTGCCTGTTCCTTCGATGGGCACAGCATACTTCTTGTTGTCTGCCGCGCTCTCTGAGAATGGCCATATTTGTGAGCTCTCGGTCGCTCTGGGCCTGTGTTCCTTTTCATTAAAAGCAGCCCTGCAGCAATCCGAGCAAAGAAAACAGCGTATTACATTTATTATTGCCCCAAAGGCACCGGATAGACAGGAATGCATTGAAAGACCGTCAGCCATTTGAGGCGGGGAGCCGTAACAAATGTGTTTCATCTCCTGAATAGAACATTGTTATTTACAAAAGGAAATCATTTCACCCACCTGTTCTTGGGAATGGACGTGTCAGACACGGATGCGCTGTGTACAGTCTGGCGCCGCCGCCCGCCCCCGGGCCCCGCCGGCTCATTATGCCGTATACGTGGACGGTGACTGCCAGACGCCGCTCTTCTTTTGAACCCAGCAAAATTCGAATAGGTTTTGCAGCCACGCAGGTAAACAAGGAATGCCTCAGCTGTTTTGTTAAGGTGGTCAAATACACAGAATAGAATTTAAAGGTGTACTAATAATTTGTTCGATTCCGTGGTACTAATTCATCATCCGTTTAAGGACGAACGATAAAGTCGGCACTGTCATCTTGTTAGCTGCCCAGTTCCCTGCAACAGGCACATTAACCTGCTCTCTGGTTTCTGCCTGACCCTCTGGATGAGCACACTTTGTTCGCTTCTGTTTAATTCCTTTTCATATGCATTGCACGTCTTCCAGCACGACTCATCCGGGACCTTATCTTTGTTATGATCTGGTAGGCAGCTGAGTGGGTATCTGCACATACTGCAGATATCTTTATACCAATACAGTACCTGTGCGTGACTTTATCAATCTCAGCTGAGCGTGCTGTTCTACTGCACATGCGCAATACAATGTCCCTCTTCGAGCCTCCTCACACAGGTGGTGCCTTTTAATTTTCCTCTTAGGGAAACGCCTAGAGAAAAAGCACGTTCACCGCGTGTGGCGCAGGACCAAAATCACACAGCCATTGCACAAGCAGAAGGCAGAAGCCCACCACAGATGCACACTGTCTGTCCATGGTGTGGTGCAGGTAGTATTGTGTCTCTGATAGTAGTACTTCTCATGTGCGCCCCAGGACCACTTCAGACATGCCCAATCTGTCTGCACTGTGGCTGCGTGGATGCACATGCAAGCGTGTGACGTTCGCAAAGAATTACGTTTCGTCAGCATTAATGGGCACTCCGTTTTTTTAAGCCATGGAACTCTGGTTCTGACAAGTGACACTTTGGACCCTCCTAATCGGTTTGATTTTGGGTATTATGATGGCTCTTCTGGGCTAATTAATCAAGGACCTCGAGTTCCAGGGCTTAAATCGAGGGTGCACGCAGATGGACGGAGCCCACCCACCTTTTTCAGAGGGTGGACTCAGTCCCCCTAGTTAAAATGAGAAACGTTAAAAGGCGTCCTTGATCGAACCCACGTCCTGATGAAAAATAACAAACAACTAAAGATGAACATCCCTTTTCGGTACTGCATGTTCCAGGGAAAACATTTGTATTGGTTCTTGGAGTTTAAAACATGCACACCGTTTAACGTTTTGAAAAACACTATTAGAACAAAATATGATCTATTGGTTGTGTGTGTGTGTTGATGTTATGAAAGGAAAATGCTGTTCGTTCTGCACAATTTGGGTGGATATTTCATCTTGATATGCTAATTTCTGGCCACGTCACATCCCATCGCGTTTGTTGATGAGTACCCCCCTTTTATTTTTAGGACTTGACCCCTTGGTTAAGCTATCAAAGAACTAGAACCCCCTGCAACTGGACTGTGCTTTAGCCGTGATAATCATGGGTCAAGTCCTAAAAATAAAAGTGGGGGTCTCATCAACAAACGCAATGGGATGTGACGTCAGCAGCAATTAGCATGCCAAGGTGAAATATGCACATTTTATGAAATTGGCTTTTTATAACCAACCAAATTGCAGAGAACGAATGGCATTCGCCTTTCAGAAAATTAACACGCACACAAATCCAAGAGAGGATATTTTCTTCTAATAGTGTTTTTGAAAAGGATAAAAGTGCATGTTTTATACTCCAAGAACCAATACAAATGTTTTTCCGTGGAACTTGCAGTAACGAAATGGGACATTCCACATTTAATTGTTTGTAATTTTTCAGGGGTTATATATTGCAGTGGTGAAGTGTCCGTCCTGCAAACCTGACAACTGCAGTTCGATGACCGAGGTTGGCTTTAATTCATAAACTCAAAGAAGACATTCACATGTTTTCATTTTAAATGTTCTTGATTGCAGGTTCTTTGGCATTTGCCCGTGGTTCAAACTGTGACTATGACCATGCGCCCTGTTTATGTGGCTGTTGAGGAGAGGGATACTACAATAGCCATTAAATACACCCTATGCAATATGTGCTGAGCTTTCCATAAACAAGGCTGTGACTACTGAAAATGCAGTGGAGGTCATGTTCCTTTGGGGGTGTAACGTGGATGAATGGCGTAAAAGCCTTGGCTTTAAAGCCTCTCATTTACCTCATGCACCATCTGCAAGCATTTGTATGGGGGAGACGAGGGTCCGAACGCAACCTGCCTTTCCGCCGCCTCCTTCCTCTCTGCCATACAAATGCTCCAGCATTTGCGCCTGCATAGATTGTCATGCCGGCGCAAATGCTGGGGTTCCGCCTGCTTTATGCACAGCATGCGGACCCCATAGGGATATGTTGTTCATGCTCCCTGGCATGCAAGCATGGCAGGGAGCGTGTACAATCGAAATAAAACCCTCCCTGACATTCAAGCATGTCAGGGAGGGTTTCATTAAAATTGGCAACACTGCTTAGCATGCGGGCATGGCAAAAGGCACTCCCAATGAAAAGTAAACTCTACTGGCATGCCAGGCAGCATTTACTCACTTTGGTCTGCAGAGTGCAAATGTAAAGGGCATTAGGCAGCCTACACACTTGTACGCCACTGTGCATTAGCACCTGGACCATTCCAAGTACCAGGTGGGATTACCCATAAACAATATCAGGCCCAAAAAACCGGACAGACTCAATGAATATGGCAAAATGCTACTTTGTAATCAGCTCAATGAAGTAGGGAAACCTGGTGAGCAAACAGATTGCAGCTCACACACTCTCAAATACATTTCCGCTAAACAAAAGCTTTATACCTCAGTGTCTGTCAGCTATGTCATCCTTAGTGGCAAACAGCAAAAACCTATCGGACGCAGGGATTTGTTAGGGGAGCATATGAACCTAGTCTTTCGTTTCGGTATTATTAAAATCATTGGCTGCCCCTTATCTGGTAGGCACGCCTTGAACTACCTCTAACTGCATATAATGCAGATAAAAGCAGAATAAAAGCAGTGGATTGGCTTTTGCAACAATGTATAGTTCATCATTACATAGACCCTCATGAATGGTTGGCATTGTCCTTCAACCTTGGACATTCGGCTCGTTAGCAGCACGTAAGCGACACGAAACCCAGGTGCAGGGAACAAGGTCAGACAGCTGCCCACTTGGCCAATTAGCCTAGCATCTCTCATCAGTTAGGCCGTAAGCCAAGGCTTCTTCTTTGTAGTTGACCTTTCTGACTGTTCTCTTCCTCTGAACTTTAAAGGGAGTGAAGGTACATTGCTATCTTCGTCTGGAGCTTAATGAATAGGCCTTGTTTTCTGGTCTTGCACCACGTATGAGGAGACCGCGATTTAGTCCATCCTGACCTTCTATTTAGTGCTATTTGATTCAATTATACCGGGTTCTATTACTCCTTTTGGCCTCTGGAGACATTTGGTTGCTCGGTCTTGCAAATGCTTTCTGCATATTTGATTGTTTAATACTTGGCACTTGCAAATGTTCCCTCCTTTGCTTAACCTAAAAGAAATATGTTATGCATATATAACTTATCCTCTTCAACTCCTTTTGTGCCTTGCAGTTTGTTCTTGGTACAGCATTCTTGACCCCAAGCTAAATAAATACTCTTTGTTCTTTGTACAAAGCTGTATTCCAGTGCCTGTCAGCTCTGCAGCCTTGGCGTCTCTCCTTCAGGCTTCTTGCTTACTATTTATACAGAGTCGACATCAAATTTCTCATCATGGCTGCTTTACCCGTGTTATTTTTCTACTGCAGCAAGCTTCTATATGTCTCATCTACCTCGCCTTTCTGTGTATATACATCAACTGCATCTCTTCTTACTTATTTTGTTTTTAATTTTAGTTTTTTTAAATTTGATTTGGCCGAATTTAATCAACCTTTCAAAATACAATCAAAACATATCATGATACAACATTCATAAAATATTTCTTAAATTAATTCATCATTACATTTAACATAAGAATGAAAAATAAGTACTGATAAGTACTGTCGGCCGATCGGCGGGTCCTGCTGCTCCTCCTGCCTACGCCTTGCTCATTGGATTCACCCTCATGGACTTGCTTTGGCTGTAGCCACGCCCCCTGCCTGACGTGCCTTCAAATCCAAGCCACCGCGCGTACCACCGCAAGTACTCGTAAGTATTGTCAGCTGTCCACTGAGCAGCGGTGTTGCGGTCTTGCTATGGCACTCTGCTCTTTTTTCTCATCTTGTAACACCCTTGTGTGTCGTTACATTTACCCGGACACTGGTGACTCCTTGGCAACGTGCTACCCGTACTGTTGGCGTGACATTCACCTCATAACCTACCGGCTCCTTGCTCTATTCCCCCCCCTGTGCTCTGGAGCCTTGAGCCTCGAGTTTCACCATCCTGCGGTTTTCTTGTCGCTCTGAAACTGCTTTGAAGCCGTTGGCTACATCGAGCCCCTGTACTAACTTACTGATCTACTGGCACTTTGTTGATACTACTCTTTCTCGGGGCTGGAGTCACAAGCCTTGCAGTGCCGCGGCTCTCTGCTGGTCTAAAGCGACCAGTGGTACCAACAAAAACTTCATTTAGGGGGCGGGGGGAGAAACAAGGGGAAAAAAAGGGCCCATTATATCTTGAGTTTTTTTAAACCAAAACTTAGATGATAACTTTGTATCCCGCAAACAGTTGCTAAACAATTCAAACAAATTAAATGTGCTCTTGATTAGCTATCTGTACTATTGCAAATATGTTCAGGTTAACCTCGGGAATGCCTCATCCCCCTCCGTGATATGCCCCCCGCTTCCCTGTACACATACGCCCTGGTTTCCAAATTTCTGCAATTGCTCGATGTCCTCTGGTCCAGGGTCTTCCAAATACGAGTCTCTGTTCTACATCCTTGACCCCTCTCATTCAAGAGACTACCAAGTCAAACAATACTCACTTGAATCCTTCTGCGAACTGCATGTGTGACAGAACTATGCAAGAGTGTTATGAGATCCAACCCTCCCCTTTTGATGACGAGCTTTTCATACTCCATGCATTGTTCCTGAGTCATTACTTAACCCATTATATGAATCAAAATCACTACCCCATCCACCTCTTTATTCAGAGGTTCTAAAAGGTCTAAACAGTGGATCTCTAACCTCTGCCTTTTATAATATCGAGTCAGCTGAGGAAAAAAAAAGAATGACAACAATAAAAAAACTGATAAAACAACTCCTAGTCCCTCTTCTAATTTTCCAATTGCCCAATCAATGCAAAATCTCCCCTCTGGAAATTGTGTTGCTTCTTTCCCGCTAGCAAAAAAAGTCACACTGAACGAACTCGCTGAATCGAGGCTGTCTAATTCACCTGAAATGATCCGACTGATTGCCCAAATGACATCATTTCCTACCCGGATTCTGCTCTATCAACCAACTCTGATGTTCCATCATTTTCAAACCTACCCCTCTTCCTTCTTTTGGTTTTCCTACATTCTCTAACCTTGCTGTGGAACCTGCCCTCACGGCCATAAACACTTCGATATTTTCAATTACCAAACTTTTTGAACTCCTAGATTCCCATGCTTGTTCCCAGGAACTATTACTAAAGAACTTAATTAGTAAAATTGATTAGCTGGCAATAAACTTCCTGGCATATTTGAAAGTTGAACTCAGCACTAAAAGTGTTATTCTTTCCCCTGCGAGTGACATCACGCCTGAGGATTCGGCACCTGAAAATGAGACCCAAATCCCAATCCCTTCGATCCCTAGTTCCCCTGAGACCCTCCCTGCCTCGGAGGTGGAAATATGTTTTGAGCCTGAATCAACGCTCATACCTCCCCCAGAAAACAGCCCAGTGTATGAGATATGAGATTTTTAATCGCCCCTTACGCCCAAGAGACGAAAACGCAAAAAACATAATAAGTCAAAATTATCACAAACTTCGAATACTAATGCAGATCCATCATCGGAAAATCTGCAACCAAAAAAAAAACAAAGAATCAAGCTCTGAATAAAAAAAAACACTAGCTGCTTCTAAAGCTAAAAAGTTTGTAGATAATATTTCCTTACCTCCCAAGCAAAATTTGCCTCCCATTGTCCCTTCAGTACAAGAGATCCCTGCTCATTCTTCGAAAGATCTCATTCTCGGCCTCGAGCTGCCATCGGCAGGTGTGATGTCTCTCAAAGGTAAGAAGCTTGTTTCAATATTACCTTGCATTCAGCCTGTATTACCTCTAAGTGATGATCTTATGAATGTATCGGTTTATTCAAATAATAACATATCTGTCTTGGAAACGGTTCACCAAAGTCTCCACCAAGATCGAGTAAGAGCAACATCCCAAAATCCAACTTTCTGCATTGTACTAGATCATGACTCAAATCCATTCACGACCCTTGAACAAAAAAGAAAAAACTGGTAAAGAAAGCTCATTTTCCTAAAGACTCTCCTATGAAAGCCTAAGATCCTAAAGTTCCTAACAAATCCTTCCCTTTACCATCCTCAGAATTGTAAATGTTGAAGATCCCCCCCCCAACCTACCACCTCCTGGTGACCCGTCCGATTCCACTTCCCCAGATGAAGACGTCTTACAAGAGGAAGAATGGCTTCCTTAAGTTCTATCAAATGAAATACTGAGGCTCACTATGATTGATAGACTCTTTTCTGATCCCTTCCCAAATAGGACTACGATATTAACAATATTTCATTCCATCCCACAGCTAAAACACATTAACTCAGAGGATATCGATGGAGTTTCCTATCCTATCCCAGCTCATCAAGAGATTGTTGACGTTAAAATACCATCTCTAATCGTAAAAAATGATGTCTGGGATCAACGTCAGTTATTATTTGAAAAAGGCCTCTTACTTGAACCTATATCTCCTCCGACCCCTAATCCTGACCATCATCAATTCCCAGGATCAAAAAACCAATTTCCCTCTCAATCTTTTCCGAATGACTCATGCACCAACTGTAATCCAGGCACCAAAATCCAACCGCCTCCGCAACAATCTAAATGGGTGTGGGTTTCCACTGCTAGATCCCTTGAAAAGGAGAATTGCTAGCAAAATAAGGTACCTCAACACCAATGCACTCTTATTTCTTGGAATACTCGTGGGTTCTCCCATCTACTGAATTCTAAATCACTTTTACTCAATAATTATGATGTCATTTTGTTACAAGAAACATGAATGTCCAGCACTCCTCTTTGGCCGGATCACCAACTTGTAGCAATAAATGCTTCCAAACCCACAAAGGGAAGACCAGCAGCTGGCCTCCTTATAGCGGTAAGAACTGACTTTCAGCTATCTATTAACGTATGGGAAAGCCCAGACTCTGGTATCCAACCAGTCTTAATTCCGACTGCCAACAAAGATCATCCTTTTTTCCCAAGATTGCAATCATAAATATATATTGGAACCCAGCATCTGTGACTTCTCCCAAATTTGCTGATAAAATTGAGCCAATTCTTGATCAAATTCTTCTTGAACCAGATATAACCAACACAATAATTGCTGGCTATTTTAACATGAATCTGATACAGCCTTCTGAAAAACCAAGTAAGTCAAGACCAGGTGAATGGTTATCCCTAATGAAAACCAGAAATTTTACAATATTAAATGTTACATTCCCTAACGATGTACTACCAAAACCAACTTGGTTGAGAGGTAATCTTCAGTCTATTCTAGACTATGTTTTTCTCTCTAATAATTTGACTGAAACAATAATGAACTTCCAAATTATTCAAACCACATTGAGTGATCACAACTTGGTGGTAACTTCTTGGAGACCACATTGTAAACAAAATTCTGAATATTATAGGGCGCCAATTGAAATTAACAACGCAAGGACAAGAATTCGGTGGACCCCCTTTCGCATAAATTACTTATGAGAACTCTTGCATAAAAAACAAGAGGAGGTGGACCATATACATTATAATGATCTAATTCAGATCATTGTCCAATCGAGTACACAATATGGCAAACCGAGTTTTGCTCACAAACATAGATGGAACCCTGATATAACTACACTCAGAGCAAAACTAAGGCGCGATTTAAGACTACTATCTTCATAAGATAATAAAACTCTAAAACAAAAAATAAAAAATAATACAGAAATCAAATTAAGCAAATAATAGCGACAACAAAACAAAAGCATGCTGAATCAATGCTAAATGCCCTTCTCTCCAAAAAAGCGGGAGAAATATGAAAAATAATAAATAGATCAGAAACAACAGCTGAAAAATCTATTCTACTAAATTCCATTGACCAACTGACCTGGGCAATCTTTTATTTAAACCTCAAGAAGCTCTTGTTGCTAAGAATCAAAGTGGTCTTGACACCAAATCGTTAGAGTTTGACGCACTGGATATAATTATCATAATCAAGAACTTGAATAATTCACGTGCGCCTGGACCTGACATGATAACAAATGCCATATTAAAGGAAAACCCAGAAGCTTGGGCTGATGTTTTATACTTGATTTTTAAAAATGACATAAATCAAAATAAATTTCCTCCATCATGGCAGAAGGCAATCATAATCCCGATTTTTAAATCTGGGGATAGATCTCCCCCAACTAACTATCGCCATATAGCACTTTTAGACGTGCCGGGAAAAATCTTAGCAAGACTTGTGGTTCGAGACTTCACAAAATGGCTCCATGAGCAGGATTTAATGGATCCCTATCAATCTAGTTTTGTACCAGGTATAGGCACATCATTAAACATAATTATTATTGCCATACTCAAAGCCCAAGCCATTCGAATGAAACAACCTATATATCCTGCTCTAGTCGATTTCAAACAAGCGTTTGACTCTCTCTCACTCCTTGCTATGGGAAACACTTTTAAATGCCAATTGCCCTGCTTATATTTTTAATCTGATTTTATTGTTTTACTCAAGCACGAGTATAAGAGTCAAACTTACAACCGACAGTCTCTTGTCAAACACAATACAAACAAATACTGGGCTAAAACAGGGGTGTCCGTTCGCCTCAATTCTTTTTAACTTTTATATTAGTGACTTTTTTAAAGAATTGATGGTAGTCCAGTCTTTCTCGCCATGTTTAGGATCCCTAACTATACCTTATCTAATATACGCAGATGATATGGTTCTTTTGATAAAACTCCTATAGGTCTTCAAAGGAAATTGGGTGTGTTAGCGCAATACGCAGAACTAAACAAACTTGAAATCAACACCAAAAAAATGAAAATTTTAATTATTCAGCCCTCTCCCAAAAAAAACAAAGTCAAATTCAACTGGTTTATCACCAATTATCCACTTGACATAATACATCAGTATAAATATCTTGGAGTCAACATCAATTCGAATATAGCGAACATCCCTTACAAAGACGAAATCACTAATAGAATGAAACTTCTATCAATTCAAGCAAAAGCCCTACAAAGGAAGTATGGTCGGTTTTCTCTAATACCTGCGCGCATGCTTTATTTACAGAAAGCTGTTCCCTTAATAACACATGGAAGTCATACCAAAATTATGAACAAAAAAGTAAACTGGGATTACATTGAAGGTTTATATTGGAAAGCAATACTGCCGGTCCCTCTAAGTTACCCAATAGCCATAATTCGCTATGAACTCGGGTTGTCTTCCTTATCCGTGGTGGTCACTTGGGCAATGTTAGCATTTTATCGGAAAACCCTTCTTACTGCAGATAATGCTAAAAATGTATTTCCGGCTGTAAGAGACATGATGAAATCTATAAGTAATAATCCTATTTCCTCTTGGGTAGAAGAATGTAAAAAGGCTCTTTTGAATGCAGATATTTCCTTTAATGATCTTGCTCAATTTTCAGACAAAGCTAAACTCAAGTTACTTAGATATGATTGGATTGTTAATAGGGAAAATGTCTCCAATATTCAGCCTTTAAAGCGAGTCCTTTTATTGTGAAAGCATTGAATGACATTCCGAAATACATCTCAGCATTCCCAGATAGATCGTATGCGGACATCTTTTTACGATTTAGGCTAAATTTATTGTCAACCAAGTTCAAACTTGCACAATATGCCAAAAAACCAACGTTAAGTACTTCCTGTAGATTCTGTAAAATATTTGTTAATGAGGAATCCATCTTTCACTTAATCTCGGAATGTCCTTCTCTGCTCGAATTAAGGATAAAACATTTTTTTAATTTTTTTAAATATAGAGTATTACTTACCAAAGACCAATTATGGTATGAGATATTCAACACATCAAAAGTCTCACTAATTATAGCTACTGTTCACTATCTTAATGAATTGAATCTATCGAAAAATTAATATTGTCATAGCTCAAATTGAAATGAAGATCTTTTCATTTAAGCACTTTTAATTCTTTTTGTATCAAATTAAGGTTTTATCATGAGTTATGAGGTTTTGAACAAATGTGTTGAATTTATGAAAATGTGTGATAATGAAAATGTATGTTTTAATGTATTTGATTATCTAAAAAAATGTAAGCTTGATGTGAAAAATTGAAAAAGTTGAATTTCAACTAAAACAATTCGAAAAAAAAAGAATGAAAAACACAAAACAAACAAATCCCATAAGAAGAGAAAAAAAAGACAAACTCACATATATATACTAAACAACCAAAATAAAATGATCAATTAACAATTAACCTTGGGTTCCCTGGTATCTGCCATTGACAGTTATAGTTTATAGTGCCACATTCTCTTCTAAATGTAGGCTGTGTAGAAAATTAATAGCAGCAAGTTGTATTGCCATGTTGTTACAACCCAATAAAGCTGCCCTGCATTCAGTTTGCAATATATTCACAATGTCTTGTGAATACAAGTTCTCTTTTAGATCTTAACATTGGACACTCTTTGATCAGGTGAACAAGAGTCTCAGGGATTGTATCAACTTTACAGAAACAACATGAATTTTGATCAGCACGCACAAGCCGGCGCCTTGCTTTTATGTCACTTGTGACCCACAGGTTAAAGCAAAGGCGTAGTATGCCATTGCGATGTGTAGGTGAAGGGCATTGTATCAAATATGGTGCCAGAATGGCCACCTTTTTTGGTGGAAAGCGGGCCATGTCACCATCACGAAAGGTTAGACAAAGGTCGCAAGTGTTTATCCAATCGGTTTGCTGGATCTTCAATTTTGCTTTATCGGGATTGGACAACAGCAAGTCGATAGTTATACCAGCTTTAGCTAGAGTATGATAGACTTTGTCTAACCAAGTATTTACAAATGCATGTTTAGCTGTAAAGAGCCTCATTCCAAGTATGGAGGTAGCCATGGAGCAATTAGCTCCATGGCTGCCTCCCATACCGGTACCGACTATGGTTTGGTTCAATGGGGACTTACCGGTCCATTCCGACCCTGGAGGGACCGGTAAGTCCCCATTGAAAAAAACAATCCCCATTCCCATTTCAGCCCCCATAGGGCTCAATGGGAATGGGGAAGTAGCTAATAACAGTACAGCAGTTTGCGGTACCGTTATTAGCTCTCTGGTCCCTTAGCGGCTCCCTTTATCCCTTTGCACCCAACTCGGAATGAGGCCCAGAGTGTGAAAGGATTTTCAACAATACATTTTCCTTTGTGGACAGCAGGCATTTCCTAAATAAACAACACAGACGGCAGCTGTAATGCACCTGGAGTGAAAGCAATCCCAGCTCATATCTCAACCATGGTATCTGTGTACATTGGGGCAGGTGGAGCACTGAACGCCAGAATCTGGCTTCCCGTTGAATGAATTTAAATGGGGACTCAGTTGGCATGGATTCTAGGCCATAAAGCAATATTGGAACAATTGGGCCAGAAATGCCACGCCGGCAAGATTGAAAATTTGCCATATTTATACATAATAATTCAGGCTTGAGATATGGCTGAGATTAACTTGGTCTTCACCCGATCTAACTTGCCTTGTGCTTTCAACTTCCATTCAAAGATCATGCCCAAATAGCAGTAATTTGGTACTACCCCAATCGGGGTAGAGCCAATGGTCCAAACAAATTACAGGGGCCCTAAGCGTCTAGGAAAGTATTGTACAATCTGTGTTTTTGTTGGAATAATTGATAGTTCATTCAGATGAACATATTGATATGATATGATGGGTTATTTATAATGCGCTTAATACCCAGAGGTTTCTAAGCGCGGACCCAGGGATCGAAACTGTGGTGCTCCGTATCGTCTTGCTTCCAAGGCGAGCACCTTGCCTACTGAGCTATCCTCCCGAGACAATATTCTTGGAACGCATCAAGTAAGCGCTGTAATCCAACCTGAGTCCTAGAAATTAAGACCAAGTTGTCAGCATACATAAGTGATTGTATTTGATGGTTATTCAGTTCGGGGGAATCTGAGATGACCTTTGACAGAGGCTCTTTAACATAATGTATATAATAGTTGAAGACTGCAGAGGCCAGCGAGCACCCTTGCTTTAGTCCCTGAAATGTGGGAATTTTTTCTGACAGAAGTCCATCCAAGGTAATTCGGGTTCTGACAGATGTTGCATAGTGTAATGAATGAATAATGTCTTGCAGAGCAGTCGGACAATTGTCTCTTTTTAACTTATTCATTAGTAGAAGGCGGCTGACTGAATCGAATGCTGCGTTTAAATCAATAAACGTGAAAAAGACCTGTTGCTTAGTCTCCTGACATTGGGCTTTAATGGCATTTAGGGTCAATAGGTTGATGTTCATTCCCATTCCTGCCATGAACCCTGTCTGGTTGGCGTCGCTAAAATGGCAGGTTCCTGTCCAGCTGTCAAATTCACGAAGTACCAGCCTGGTAAAGATCTTACCTGGGGCATCTAGTAGCGCTATTGGGCGGTAATTCGCTGGGACAGTTCGATCACCTTTTTTGAATATAGGAATGATTATGGAGGACTTCCATGACAACGGGATGATGCGTGTACGTAATATGTCATGAAATATTCTTGACAATATATGGGCCCATATCTGTGGAGATGTTTTGAACATTTTATTAGATAGTCCATCTGGACCTTCTGCCCTAGAGGAATTGATCTTTTGTATGATGTCATAAATTGTTTCATAGGAAGCTTCCACCTGCCAGGTTGATATGGAAATTGGTTCATAGATGCATTCAGCATACTTTGGGTCAGCATATAGCATTGAAAAATGTTTAACCCACACTTGCTCCGACACTCCATTAAGTTGAGCATCTGCCTGTTGATGGTAAGTGTGATTATTTAGCAAATACCACATTCCAGAGGAATGTTTGTTACGCATTGCGTGAGCCATGGCTTCGCTGTCTTGCTGAAATAGGATTGACTTTCGGCTACGGAACCAATTTTTATATTTGCATTTAGCAGCTTTTAATTCCACCCACTTGAATACTGACGTTGAAGTTAGAATTTGCTTTTTGGTCATCCTGAATTCAGCTCTTTTTTTGAGATATTAGAGTCAAAGGCATGTGGATGTCTGATGATGTTACACTGGGGAATTGTGACTATTTGAGAAAAGGAGTGTAACAAGTCTATATACTAATTTCTGTCGAGTATCTTCGATTTATCAGTAACCAGATGCTCAAACTGGTTCAATGTACTCAGGCTCCATCTGAGTCGTGTGCGTGAACTATTGACTCCCAGATTATCATTATAATAGGTATCTCTTCATTTTGGCATCGAGACCAAATTAAGCTGAAGGATCAACAAGCTATGATCACTGTTTGGGTGATCTTTGATGGTTAATAGTTCAATCCTTTGAAATAGTTTAAAATTGACATAAATGTAGTTGATTATACTAGTGGATGAATCGCGATGCCATGTATAATGGGCTGGGAAGTCACCCTGAACTGAGCCAATCACCATGTAATAATTTCGCTTGTGCACAAGTGCTATCCACCTAGACACTGCTTGGCTTTGTGGCCTATGCTTCCAACAATCTAGATTTAAACCTCCCAGTAAGATGGTATGTATAATTGAGTTGTCTAATACAATAAGCTGGAACATGTCGCAAAGGCCAGCAAAAAAGATTTCATCAGGCATGCTAACAACATTTCTGTATATGTTAATCAATGCAAAGACTTTCTCACCATGGATAATCTTAACTAGCTGTATATGTATTTCCATGGTAGCCCATGGCACAATGGAAAGACCTGCTTTAATGTTTATAGCAAGAAGAAGTCCCGAAGATGGTCTACCTCCCGTAGGGATAGCTGGAATTAAAGACAATTCATAGTTTTCCCAGAGTGGGGGTTTGGTTAGCCAAGTCTCTTGCAACACTATGATGTGGTGGGGTTCACAAATCTCGCTAAATGAGGTAGATAGATGGCTTTGACCCCTAGAATTCCTGCTGACAACACCTAATTTTATTGGGGTATTGCATGTTAATGGTTATTGATGTGAGCTCTCAGACACCCAATTCTCTCTGGTTTCACAATGAGTTCGTTGATAGATCTTGGGCATTGTGGTGGATGGTTTAGATTTCAGTAAGGCATTCTCCCGGTCCTCCGCTAGCAGGAATCCCATATCAAATGGGAGCATTTTTCTGCGCCATATTGAGTGCCACACCACTCCTGAGGGAATCCAGAGTCTGACTGTAGAGAGTGGTGAATCAGTTAAAAATTCAATTTAATCTATGTCTAACGTAGAAATGTTACATAGATCATCAATTTCACCAAATATGTTCAGGACACTTTGCCGATTTAGGTCATACACAGGATGGTCTCCCTCTCTGCATTTTAGAATCAATGTATGAAACTTTGCACGTTGTGAATGTAAATGTCATGAGGGCAACCGGATTTCAGATGTCCATTTTGGAGTGGTCGGAGTACCAATGAGTTCAGATGACCATGCATTCCTTTGCGTCTGGACATCCCTGGAATTGACTGAATGTGTAAATTGAGAAAAGCCAGACAAATTACTCGGGGACACATTAGCTGGACATGGAGGCTGGCCAACTATTTGAGAAAATGTCTTTGCAAGATTAATGGCTAAGTATTCGTCCACTCTTTTTTTAAGTTCATCAGTAATAGTCTGAGGCACGGTGGTATCCAATAATTGAGGCTGTTACGATGGAGGGTCAAAGGATACCGATTTGGCTGAGTCAAAGGAGCGATTTTCAGTTGTAATGGCACTAGTATGTCCGGGGACCCAGATTTTGCTGATATTTGGCGATCAGTGTTCAAAATTGACTTGCCACACGCAGACGCAATAGGAGATGTATTTGGTTCATGAAAAGGAATTTTCTGTGCCTCACGCAATGAGTGGACCAATTGTGAAAGTGGAGAAAGTGTCGCAATTGACTTTGGGTTGACACAGGTACTAGAGGTTGGTAGTGAGGACTGGTAGTTTACACCCATTGTCTTGTGTTGCTCTGGTTCACCAGGGGCAGTAACAGTAGATTGATGTGCTACAGGCAAAGTTACTGGCTTGCCAAGTGCTTTAAAAAAGGTGTTGAGAGTACTTTTTGAGTTTTTCATTCCAATCATATTTATTGTTTTTTTTATCAGGATAGCAGATTTTATTTTGTTATTGTTGAGTTTGGGCTTTCTGGATTTGAGTTGTTGTAGATGATTTTGCCCATCAACACAACGGGTTGCAAATTTGGCGTCTCAACAGGTCGAGGGGGAGCTTCATCACACAAGATCGAAATTGGTAACAGAGAAGTAGTTTTCTCCTCATGAGACGCCACAGAGCCTATTATGCCCGAGATTGGCGGAAGAGGGCAGGGAGCCAAAACAACGGGAGTCGCCACCGGTGGGAATTGGGTCGGTATTTGTGCATTAGACAAGTTTTTATTACCGGCATCTGAGTGTCTTGAGATCAAGATGACAGACTCATCAGGTGAAACATTGCTTTGAAAGGCTTTAGACAATTGTTGTGAAGACAGCCATTTCATCAATTCTTCAAATTGGAGAGCTTGACAAGTGACTTTAGAGTCTAATGATTCAAAAAGTTTACACAAACTAGACACAGCTGTATTAATTGCTGTGAGAGCTGGTGGAATCATTAATATGGTTTGCGCTGAATTGTCAGTTGGATAAGGGTTATTAGGACGTGGAGTTGGCAGTGCAAAGGACTTAAGCATAAGCAATTCATTCACATGAGGAGAGTTACAAGTTGCAGAGGTAGCACTAGATATGCATTCAACACCTGTAGGGGAAAGATCAGACTCCCGTGTGCTGGCATGAATTGAGCGTGCAACTGAATCTGATAACAGTTGGGGAAATGCGTTTGGAGAAATAGTGAACTTCGAAGTATGCACAATATGACAATTTTTAGTTGATTCCATCATGGTCATATCCGATATCGGTTGAGTGTTAACTCGCCTCAAGGGCATACATTGGGATGCATTAACTTTTCCGATTGTCAAAGGGAAGGCGTGAGTACCTCGCATGAAGAAATAGTAACAGGAGACAGAGGCGACGAGCCACATCTGCTACTTTGAAGATTGAATGAAAATCTTGTTTGCTTATTAGCAGACCGTGGAGTGACAGACGTGGCAGAAAAGAAAGTTTGAGGTAACAAGGCAGAATCTAGTAATGATGGGTGTGTTTAATAGGTTGGATTGAGTTGCTAGCGACAACGGCACAATGGGAGGCATGTTAGTTGTTAGCTTATAAGAGGTATAAGCGGTCATTAGTGAAAGATAAAGTTACAAAAACAGGCGACAGTATAATGCTCAACAAGTATACTCTGAGGTAGAATCAAACGATAAAAAACGCTTGTACAAGAGACCAAAGCAAATATAAATTTTGCAGCCTGTCTCAACTGAAAAGAAAATGTAATTTTAGTGCATAATCACAATATTCCAATTGTTAAATGAGTTAAGTTCTACTGTGGCTCCGTGGCTGCGCGGCTAAGCAGCCAAGCGGTACTTAACTCAGTACTTGCCCGAGATGCGTGCGTGCGATGCGCTTGTGTTCTTTTCAAATACCAAATCCAATGAATGGGCCAGAAAGCAGGCCAATCCCAATGTGGCGGAGGCGTGCCAACTTAGTAATGCCAATCAGGCTATGGAAAAAACAAAGTGGTGTCAGCAAATTTTCGAGCAAATGTTCGAACATCGCTCGTGCAGGACAAGGCGCAGTGTGCACAATCAATCACCTGATATGATCACCTCCACAACTCTTCCCCACCACGGGAGAGCACGGAGCTTCAGCAAATGCAAACAGCAGACTTGAGCAGCAACAAACACAGCGGCCAAGCGGTACTTAACTCGGTACTCGCCCGAGATGCGCGTGCGATGCGCGTGTGTTTTTTTCAAATACCAAATCAAATGAATGGACCAGAAAATAGGCCAATCCCAATGCGGCGGAGTTGGGCCAACTTAGTAATGTCAATCAGGCTATGGAAAAAAACAAAGTGGTGTCAGCAAATGTTCGAGCGTCGCTCGTGCAGGAAAAGGCACAGCGTGCACAATCAGTCACCTGATATGATCACTTCCAGAACTCTTTTCCGCCATGGGAGAGCACAGAGCTTCAGGAAATGCAAACAGCGGACTTGAGCAGCAACAAACACCGCGGCCAAGCAGTAATTAACTTGGTACTTGCCCGAGATGCACGTGCGCGATGCGCGTCTGTTCTTTTCAAATACCAAATCCAATGAATGGGCCAGAAAACAGGCCAATCCCAATGCGGCGGAGGCGGGCCAATTTAGTAATATCAATCAGGCTGATATGATCACTTCCACAACTCTTCTCCGCCACGGGAGAGCACGGAGCTTAAGCAAATGCAAACAGCGGACTCAAGCAGCAACAAATGAAGGGGCCCCTGAGGGACCCTCGGATGTGGAAACAAGGCACAGTCACCACACACAAATAGATAAGCCAGACACAAGGTTCTGTTCCCAAAACCTAGGCTTTATTGCAATACAAAATAGTCCCACTTGGCCAAGTGGTCCCACGCCCCGCGAAGTGTGTCTAACAGACCTCGGGGACGCAAGAGAGTGCGAGACGTACATCAGTTACATATATACAAACGGAGCATCTTACAATCAGTAATGACACATTTGATACCTCCCCCAATTCATTTCCCTTTGAATTAGAGCGATGATTGACCAGTGTGACAAATATGACACGTTAGACCACCATATTTAGTAACAGTTTGCAATCTCCAGTTTTACAGACACCATTCTTTGTTTTCGAGAACAGAGCGTTTCTGTTTTTCATGAGCAAGCTGCGCGTAGGAGACTGGCACATACCAGGCCTCACTATCTCTAAGTTTCGATTCTCGCTCTAGAAGTCAGCCCGCTCTCCGGGGCCTCACTGGGCTCAGAAAGGGGGGCCGTAAGGAAAATCATAATTCAACTCTTTAAATGCTAGTTTCGTACATTGCTATTCTTTCTGGAGACTCGCATTCGTATACTGTTTAAATGCCTTGCTCCCTGTCTTCAAGGATACGTGAGGGAGGGAATCGGGCATTCCTGTCTGGCTCTCCAGTGTAATGTTTCAACATGTTTCTTAGCCTTGGACCATTGAAGCAAAATAATATCTACAGCAAAGCAGTTTTACATGAGGCAAAGTGGCAACGTTAGAGAGAGCAGAGAGAGAAAACAAAATGGCGATTCTGGTCATCTTAAAATGGCTTCACTCTAGTTAAACTAATAGCTACGTAATAACTAATGACTAATGAATATATATTCTTACACTGTAAATGAGGCGGTTGGTCTTCGGCCAACCAATTATCATTCATTTCCGGACCCTCAAGGGGTGCTTAGTTTTTCTGGACTGACAAACCCTCCTCTTAGCCGTAAGCCAAACATCTCATCCATACATTACATCCTCCTCCGACAAGTATTGGATTAGATTCGGAATCGGATTCAAATTCGGACTCATGTGCACTTGTTGTCTCCTCGTTATTATTATCAATATCAATTGCCATGAATTCTTTAATGGTTTCAGATTCGCTACTATGGCGAGTGCTTGGTTTAGTAATGGTTTTTCGTTTCATCATTTGTACACACTCTTCGCTAATTTCAGTACATATTATGGGGAGACAATGTATGCAACAACAACATGTCACGAATATTCCTAGGATTGCTACTAGGATTGCAAATAGTTTCCATCCCCAGGATCGCAACACTTCCCAGAACCAGGAGCTTATGTTGATTGCCAACCGCCTTCAGGGGGGGGGGGAGAGATCGGAACTTAACACATGCAATTTTCTTATCGCCTCAAAAAATCGTGGGGGAGGAGTCCCTTACAAATACGCAGCACGCTGATCCCACGATTTTGCAAACACCGCCACGATCAACTAAGATTATATCAAGGGCCATTCTATTTTGTAGTGACATTAATCTAATTCCTTTTTCTTCAAGAGTCATATTATATAATATATCAGTGGTTCCATTTATTGTTTCTTCTAATATCCTAGACAGTCGTCTTATGTTATAAGAGTTTATCGCCTGGCCCCAAATGGTATGAATGATTTTGCTATGTCCTCTACAATCAACCCGTCTTCAATATTACGGCGAGGTCGTGACCTAGTCAATTTGATTATGTCTGATGTTTTTAAAAGAAACACCCCAGGGAACAGAAATCCCAAATAACACATACCGCCCCCGGTCCTAGGTAACCAAGGATATGCTTTTTCTCCACATATGAAATACACAGGATCTCCCACATATATTGCTTCCACTTCTTTATCAAGGAATGCTATATTCCTGCATCTAGTAAATGCTCCTACCTGGAAAGAACCCTTTTTCTTTATACAGAATGGGACATAATGAGGGTTATAATTCACTGTATATGAAGGGGGTTCTGCATCCTTATTCCCATGTGGGTTCATGTGGAACGTGATCACAGAAGTTTTATAAGGTACAGACAATCTATCCTGTGGCATTATTGCTGGAGTAATTAATCATCTTTTTTGGAACATGGATCAACCCACCGTTTTCATAATCACTTCCTCGAATTCATTCATATTTGTTTTATCTAGTTGACCAGTTTCACTTTCGTTCCATTTCCCATAATATAGGGCACTCAGAGAAGCGTAACATGCAGAAGGTAAGGGCAGGGGCTGTACATACCATCCTATTCCCTGACCACCATGCTGCGGCAGCTGGGCACAAACCCAACAATTATTTTTTCTTAGGATTGAGTGTGTCATATTCATTATTTTTTTTTTTAAATCAATTTTATTGAGTTTTCATGTGAACAAATGACACATCGAAATTAAACAACTGTAGGCGCAAGCCTGAAAAAACACACAAAATGGAGTCATAGATCTCTGCCGTTTTACCCCCTCCCAGCCCCCCCGCCTCTTATCACAGTATGTGGATTCAGCTGGTCCGCCAAAGAGTGTCTCCGGGCAGCTCCCACCGGGCTCATTAAGTCGGTGGTAGGCCGACTATCTGGGATTAGTCATCAGATGTTCTGGGCTCAGATGGGTTTTGTGGGGCTGGGTCGCCCCCCTATGGGGGCATCAGATTTCTTCCCCTTCGTTGCCAAACGCCTCCATAAACTGTAGCCACTCAGATTCTGTGCGTGAGCTCGAGCCCTGGATTGCTTCCGTTAGCTTTTCCATGTAGTAGATGTCCTTAGCCACTGCCACCCATTCTCTCTTACTGGGGAGGGCAGCTCTTTTCCAGGTTCTGGCTCGCGCGGCTCTGGCCGCCAACAACAGGGAGTGTGTCAGGTCTGGAAGCTTTTCCCAATGTTCATCTTTTTGTTGTAATCCAAATATTAGTTACATGGGATCTAGTGGGTAGGGCCCCTCTCCTGCCTCCCTCAGCCAGCTGAGGACCTCCGTCCAGAATGCTTGGACCCTATCGCATGTCCACCAACAGCAATGTGTTGTTCCCATATCCTTCCCTATGTTTTTCTTCCATTGGGGACAAGGTATAGGAAATCACATGGACTGGGCTTTCCGTTGTGGAAATGTTCATCATGGACAAAAGTACTTCAAGCGGGTGCTTTTCCTCTAGGTACCATAACACTGTTATGGTCAACACTGGGGCTAATATACTCATTATGCACATTACTATGGTTAGACCCAACATACAATTCTTTCGACCATGTCCCTTTTTCACCTTATTATGTACTACGTTTAACTCGCTATCAGCAATGGTGCAAGAGGAGGCATTTGCTGGTTCCGCCATTTCTTCTCTCGTCCTTCTTCTGCTGTGCTCGTCGTGAATATTGTTTGTTCTTGTGCTTCTCCGGATGTTGAAATAGTTCAATCAACGTCTACAATCTTTTTATGCCAGTTTTCTGTCTGCCTGGATTGCCTATTCATTTGGCAAGGCCTCCGTGTATTTTGCACATCGCTCTACAATTTCAGAGCAACTTCCTTTGTACCACGTGCGCCCCGCTTGTTCACTCGGGTTCCTGACACATGGATTTGGCACCGAGGAGTTGCGTTTTGTGAGCTGTCTAATTTGCACAACTCTTACGTCACCCTCCTCTAGGCCTCCGGTTCCACTTCATCTGAAAATAGGAACCGGAGGCAAGAAATTCACCAAGATATGAAAAATGTGATCACTCCTTCTTTCTGCTCCGCAGGTTGTACCGATTTGCTCCTGGTACCGTATGATCAACAAATAGTGCTGGTGCACTTCCGGTCTCGAGCTTGGAGTCAGCCTGGGGCACAATGGCAGATGATGATGGGTGCCCAGGCGACAATGCAGGCTGTGGTGCAACAGAAGATGGTGGGCGCCACAGAGGTATGCGCTTGATGTCGGCCAGCAGAGATGCAGAATCTGCTGGACAACTTTGAAGCACTCTTTGCTCTTCCTTTTTTATGGCAATCTCATCAGGCTTTGTTTCAGGTTCAGGCAGTTTCTGTGGCAAGGGACTGGCAATGGCATTTTTCGTTTCTGGAACCGCTGCTATCTCTTTCTGGTCTTTGTCCCGATCAGTTGACGTGTCGAATGGCGATGGGACTTTCTTGGCGTGCGTGGCATGAATCCATGCCTTGCGTCCATCCACGCGTAATGCTGTGTGCATGGTTAAAAGTACCTTTGTGGGCCCACGCCACCTGGGTGCCAGCGATGTTTTCCGCTCATAGTTTCTGATTAGCACCCAGGTTCCTAGCTCCAATGCATGTCCTGGGCCAGTATACCGCACTGGTAATGCCTCCTGCACCTGCTGATGAATCAAACGCAGTTTTTTACTAACAAATTACAATAAATGCTGAGTACAGGGTATTCTACCTCGCACATTTTCTTAGGCTGAGGTGCGCACCACACATTCGCCGGTCTCCCCATTATAATCTCATAGGGGGAGAGCCCAGTTCTGGCCTGCACTGACGTTCACATGCACAGTAACGCTAATGGTAATGTATCTACCCAGCTTAATTTGCTATCTGCACAGATCTTATTTTGGATTTCAGAATTCCATTATGGCGTTCTATAAGACTGGCCAAACTCGGATGTCTCGAACAATGGAATCGCTTATCGATCTGCAATCCTGCACAAATCTGCATTATCACTGCACCTACAAAGTGCGGACCATTGTCCGACCATATGACACGGGGCAGACCAAAGCGAGAGAAATATTCTTTTAGCATTACCTTTGCCGTACTCATGGCTGTGCAATCTTTCAAGGGATATGCTTCTACCCATTTTCTAAATGCACATATGATCACCAGAACGTATTTCAGATTGTGGCATCTCTCCATCTCTATAAAGTCAAAGTGAATCACTTCGAATGGCATAGAGGGAGGTCCAAAACGTACTGTTGGAGTCACTGTTCCTTTTCCCACATTATGCTGTAGGCACGTGATGCAGTTCTGCACCAGCCTCTCGGCATTCTTTTTTATGAGTGGATTTTCCCAGACTGTGGCTAAATGTTGGACTATTTTCTTCGCACAGATGTGTGTGGGACTATGAGCTATTGTAACCATTGCATTTACATACGTATTTGGCAACATCCAATTCCCATTTTTTTGTCCACCCAGCAACCCTCCAAATCCAGTTCTGCAGAGCCCTTGGCTCATGCCTGTATTTCGTCTGCGGTAGCTTCCGCCTGTATTCCTTTAACAGTCACAATTCCATTTTCTATCATACAGGGCACTTCCTCCGATTGTACTGTCAACATTTTTGTACTCAAAGCAGTAGCAGTCTGTTTCACAATCTTTTCTGCAAATGCGTTTCCTTCTCCCACTTTACATGTCACTTTTTTATGCGCCTCGCATTTCACTATTGCCAGGTGCTTTGGACACGTAAGTGCAGACAGTAATCGCGCAATCAGAGGGCCAGGTTGAATTCTAGCCCCATGGGATGTTAAGAAACCTCTCTCGGTCCATAATCAGCCAAAATTATGAACTACGCCAAAGGCGTACTGGCTATCAGCATAGATATTTATGCTCAAGTTCTCTGGAATTTCACAAGCTCTTGTTAAAGCAATTATCTTTGCTGCTTGGGTGGAGTTATAAGGAATTCTTTTACTCTCCACAACACTTTTTAATGTAGTAACAGCATATGCGGCACTTGATGTGCCGTCAGGTAGTTTAAAACAGGAGCCATCACAAAACAGTTCCCCCATCTGGTTCTTTTAGTGGTGAGTCACTCAAATCAATTCTCCCTTTGTTTCTTCCTCAGTAACCATTAGGCAATCATGGGGAAGCAATTCAGTCCCACCACTATTTTCCCCGGGCATTGGCATTAATTCTGCTGGACCAAAGCTCTACACCTCATAATTTGGATGTTGGGCGTGAACAATACAATTTCATATCTAATCAATCTAGCAGAGGTGTGGTGTTGCGTCTGTGTTCTATTGAGTAGAACATCTATGGCATGTGGCCCCATCAAAATTAAGGTGTGCCCCAAAACCATCCCGTCTGTTTGTTTCACTGACGCAGCAGCTGCTGCAACAGCTCGCAAACATCGTGGTAGTGCGCGCGCTACAGGGCCAGTGCAGAAGAAAAATAGCTGCACGGCCTATTTCTTCCACCTTGTTCCTGTGTTAAGACAGACAACACGCATCCTTCATTCTCATGCACAAATAGCCTAAAAACCTTATCATAATTCGGTGTGCCCAAAACTGGAGCAGAACTCAAAATGGTTTTTAGCGAATCAAATGCTTTCTGACATTCTTCATTCCACTGCAAAGGCATCACAGCATCCTTCTTTAATTCCACCATTGGTTTCACAATCAAAGCAAAGTTCATAACCCATTGACGACAATAAGAAGCCATCCCTATTATCGCTCTCACACCTTTCTGTGTTGGTGGAATAGGCTTACCAGAAATACTCTTTATTCTCTCTGGTGTTAATCTTCTTCCTTCCTTTGAGAGCAGGTAACCCAAATAAGCTACTTCTTTCTGACAGTACTGGAATTTCTTTAGGCTTGCTTTACGGCCATGCGTGGCTAGATGAGACAATAATAGAACAGTACCTTCTTTACATATCTCCTCCGTGTCAGCAGCGATTAGTAAATCATCAATGTATTGTAACAATACACAGTCTGCTGGTAATTCTAACATGTCCAACTGCTCTTTCAACACTCTACTGTATATGCTCGGACTTTCAGTATAGCCTTGTGGAATGCGTGTGAATGTGAATAATCGTCCTCCTAAAGTGAAGGCAAATAAATACCTGCTTTCTTTGTGTACTGGAATGCTGAAGAAAGCGTTTTTCAAATCAATAACACTAAAGTATTCTGCCGAAGCAGGGATCACTGTCAAGATCGTAGTGACGTCTGGCATTAACGGGAATTGGGGATCTACCACTTTGTTCAGTGCATGGAGATCAATTATGAAACAGTACGGTACCTCATTACCCCATTTCTTGTACACGGGAAGAATGGGGCTGTTACATACACTACCTGTAACCTCTTCAATCACTCCCAATTTCACCAAATCAGAAACAATACTTTCAATCCTTTTTCTCCTTCTGCTGACATTTCATATTGCGGAATATGCGGTAGCGTTATTCCTTCTTTCAATGTAATTTTTACTGGCTCTATTTTCAAACATCCCACATCATTGTCATTCACGGCCCAAATGCAAGTTGGCACTGTACTCAATTCCCCTGTTAAGGGTTCCGTCATAAATTCAGAAGTCGGCATAGTCTGGGGAGAAATAGTCAAAAATACCCCATCTGGTATACAATGGATAACTGCGCTTAGTTTTTTCAATAGATTCAATCCTAAAAGATTCTCCCCACAATGCTCTGTTAAAAGAAATGGACAATGTTCAGAAAAGAACCCTATTGTCACTGCCACTGATTTAGACTCGGGGTTTATTACTGGGGTACCTGCAAACCCTACTGAGATATTTTGTCGCCCTGATAGAGGTATGTCTGGAACCAAGTGATGATCTATCGAGCACTTTTGTGCCCCCTTATCTACAAGGAATCTATGCTCATCATTCCCGATTTTCATCTCTACGTAGGGTCCTTTCTGGTTCACGGGAATTGACACTGGTTCCGACCCCTGTCCTGGGCTGTCCTATTGGGGTAACAACACGTCATCCGATGTGTAGTCACCACTGTTATTATAGTATGCACCTGTCTGGTTATCAAAAATGTTCCCCCCTCTCCCTCTATTTCCCATTTGTGCACCTTGCTGATTTTGACTCTGAATAGTTTGATTCAGAGCCTGGGCTTGATTCTGTGCACCATTCCCTTGATTATTCTGATGCTGCTGCATATGATTTCTGTTGTGACCATTTGTTCCCATGTGCCCTCTGTGAGGCCTTCTCTGATTATATCCGCCTCTATTTTGCAAATGCGGACATTGTGCCCGCCAGTGTCCTTCCTCTCTGCAGTACGCACATTGATTTAATCCCAAAGGCCCTCCATGCATATTCAAATTTCCCCTACTCTGTGCATTTCCCCTTCCCCTGTGGTGTCCTGCAATCTGCTGGACTAACACCCGTACTATCGTACGCAGAGCTTCTATTCTTATTTGCAAAGGATACTGATTACATATATCATTTATCTCCCCTACCGAAGTCCTCGGGCTTGACATCCATCTCATCGTTTCCTGCACACAAACCTGCAATCTTTGTCTATCACCTATCTGTCCGGGTGGCGGCAAGGATTTCTGCATATACAGTCTTGACGCTCTCTTCCTGCCCCTCTCAATATTCCTTCTCCCATTCCCCGGTGTGGCGAGTACTTCAGAACACTCTTCACCCAATTCATTCTTTATTTCAAACAGTCGCTTCACATGCTCTTCTATTTCATCATCTTTCCCTCTACAACGGGCTAATGCATTTAAATCCAACAATCGTTGCGGTGGTAACTTCCCAATTAACTTTTTCCATTGTCCTGACAAATATTCCCACATGCATTCCAACAATACCTGTCTTTCGTAGTTGCTTCTGAAGTCATATAGGGACGCTAGCGTGGATCCCTCATCATTATCGTCTATGTACATTTCCGCCTGTTCTTGCAGCTCACGCTTTCTCTCCTTACTGATCGCGCTGAGAGTTACTCTCGTACATTCATTCTGCTCAATTCCACTCATCCGAGGGGCAGTCGGGACAGTGATACCCTCTTGATCACGAGGTGCAGAGGGGGCAGTGAGAGTGGGATCCGTCTGTTGGGGCTGTGGCAATTGCGAAACACTCGGGTCTGGCTGGCTAGTGGGCAGTGCAGTGTCTGATGCAATCTGTGGTTGTGCTGGTATTGGGAGGGGCTGAGCAACGGGAGAGGGTTGAGCGACGGCTACTGCCGTAGTCTTTTTAGTTTCACTCCTCGGGCCCTGTTTTGTTTCAGTTAAGATTCTGTTTATTAATTCGTCCGATGAGTGTAGCTCTCTTTGTGGATATATTTTTTCTATGTTTAATTCAACATGCCGTCTCGCTTTTCTCAAGCTATTACTCCACTCCTCCTCCTCCTTCTCCTCAGCTTTCTCTGTCTTTGACTTATACCTGCGCGCATGTTTCTCTCTACTTCTAAATCGGGGCATTGCTTCTTTCCTCCAGTCCCTAAGGATATCAAGTGCTCCAGGGCGTGCTCTTTTACTCATCAACACCTTTTCCAGGTTTTCTATACGTTCCATCTCAAAAGTCCCATCCCTCGGCCACTGAAGATTTTCCTGTTTTCTGGTTTGCTTATGCCAAGTTTCACAAAACATTATCGCTCCCATACCATACTTTATGTACATATCATAAGCCGGCATTCCTCCCGGAGGTGCTTCCTGGCCAGTTTCCAAAGATTGTTCCCCGCAGCGGATAAATCCCGCTAAGGTGGACAATACCCCAGGCATGTTTTAACCTTACCCTTGGCTAATCAAACTTACTCTGGGTCTTTGATTTTGAAAAATCAACTCTCAACCAATATCAGAATCACTTACGAATCGGGGCACGACTCATTTGATCAATCAATTTGTCTTTTCAAGACACAATTCGTCCGTATACTGACTCAACCAATGACGTCGTGTCTGCGTATCTTGGCTCTGCCTCGTTTCGGGACCCTCGCCTCCTTGTTCACTGGCCAAGGACGTCGATCAGGGATCAGCTGTGTGCAGATCTGCAAAGGAGTCTCTCATCGCTTTCGCTGGGGCGCCCCGAACACCTCTTGATCCCGACTCGATCGCTCCCGTGCTCGCCGTTCTTACCGCCTTCCTTATTTTGCAACGTACACGATGGAACAAGTTGGGGAGGGTCCCTATTCGGGCGCCATCTTGAAGGGGCCCCTGAGGGACTCTCGGATGTGGAAACAGTGCACAGTCAACACACACGAATAGATACGCCAGACACGAGGTTCTGTTGCCAAAATCAAGGGTTTATTGCAATACAAAATAGTCCCAGTTAGCCAAGTGGTCCCACGCCCCGCGACGTGTGTCTAACAGACCTCGGGGGACGCAAGAGAGTGTGAGACTTACATCAGTTGCATATATACAAACAGAGCATCTTACAATCAGTAATGACACATTTGATGCCACCCCCAATTCATTTCCCTTTGAATTAGAGGCGATGATTGACCAGTGTGACAAATATGACACCTTAGACCACTATATTTAGTAACAGTTTGCAATCTCCAGTTTTACAGACACCATTCTTTGTTTGCGAGAACACAGCGTTTCTGTTTTTCATGGGCAAGCTGCGCATAGGAGACTGGCACATACCAGGCCTCACTATCTCTAAGTTTCAATTCTCGCTCTAGAAGTCAGCCCGCTCTCCGGGGCCTCACTGGGCTCAGAAAGGGCGGCCGTAAAGAAAATCATAATTCAACTCTTTAAATGCTAGTTTCGTACATTGCTATTCTTTCAGGAGACTCGCTGGCATTCGTATACTGATTAAATGCCTTGCTCCCTGTCTTCAAGGATACATGAAGGAGGGAATCTGGCATTCCTGTCTGGCTCTCCAGTGTAATGTTTCAACATGTTTCTTAGCCTTGGACCATTGAAGCGAAATCATATCTACAGCAAAGCAGTTTTACATGAGGCAAAGTGGCAACGTTAGAGAAAGCAGAGAAAGAAAACAAAATGGCGATTCTGGTCATCTTAAAATGGCTTCACTCTAGTTAAACTAATAGCTACGTAATAACTAATGACTAATGAATATATATTCTTACACTGTAAATGAGGCGGTTGGTCTTCGGCCAACCAATTATCATTCATTTCCGGACCCTCAAGGGATGCTTAGTTTTTCTGGACTGACAAACCCTCCTCTTAGCCGTAAGCCAAACATCTCATCCATACATTACATCCTCCTCCGACAAGTATTGGATTAGATTCGGAATCGGATTCAAATTCGGACTCATGTGCACTTGTTGTCTCCTCGTTATTATTATCAATATCAATTGCCATGAATTCTTTAATGGTTTCAGATTCGCTACTATGGCGAGTGCTTGGTTTAGTAATGGTTTTTCGTTTCATCATTTGTACACACTCTTCGCTAATTTCAGTACATATTATGGGGAGACAATGTATGCAACAACAACATGTCACGAATATTCCTAGGATTGCAAATAGTTTCCATCCCCAGGATCGCAACACTTCCCAGAACCAGGAGCTTATGTTGATTGCCAACCGCCTTCAGGGGGGGGGGGAGATCGGAACTTAACACATGCAATTTTCTTATCGCCTCAAAAAATCGTGGGGGAGGAGTCCCTTACAAATACGCAGCACGCTGATCCCACGATTTTGCAAACACCACCACGATCAACTAAGATTATATCAAGGGCCATTCTATTTTGTAGTGACATTAATCTAATTCCTTTTTCTTCAAGAGTCATATTATATAATATATCAGTGGTTCCATTTATTGTTTCTTCTAATATCCTAGACAGTCGTCTTATGTTATAAGAGTTTATCGCCTGGCCCCAAATGGTATGAATGATTTTGCTATGTCCTCTACAATCAACCGTCTTCAATATTACGGCGAGGTCGTGACCTAGTCAATTTGATTATGTCTGATGTTTTTAAAAGAAACACCCCAACCAATTATCATTAATTTCCGGACCCTCAAGGGGTTCTTAGTTTTTCTGGACTGACACAAACAACGCGGCCAAGCAGTACTTAACTCGGTAATTGGCCGAGATTACTTATCTTCTCAGTGTATATGATTTCTTCTTACTCGCATAAATGTTCACTTTGCTACTTCAATTACATCTTCTTTCTTTAAGTATTCGAAAATCGTTTCATTGTGTCCTTGTGTCTTCTCTTCATGACATCACTTTACTCTTGTCAGATTTCAGTTATAACTCTTCTATTTTTAATGGTGTCTGCAGGCATCCTTGCACCACGTCAGTTCGATGATACATTCAATACGGTTGTCTGAGCGCATAACGCCTCTTATATATATATATTAGTTGTGGTATTGGGATGATACCTGGTGTCAGGCACAGTGTCTTATTGTTGTTCTTTCAATATGACTGAGGTGAGGGGGCAGTCTCTATAGATGACATGTGCATCTGCCTCTCTACACCACCTTTTCCCCTTTACATTTGCAGCCTGCAGTGCAAATGATGAAATGTGGTGGCTGTGAGCCACCTGCATTAAAGTGTTAACGTCACAACTCCCCTCTGTCAAATTACGCATTTGAAGAAAAGGAGCATCGGTCCCTTCTTTGCATACTGATGTATCTCTGGTTTTATTTTTTTATTTTCCCCCGAATTCCTATCACAGTTATAGTTCCTCATATTTCCTCATGGAGTGATTAACAAATGGCCAAGATGAGGGAGTTGATTGTATGTGCGAACATTTGATTTTGGTCATCCTATACAACTGCTCATTTGGTAGTAAATGCTTCTTTCGCAAACATTGTACAGTTCAAGAAACAGCAAAAGTGGTGCCAAAATACTGTACCAGGTGACTCCTGTCATTTGTGAGGGCGTAGGGGTAGCTAGCCATGAGCTGAGCCACCAAAGTCACCAAAGCACCCTATCCTGACACTAGCACCTGCACCCTCTTTAACCTTAATGGGGAAGTAGACGGTATTGAGCTTGTGAGCCACTAAGGTGGTCTTGAAGAGACAGAGGATGGCACCAGGCCGTCTCTCCATACCATGTGTATTTTCCTTCATCCAAACTGGCACACAGATATTGGCTCTGATTTTCCAGTTCTAGTGGCTCTATTCATTTGCTATTCCCTCGCTCAATTAATGTGTAGAGAAAGGCATATAGCAAAAAATCTTCTTGTGGCCAAAGTTCTTAGGCCTCTAACCGGTTCCTGTAACTTCTGCAACAAAGTGGTGGAGAACCATTAGTTGAGCCACCAAATAAAATAGAATCTTGCTAGTGGTGACCTCTGTGATCACAATGGTGCGTCGGCTGTACAAGGCACCAGTGCAATCTAAAACTCGCACATATAATGGCGGCACAATGCCAGTTCAGTGTACCATATGTACTTCCCCAGGCCACACTGGCACCCAGTTGTTGGGACTCATTTCTGAGGTCAGAATCATTTATGCCTGTAACACTGTATGTGTTCTGAGGTTGGGTTCCTTAATCCTGAAATGACGTACCAGAATTCAGTCGTGCCTCATTTGCCTACAGCGGTACCGTCAGCTTTTCCTTAATCCCACATCCCCTGATTCGAGATCATGGTTACTGCAATACTTTCTCAAACAGTTTATATGGGCGAGTTTTAAGGATGGACTGACGTGTAATTTGGGTCACCCTGATTTGGCATGTTTCAAAAGCATGGGCTTCAGCAAGAATTTGGTTGTGGCCAAAGTACTATGTGCTCTAGCTGCAGGTGGCTCCTGCCAAGTCCAAAAACATAGGGATGGAAAGCCCTGAATTGAGCATGAGGATCAGAGAATGGTGTGGTGAATGAGTGGGCTGTTCAAGTCTGGAATTCTGTGGTGTGCCCTAAATGCTGGGACGAGATGGCCGGTCTCAGCTTTGTATATTTTATCCAACTCTCTTCTCATGTGCTGTAGTGCACATGTATTCCACCAAATCCTAACTATTGCATTAATGAATCCAGCACTTTCAAAACTCATATGCCATTGCTCTTACAGTAACATTCTCCTTTACTTGGGCTACACTTTAGATATTTGTGCTAGATAATAGATGTGCTGCTCTGGGAAGGCCATGAGAGCACTGTGTAGCAGATAAAGTTGATCTTGTTGCAAAACCATGGGATAAAGGTCAGCAAATGGTGTCATCTACCATAATACTGGGTTCTCAGATGAAAGTGAAGGACAACAAGTCAGTAACTGGACTTTTGAGAATATTCCTCTGTGTCTCTTAGGAGGTGGTGCAGGATCACATTCAAGATTATGTGATGGGCTGTCACTATCTTCTGGCTCAATCTCTCTTGGTGCTTACAGAGCTTCCTCGCATTCAAGGCTTTTGCCTGTGCACTGTTGAGTAGGCCACTGTATAACCATTCCTCATTATAACTCTTTACGCTTCCATTTCCCCCTTTGCGCATTATGTTTGGGTGGTAACCAGAACTCTGGTAATTTCTTTTGTTACAACAATGCTGTATTCTGGCTTCTCAGGCCATGCCCCATGATCTGCAATGTCAATAAAGAAAACTGGGTAGCCAACACAAAGCACTGGATGGAGATAAGGACGACTTGGAGGAGGTCTTGTTCACAGACTAAACTATCCATGTGCCATCAAGTCATTCAAATAGACATACAAATTATGTTTTTCAAAATCCTGCATTTGATCTGCTGAGAGCAAAGGCAAGCACTGGCATTTTGAGCCCTTCCATATTGCCACACTTGGAGAGTGGAATTTTAGACATTGATGAGACAGTACAATACATAACTCAGGAATCCCAACACAGAAGCCCTGCGCCTGGGAAAGTAAGCACTCCACCTCATGCAAGCAAATAGTGTAGTTTTAAGAGTTCCTGTATGATGGTGTACCAAATACTGCAATCCATTCAAATGACAAGAAGGTATAGAGTGAATATCACTCTTAATTTTTATTAGAAAAAAGAAGCAATTCAGAAAGACTGCTCTGAGACCACTCCGAGCGGTGTTTCTAAATCAAACTGTCATGCCCCTGTTGCAGATGAGTGCATGCAGCAGGAGCTGACAGGCAGGGGCAGACCGGAAAACAGAAGGCATGGCTGAATTGAATAAGTGTGTATTTTTGTGTGTTTCTGAGTATGTGGGTATGTTGAGGGAGAATGTAGCATGGGTGGGACAGGGGATAAGTTATGTTTAGGGATATTTGACTGGGGTCCAGGGGGTGTGTTTGTGTCATGGAAGGGAGGGGGTCGGGTGAATATGTGTGTGTGTGTCTGTTAGTGTGTGTGTGTCTGTGATCAGGGGGTTTAGGGTGATGTAAATTGTTGTGAAGGGGGATGGGGAAGGAGCACAGGGAGGTTTGGGGGTGAAGCTCCCCATTTAAAGGTGAGAGGGCAGGGGATTGGGGCAAATGCAGGGTTTGGTGGAGGTGAAACCCAGTCAAAAAGTGATATATGGCAAATAGTGAGAACCACACCAAATCAGTTGGAAAAAAGGTACTTTTGGTGTGCAGTCTTCAATATTCGACAATATCACATAAAGACAAGACAAGAGACACCCCCTAATGTTAGGGTATCACCTTCATTACAAGTTTCCCAGTATCCCGGCTGTAAAATAGAGGGAAACTGCCCTAGCGTTACTGGCGCCTAATATCCTGGTATTACCAGGATATTCTAGGTGCCAGCAATGGCAGGACATCCCCATTCCATGGAGGATGTCTTTTGTACCTTTAAGCTTTAAATACTTCCAAAACAATGGCTTGTGAAATTGTCATTCATAAACGTGCAAAAAAACCTTTAACTTTTATTCAAAAAGCAAACGTTTTTTGTGTGAAATGAGCAGACCATAAAATATGCTTGCCCAAGGCCTACAACATCTGGTCTGCTCTCTCCTGTCTACCACCCCTTCCACTCAAATGGCCTACTTAAGAAGAACGATCAAGTAATGACCTAAATGATGCCACCAGCACGCAAGAAGGAAAACCTCACAGAAGAGAGCACAGTAATGCAAGAGATATTATATGATTTGACCTGGATCACTGTATAGTCTACTGGCAAAGCCAGGATACAAGCATGAACACTTTGGTTCCACAGTCTTTTATTCATCTTTTGGACTAATAGTTTATGCTCATCTTTGGAGTGGATTGCCTAGGTTTTAGAACACCCCATCTGAACAAACCAATTTCTAGACCTTCAACATACACATAACATTTTAGGTTTTTATATCAACCCCTATCTGGTGCAGGAACATTGCTGATAATAGCACCTCTTATGCTGCAAAACCAAGCACATATGCAGGTAGGTATATAAACTTCAGATATAGGAAAGGTTCACCCAGCCTTTCTGGAATGTGCTGTTCTAATCTGTCATATGAACACATATCTCTGCAATGAGTGCTTAACACACTGAGATAACCTCTTTATTATTATTATTACTATTATTATTAATATGGAATTTATTGAGCACCTACCTAGCTTCGAGATGCAACAGAGAGCTTTACAGAGGTATACAACAATACAGATACAACTGAAAAGCGCTCCAGTATGTAACAACAGAACAGATGTATAGCGTGGGGGTAAGCTACAGAGGCACACAGAGGAGGGGCACAGCTGAACCGGGTGGTGGGGAGTTGAGGGACAGGTGGTGTCTAGCGAGTCAGGTGTCGCAAGGGGCGATGTGATGGACTAGGTGTTTAGGAGTAGAGACTCCTTGAACAGGTGGGTCTTGAGTTCTTTTCTGACTTGTAGGAGCATGGGGGGCGAGTCTGATGCTGACAGGGAGGAGGTTCTATAGTCTTGGGGCGTAGGCAGAGAAGGCTTGTTTTCTGCTACTTTCCTTTTTGCAGCAGTGGATTTCAAGTCTGCACGTGTTTTGGCTTCTGGTGGTGCGCTGTCTGCCAGAGATGCTGAGTTTCTCTCTGAGGTAGATGGGTGACTTGAGGGCGACTGCCTTATAGATGATGCAGCAAGGCTTGAAGGTGATTTATGCATGCCGTGGGAGCCAGTAAAGGTCAACGAGAGCCAGGGGGATGTGGTTGTCTTTTTTACCAGGAACCCATTGTACAGCACTTTCCTACTCCAAGTATCTGCTATGAAGGTCACTGCTGCTAACCTTAGAGCTGCCCGGGACATGCATGTTCCCTTCCTCCATGACCACTAACATATCTTCGATACTGTGTCTTCCTTTAGCCAACGTGCTGTGCCCTGGTACTTCAAATCAAGTCATTCTCTAAATGCACTTCAATCTTTTAGCTAACTTGTGTGCATTTCACCGTGCATGCACAGCCAAGACATTTAACAACAAGGTCCGAAGATCCAAAAGCGGTTGGGAGCAGTGAGACCTCCACTTCACCCTTTGTTGTCAATCACTTACCACTGATATGGAGACAAAGCCTCAGCAATATCATTCTCCCTGCAAAGTTGATGCTCTTCTTTAGACAGTAAAACCATTGCACTTAACAGTTACATAACCCGAGGCAGCCTATGGTTGGCGGTCCCCAGAGGGTAGAAGAAACCCTGAAACCAATAATATATGAAAAGTGCGGGGGAGAAGAATAACCCCTACGGGACAGTAAGTGAGACATTATCATAAACATAGGGTATGGGACCCTTGCAAGACAAGATCATATCTGGCTTCAAGAGTACCCACTCTTCTTCGTGACAGTGCTTGGAGGTAATGCAACCCAGGGCTGTCACATAAGAAAGGAGAAGATACAGAGGACTGTGGGAATGAGATACCCGGAAGCAGTGCTTGGCAGGAGAGTGAGCCAAGTGTACATGTTAGATCATGAGACTATAAAGAGAGCTGTGAGAATCAGATGTATGAATATAGCACTTGGCTGGTTGTGTTTGGGACTAAGCGACCTGAGAGAAAAGGGAATCGGCTCCAACAGCCAGGGTCAAGGACCTACCAGAGTTTGGAAAAACATCTAAAATCCTTCTCTTCATCATAGTGCCTGGTAGAAGGAAACCAGGACTAGCAACAAGGGTGGGGGCCCACTGTAGCTTGAAGGAGCATCCAGGCCACTCTTCGTCATCCCAGTGCCTGGTAAAAAGAAACCAGGACTGCCAACTGGGGTTGGGAATCCACCACTGCGTGAACGAGCATCCAAGCCAAGAAACCTGAGAAAGGCAGATAGGGATGGGAGACAGTCCCCTAGCAGTTAGGGAACTGTATGAGAAGCCTGGGAAAGGGAGACATTTCCCCCAACACTTGACATAGAACTTTTAGAAACTGGCAGAACCCAAACTGTCTTTGGGGAAGGGAAGGGAGAAAGGCTGCCTCCTGGGGAAGGGGGTAATTCTTCTGGACTAGGAATAACTCCTTTTTGATTTAGTTAAATATAGCGTGAGGGGCAGAGTTTGGATTCTCTCATCAGACGGTAGACCTTTGCTTTTGGACAGCCTGATGGTGACCCTAGTATTTTTGGTTGAGGCAGGGAAAGCCCTCTTAGAGTTAGCAGAAGAGCGTTTTTTTTTTCATTAAGCAGTTTGAATAAAGGTTTGTCAACCACCATGACCCCTCCATGTCAGTCATACTTCTGCACCCTTGCGCTGAGTTCAAACACATGTATGTACTGGACGGGGCGTTTGGAAGCCTCACTGCTCACATTTTTGTTACAGCCAACCAGCAAGTAAAATGTCTTTAAATAGCATACTTCTGAGAAAAAAGGTTTTAGAACACAATTAGGGTTGCACTCTTAATTTCACCACACTAGCTAATGCCCGTTGGTGGGGTTGAGTGCTAGGAAGTGAACCTTATGTCCTTAGAATTCTGATGGGTCGCTCGGGTCACTAGGTCGTTGGTCGTGTGAGTGGAGGTCCATCAGTTGTGGTTGCCATCGTTGAAGTAAGGGTTTGGCACCAGCTATGCATTATTTCTGAACTCTGGTTCTGTGACTGTCCAGAAGACTTTCAGCAGGCTAATGGAAGTGTGACACCAGCCACAATGAGGACGGACCTGCAGGTATAGGGCAAAATTAAGCAGTTAAGAAAACCCAGTCAGGGGTCCACTCCCCTCAAGGCCATGGCAGCTAAACGGGTTCCGGGTACTCCCATTGTTAAAATGAATTTCCAAAATTCGCCCTGTGGGGAGGACTTCAGGAATCCACCCGATCATGGCGAACAGGGAAGACACTGAGCGGTTAGCCAAACCCAATCAAGGTAAGGTAGCAGAGTGGCAGGGCTTAGTCTCAGGAAGGGTGGGAGCATGGTCTACTGCTACAATGAGTCCACACAGCGCAACACCCAATGCTCCAAAAATTATTTTGAAGTGGGAGTTTTTTACTCCCTGCTCTTTTAAATTAGGGAGTAAAATGATGTTTTGTTATCCAGTGATTTTACCAAAGATTTTTTATTCAAGGTATTTTTTACCAAATCCTTTCAAACAAAAAAATATATTTTTAAAAATATATATGTATTGGGGTAAGGGGTTAAAACAGGTGTGGAGAGGGCTGTGGGGTTAAAAACATAGGGAAACGGGGAGCTTGGGGATGCAACCCGCACATAAAAAATTACAGAAAATCTGTATTTTTTGGGTAAAAACGTTTCAGTAAAAAATACCTTCAATAAAATGTTTTTGGTAAATTCACAGTAAAACGAATTTGCTGGGTGTGTTGGATTTTTTTCTAAACGTACACCCTTTAGGACTTTATAAGAATCTCTACTTGGCAATACAGAGCTCCAACTTCTATTACAGGCCTGTACCACTCAAGGTAATGGCAGTATGGCAGAGCAGTCGGGCTCATTTTATGAGTAAGGCTTCCTGTTTTCTGTATTTACTGATTTTTACACATAAATACGGATGGAAATCAATCTTTCTGTCTGTATTTATTTCTAAAAAATGGTTAAAAACGGAAAAACAGGTCTTTCTCTCAGGTTCTCTATGATGTCACTCATACATTGCAGGCCAATCACATTGCAGATTGGCAGCATGGAGAGTGTAATAGTTGTATACAAATAGCATTAAAGTTTTTCATACTGCTGATAGCATATATATTAAGGCAGCCACAGTCACAAGAGCAACTGTTTGTTGTTATGGAAAAAATTGAGCTAGCATTTCTTTCCCATATGGCTGCATGCATGCTTTAATAAATGCATTTTTTTATTAGAATGCATGCAGAAAAATACTGTTTGTGAATTATCTTTTTATATGACAAAAATCTAACGTGGATACATGCAGAAAAAAGGGTCTAAAAATAAATATGCATTAATACAGACGAAAATGGCAGAAAAATAAACACCATAAAACAGGACCGGCACCCTTCATTATGGGAGTGCCTATTACGAGGTTTCCTTTGCAGGACCCGGAACAGACGTCTGGTAAAACCAGACGTCCTTTCCGGGTCCCACGAGGGGAAGAGGGCGTTAACGGGCCATTTGTAATGTGCCCGTTATTACCTCGTTCCCCATTCCCATTGAGCCCTATGGGGGCTCAAATGGGAATGGGGATGGGTTCCTGCAAGGAGGAATTACAGGGTCCTCCTATGTCGGAATGACCTGGTAAGTCCTCATTGCAGGAACCCGGTATTGGAGCCCGGTATGGAGGCAGCCATGGCGCTAATAGCACCATGGCTACCTCCATACTCGTAATGAGGCCCATTATAAAATGAAAGGGTTTATTTAAATACAAGTAGGCCCTGATAAATCTTGAGTAAATAAGTACTATAACATATAAACACAATTTTAAAAACCAACTCAATACTTATGGGATAAAACCCAAAGTATAACCTTATTAAGAATAACAATCGACAGTTCAAGGTGAGTCAAACCTACAGCACATTTAGAATGGCAGTCAGCTATTCATGGGGAGTAAAACCTGGTTAAATATACGTTTGGGATACAATCAGTAATTCAAGGGTAGTAGACTCTGTCAGTCATGCAGTGACACTGAGTTTACAGGAGCCACTTAATAAACCAACCCAGTTACAAGTATACACCTTGTAACAGATATTACATTGTAGAACAGAGTACATAGCTAGTAAAACTCATATACTTTCTGGAGGGACCTCAAGCTACTCAATGATAAGTATGAACACTCACTAACTATTTTAGAATGCACTAAGCAGTTCAGGGAATGCACAACCCAATTATGTTTTAAGAAAGACACAATGGGCCTCATTACAACATTGGCAGCAAGGCAACAACGGCGCCGGTAGTGCTACCGGCGCCGTTATTACCATGCCGTCACATTACGAGTTCTGCTGGCGGGTGCCGCGCTAGACGCCTGGTCAGACCAGGCATCCAGAGCGGCACCTGCGAGCAGAATAGGATGGTAGCAACGGTACCGTTGTGATCGGTACCATTGTTATCATCCTCCCCATTTCCATTGAATCGTATGGGGGCTCAAATGGGAATGGGGACGTACTGGCACCTTGTCCCGCGCAAGGGGAATTACCGGCCCCGCAAAGGTCGGAATGGCCCGGTTATTCCCCTTTCGCGGGACCCGGTGCCGGACCCGAGTTTGGGGGTAGTCATGCCCTTATTAAGGGCATGGCTACCTCCAACCTCGTGTTGAGGCCCAATGTATTTCAAGGTAAGCAATTGACCTATTGTTACATAACTATCCGCTACCCAATAGCTAGTTATACCCAGTATACTTTTAAGAAGTGTATAATACAGTTTATAAGGTAAGTAAGAACTTTATGAAACTATTTTAGAACAGCACTAATGCAATTCAGGAAAAGCACAACCCAGTGTTACACGTTTAGAAGAACAGCCACTATTCAAGGTGAGTAAGACCTGATAACTTTAAGAGGGGCTTCTAGCAACTCATAAGGCAAGTATTAACTCAAAGACTGTTTTAGATCTGTATAAAGCATATCCGGGAAAGCAAACCCTACTGGTACATTTTAAGAAAGCCACATGTGTTTCAAGGTAGGTAAACCCTATTGGCAAGCTTTTACACTCATTCAGTTAAGAATAATAAAGCAGTCCCAATACCTATGACTTTTCAGAAGGAGGAAAACACCATTAAAAGTTAGTAAAGCAACTTGTATACTTTTACAGGGACTGCTTAAATAGAAGTGGCTTGCACCCACAATTGTTACAGCAAAAGGACAGTAATGACAGTTCCACTGATTAACTTGTAGTGGCTTGCATTAGCAATTGTTACAATTACAACACTAACTGATAAGTACCTTCATACTTGTTAGAATTTCCAGACAGAATCTTTATCATCAAAGACTTTCCCTAGTCTATAGAATTAGTTTTCTCAGAGGCAGAAGATGCACCCTAGTGGTCTAGGTGCCAGCTGTAGCCAGGTTAGGATAGGATCCAGTTGCAGGAAAGTCAGAGTTCCAGAGGATATCTCCTTTAACAAGTAAGTATTAGCTTCAGAGTTGGTTAAAAGTGTTCAGGGACTTCAGAGAAGGCCCCCTACATGCGTTCCAGCATTAAGCCAGGGCAAGTGGTGTGGGCATACTCCCAACCACACAAATCACCCCCTCAGCCTCACAGGATTCACACAAGACTTAAGGTAGGTATTTCCCAAGTCAACACAGTACCTTAGGATCTGCGTGATATTTCCATTGCGGAAAAGTCAGCGACGGAAATGTTCGCATGGGAAATGTATGCATTACAAATGTTTGTACAATTCCCATGCAAACATTCAATAGAAAACCATCCATTCATACACCCCCACCCACAACACACCCTCACCCACAACCCCAACATACTCCCACCACACTACTTTCCTTTCCTTCCTTCACGCTGTGTCCCTGCAGTGCCGGTTCCCTTTCACTTCCGTGATTGGGAACTGGTGCCGCAGGGTCCTTTTCTTTTTTTTTGGGCAGCTGCAGGGGTGTCCCCTGCAAGCCCCGCTCACTATACTGTATAGTGTGGTGAGCAGGGTGTTGCGGGGATACCCCCGCAGCCACCAGCTTTTCTTTTTTTTTTTGCTTGGGTGAGCTGTGGAGGTGTACTATATAGTATAGTGAGCGGGATGTGGCGGGGGACACCCCCGCAGCCCCCCGCTTTTTTATTTTTCTTCTGGCAGGGTGCTGTGGGGTGTCCCGCGCAGCTCCCGCTCACTGTAGTGAGCGGCGTGTTGCGGGGGACATCCCCCATACCGACCCCACCGAAACACCTAAACACATACCACAAAAAATTAGAAGTTTTGGTAGTTAGAACTTTTCGTGGTGTGTTTTTTAGGTCTTTTGGTGGGGTCGGTAATTTTTATTCGGACATTGTGTCCAAAACCGTACCTTAGGAGAAAAGAAGAGCTTTGGAGTGGATACCTTCAGGGTGCAGCAGCACAGGACCCGGTTCCCAGGATTCTTAGTCTGGAGATGAAAGAAAGTCAGAGGAGGCTTCCAGCAAAGGACTCTTCACGTATTTCTGCGGCTCTATGTATTTGCTGCCTTTTTACAGCAGCCAGATGAAGAACGAATATCACTGGTCTGATCTCTTCACTCTCTCGGTCCTGCACTCTGGTGATGGGTCTTAAGGGATCCAAATCTTGTTTTGGGAGATCCTGCAGGAGTCTACCAAAGTTTCAGCGAGGTTCGGATTTTAAAAGACCATTCACTGCACCCAGGCTTGAGGTTCCAGGTTATTACTGGTTTGCAGCCCGGCAAGGTTGCAGAACATCATGGGATGGCTCAAAAGGCAGGTCATCTTGAGACTAATGGATCACAGCAGCTTCTGTGTAGGAGTTGCCGCATTCGGAAGGCCAGGTCAATTGGAAGGAAGGGTTGCATCAGGCTCCGGTTACACAGCAGGCTCTCTGGTTGCTAGAAATCGCTTTTATGTTTTGGGAGTATTTGCCAATTTTTAGGGGGTCAAAGTGGCTGATTCACCTCCTATCTGTAGGGCTGGATGATAGAGTAGGAAGATTGATATATGATTTTGCTTGGGAAATTTGGAATAAGAGCAATCCTCAAAATAATTTCTTTGACAGTACATCAAGAAAACATGTCCTTCTTGTTTAGTGAATGAGGCTATATGCAAATTTAGTGTTCAAAATAGAGAAGAATCATATAACATGATGACTTGTTTTGAGCATGAATTAAATACACCTAGAATGTATTTTTTAACTCCAATAGTAGAATACCAAAAAGTGAGCCAATAAAATCTTCATGGAGTTCTGATGAAAATGATCATCACAGACAAAATATAAACTTAGCCCGTCATGAATACTCAAGAAAATGAGACAGAAGTTCAAGGAAATCCGAACACCTCATATTTTAGAGATTTATATTTCACAGAAAATAATTCTTCTAGGGATTTGGGATGTTTTAGATGTGGGAGTTTTGAACAGCAAGTATATCAAAAGTATTCACAAATTCCATCAATTTTAAAAAGAATGGAGGAAGAAAAATGTGAGTTTCCTAGCCAAAGTGCCATCTCTTACCATTCTACCAAAGTCCTTCCTAATGAAAACCTGATGTGATGTTTTGTACAGGGGAGAAAAAAAGATATAGAATCCCAGTGGTAATTCAGGGAAAGACAGTCTGGGCCCAATTGGACAAATTGTACATTTACACAAACCATTGTGACACAGGAAGTAAAGGATCTGTCGTGAAAACTGATATTCTTCCTACAAATTAAGCACACTAGCATTTCTAACCCAGCCTCAGAAATGGGCTGACAATAAAGATTGCCAACGTTGACACCTCCTTGTCTATTAAAGACAAGGAGGCGAGCATTATGCTTTATCTTTCTTTAATACTGCCACAACAGCTTTTCAATTTATACTTTTAAACATTTACGTTTGTGTATTTCTTTTTTTTTACAAAAAATAAAAATAACTAATCGAAGTTTAAAAGTTTCAAACCATAGTCTTACATCTAGAAAAAATTCTCAAACTCAAACTCCCATGAGCCTCCCGGAGTGCAGTAGTCCTGACCCTATCCCATGCTCCAATGCGGTGATAGGTCATCCTATAAGAACCCTACTGTCCCAGGTCCTTTCCTCTTTCTTTCTTGCCTTGAAAATCCTCTGCAACAAATCCAACTCTGTCATGAACTGTCAACAACCACCTTCCAACTTATAACCGAAACAGTGTTCTTGGAACCAAACAGCGCTGCTTCTCAGACGACATAGAGTAATTCACCAATACAGTGATTGAGATCATGCTGCTTTCTGATCATCTCCTAGAAAAAACAGAAACATATTCTTTTTAGGGGCGGGTGATAAGACAAAGTTGAACATGTGATATCAACATTATAACATCAACTTTCGAGTCTTTCCGGGTGGGATATAATGCTCGCCTCCTTGTCTTTAATAGAATGAAGACTTCCTGAGCTGTCAGCGTTGGCAATCTTTATTCCATGACAAGACAGGAGGCTCGCATTATGCTTCTTCAAAGCTAGCCACCACCCTATTTGCCAAATCTGACACTGGCTTGAAATAAAAAGTCTTAAAAGTAGACTCGGAGGACCAGTCGGCCGCTTTCATTATGTCTTGGAGTGGCACTCCCGCTGCAAATGCTCTAGATGCCATCGCCCCTCTAGCTGAATGTGCCCCAAACTGTGACAAGTCTATGCCTGCCCATTGCATTATTTCACGTACCCATCTCGCAATTGTCGCTGTGGCTACTGCATGAAAAGGTTTTCTACGCGCTATTAGCAACTGCAGTACGCCTCGCGGTGTCAGCAGTACTGTGGCTGTTTCATAATCTTTAATACATTGAGCTACACACAGTTTCTTATTTTCTGTAAAATAGGGGTATGAAATCACTCGAGTGTCTGTTTTTGTTCTTTTAGCTATGGAAAATGCTACTCCCTCTGGATAGAATATTTTCCTGTTTATCTCTAGCGCTTTTACATCGGAAACTCTGCTGTGAGACACAATAACATCGCCAGCTTGCCAGAGAGTTGCGATCGAGATAAATCTTTATTGTCTGGCCATGCCAGAAACAGCTGAAAAACTTCCCTGACATCCCATGAAGTCGTATACTTAGGTTCTGGGGGCTTTCTTAATTTAATTCCTCTCAAAAGACGTAAAAACTGACGGATGCTCTCCTATAGCTTTACCATCTACCATGTCATGACCTGCAGAGATCGCGGACCGCATTACACCTATCGTTCTGAAGGCACTACCTTCTTGGAATTTTATTGCTAGGAAGTTCAATAATTGAACTACAGGGGCAGAAATGAGATCCAAACCATGCTCTGTGCACCAGTAAGCCCAACTCTTCCATGCCGTGTTATAGCTCCTGACGTTGGAAGGCGCCCATGAATCTCTGATACAGTCTGCAGCGAGTCGCAAAATGCTTGACAATTCCCAGTTTCTCCTGAAACCTTGCAAGCTATCAATCGCAGGGTGCCTGTCGATACTAGGGGGTGAATTCTCCCGATTGGGTCTAGTAGAAGGTCCTGCTGCTGTGGAAGTATCCTCGGAAAATCCGTAGAAAGTTCCATCGCTACTGGAAACCAAGGCTGCGATCTCCAGAGGGGAAGGACTATCAATAGGTCTGCTCGCTCCCTGCACACTTTCGCTAGTGCTCTCGAGATCATGAGAAACGGAGGGAAGGCATAATTCAGTGTTCCGTTCCAAGGTTGGAGGAAGGCGTCTGTGCCCGCTGCCCCTGGGTCTAATCTCCAACTGAATTAAGTCTGCGTCTGAGCGTTCACTCTGGACACAAATAGATCTATATGAACGGGACCCCAATCCCACTCAGGTGAAATTTCCAATCACTTGAATCTACAAGATATTGTGAATTCCAGTCCGCTCTCTCGTTGAGCGTCCCTGGTAGATACTCTGCTGTGACTGCTACTTGATTCTGAAGGCAGTAGTGTCAAAAGTCTTTTGCTAGTTCTGCTAGCATCCTCAATCTCGTTCCTCCCAGCTTGTTGATATAACGCACTGCTGAAATGTTGTCCATTTTGAGCAGAACGCAACACCAAACTTTGTCCTTCGTAAATGCTCGCACTGCAAAGGACCCTGCCAAGAGTTCGAGACAGTTTATGTGCATTTCTAGTTCCTGTTCTGACCACTTCCCCCCTGTCTCTAAGTTCTCGCATCTGGCTCCCCATCCAGACGTCTGATTCTATGACGATGTCCGGTGAGTCTGTGAAAATCGCACAGCCATTCCAGGCCTCCATATTGGCGATCCACCAGTGGAGTTCCGAGATCGCTTCTGGGTCTTGGGTCACTAGCTGGTGATATCCTACCCCGTCTTGTAGGTGTCTTATCTTGAGCCTCTGTAGAGCTCGATAATGGAGCGGACCCGGAAAAATCGCTTGGATCGAAGCCGCTAGCAGGCCAACTACTCTTGCGAGAGCTTGAAGAGATATGACTTTCTTTGCTATAACTGTTCTGAGCTCTTTCTTTATCGCCTTCCCTTTGTGATGTGGTAGCTCTAGGGTTGCTTTGTTTGTGTCTATACTGAAACCCAGGAATTCTATATTCTGCACTGGCACTAGCTGGGATTTGTCTAAATTTACTAGGAATCCTAGCGAGGTCAAGAGCGTGAATATCCATTGCACGTTTTTGGAAAGCGTGACTTTGTCTGTACCCATGACAAGAATGTCGTCTAGGTAAATGATTATGCGGATGCCTCGCTCTCTTATGGCTGCTGCAACGGGTTTCATCAACTTGGTGAATGCCCAAGGCGCCGATGCTAGTCCGAACGGAAGACACGTGAAGTGCCATATCTCCCCTTCCGACCGAAACCTCAGATATTTCCGAAACTCTTGAGCTATCGGAATCGTTAGATACGCGTCTTTGAGGTCTAATTGCGCTAACCAGTCCCCCGTCCGGAGGAGATCTCGAAGTAGATGAATGGCCTCCATCTTGAAATGGTTGTAAACAACCCATTCGTTCAGTTTCTTCAGATTTATGACAGGGCGTACTTTGTCCCCCCTGTGAACAAGAATTAAATTGCTGAGGAAGTCTGGCCCTCCTTGCGTATCTTTTTTCTATAGCATTTTTGTCTGCTAATTGGAGAATTTCGCTGTTCAACAATCTTGCCTCTTCTCGAGGCATCTGAATAAAATGGGGTTCTGATCTCTGAACTGGGTTCCCCACAAATTCTAGCTGTAGTCCTGCTACTGCTTGCAGCACCCATGTATCACGCGATAATGCTTGCCATCCGCTTAGAAACTGGAGGGATCTCCCTCCTACTCGAACTCTCATTGCACTCACCTCCTGAGGCATTTGGTTGCCGGTATGCACCTCTCCCTCTTTGTCCTCTGGGAAATTTGGACCTGGATGGGAAGAAGGTGTCTTGTTGTCTTCCTTCCCAATATTGGGCGTGCGGCCCCTGGGGTCTTCGTTGATAGTTAAACAGACAGGATGTACGACCCCTGTAACGTCCGGTCCCGGAAAAAACTCGAGTGGGGAAAATCTTTTTGATTGAGCTTTGTGCTTGTTCAAGAGCTGAATAAGTTCCCACGAACTGTGTAATTTCTTTAGCGAATGCCTCGCCGAATAGTAGGCCTCTTGCTCCTTCACCTGCCTCGTACGATGCCAAGTCGCTCAGCTTACTGTCGATCTTAAGAAGAACACCTCTTCTTCTCTCGGATGATAGTGCGCAATTTGCATTTCCCAAGATGCATACAGCTCTCTGAGCCCAACTGGCTAACACAGAAGCATCTACAGCAGTTCCTGTGTCCTTCGCTTTCTCCGCGAGATCCATTATCTTTGCCAATGGACCGGCTAGGTCAAGGAGCTTATCTTGGCACCCTCGCCAGGCTCGGTCTACGCCCTTACGTATGTCTTTCGACGTCTTTGTAACGAAGGTGACCATTTTGGGGTCAAGTTCAGGAATGTCGGCCAGTTTGCCTGGCAAATCCGGTCTAGGGCATTCTGAACGTATACGCGATCTTATTTCTCTATCCAGTGGCTTGCGTATACGTTGAGCCATGTAGGCTGCCACTCTGGGCGATGGGACCCACTCTGATGACTTAGGGTGTCTGATAGCCTCCGGGTCAAACATATCTGTTGAACTCTCAGGTTCTTGAGGATCTATCGCCTCTTCGTAAAGGTGATCCTCTTCTACCTCATCACCCTCATCATCCGGCATGTAGCCTTCATCATTGTCCCCTGGATTACTCACCCCTGGCATAGGGGGTCTGTCCTGGCTTCTTTTCTTCTCCAGGAAGGCTCTTTTAAGCCTGGCGACAGGGTCGCTATTCTCTTGGGTAGTGGAATCCTCCCTATCCAGATTGCTCGCGGGGGTCACAGAGTGTTTACTCTTGCGAGCCACTTTCCTCCCCCTGGGTTCAACCCCATCTTCGGGGTGTCTGGCTGACAGCTCTTTATCTTGGCATTCTGCCTTTCTCTTTTTTGTAAGCAGAGCTTGCTGCTCATTAAAACCAGCTTCCAGTATATCCAGCCTTTGGGTAATAGGCTGCACTCCTTGAGACACCGCTCTGGTCAAGGAATCTCCTAGTACTTGCTTGAAGCTCTGTGACAGGTCTGAGTAAGGACTTTCTTCACACTCCTCTTCTGACCATTCTGTTGAGGTAGAAGGAGTAGCACCGGGACTTTTGTAATGAGCCATAGTTTTAGCAAGGCTAACTGCTGTGCTGTCAGCAAGGGATTAAAGTTAGTCACCTTTGACAATTCTGCCTTTCTCCCCTCACTTGTAGGCTCTTTAGATATAAGAGGCAGTCTATTCTGAATCCCTTTTTGCTCCGGTGGAAAATTTGATTATACCTTTTTTTTTTTTACACCTGTCACTCCGCTTTTCTCCTCACTCGGCATACGCAACGCAATGAAAACTTCGCGCTGCCGGCGGAAGACCTCCCAGGGGATGATGGGAATTCTATCCTCCCGCTCCCCTGGATCCCGTCGCACGTCGTGTTTGACGGCGCGGAACCGAGGAGTGGGGCAGGGAGCCTGAGGTGAGCGCGTTCGCTCACGGCGCCTGCCCCGCCTCCTCTTCACAGAAATATCTCGTGGCACCCGACGCGGACGCGTGAGAGAAAACGAAACGAACGCACTGAAGCACACTTTCGATAAAGTTCACTGTAAGAATTGTATTTACCTTCTGATAAATAGTTTACATTTGCGTGGTTTACGCGCTTCTCATCCAAAGTTCTATACTACGCTGCTATAGCTATTATCTTAAACAAGCGAGTGAATTATGATGTACTTATCTCATGGCAGCAAAAAGAAAGAGGAAAAGACCTGGGACAGTAGGGTTCTTATAGGATGACCTATCACCGCATTGGAGCATGGGATAGGGTCAGGACTACTGCACTCCGGGAGGCTCATGGGAGTTTGAGTTTAAGATTTTTTTTGAGATGTAAGACTCTGGTTTGAAACTTTTAAACTTTGGATTGGCTATTTTTATTGTTTGTTAAAAAACAAATCACAAACGTAAATCTTTAAAAGTATACGTTGAAAAGCTGTTGTGGCAGTATTAAAGAAAAATAAAGCATAATGCGAGCCTCCTGTCTTGTCATAGAATGGCAGAATCAACGCGACATAGGGACAACCATAGACCTGAAATTCACTTAACACAATAAATATTGAGAATAGGGCAACTCAACAGCGATGACACTGCCAAGAAGGGTAACACATCCATCAAGCCTGTTAATCAGAACAAACTCCACACTAGACAGAGAATTTCTCTTGGAGAACCAATGCTCCGAACCTCTAGAATAGATACTGTCATTTTAGCAGGCCCTGGAAAGTAATCAGGAATAGGGGTCTCCCACCAATCCCCACAGACATTCACACATACCGATTGGTAGGGAGATGTTTCATTGTTATGCTTCATCCCCTCTCCTAATGAGACCCTCAGCACATTTTGCTGAACTGCTGGTCCTTTGTAATCCTGAATGAGTGGAGCCTTTTTCCACTCATTCATTCTTATGGGCTCTGTCTTTGGAAACTCTAGTCTTTGTATTTTATTTGAACTATGGAGTCTGTCTGCCCCATAGCTCTTAAAGGCATCTAGGTTTTAGTACTGCAGCACACAGCTCCTCATGGACAGTGTTGCTGGGGACCCATAGGGTCCTCCTTTAAGATTATTTTCATGTATCCTTAAGTAACTACAGTTCTTTAGTAACTCTCCCAAAACTCTATAGTCTGAGAGATTAGCACCCACCACCTTCAATGGAGTGCCAAAGGGCTACTTAGTATCTCCCTTCTCTCTGCTCCTGTGACATTTTAGTCACATAGACAATCAACTAGTTATGGCTGGTGGCAGTGGACATGCTCTACCAACTTTTGTGTATTTTTAAACTGCATGCTATGGCCATAGCCTCAGTAGTGCACAAAAGGGGCACCCAAGTACCAACTTGGGGCTTTGCTTCTTTTGTGCCATTTTTAGCATGGTTGTTCTGTGTTAGCCCTTCTTCTACCATTCTGAGAGGGGGGTAACTGTGTGTGTTTTGCTTTTGGCAGGAACCAGTAGGTATTCCCGCCTAGGCTCCAGAGTGTCATGCAGCAGGAAGTAGGGGAGGAGATTTCCCCCCTCCTGTCCTTTGTCTGCCAGAGTGCCTGAATAGGTCCAGCTCCCACAGGGGGTCTGGCTGTCCTGATTGCACAGCCAAACTCCCCTTTCTGTAAATTGCTGACAGAGATTGCAGAGGAGTGTGTGCTGGAACTGTATAAAAGTTGAGGCTTCTGGAGTGAAAAGCAAGTCGACCACTCGGAACAGAAGTATCTGAAGAAGAAGTCGACCAGAGACGCCTGCAGACCCTTTGCAACACTGTGCAGCAACCACTGCTGTCCTGACCCCATTTTCTGTGCAACAGAGGAGCTCCAAAGAGGATGACTCCTTCATTTTGGCTGGTGGAAACAACCAGTCCCAAGGTGAACTTTGAAACAAGCAATATACTGAGGTCCCAGGACTTTCTAGAGCTGCAGAACCCCAATACCAGGTGACCTGCTTCCCATTTGGAGTGCATGGTCGTGGACAGGCTTAATCTGCCAAAATCTTTGCTGAACCCGTAAGGACACTCCAGAGATCTGATTTAACTTGCCCAGACACTCTCACAAGAGTGTGGGACTGCAGGAAGCAAAGAAGATTGACTGTGTGATCTGTGTCCTTTGTTGGTGCTGCAGAAAAGGTACCAAAACCGCAGAGTGAAAAAAGTAGTTGCTGAAAGTTGTGCCCCAGGTCCTCCCTCAAGACTGTTGCTGAGAGATCCTGTTTATTGTCCTGCCTTCAGTGACCAGACCAGGGAATCCAGAGGTCAGGTCCAGAGCAGCAACACTGCGGAGCATCCAGCATGAACATTGTCTTCTAACATAAGGTACTGTGGGGGGAAAAGGTATTGCTTACCTGAATCCAAGAAGTCGCTGCAGAGCATTGGAGTGCATGTAGAGGTGCCCAGGGCAACCCCCTCTTAACTTAGAGCCAAGCCGCTGCTTGTGTCCCATTCTCCAGTCCGATTTAAGGTCTCCTTTGTTAATTATTAACTTGCTGCTTCAATAACTCTAGACACTGGAAGAAATCCACAGGAACTCTTCGTAATTCGCTGATTGTCAATACTTCAAGTCCTTGCCGAACTGCCTTTAGTTAGGGTTGCGTTTTTGGATTTAAAAGACGTACTAGGTGAAGAAGCCGTCTCTAGAACCTTGAACTAATCTTATGTTGAACCAACTAACCATTTTCCTCCCTTTACTATATGCAGAGTAAATGTACTACTGTATAAACCGTTGAAAGCCGCATGAGTGCGCAATAACCGATAATACGATAACATTGTCTTTTCCCTTTCTAACGTTGCTACAAATCTAACCGTGAACAAACACAAAAGTGAAAGTGCCCTTTGAAGTGCAAGTAATCCTAAGTGTTCTAGTATAAACATATGAAGTATTTATGGTGATTCTGGTGTAAATATAATAAATATATACTTTGTATATAAATATATGTGTAAGTGCTTCTTTGGTGTGGCTGTCTAGCTAAGATTCTGAGTACTTACCTACAGCTCACATCTTTCTCTTAAGATAAGCCTGACAGCTCTGCCACTTTACCAAGGTCCTGAGCTAGTACACTCTGATACTAAGAGTTGGGGATCTACAAACCACTGGGATAGCTTATTAAACTCTTACTGCCAGTAGGACTTTAGGAAAACTCCCCTAACACCAACATGCTCACTTTCTCCTCTACACCAACAAACAATAGAATGCAGCTATTCCCCTCGATCAATTTTGGCCTAGCTACACACATACCTACACACCACCATGAACACCTCAACAGTCTTTAGAATGCAACTATGCCCCACACAAAATCGGTCTAGCTGCACACATAATCTCATGCACAAGCTCCACCACCGCCAGAATGCAGACTCCGAGGTCAACGACCTTTGCTGCACACATTCCACTGATCTCCATGCCTAACATTGGGATGCAGATACACACCACGTAAACCGCACTGGCTGAATACATACTGAGTGTACCCAAAAATTGTTTACTACCCTACTCTCTCCACTGACCTGGACTATGGTCCCTGAGGGCGTTCAACCCACACCGCTTTGAGATCATACCAATGGTATATAAGGTGCTATTCAAATGCACAATAACATAACCTAACTTATGCAGTGCACCAGGTGTCTGACCAAAATATTATGGGCCTGATTTACAAAAGGCTTTTTGAGTGAGAAAACTCCATTGAAAAAGGCTTTGTAACTCAGACCATGTGTCTTTGTTGGCCACCTGATACCTCAAATGTTGATTGCTACTAGGATGAGGAACAGCTCCAGGTAATTAATGTTTATAGCCAACTAATTTCCTTTTGAGCTCCCCAGCCTACCCACAGCATACCATGGTTTCCATAGGAAGGTAGTAAAGGCAATGCTACCTGGTGTAGTGAAAAGTTCCAGTTCAACACTATGAAGTCTAGCACCCTAAAGACAGGATTTCTACAGCCATTACTGTAACGAAGCACAAGGCACTAGCCTATTTCAGGCCTGATTGGATAAAACAGTGGCGTGTCTGTCAGAAATTTCCATGATATTTCAAACGTTATTGCCACAAAATCAGATGTGTAAGTTGTACATAAGTGGGGCATGTGCTTTTTCATCACTTACAGAGCTGGAGGGCCCCTTCAAGGCATTGAAGGGTAAGAAGAGGGAGAAATGGGGGTAGGAGAAAGGGAGCAAGGTAGGTGAAATTGGAAAAGCAATTAGTAACCTAACTCGCCAAGTAAGTGCCACCTCCTCTGCAGCAGCCTACTCAATTAAATTGGATCAACGCCCCTAGACCTTTCCTCACCAGTGACAATTGTCTAAAAATTGCTCGGGCAGTGGTGGGTGCCAGGCTTGATTACTGCAATGTCTTATTTGCTGGCACGTTGACCCAGAAAATAAAAGAAACTACAAACCGCCCAAAACAATGCCCTGTGTGCCACCCTCAATATCCCCCGATCAGAACATATCTCTGCTGCCCGTAGAGCAGTTCACTGGCTACCCATTAACAAAGGAATCCCATTCAAGACCCGCGCGATCATTCACAAGTGCACCTCCAAGGCAGCCCCACCTTATCTGGTTCAGAAAATCTCCAAAGTTCAATCAAGCAGACCCACCAGAGCCCCTTAGACAAATAGGCTGGTCCAACCAAAGTTCAAACGGGCCAAAGCAGGAGGGTCCAGTTTCCCAGTCATCGCCACCAAGCATTGGAACTCCCTCCCACCATAATAGAGGAAGAATCCACTGGGCCTTCCACAAAGCCCCCAAAACATGGCTGTTTACTTAACCAACACCAACACAATATTTTCTGAGGTGTGCCCACCGTTCTGAACCTCATCTACACACCTAAAATAGCATGCATAGCTTACTATTGTAACCTATGTAACCTGTTCTCCACAGCCCTATCCATGTATTCACAACTGCAACCTTATGTATGTACTTATGATTACGCTCTACCATGGGTCCCATGTAACCGGTTCAGCACCCGGATGCCTAAGGGTCTTTGCACGCTCTACAAATGCAAAAATAAATAAATATATTAGGTGGTTACAACCAAAGGGAACAGGGCATGCAAGTTACAGTGTTGGCCAGACGTCGGGTTATATTGTATGGGAGTTACCAGGCTAGAAATGTCCCAGGAAATGGATTGAGTGTGCTTTCTGCCCATCTAACCCTGGGCACAGGGCCTTGATACCTTCACACGCTCTCGAATCATAAATATGTAGTTGCAGAGCACAGAGCGACAGTATCATAAATATGTAGTTGCAGAGCACAGAGCGACAGTGAGTGTTTGGGGAGAGGGGAAGCTGCCGGACTGCCAGTTACAATTTGACTTTTAAATGTGGGATTCCGGGGGAAAATGCATCATGGTTTGGGGAGAATACCTGTCCAAGGTACATATTGCCAGGTCCAGGAAAGGATCTCTACTTTGTGATTACAACAATACACATTGCAGCTAATGACCATCTGCATTTAATGACAGCCACAAAAAACCTGGACTAATGCTGATCTAAGCCACTAAATTGCCTCGCGCTGTAAGTGGCGTGCAATGACTGTTATAAACAGGGCTCAAGTCGAGGGTACACGCGGGGGGACGGAGTCCACCCACTTTATTCAGAGGGTGGACTCAGTCCCCCCAGCTAACATGAGAAACATTGAAGGACCTGTTTCAATTTATGAATTAAAGATGACCTCAGGGTCAAACTGCAGTCACCAGGTTTGTAGGCTGGACAGTTCACCACTGCACTATATAACCTGATGAAAAATAACAAACAACTAAAGGTGAAGTGTCGCATTTCGGTACTGCAAGTCCTAGGGAAAACATTTGTATTGGTTCTTGGAGTTAAAACATGCACACCTTTTAATGTTTTTAAAAACACTATTAGAGGAAAATATCCTATCTTGGTTTTGTGTGTGTTGATTTTACGAAAGGCAAATGCCATTTGTCCTGTGCAATTTGGGTGGTTATGCAAAGCCAATTTAATGAAATGTGCATATTTCACCTTGATATGCTAATTTCTGGCGAAGTCGCATCCCATTGCGTTTGTTGACGAGTTCCACCCACTTACATTTTTAGGACTTGACCCCTGGTTATAAAACACTTTAATGCACAAGAAAATGAATTTAGCATTACCATTTTTTGATGATAATGTGTTCATATATATTAAAGAGCATTGTCAGTTCCAAATATAAGAATGGAAACAAGTTGACGCTTCGCAAACGACATGCAGAAGTCATGCTTCCTTTGAATGTATGTCGCTTAATAAGCAAAGGGATTTGAAACACGCTGACTTTCCTGTGTGCTCAGATGCTTTTTAGCTCTCTACTTTGTGATTATACTGTTTTTATATAAATGAGAGATTATTTTATCCTGAGTAACACTTTTTCATACTTCCAGTAAAACATGGCAACAAACGTATGCCAAGCTAACCTCAATTCATTAGTTAAGTGAATTATATTTCTGCGGCACTCTAAAGCAGGACATGTTTATTTTAACTAGGGGTTTATGAGAGTTTCCTTTGGCCCATAAGGGCTGATCATGGGTGGAAACCTTCAGTTTTTAGGTGCATACAGAGAGGAAGAACGCTGTTCCCCTTTACAATTCTTCAAAAGAAATGACGTGCCTGTTTTCTGTTGGTCTGCTCAGCTAGCTTGATACTCTTAGCACCCCTAAGCACTTCCGATTCCCGCCCCATGATCTGAGGCCAGCACCTAATACTGCACAACTGATGTGAACTCATCACTGGATCGTAACCAGAGATAGCCGAGTGGGACTACCACATGGGACCTTGACCTGTACATAGGAGCTCCAACCAGCAGCAGTGGTGTATCCTAGTTGTCACACATCAGGCATGCCCTCGAAGTCAGTTCACTGAGTCTAGTCCAACCTCAGCATAGACCTGCCCTAGTAATTCCAGGCAAAGTCCCTGACAGATTTCTCCCTTGATCTCTCAAATATTTACAAGGCTTCCAACCTGAACTCAGTCCTTAGGTTCCTGCAAATATTGGTAACTCACTTGTGCTTGTAAATGCAACTGAGGCCAAAGAGCATAAGGGCAAACAGCTCTATGCAGCATCCCATTGGACTTCCACACACGCCACTGGAAAACCTCTGAACGGCGCACACACTTATTGATCATTATGCAGGCCATTATCACTGCATCGTCCCTGCACCAGTGCCAATCTTCCCAATCTGCCAAGAGCTCCAAGCCTCCCTGCAGCTGACGTTTCGATAGACCAGCAATAGGCAAGCCCCTTTCAAGGTCCTAAGTGAAGTAGTCGTTTTAAAAATAATGACTACAAAAAGATCGATTTAGAAAGACCGCTCCATGCCTACACGAAGCAGTCTTTCTAAAACAAAATGTCACGCCCATGTCACACACAAGTGCGTGCAGGGGCCGACAGGTGCTTCAGGACCCGGAAGCGCGGCATCGACGGAGAGAGGTAAGTTTGTGTGTGTTTGTGTGTGTGTGAGTGTGTTAGATGTTTGTGTTGGATTGGGGATAGGGGGAGTCTTGGGTGGGGTGGGGGGTGGCGGCTGCTGAGGAAGAGGGGTTCGGGGGTTCAACCCCCCTATTTCGTGTTAATACCGCTTGGGTGGGGGGGCGTTGGGATTGATGGGGGTGTGCAAATGTGGGTTCTTGATTTTTTATAGATCACCTAAAATCGGCCGAGAAAGATCAGTCTTTTAGTTATTCAACCTATACAAAAATCGGAAATATCACATAGAACCCTTTTCAGTGGCCATGCTAACATCTGTTATTATCTTTGTGCTATAATTGACGAAAGAGTGACCAAGAGCAAGCAATTGCCTAGATACTAAGAACACTTCCACCTAACTCCTTTTGTGCAAAGTCTCAGCTAACCTTCCACTGGCCGCGCATTCCATTTCGAACACTCACACAGAAAGCCAGCCCATGTCACATATTTAGCTTCACAAAGTATGCAACACAACCCCATACATAGCTTTGTCCTACAGACTGTTGCGACATTTAGAAGCCAGCATCAGTACTGCCTCCCAAAGTTATAATGGACCTGTCATTATGAATGCAATGTATGCTGCTATACTTCCAGACCCTAGTGTGCCTCTACCGGAGAGGCCGTTAGAAGCAGGAATGCACTATCGAATGTAACAATCTTGAATGATTTTGGTATTCAACCACATCTCTCCTGACTTTGCAGTTCTTTTGGGTGTTTTAATACTCTCAGGCATTTCACCTTTTCGTCTATTCTATTCTTCCGTCATGCAACAATCCCGATGAGCTCCGATTGGTCAGCACCAGATCTTTCCCGACTCTGTACAGGCAAAGCACCCGGTTTTGGCGAAAGCAAAAGATCCGGTTTTGGCAAAAACAAAAGCAAGGCATCAAAGAGACTCGAGACGTGCACTGCGGTAATGGAAAAGCAAGGAGTATAGCCTAACACTGCGGGCCCGATTCATGGAGGGTTTGTGTCGGCAGTGCAAAGTCACTTTTCAGCAGTGCAAATTCAGTTTGAACCGTGCAAATATTCTATGAATCGGGTCCTAAGGCCCGGCCTACAAAACCATCTATTTCACTCCTGCATGAGATATCCATTCAGGCATAACACTAATGAATTTGTAAGGAATCAACCTGTATTTAGCACTTGCTTACAACATTAATTTGCTGGGGACTTTTAGAAAATGAAGAGTATAAGAGAAGACTAAAGGTGATTTTGCCTGTATTTACTCTTTATTCTATTTGCTAACCATTTTGTAAGTACACCACCAGAAGGGATTTGAATAGATTGGAAACACAAGCAAATTATAAACCTCCTTGTGCAATTTTGGTAATGTGGACGGAACGACAGGCTTATCTCTGCAAGGTCGGGGATCGTTGGTTGACAGTTCTAGCACACTACGAAATACAACCACTGGATTGTTCCCTCTCTCCTCAAGCACTCCCTTGTGGATGCCTTACTTAAAAAGCTTTCAGCTTTGGACCCTACCTGTCCGGCAAACTATCGCCCGATCTCTATCACTCCTTTCGTGGGCAAACACCTGGAAAAGCTGGACAACTCCCCGCTTACTCTCCACGCTGAAACTGTTGGTTGTCACCATGACCATCAGTCTGGCTTCACAGCTGCCAGAGGCATGGAAATTGCTCTCCTGACCACCCATGAAGATCTGCACTCTAATCTGGATTCCATCCTTCCTTCTGTCTTTATCCTCTGTGACATTTCCTATGCCTTTGAAATGGTCATTCACCCCATCCTGATCAATAGACTCCGCAAGAACATGGGCATCACAGATCAGGCCCTGGAGTGGTTGACCTCCTTCCTCCTGGACCGACCCTCCCAGGTCCAACTTCGGTCCTTTCTTTCCACCACCTCTCTCGCACATGTGGTGTTCCCCAGGGCTCTATCCTCTCACCCTGACTCTTCAATGTCTACCTGGCTCCTTTGGCCCACTTGAACTCTACCTTCTCCCCTAACTTTCAGTGCTATGCGGATGACACTGAGCTCTCTTTCAGGACCCCCTCAGCCTTCTCTCCTCTATCGGTCATTCCTGACTGTCTATCTGCAATTCAGGATTGGTGCGCTTCCGACGATCTTTGCCTTAATGCCAGTAAGACTGAGATCCTTCTTATTGGGATCCCTGCTCCCGCTTTCCCTCTTTCACTTTGGCTGCCCTCTTCCTTCGCCTTCCTGTGAGGCAAAAAACCTTGGTCATATCTTCGATTCCACTCTCTCCTTCTCTATGCACATCACAGACCTTGCCAAGAAGGCCTAATGCCAACTGCGCATCCTCAGAGGTATTCTTACTTTTCTTACTTTCCCTGAGAAGCACACTGTCTCCAGAGTCCTTGTTCCGTCTAGAGTGGACTACTGCAGCAGATTCTTTCTCAATCTGCCTTCCTCTACTCGCTGCCCTCTGCAACTAATCCAGAAAAGGACTGCAAGACGTATCCTTGGCCGCAAGCCTAGGGAGTGTGTCTCTCCAGCTATGAGATCTCTCCACTGGCTTCCAGTGGCTGCAAGAATCAAGTTCAAGAGCCTCTGCATCGTCCAAAAGGCTTTCTGGGGCCGGGGCCCACGCTACATCCAACTCTGTTTGTTTGTTTTATTTATTTCTATAGCACATTAACCCAGAGGTATATGGGCGCATTCAACGGTTTCAGAAGTTACAGACATACAGATGATATATAAAACAGATTTACAGAGGTAAAAACATAATTAAGAATTACAGACATAAACAATATTAATGATACTAATTTATTCAACCTGTGCAGTCATAGGTTCAGATTGGGGGTTCAGAAGTGGAATGGTAGTGAGGAATATTAAAGTGAATACTACTCGGTTAGCCATTTCATGGAGTTACTTCTGAAGTTTGCAAATGACTTAGATCTTTTTAAGGGTAGAGGGAGCGGTTTCCACAGCTGGGCAGCCATGCCTGGGAAGCTAATCCCAGCTGATTTTTGTAATTTATATCTGGGGACTATCAAGACGAATGTATTAGATGGCCCTGTGGCTCGGGTAGATGAATTTAACTTGAACTTTTCTGTTAAGAACAGGGGGGCTGCATGATTCAGTGCTTTATAGGGGAGGGACATAGTTTTGAGTTGAATCTTGCCCTTGATTGACATCCATTTATATTGTCTACTTGTTTCAGATATGTGAGCTGTTCTTGAGATGCTCAAAGCTGATATAAGAGCATTATTTTGCAAGGTTTGTAGTTTATTGAGTACATATTTACTGACTCGCAAATAGAGCCCATTGCAATAGTTCAGCTCGGACAGTATTAATGCTCTGGCAAGTGCAATGCAGCTTTCCTTAGAGAGCAGGGGTTCGCATGTCCTGACTAGTTTCCCGGTATATGCCGTGGCTGAGGCCGTAGCGTTCACCTGTTTATGTAGATTTAAGGTGGCGTCGAGATAAAAACCTAGAGTTTTTACTTCTTTGGCTACTGGGATCTTGTTTCCATCGATGTTGAAGGATGCGTAGTCTGAGTTCAGTTTCCAAAATACCTTCTTTCGCGAGCCCTTTGCTCAGCTACCACTCAGGGTCAGATGCTTCGCCAGTCAGAGAGTGGGGAGTAGATCTCTCTCCTCTGCAAGTGCCTACTTCTGGAAGGGCCTCCCTGCCCCTCTCAAACTTGAGCCAGACAACCTGAAGTTCCGAACGCTGCTCAAGACCTTCCTTTTTGTCTATGCTTTCTCTCTCTCTCTGTCCCCTGCTGGTCTCCGTGGCTGCTGTACTGACTGGTTGCTTGGCTACCCCCAGAGTCTCACTGGGTAGCAGGCTCCTCCATCATCTGTCTCCCATACCCTACTGTGCCTACCACAATTAGGGGCTGCAACTGTAACTTCTAAAGCACCCTGCCTCCTGCACTTGGCAAGAGCCGCACTGCCCTGGCTGCACTCACTCAGAGCATTGCTGCCCTGGCTGCACTTCCTTTTCCCTCTCCCTGGCACTTCCACCTGCACTTTTTGTGCTATTGCACTTGCACGATCTGAATTACGCAAGGCCTAGTAAGATTGTTTGTCTTGTCCTCTCTCTGTCTTCCCTCCCTTGTCTTGTCATGCCTAAAAACACTTGTGTACAGGTATGTTCCAAATAACATATCATATCATAACCCACCCTATAAAGGAATGCAGAGGACCGACAGTTTCAAGAAGGAAAAGTGATGCACTCTGGATACTGACAGGAGGGTAGCCAGTAAAGTAATCAATCGCAATAGTTAATGGATACTTGGATTCAACACAAAGGGAGTGTCAGATATGTCAGTATCCTTCTTCGTATAACTTGACCCCCGTAGTATAGAAGAAGAATTCTTCCCACTAATGTGTCCCTCTGGATGTTTGTAAAGACATACAGATGGCCAATTAATTGAAAGATGGATCCCACGAGACACCAAGCTGCAAGTCAGTAATGCGACAAACAAGCCTTTAACTGTAACTGACACACAGGGCTAGACTGACCTGTGCTAAATAATGCAGAATCCCTCTAGACCATTAATCAGGATGCACAAGGTGGTGGGTATCAGACAAGGGTCTAAGTAATGCAGACAGATAGGTCAGAATTAGACAATGGGCCTCATTACACGGTAGGCGGTAGGGATTTAACATTACCGGTAGTGGAATACCGGTAACGTTAAATCCCCATGCGAATTACAACCCGGCTCACCGCTATTAGCGGCACCGCTAAGTAAGGTGCCACTAATAGCGGGCAGTCCACATGCGCGCGACCCTCCATCCTGTAAATAACGCCATGCCGCTAATAGCACACCATCACAAGCCGAGCAGACATGCCAATAACGGCATGGTAAAGCCCCCCTAACCCTTTACCGCCATGGCGCTAATACCGGCATTGCGAACCACCCATTAAGAGAACGAAGCAGTGTTCCCACCTGCCACAGGTGGACACAATCAGCACAGGTGGAGGCAATGGAGACTCTGGCAGCACAAAAGGAGCACACCACACCCCTTCCCACACCCCTTCCCACACCAAGATGGTCCCAATACTAGCAGCATTACATGGGCTTGAGGACATGATTGCAGTGCAGCAGCAACTACAACAGCCAGCACAGAGGAGACACAGGAGGAGGAGGAGTAGGAGGGCAAGACAGGCACAGCAAGCACCACCACGGCACCTAGTCATACCACAGAGGCAGCCACCAATCCCCAGGATCAGAGCCAGTCCATTTAACCTAACCCCTGAGCAGATGCACACCCTGTACCGTCTGGACCGGGATACCATTACCAGCATCGTGGACATTATACATGACGACATTGTGAGCCTCATAGACATCAGAACTGCCATCCCCCCTCTACTAAAGGTGGTGACCGTGCTCCACTTCCTGGCCACAGGCACCTACCAGCATACAGTGGGGCACATGCATGGCATCTCACAACCAGTATTCTCACGCACGCTGAATCAGGTACTCGATGGCCTCCTGAGGCATGCACCTGAACACATATTCATGCCACGGACTGCCCAGGAGATTGCAAACACCAAAGTTGGCTTCTATGAACTGCAGGCATTCCAAGTTGCATTGGGGCCATCGACTGTACCCATGTGGAATTGGTGGTCCCACATTGCAATGAAGTTGTCTACCGAAACAGGAAGCAATTCCACTCCATCAATGTCCAAATGGTATGTGATGCCAACAAGATAATCACACATTGTTGTGCCCGTTTCCCCGGATCAACCCATGATTCCATGGTCCTGCGGAACTCAACCATCCCACGCTACATGGAGCGACAAGCCGGACAACTTTCATGGCTAATTGGTGAGTAGCAGGGCAAGCACATGGCAGTGTGAAGGGGTGGAGAGATACATACTCTAACTGGGTGTAGCTTGTCGTCCGTAGGACAAATGGACATACACATGTAGGCCCATGTCCATCTAGCAAGGCCACAATCTACCTGAGATGAACCCACATGCAAGTATAAGCTACACAACATAGCGAAAAATCTAGGCCTAGAAACATTAAGCAACCATCCACATCCACATTGCACAACATTCAACACCACAAAATACACAAATCTCCTACATGCCGTCCAGACAGTCATACAGAATCAGCGCTGCACAACCACAATAATGCAATTTGCCCTTGAGTGCATGCAAAGGGATCACCCCTACCCATGGCATTGTACCACGCACCCATAGCACCACTGAAGTGACGCCTGGCAACATAAATGTATGAATGGCACTACACTAGCAGTGTGGTAACAATTCTGCCTGGGCCCAAGGACATGTAAAACCTGGCCTCACCCAGGACATGTCAATTACTTTAGGAGGCATTAATGGGGCATGTTCACTTGCATGGTCGAGCTCAACTTTGCACATTGAAGTCACACAGACCGTCTGCATGCATGCTGCCAATTGTGGACTACAATCACAATGCAAAGTCAATTTGTCTGATATGATCAGGCCGCTCTTGAGGTGAACATTAACCAGACCCCATTTGTCCCCCCATACAGGTGATGCCGGCTATCCCCTGAAGAGGTGGCTGCTTACCCCTGTACGGAACCCACAGAACAGGCACGAAGAGGACTACAATCGTGCACATACCCGTACCCGCGTCGTGATCGAGCAGACTTTTAGCCGTTTGAAGACACGGTTTAGGTGCATTAGCAGGTCTGGTGGCGCTCTCCTGTATGGCCATGAGAAGGTGGCCAAGATCACCATGGCATGTGTCATGCTGCACAATATGTGTATCAGACGGAATGTGCCACTGCCCCCGGACATAGAAATAGAAGCACCTGATGAGGATGATGATGGTGATGAGTACGGAGTTGACGGGGATGCAGGTCATGCAAGATGGGATGGGCAGGAGGGACGTGCTGTGAGACAGCATCTGATCAACCAAATATTCTGAGTTACAATTTTTCTTTGTGTGGCAATGGACATGGGCAGTTATGCACTGGTGTCTGTTTGGAAGCGCACAATGGACCCTGTCACCAATAAAACACACATACACAATGAAGAAGTCCAAGCCTGTGTATGGATCAAACACCAGTGTATTGAGAAATGTAAAGATGTAAAAGTGCATGTCCCAAACATCCCACCACCCTTCCCCACACCCCCCACAACAGTGCAAAAACACCCTTCCCCCATCCCCCACAACAGTCCAAAAACACCCTTGCCCCCACCCCCCACAACAGTTCCTCATATGTCTGCCACAATGTTTTCATCCAGCCATACACGCGGAAGCTTGACCATGCACTCCCTATTCGCCATTGCCACCACCAGCATTGGGAGGCTGCCTAGACGTGCGCCTGGTGGTGCATGAGGAGCGGCGGAGGGGGTTTGTCTGCCTGGAACTGGCAGATGAGGAAGTAGCTGACTGTCCAGGTGGTGGTGGTGGTGGGAACTGGCAGTCCATTGCGTGCGCTATCCGTGTGAGGACCTCCCTAAGTCGGACAATCTCCCCACACAGCCTGTCTGTACAGGACTCCATCCCCTCCCTGGAGTGCCTTGCTGTCCCCGCAATCTCCGTCCTGAGATGGGCAGCCTCCTCCACATGCTGCCCAACCAGCACAGTTATTTCCTGTTGCCGCTGGCTGATGCTAGCCAGGTCGAGGGCAGTGTTGTGTTCTGGTGGTGTGGCTGCTGTGCCCTCTGATGCAACCAGGTCAACAGGTGAAGCCACCGGAGGGCTACTAAAACCTCCCATGTTGTCCTCGCCAGTGACACTAGACCCAGGTGTCTGCTGTGGTGATGCCTCGGGGGTTCCAGGGGGGGTTGGGGTATGCATCTCCATGTGGAAATCGGTCGTATCCTCCACATCTGAGAGTGGTGCAGTGTCTGCTGCCTCTCCTGCGGAACTAGTTGCAGCTGAGGGTGGGCCCTCCGTGGTTGGGATTGGTGGTGGTGGGTTCACCTCCGGAGGTGGGGCAGTTGTTGGTGGTGTGGACACTAGCATCTTGGCATTGGCGCCCCACCGATGTTTGCACTCTGCATGTGGACCCTTCTACCTTTGCCCCTAGATGTCGTGGGGGTGTCCTCTGTGTCCTGTGCCCTTGATTTTTTACTTGCAGGGGGTGCCTGAGATGCAGTGCCAGCATCCTCACTGTCTGTATGTGAGCCTGTCGGGGACAAAGAGGGGGATGGCATTGGTTACGGTTATATGTACTTAATGCAGTATACATCAATAATGCAGTTGTGGGCATTTTGACTTCATTGTTAAGGATGCAGGTGATGTGTCAGTTCAGTGGCTCATCCATGCATGGTTGTGTGTGGCACTTGTCTCTGGTGATGTGTGCATGTGTGTGTGTTTGACACTGACATAGCCAGGGTTGGATGCATCTGTGGATGTTTGGCCATTGATGAGGTGATTCTGGCCTCACATTTGGGGGGAACAGTAGATTCACATTGCATACTTTCATGTGTACACTCACCTCCATCTGAAGTGGTTGTCCCGACTCCCTCTATGGATTCCACTCCAATGAGGTTGGCACAGGTCTCTTCCCATTCCTTCAATTTTATAGGGGAATCGGATCCACCTGATGTGGCAATGTTGTGGTTTGCTGATAGGATGCTTCTAACCCGTAGTCGGAGATCATCCCACCGCTTTCTGCACTCGCGCACCTTGCGGGTGGTGGTGCCCACAGCACTGACTTTCAAGGCAACCTCAGCCCAGATTGCCTTCTTTCTGATTAGTGTCTCCCGACGCATGTCGCTGGCAAAGACCATGGCGGCATTGGCAGCAAGGTTCTGGGTGAGCATCATTAGCTCCTCCGTGGTGAATTTTTCCTTCCGCTGCCGGTCGATAGTTTTTGTTACAGCCTTAGGCATGTCGAGGGTGTCCCTGTGGATTTCCGATTGCAAACTACTCAGAACAGGTCCAGGGGGCAGAGGATGGCAATGGATTGTGTTTTTAAAGATGGCCGCCGTGCTCTTTCCCATTCCTGTGCGATGACGCTATTTCCGGTTCCGCTATTTAACGGTCACCGCTAATAGTGGTGGCCGCTATTTGCATGTAGCGTGAGGGCGGAGGTGCTATCTGCACTTTCGTCGAAGCCGGTAAGGGACTTTTTGGGGACTTTAGCGGCATGGCGGTGGGGTCATTACCGGCATGGCGCTATGCTCGTGTCCGCGTACTCGTAATGGTACGCTATTAGTGCCCTCTTGCGAGGGCGGACACGTTAATAGCGCCATGCCCGTAATTTGCGATTTTTACCGCACAACGTGTAATGAGGCCCAATGACTCAGAATACCCACAAACACACAGTAACAAATGGGACCAGTCTTACTGTGTAGGATCCATGGAGTCAGCAAATGAAAGAACCAAAACAATCCACAGCAGTTCCAGCTAACCCACCGGCACGAGCACGCTTGGTGTCCCAAACAACAAATAAACTGACGAAATGCGGACGCCTTATATCTGTTGCACACAATAGGAAGTCACAAGTCTGTGTGCATCCAGTCCTTGAATCCATGTAGCGCGCGTTCACGGAGGCTCAAATCCATGTGCAGGCAGTTCTTGTATCCCATGTAGCGTGCGTTCGCGTTCACTCACAGGGGTGCCCAATGTGTTGGGAGTGTACTAGCGTATGGGTGAGAGCAGAGCCGTCCTCAGGACCTCCTGTGCATTTTCTGAACAAACCGCAGGAGACCAGAGGGAAAAAAAGGTCGGGAATAGGCAGTCCAATGTCAATCGCGGTGCTGCGTGAAAATTAGCAAAATAGACGTGGAAACAGTCGTCACAACAGATGATGGCTTAAGCAAGGCGGAATCCAGTAACCTAGCAGGGTATCTTCATCAATACAGGCAAGGGCGTATGCAAGGCAGGTTCCAGTAACATTGCAAGGTCAAATCTGTAAATCAAACAGGGTCCCAGCAACAAATCCGACAAGGGGCAGGCAAAGACACAATGAAAGGACAAAGCAAGAAATTGGCACCAAAATAGCATAGGCATGAACAGGACGTTCTAAGTTTTTTCAGTAGCAAGGCGTAATGCAAAGGCAGGGTTAATAAAGGCGGAATCACATGACCTCTCGAGTCACGCACTCGACCGCTTTGTCTTCCCAGACACAACGGATGCCATAATTTACATGGCAACCGCCAGCTACCATATAACGCATCCTTCTGCATGCCTTTCTTAAAAGAGAAGTATGCAGAGAGCATCTATATGTATGTTGCTGTTTACTTGGGCAATTAACGGATGTTGTTCTGGCTTATGACCCGACCCTAGAGCATTTCACCCATTTAGCCATGAAAGGGAGCAATAGGTCATAAAAAGTCACTAGGGCCCTTCAGAGAAGGACCAGCGAGGCTGAACCAGAATGTACCTTTTGCTTGTAGAATTCTTGATGCTCGACAGGGTCAAGTCAGTTTCAGGGCACTTTGCAGCTCCTGCAACAGAGTTCAAGATGGGAGACAGCTGTGGGTATCAAGGGCAGCCCATTCGGTGAACAAGGCTGCATGGATGGTTGCAGGCTGGCCTACATGGTGGCTCAGGGTCAGGAATTGTTGCCCAAGTGCTGGTTGGCAGGTCTGAAACACTGGTCGTGGCATCTCGGACAGCGTTAGCGGTGCAGTCGGTTGCAGCTCGAGGGGGTCGACTGGCTTGAAAATGTCCTTTAAGGCAGAGGTTGGTGGATGCTTGTCGATGCACTCCTCCTAGCTTCTTCACTGGGCTTGTATCATACTTTAAGGCGGACGGCCCAAAGCTGAGGAGAGTGTTGCAGGCAACTGCCTTGTCCTTCGTTTGGTTCAGAGACCCTCTGGCACTTCCCACCTAGGAATCTTGCTGCAGAGCCTAGCAGGGCACGCTGTGTGCTGGCTGGGTACCGGTTGTGAAGCTGCTGGAGGGTCCTCTGAATCAGTATCTCCCTCTGTTTCCTGGGAGATGTTTAGGGGAGGGATCTTGCTTCCCTCTTTGAGGTAGACTGTACCGTAAGCCGTGGCCCAATGAACTGCCGAAAAAGAGGGGCTTGTCCATCTTTCATAGCCAAATGGCCCGCAGTGATTGGAGTAGGCTAAGCCTACCTTAATGAACCAATCTTGGGTCCCTACCAACAATTTCCTGTATGCATGAGGTCATAACCAGTGTGCTTTGCAACAGAAAAGGTAAAGGGGTGAAAACATGTAATAGTATGTCCCACCCATCATCCTGTCTGTTGTGGATCAAAGGGACTCTCTAGTTAATGTAACTCTCTGTGGTTCCTGAGTAAAGCAGCAGGTCTCCCTTGAAGCTGTGGCGAGAACAGACTTTCTGTCTCCATCAAATCACTTACTCCTACCCTCTGCATGAGGTCCCCATGCAGGGGTTGCCTACTGTAAGCAGCATATCCCAGACATTACAGTTCACCCGTCCTTGATACTAAGAGGCAGGAACAGGCTTCAGGTTGACACAGATGCATATCAAAGGTGTTGGGGTTTCCTGACTCCTTTGCTAGTCCTCCGACCAGGCCCCAGTGGGCCTGTTTGAATGAACTATGATTAGTATGCAAAGCTTCCACCAGCAGAGCTAAGAAAAGGATAGGGTGGATCCATGGAACCTTTGTTAGTTAATTAGGCTGGCCATGGCAGGAGGAAAGTTTTGCCCCCCCTCTGAGATGCCTTTAAATACTCTTGGCTGTCATTTCCCAACTAAATATGCAAGGGGGGGCGGCGCCTGTAGGCTGTATCCACCCAGAGTACATGGGTCTCTGTGTATGTCATGCAGTGAGCGCAGGAAAATGTGTGCGGATTAGTGCCACACATTTTCCAGAGGGTCATCTACCATCATTCAATTTCTTTTAAAATTTCAAAAAAGCACAGACGAGGACACACCCACCGTGCGAATGGTCACATTCCTCACAGCGGTCCCACTAGCATGTAGGTGCTAACCTTGGTGGTGCCCTGAATAATAATAATAATAATAATAATAATAATAATAATAATAATAATAATAATAATAATAATGTATTTCTTAGATAGCGCTACGCACCCATAGGTCTCAGAGCACTGAAATAACAGAAGACATTATTATCCCACAGAGTGGTACTCAATTTATCAACCTTGGAAGGATGAAAGGCTGAGTTGACCCTACAAAATTCAAAACTGCCACATGAGGCTGCACACAGATATCAGGGGCAAGCGCTTAGCTCACTGTGCTATCTGACTGGCTATAATGCATTAATCACTTCACTTGTAACACAATGAGCCTGTCTAATTGAATAGTTTATCTACTGTTGGCCACAGAAGTCTCACCGTAACTTCAAGAGGTGGTTGAAGTGTTTTTGTTGAATAATTAGGCATGGCACTAGGGCTGTCCCTAACCTCTCGTCTAGATGACGCATTGCCCTCCCTAGCACAGTTGTCATTATACCCCAGGTTAACATATTGAGCTTATTGAGCCCTAGTATCAATTTTCTAAATTTGTCTTAAAGGCAATCTCCTTATCTATCTAAGCATCCCCTCCGACTTTTTAGACTAGTTCTACACTTCGAATGATGTTAGTTCTAAAAGGATTGTGGGGTTGTGCCTTACAGACAAGCCCCACTCTGGCTTCTTCCTCTCAAGCCCCGGTGTCCCTTTTCCTGTTGCTCACTCTCCTCCCACTGTTCTCCTCAGTCCAACTCCTCCCCTCCTTTATTCCAATACTTCCTCTGTCTGACCCGCCGCTATCGCTCACTCTTCTTCAAACTCCTACCTTTAGAGTTCAATGTTATTCCCTCCTACTCACTCTTTTATGGCCCCCCTTCTTTAAACCACTAATAATCTCACTCTCTCTGCCCTACTCCCTCATCAGCACTAATCCTCCCTTCTTCACACTTCTCCTCCACAGTACTACTACCTCCTCCACACTAATTCTCCACTCCACCTTTTACTCAATCATCCACCTTTCACTCTCTTTCAAACACTTACTAGTCTCTCACTGAAGTCTTTATAACACTCTCACTCACTTAGCATTCATGCACATTCACTGCACAGTACCATGTTCTCTCCCTAACCAATACTTTACCTTTTCTTGAACACAAATCCACCGTCCTTCCTCCTGCTGGCCTCTTGGTCGACCACCTCCTCTTCAGACCTAACCCAAATAACCAACACCTTCCTTTGTCCTATCCCTCTTCTTACACTTCCTCTTCTTTTCTCATTGGTTCTCTGGCCCTGACCAATGTGGTTCTGTCTTTTCTGAACGGAAAGTGTTACAAGGATCAGTGTTTACAAAAAGAGGGCATGGCCCTTTTTCTCTACATGGGGCTGCCGTACTCCAACAATACTGGCCCGCATTGGTGAATGCCCCAATTTGTGTCCAGATTCTGAGTTGCAGTCAGTTCCCAGGTCAGGATTGGGAAATGAAGTCGTGGTAGCCCCTCCGTGGCATAACGATATAGGTCTCTTTGAGGGACTTGAGCTTTGCTGTCAGAGAGAGGCACATGGCGCTGACCCTTGGCAGTGAACCGCATTCCCTGCAGCTGCCTGGATCTTCTGTCTCTCTGGTCGGGGCTTCTCACTCTTCTGGCACTGAGTAGAACTCTGCTGGCTGCATCAATGTGCTTGATGGGCTATGTTTAAGAGGGTGGTCAATCCTTATTTCCGGGGCTTGAGATTGCCTTCAATGAAAGAAATAAGACTGGCAAGCATTAGTTTGCAGATGTATGGGGTGATGCACGTGGTTCCCATTCAGATACAAACAAGCACTTGGGGAGGGGACAGGAATTGGGGCCCTCTCAAATGCCACTGTAACCCCACTGACGTACGACTGGCTCTAGCTTCCATCCTGGCAGGCCTCCCACTCCAGGCTAAAACAGGTTCCTGAGCCTGTCAGATCAAATTAGTGACATTCATTTTAAACAGCAATTACCAACACAGCCAGTGAGATGTATTTACAATATGTAAATTGGATGCAAACAAGACCACCTGGGAAAATGCTGAGTTTCCCAAAATACATGTTTGCCGTCTCATGAATCATTATTTGGGGAATGAGGTTCCCCATTTTAGGCAAAGCCCATAAATCTTTATGCCACTTCCCATGTTCAGAACCCCCTCAATTTCTTATCGACCGGATAGTTTCCTTTCTTAAGTCAGAAAATTGTAAATTGTATGGATCCTTTCTCAACATTACTTTAAAATATTTCTCAGAAGGGAATCCCCCCGAATTTCTCTACAGGATCCATATGCTGGTATTTATCACACTGCTCAAGTTCTCAAAACTAGGCAGCTCTCAGCTGCGAGAACAGCCAATCACCTTGGTAAACCTAGGAAAGCGACATCAAAGATAAACTCAGTCCGAGTTTAAGGTATGTATAAATCGCACCATGTCTGTGGACACATTACGCAGGCACGCCTCCAAATCCATGCACCTTAGAATGCAGCTATGGCTATGTCAAATCCGGTCGAGCTGCTTGCATAACTGCCTGCACTGAAACCCCTGACGTGCCTCAACACCTCTGCCATTATTATACAGCAACAACATACCACAAATTCGGTCTAGCTGGGCACACATCGAATCTCCTGCAATAGCACCCTGTCTTAATATCACCCAGGACCGCCGACGTGCCTGACCTCTGGGTTGATAACCTGAGCCTAGCCAGCCCTCCTAAGTCCTAATCCTTTCAGAATGCACACATGCATCTTAAGTAAATCCTTAGAATTGTCCATATCTGGACTTCGGTCCCCAAGGGCGTACCAACCACAGAGCGCATTGAGGCCATACAAATGGGAAAAATGGTGCTATAGAAATGTTGACTAAAAACAATACAATAGAATAAATTACTTAGGGCTCCCTTGCTACACTTGCTGTGCATGCTGCCTACTGGAAGATACTAAATTAAGGGAGCACTACATCCTTTCTATATCTTTAAATTGTGCCTACACCTAAAAAAATAAATAAAGCAAATCACAATTAATTTTCCAATGGAGAATGAGCAATGTCATGTGCTCAAAACCCCTGTCTTTGTTAAAACATGTGTCCGCTAACAGGCATGCAACACCCTGACCACAGGGCTGTTTACCTGTATTTGGTGGATCAATTAGTTGAACAAATTCACTTAATTTTATACCTTATCTCAAAAGCTTTCCCTTCCAAAGTGAAAGGCGGTCCTCACTGAATCCATCTGTCTTAAAGGTGAAAGGTTCTCCGATCCTTCATGCAGGCGACAACCGAAGCATTCATCCAGTGTATTTTGCTAAACCAATCCAGCTCCACCATCTCAAATGCACATCTGGCAATATTGGTCCCCCCCAACATTTCCACTTGGGTTGCTCCTCTGATGGTGTTTCTGTGTTTCTCATGTTGAGTCTGTGTAGTGGTCTTGCTGCTGTATTCCTTATGCCCTGAAGTTTCTTTGTGAGGTAGATGCTGTTGGCATAGTCGATTCTTGATACAACCATAATTGTGAGGGTCCTGTTCAGGAAGGTGGGACATTGCATAATCTATATGATTGAGCAAAGATGTTAGAAGCATTTCTTTACTAGGGTGTTGGTTTATTGTTCCAGGGCAAGTCCATTGTTCATAATGGTGTTGAGATACCTGACCACGTTTGAGGTTTGAGGGAAAGTACCCATTTCCCTGAGCCCAGGGAGTGGTGCTCCTGGTGCTTCATTGTGTGAAGTGATAATCATGTCTGTTTCATCTGGGCTGAGCTGTGAGTTGTTAGTTGTCATGCAAATGCTCACTTGTGTGGGTGCTGTTAGCGTCATCATTGCTGGTCATTTTGAAGATGACTTGTATGTTATCCGGGTGGTTCTAGCAGGTGAGTTGGTGTTTAGCTCAGGGGCAACGCTCTGGTCTTCTACACTCATCAGAACGGATTCATTACCCTGCCCCAGTACTGCGGTTAGAAGCTGGAGTCTGGCACGAAGCGCAATATGAAGAAAATTTTTAATTTTTGTCTGTATTCATAAGTGGGGCCATGGATATGCTGTAAACGAGGGGTGACAGGCTTGATCCTGTTGCGACTCTGCAGTACATTTTATCTGAGGTAGAACTCAAAGGGTGAAGCCATGAGACTCTGTGGGGAAGAACCTCATCCGCTGTAACCTTGTCTTGTGTAGTCAAACTTCTTCCACACTCCTGATTAATGATCCTGTGCTTGATAATGTCAAGCCTTTGAGATATAAGAGTACGAAGGATTGAGTGATGTTAATGCCTCCAATCAATTTAAGGTTTTAAGGTCATCCGAAAGGGATGTGATTGCTGGACCGTTCCCCTCATTGATCTGAATCCTATTTGTGCATGGTTTAGGGTGTTGCGAGACCCTCCGTGTTCTAGTATTCGACTGCATGCATAACTATCCAGGATTTTGGCTGGGTATTGCATATTGGAGATTGGTTAGTGGGTTTAATGTAGGTTTCTTGATGGATCTAGGTGCAATGCCTGTTTTTGGTGAAAGGTCCATCAGTTTGAGAAAATAGAGCGCTGCAGTTTCTTTGGAAAGGGCCTCTTTGTAGAAATCTGTGGGTCAGGAGTTTGCTGGGTAGTAAACTTAGTCACTTTGTTTCACCAGTTTTTTTTGTTTAAGTCCCTGTCAGTGATTGGCTTGATATGGCTGAGAAATCGGGTTTTTGATTGGGTTGTCATTTCATCATTTCCATCCACATGTGCCTGGTCATTGGCTTGCTGCACGTTTGTCACTTCATTTTGGAAGTGCGTGTTGATTTTGTTGCAATATTTCTGGCAGTGCGGGTGTTCTGTTTCAGGAGTTAGTCTTTTTCATTTTCTTTATGATTTTGAACAATTCTTTCCCCCGGCGAGCTGCCCTTCTGATGCAATCTGTGTAGTGTCGTTTGGGGAACATCTAAGGGGTTGGCAACTACTCTGAGTCAGGTGGACCCTTCCCAGTACTGCATGTTTAGCGCATGCGGTAACGGTGAACAAGTTTTTTAAGCTTGAAACGAGGCCCAAATTCCGTCTACAACGGTGTCAAGTGGTGCCCGGAAAAAGTTACAATCCTAAATATTCTTGGAAAAACCTGTGCTTGACGTTTACAGGCTCGTCCCTCGTGGCGCAATGTTGAAATTTGTGGCTGCGCCATATTTTGTATTCTGTAAGGCATGCAGTTATGACTTGCCGATGGTAACTTCAATGTAAGGTTGTTTATTGGTTACAGCACACATATATATGTAGTCATCTTAACAAGTTCGTATCAATAGCCAGCAGTCACCCATCCTTTCCCTTGTCAGGTCTCTCTCGCAACTGTTTCCATGGAACCCTCGCCAGGCAGCAAATGCGAGTTCCATGAGGCCATGCGCCTGCTTGCTCGAACAGGGACGTGCAGAAAGCAACACAGTATTAACGAACAGACCCATAAATAATCAAGTGCCTCACTATAGCCCCCTACTGGGAGGCCTGCAATTAGAATGAGCAGCGGGGGCATAGCACAGAGGCTTCCAAAGGCACAGCCGAAGTAACATTTTCTCTTTTTTTAAATGGCGCTTTAGAGTAAAGGCTGTGAAAGTGGGCTGCTTGGGGGGAGTTTGCCAGCTGACATTGAATAAACGCATCAAAATGCCGCTTAATGCGCCGGAGATCACTTTTTAGGTTTATTTCAGAGTGCGGTCTGGTGTGTTTGTGATCTGCTATTTGTGTGGTTACATTTCAACAAAGGTGACTCAACATGTTATCCTTCACTAAAACCGACCGCTTGACCATAAACACATTGAATCACAGATTTCCACCAAAGGCTGTTGATTTCCTAGGAACGCTGAAAACATTGAAAGGCGAAGCAACATGCAACATTGCATGATCATGTTTCAGCTCTTGCGCAGCTGCATGCAGGACTACACTGGCGCTTTTTGCGCAGCTTTGATGCAATCAGCTTAGAGGCTTGCCCATAAACGAGGAGAGCAATGCATGGCTCGCTTGGTTACATCTACTAATAATGATTTCATTTACCAATAAACAATGGCTACATTTAATTTGCCAACGATATGTTTTTTACCAAACATAAGTGCTCTTTTTCTAATAACTTACATGCAGTTACGTCTTTGCTCACTGCCAGAGGTGGAGACTCTTGGTTTCCCGGCAGGGGCTTGGGAGGGCCGGTGTAAAAACCAAAACATTATCATTGAAAAGTACAGGGACTTTCACAAAATTGGCCTATCCTTGAAGGAGTTGGGTTTGGGGCTGCGGCCGGGCCCTGAGCATTCGCTTACTCGGAGCCCCTGGCCATTGCCTAAATTTGAGCAAAGGGATGAGGGAATTCAAAATCAGCATATTTGCCTGTAAGACATGACTTCATGCATCTGGTGTATGGGCAGGTTTTGTCTGTTTCCTTTTAAAATGGCACAAAGATTTATGGGCTTTGATGTAGCTCTTGACTGAGTGACATCACGGGAAGTGATATCACAGCTTGTGGTGATCAGTATAACTGTGTTTTTTTCTAGAAGTCCAGGCAGGGATGTATACATTACACATAAATGAATGGCACTGTTCTTACATTTTAAAGGCATGTTTACTAAGGTTAAGGCCCTCAATCTGGCCCCTGAATTAAAGCTGATGGCTGGCCCAATGAGTGTGGCACAGGTCCGAGACCTAGAGCGACCAGTGATAAAAGGTCATATGGCGCTTTGAAAGGCAATTTTCTTGATGTATAAGTGCCTTACAAATGCCCAACAAATAAATAAATAAATAAATAGACATGGATAACGCAGTACAGTTGACAAGCAGCTGTGTATGGTAACGTCTTGCATGAACAAATCCAGGAAATGGGATGTCACCAACCGTACAAAGGAACATTTCACAACATTTCCATGGGACCACAATCTGTAAACCAAAGATTATGCTTTGCCAGCATGGTCACCGCAAATGACCCGCATGATCCAATCTGCAGAAACTAGCCATCCGCATTCAGTGCCAGCTCCAGGCGGTCTGAGGCATAGGCCAGGGCTCGGCGCTCTTGGCCAGGCCCCACACCGCAGCAAAGGTTTGCCACATCTATACCAGGTAAGAAGGACTGCATTCTACATGGGTTTGTTGCTTCCAAGAACAAGACAGTTTCTCTGCCTGCCTCAGCAAGGTGCCACACCCGCTCTCCACCACTGGAGCCTCACAAGTATTTGACTACTGGTCACACGCTTCATTTTAGCAGAGCATGTGAACTGGATGTAAGGTAATAACGTTTTTCCCCCTTTTTCTCACACCGACAAACTACAAGTTGGTAATTCCAGTGATCTTGGGAGGTAAAGTAGAGGAGTTACCTCAAGCTTCAAGCTGGAGTTAACTCTTCCACTTTACCTCCAAAAATCGCAGGTATTACTATCCAGTAATTCCGGCGGCGGAAATACCCTCAAAATTCACCAATGGAGTCCTTTAAATGGAGATTTACACCGACAAACCACCACTTGTAATTAGGTGGTATTACCCCCTAGAGGTAATGACTCCAGCAGTAATACAGCCTCACCTGGTGGCAGTATAAGTAATTCCGTTTTCTGTTATTCTGTGGATTAACCACTGGAATACCGCCAACATCGTAATGACCCCCATTGTTTTGCACAAGACATTCCTAATTTTTCGATGATAATAACTGCAAAAGGTCAAATATGTATTTTGCAATCGCACACAAAGCACCAGTTAACCACGTCCTTATTTACAACATGCCATCCCAGGCCCGCCATGCAAAGACACATGTGCGCAATCCATTTACTGCATTCACACATCATATACATACCGAGGCAGTCAAAACACACACTCATTCACACTCTCTCAGACACACAGACATACACTACAAACACACACCAACGCAAACCTACATACTACGTGTACAACTCTCACAGTCTCACTCAAAAGCTTTTTTAACTTGCCTGCAGCAGGTCTTCTGTTCTGTCTTTGTTCTGGGAGAATGAACTGGAGCAGACTGCATGTGCCATGGCACACGAATCAGGCAGTACTTGTGCTTCCCAAAAGGACTTGGACAGGTGGGACGAGCCGGATGCTGCACCCCGCGGGCAGCGTTCGCCGAACACTCTCAGCTAGACACATCTGCCTGGGGGCGTGCTGCTATTGGTGGGGCTTGGCCCCCTGAACGTGTTTGGGTTCGGCAGAAAACCACCAGCTCCTATGTAGTTGGTGCAACATGGTGGAAGCAGTGCTCAGTGCAGCAGTGGGATCGACACTGCACGTGCCCCACTCTACACAAAAGATGTGAGTGGCAGACAGTCACATTGCAGCCAACAGTCCCACAGGACTTGTGCAGAACAGGCAGCTGCTGTCTGAGCGTTCCTGAAATGAAGAAAACGGGTGCAGGCAAGGTGACATCTGTCTTCATTCACACATGCACACACGACTTCGTACTGGGAGCAGGAGAGAGTGCACACTGTGCTTGCATATTTCAGGCACGCACACAGAACAGAACAGGTATGCGACATCAGCAGTGCACACCCCCCTCCCATGCAACAGGTACAGAGCAGGCGAGAACAGTAAAAGACACATTACTCACACAGACAAGTGATGCGTGGGGCACAGATGTAGCAGTGTCCTTCATTCACAGCAGAACAGTCACGGGGTGCAGGGGGAGCAGAACACCGACAGGGCCAGTAGAGCACAGGCAGCAGCAGAAGTTCAGCTTTCACTCAGTCACACCCACAGCAGGAAGAGGACATACAAGGTCCCTGTTTCCCTTCAAGATTGGCAGTCGGGTAAGGATAATTCTACCCCATTTTAATGCGAGCACATGGTGTGGGTGTGGCTGTTTCAGAGTAGTGGGAGGGGATTCTGACCATATAGTAGCCTATTTGTGGGTGGTTGGACAAACGCCTGCTTCAGATGCTGTCTTCCACGCTTGCCTACAAGGGCTATGGTGGCCACTGCACGGTAGGCAGCACTCAAACAGTCTGTTTCTACTGCATACCGTGTTGATATTGCATGCAGTACCCACTCAGTCTGTTTCTGCAACAAATCCTGTGGGTCCTGAATGTCATGCCCCAAGCACCTGTGGCTGTGCTTACCTGCCACATTTTGAGGGCCCGAGTTGGAGCAAGCTATTTTCTGGACCGCATGTTTAAAACAGCGACCAGCTCATTACGAAAATCAAAAGGGGACAAGCATATGTTAAAGTGCCCACAATATCCCAGATAGGTCCAGAGGAATAAGATTCAATCCAGCCAGAATCAGTGACAGAGTAGACAAAGTGCACAGCAAAATCAAACTTTATTCACATCGAAACGAAGCCAGGACAGCATAACAGAATTCATGTCTCGCTACTCTCAACATATGAATCAAAAACCATTGCTTAAGTACTATAAACTCATCATCACTGACGTCCTAACACAATATCAGTTTACAAAATCCATGTGGAGCGGGATATGTTAGCGGGTTTCGCTACGTATATATTACATAAGGGTTAAACAGTTTTTTATGTTACAAGTATCTGATGGCTTCAGCTGGCACCCCCCAGCCCTCATATTGATCAAGGTTAAACTCCATCATCTTCATAGCAAGGGGTTGTTTGGCATACTACTTGATGGGCAGCATTCTCTAAGGATTTTAGTAGGTTGACACATTGCAAACTATCCTTGGACACTTGAAAGCTCGTCAGCATATAAACCAGATATAGATTAGGGTGGGAAAAGCCTATGGAATGGTCTCCTTCAATTAAAAGTTACCATCCCTCATCCTCAGGCCATGAGACCAGGTCATCCCTTTTTACTTGGCCTGTTGTGGCACCTCATGTCTGGTGTGCATTTAGGGAGTATGGTAGGTGTCCTTTCTGTGTTCACTTCTAATGCATGGACAGTGTTCTCCAATTATGGGTCACGTGCGATGGGACTGTGTTTGGAATAGATTAACCTCCTATTTATCAAGGTTGTAGCTAATATTAATGTGTGTGTCGTGTTTTCTATAGCCACTGTGGACACTCTTGAGTTATTCTTCATGGAGTCGTTTGGCTTACTTTTTCACTGCACATGACCATCAAAATGTTGTTTGTGCCCTTCTGAAACTTTGAATTAATTTGGGAGTATACTGCTTGTGTCTTGGGAATTGCTATCTCGTACCTTTGTTTCATCCTTACAATCCTTCCTAATTCCACTTTAGCCTTGGCATTGGTTGCTAGCCACTGTCTGAAGTCTGCACAGATATGGATTTCTATGGATTCAACCTTTTGGGTTTTCCTGGGCCTTTGAGGCCTGCGCTCATTCAAAGACGTGCTGTGCTTCCATTTTTAATAATATGGCTGCCGCACTGCACTCTTGCTTCTGTGTAAGCGAGCTATATTTGCATGTCGATCATGTTGCATTCACCTTAAACAGTGCTCATGTTAGTGTTCTTCATATCTTTGGATGCTGTGTTAATTGTCTTCATATCTAAAGGCATATATTACCTATTGTATGTGTTCTTCATGTGGGGTGCATGTTTGCTTCATGTCTAATGTATGCTGCTTTACTCTTGCAACATTAGTTAGAATGCCTTTTGCCATCTTCAGCTCACATGGGTCCCAAACCCTGCTTTACCGCTGGGGGATAAGGGTGGAACGGCTGTCTCAGTGAGTAACGTCTCTTACCTTTGCGGCATTGTTGCGGTGGTGGGGCAGAAGCTATGTATGACATATTCATCTGCCTCCCAACACAAAGCATGCCTAATACAGACCAATTAGATTGTCAGTCACTGAGCGAGGATGGGGCTAAGGTGGTGAGGCCTCTGTTATTCCCCAACAACCTACAATTTCACTCTGGCCCTTGATAAGTGGAGTTTAATTTGAGCAGAGCACCAAAGGTAAAGATATCAGAAATAGTATTGGAGAAAGATTTCAGTTGACGGATCAGTGTGGGGAATAAGGAGTCTTTTAACAAGGAGATGGAAATTGAAGGCACAGACTAAGAAAATGCGGGTGAAGAAGACATTAGTAAATTGAATGAAGATCATGTCCATTCATACTGCAGTTATTTTGTAAAAGTCGTCCATGAAGTTAAGCTGTGGGTGTGTATCATGAGTTTGGGATGATGGATGATTGACGTACGACTCTACATTTTGTAAATTGAAGGAAAATGAGCAAGGGGTTCACTGGGATGTAGTTGAAGCAAAAACTTGGTTGTTCGCTATCACAAATAGGATAAAAGATGTTTGAGCACAGATGCCCAGATGGTTGAGTGACAAGAAAGGGGCACGCGCCACCTATAACGTAAGAGCCTGTGTCAAAGGAGCAGGGACCTGTAACTTTAAAAGTATCTGCACCTCATGTGGACATCACTCCCACCCAGAGTCCAGGCGCCCACGGAGGGGCAAGGGAAGAGGCCATCCAATCAAACCATGCAATGTGAGAGGCAGGGATTACTCACAAACCTTCTCTGCTGTATATTTGCACATGCTGGTAACATGGCTTTCTGGAAATCCAGATGATAAAACAACATATATTGTGAGGGACGGCTCCCAGGATGGTTTAAGGATTCTTGCAGTCAGGGCGCAGAGGAACGGCAGGTGAATAAACCAAAGGCATCTTCTCCATGACCACCATGTGACAGCGAAGAGGAAGGGGAAGCAGAGACTTCTGGAGAGGATCTCTTTGCTATATGCGCCTCCCATTGAGTCTTGTGCTGGGACTGCCCTCCAAAAAGAACTCGTATGTATAGGCACATTTATAAACCCTCTATTGGACATTAGTAAATAAGGCTGTTGAAGCTAAATTGTGTTCAGTCCTGTATACACCCCTTGGTCATGGAGTATGAAAGTTAACACAGATGGACAAGTGGATTCCCCAAGCAAAACTGGACACTAAGTCAGCCTTCACCTGCTTGTAGTCACCCTCATAGCCTGTCAACTATTTAACCCCTTGAGTTCTGCACATATATGCTGACTGGACACTTTGAATCATGTGCATAGTTTGAGAAGTGTAGCGCCCTCGGGAAGTGGGTAAATAAGGCAGAACCGGATTCCATGCAAGTTCTGCATTGTCTCCCTGACTGCATGTTCTTGCAGCCTGCTGGGCCTGCATCATTTCAGGAAGTAGGGGCCATCTTGATGGTTCTGTTGACCCTAGGGAAATCAGTAGGGTGATCAACGAGATTAGCATTCTGGGTTTATGAACTATTTTATTTTTTTAAAGTGCTCCAAGTCTGTCGGTACAAAATGTGTTGACCTTGAGAGAGGGCATAGCTTTATCTCTGCATTTCATAATATTCACATGGGCTGCCCCTATTCCACATCCACGGCCTAGGTGATGGCTGGTTAGGGGGAGCATCGCCGTCCTGACCGTTTGCCTGTGGGAGTCAAGCAGGATCTATGCATTTGGGAGGAACTCTCCCCGACATGGTTTTGACATAGAAAGGTTTACACACTGATCCTGCACAGGCCCAAGGTGTATGCCACTGTGGGCATAACCATGGCATGAGTACGGTTGTGTGAGGAATGTCACCCTTCTCAAGATGTTATGTATTCTCGTGGCCAAGCACTTCTGCAGTAAGTAGATGGTCGCCTGGTCAGGATCCAAGTCTTTTGGCATGCATCAGTCATCGAGCTTGACGTTCCATGGTTCTGTGCTGCTCATGTTTTTGCCCATGGTGTGGCTTATGGAGAGAGTGTGGCCTTTCATGAGAATTAGGTGACGGGTGTGCCAATCATGGCAGCGTTTGTCTGTCTCATTAGTATTCATGGGGGGTGCCAGCCTTTCAGCTGGCCAGCAATGAAGGCATTATTAGACAATGGCCCTCATTACGACCCTGGCGGAAAGTGACTGACCGGACCGCCACAGCGTAAATAGCGTTTCCGCCATTGCACGATGGAGCAAAGTGCGGCCCATTCCGACCCATCGGGCACGAGCACCACGGCATGGCGGAAGTGCAAAGTCCGCGATGGCGGAAATGACCCCAAAACGGCCCACACCGCCGCCGTACGGCGCCCTAGGTGCAATACCGCCACCCATCACAGCGGACACCGCAGTGAGCGCCAACCGGAAAGTACGGTGACCGTAAATATACGGAAACGGAAGTAAAAACATGGGCCCGGAACGGGAAACATCCCGCCGTACACCTATAAAACCACAGAATCCACACAACCACTAAAAACACTACCCTGAAACACACCCCAACCCGTCATCCACCCTAGCGAAACCAAGAAAAATGGGAAAAGTAGCGAAGAAAGCGTGCGACCGCAAGCGGCAGGTCCACTTCTCCCGTGAGGAACTCACCTAACAGAGACCCTCCAGGAGAATGCTGCCGTCGTCTTCTCCACGCAAATGACCAGGACGGCACTTGCGAACAAGAAGGCCATATGGGCTCTGGTGGCACAGCGGGTAAGTGCGGTGGGGACCGCACCCCGCAACCCACAGCAATGCAGAAAGCGATGGGACGACCTGCGGATACGCGTCCGTAGCATACTTTCTGCCAACCGCAACATTGCCACAGCCACCGGGGGAGGATCGGAATCACCCATCAAGTTGACCCCCTGGGAAGAAATCTGTGCCTCCACCATTGGAATGGAGAGCATAGAGGGAGTCGGAGGGATGGAGAAAGGAGTGCAGACATCCGAAGAATCTGGTAGGTGGCCCAAATGAAACAAAGCTACATCCACAATGTCCAATCATGTGAAGTACCATGTGTCCACATAGTGCAACAGAAACACATGTCCAGGAGAACGTCCACACACATTGGCCTGATAGCGCACTTTAAAACTCACAATAAATACATAAATAATTAAAAACCCCTAAAACACCCACTACACGTGCAGCAGGCACACCCTAACTGCAGGCTGCCAAACAACTGCACCCTCACTCCACACACAAATGAAAGCACCTCCAAGGCCCCGACCCAAATCACCCTCAGGTACCACCCCAATGCATGTGATACATTGCCATTCCAATTCCCACAGACCCATTAATAACCCTCGCCCTCCTTTACTCCACCACAGGGTCCGATCCAAACGACGAGCATCAGGACACCCCTACCAGCACACCTGCAAAGAGGGCCAAGACCAACGGCCAAAGACCCTCCACCTCAGCTGCACGCATCAAGACACGGCAGCAGCACAAATCAGGTGGCAGCACAGAGGAGGGAACATCAACAGGCACCCCAGCAGCCAGCATGCCCACAACACCACCACCACAGGTCCCCCCAATGGATGCCACAGAAGGCACTGCCTCTGGTGGCAGCAGCACCATAGGTGACACCCCATTGATGGCAGCATGCTCCGACACAGAAGACGGGGATGTCGAAGTCAGATCCATCCATGACCTGTCCCAATCCCCCTGTTTGTTCCATCCCGTACAACATGAGGATACCACGCAGGGGCACCCACAAGACGACGACTGGCCATCCCCCACAAGCCCTGTGGCAAGGCAACATGAGGTCACCAGCCCCTCTGTGACACCACCGCAAATGGCCATGGCCCAGCAGAGGCAACAGTCCCTCGACCAGTTAATCGTGCAACAGCAGCAACTGGCCACGCTCCTCAAGGACCATGCCGATGAATGTGGGGGCACTAAGGCAGACATAGAAACATCAACTGAGACACTTAGGGCAGAAATGGAGAGAAGTACAGAGACACTAAGGGCACAAATGGAGAGTAGCACCGAGAGCCTGAGAGTCCAAATGGAGAGTAGCACAGAGAGTCTGAGAGTCCAAATGGAGAGTAGCACCGAGAGCCTGAGAGTCCAAATGGAGAGAAGCACCGAGAGCCTGAGGGGGGAACTGCATGCGACGTCCAAAGACGTATGTGCCGAACTTGCCGCAGTGCGCCGTGTGCTCACTGAGCTCTCACAAACCCTTAGGGACATGCATGGACGTGAGCAGGCAGAGACATCATCCGTTGCAAGTTCCGTCCAGGGCAGCCCCCAATGTAGATCTGGGAGGAACCTGCGCTCCACAGGCAGGGGTGCCCCTGATACCCGCATAGGGGGCTTGCAATAGCGACTGCCCACTGACAATGAGCATCTATGGACACTGGTGTTCGGGGGGGAGGTAGGAGGGTGGAGGGGGTGTTTTGGGCTCACTTGGGTGGCGGGTCGATAGGGTGTTCAACATGATATCACATATGCCATAAACAGTGCACGATCAACCAATGAGATGTGTGGACAATGATCTTTGTGTACTAGGCCATCATAGGCGTACAGTCCATATTGTGCATGTACCAGACACACACAGTGCCACGAGTACCGTGTCCATGTATCAGCCACCAGGCGTGAGTGCTAGAAGCATGCATCAATGAGATGCTGACGAATGCCACGGCCCTCCGGTGCCTCGCAGACTCCTTGAGGTGCTGCCACATCCCCACCCTCATCATGACCATCTTCTGGTGCTTGCAGTTCTGCGCCAGGGGGCATGGGCACATTTCTACGTACGCACATGTTGTGGAGCATGACACATGCCATGACCATCTTTGCAACCTTCTCATGGCGGTACAGGAGTGCCCCGCCAGACCTGGGCATGGTTGTAGTCCTCCTCATGCTGGTCCCGTGGGTTCCGGACTGGTGTGAGGAGCCATCTCTTCAGTGGATATCCAGCATCACCTGTATGTGGACGATAAACGTATGATGTGGAATGCCATTGCTACGTACGCACACCCCCCCCCTTCCTGCCAGGTCATTGCCGAATCACATACCCCACATTATCATGCATGAAATGAGACTCACCGAGTAGCCAGGATCTGTTCCCTGTGTGTCGCTCCATGTAGCGTGGTATTGTAGAGTTCCTCAAGACCATAGAATCATGGGTTGATCCAGGGAATCGGGCACAACAATGTGTAATGATCCTGTTGGAGTCACACACCATTTGTACATTCAGGGAATGAAATTGTTTTCGGTTGCGGTACTGGGCCTCCATGGCATGTGGTACGACCAATTCCACATGGGTGCAGTCGATGGCACCAATGCAACCCGGTATGCCGGCAAGTGCATGGAATCCCACTTTTGTGTTGGTAATTTCCTGCTCCGAGCGTGGTAGGGAGATGTAGTCGTCTGCGTGCTGCAGGAGGGCATCGAGCACTTGCAATAGTGTCCGTGAGAACAGTGGCTGAGAAATGCCATGCAACTGTCCGACTGTGTGCTGGTAGGTGCCTGTGGCCAGGAAGTGTAGTACAGACACCACCTTCAGTAGGGGTGGGATGGCGGTTGGGCTATCTATCATGCTGACAAGGTCAGCCTGTATCATGTCCACAATGGCGGCTATGGTGTCCCGGTCCAAACGGTAGAGGGTGTGGATCTGCTCATCAGTGAGGTTGAACGGATGTGCTCGGAGGCGTGGGATTGCGGGCTGCCTGCGTGGTGGTAGTGGCTGTGCTGGCGGCCCTTGCTGGCCCTGCCTTGGCCTCCTCCTCCTCCTGCGTCTCCTCCGTGCGGCCGGTTGTAGTTGGTGTTCGTCTTCTTCCTGGAGTTGGAGTACTTGCAGTGCTATCAGGTCCCCCAGGGCCAACATCGCGAGTCCTGCCGGTAGCATTTCGGAGTGGGTGTGGTTGTGGGAGGAGACTGGGTGTGCAATTTATGTGTTTTCAGGCTGTATTGCCTCCACCTGTGGTGATTCATTCCACCTGTGCAAGCTGCTCTCCCCTTTGGCCGAGCACGTCCCGCACACAACGCTGCAATTCGAGTAATGGCATCTTGCTATTGCAATCATGTATCTGTACCCGATGGCCGTGTAACATTTGTTGATATGTACATTCGGCTATGGTCCCATTGTTTCACATACAATCTTTGCAGTCGCGAACAGACTTGTGAAGGGTCAGTGGAACGTAGTACTCGAGTAACGGTGGGCCCTCATGCATCACTGTACCGAGTTGCACCGACGGGCGGGGCGTCCCATTTGTGGGTGAAGGCAGTTGCCATTTTCACACACAGCCGCACTAGATGGATTAATTTGTGATTTCAAACGGCCACAGATGCCTTTTCGACGTGATGTTGCAAATGAGGAATTCGAAGGGCGGCGCTTTCTGTTTTCAGCTAGCGGCGAGGAGATGCCCACAGGTCTGACTGCAAATATAACGTTCTATTGTTCAATGTCCTTGAGACAGGGGCCATGGCGAGGATGCAATGATTGATATGAATAGTTTGGGATGCGCAATAGCGACGTGGGCGATGAGGCCGGACGTTCCCAAATACATGTTACTTCACAACACTGGAATTACGGGCTGGGGCACTGTGGATTTTGCAGGCTGCATAACGCACAGACTCAATGGATATTTCTAATGTTATGTGAGTAAATATTCAGGCGTTTTTATACCGGGATGAGGGAATGATGAATGGATGCATGGGCAGATGATTTGATACAGAGTTTGCCATGTACAGGGCTTCTTGGAATCTGTCCGCCTCCCCTGCGCTATGTGATGCAGGGCTGCCATAGTGGGACCATCGTCTATCTGGCCTTGTTGAGCCCTCCCTGTCTCGACGCGCCTTCAGACACTTGTGTCCATGCACGTTAACATTCCCATCTGATGGATTCTGTTTTCACAGACGCATGCACAGGTACACTCGTTTGTGATGGTGTTTACACCTCGATATAGATGGTTATGAGTCGCAAGTGGTTTTGGGGTGGTGATGATCCTTTGGAGTGGGCTAGCATGCATATGGCTGTGGATTTAGTGTGATCATTGAAGTGAGTTGTTCGAATGTAGTTCTGATGGCCATTCTGTTCTTTTTCTTTTCTTTTGGTTGACAGGTATCTCCTCCCCTTTTGCCACTGCCATCTGTATGCCACTCCTGCAGATGGCTTTTACTCCCGACACCTGCTGCTTCGTGTTAATCAGTGGAGCAGCATTACGATCTTATGGGACGATCGCCAATGGGCCACATGCCCTTACGCAGTACTAGTGGCTCGGAGCAACATTTCGGCCTTTCAGCTGGACTAGTGCCTCCCCATTGGGACGGCCCTGCGGTTCTGTGCGCTTCCATGTTGCCTTTTCGTACGTGAATGTGGCTCTGTGTACCATGATGGAACAGGGCGTCACACAAGTAGTAGCTGGTCATTTCTTGTGGATGCAGCCCACAATGGTGAAATGTGTTTTGGAGTTCATGGCCTAATAGCTGTATGGGCTTGGTGATTTTGTTGTGCATTAAATTTCTATTCTGATATGGGCCGTGTAGCGTTCTTCTTTGCGAGTGATGTGGCATATTCCTATTTGGGGAGCGATGTATTGTGAGGAGATCTGCATTGGGTTCCAGCTTCGGAGTTTAGTTGCGTGGTACTGTGCTGGGCGCGTTTGCCTACGAAGCCCAGTAAGGTCAGGGATGGGGGCTGCCAATATGACTGTTTGAATGTTGTCATGCTCAGGGGCGGGGGATTGGGTTTTGTGTAACAGATGCCGGTCAGCCAGGTGGACTGGTGGAATGATGTGATTTTCGGAATATTGCTGGTCACAGGTGCCTGTGTTTGCGTGCGTTTCTTGGTGGGGGACTGTGGTCATGTCCATTGGAATGGCTTCTGTATTCGTGCCATCTGTGCCCTGCAGCTCCCATTGGCCCCTCTTGTGATTCTTTTGTTCGTTGGCATGCATGGGTGACTTGTACATTTCACTGGTTGCATTGTGACTTCATTGCACCTACGGGGAGTTGTACTTTGTGGGCAGGGAGCGGTGTACAGGCACTCAGTGGGGCCGTTTACGGTTGATTCGCGATGCCGTACTTCTCACCATGGCGGAATGGTACTTTCCGCCGTGCTTGATGGCGTTAGGTACATGTCCGCTAGGGTCGGAATTCGCGTACCCTTGCGCCATGGTGGTATTTACGGTTTGGCATGGCGCGCGCGCGCGTACTTGGTGCAGTTAGCGTTGGCGTTCACTACGGTGTCGCTAATGGCTTCGTACTTTGCGGTGACGGGTCATAGTCGCACCGAGCGCTATTCGATGGCGGTATTGCATTTCCGCCATCGTTTTTCGATTTCCGCAAGGGTCGTAATGAGGCCCAATGAAAGCACATCTTCCATATTAGCTCTTGGTGCATCGCCTGCAGGAGGCCATCTTCTGTTTATGCCACTGCCCACTGGCCCCTGACCTCTCTTGCTGGCCCCAGCATCACCCATGACTCCCCCACTCATCTCTCCTCTTACCTCTGGGTCCTCACTGCTGCGTTCTACATCATGGCCGCCGTTTCTCTGATACTTTGTCCGCAGCAGAAATAGATGAGCAATGATACTAGTGTGCCTGTTTCTATTTCTCGTAGGCCATGTATACTGTATTTTCTTTTAAAAAATCTGTACTTCATAATTTAGAACTTGTCACTTAAAAAAATAGCACCCAGGATTTTCACCTTGAATTCTGATGGTGCTAATGGCAGCATGGCATTGGGGGGCTTAGTCATTGGTGAAGGCTGGAGGACCAATATCAGCTGGAGGAGCCCCCCTGCAACACCATTAACGCTACATTCTAACTTGCATGGATTCCAAAGGCTGACCTACAATCCCAAAAGTGGACATTACAGTGATTCTGGCGGCCATATGGAAACTCCCATTTTGCCGGACCTATCAGATGCTTCCTTTACTCAATAAGGGCTTCTGAGTCCGCGTGCAACGACTTCCTTTCCTTTTCCTCCGAGCGACATTTATCGGTGGGAAATTGCAGCCTATTTGAGCCCCCTCAGGCCACAGGAGTTAATTATGCTTCTGCCCAATGGCCGATCCTCTCTTTCTTTTGATTCCTGTTGGGTGCACACAGGAGGGCTTCACGTGCTGTACCCAGTATGATTCTGAGGAGCAGGAGATGGAGAGCAGCTGGCAGGTAGTTGCCTTAAGGATGGCAGAGGAATTGGGTTTCTCTGATTTCACATTCCCTTGTTGTCGAGGCTTTCTGCAATCATCGAGGGGAGATTTTGAGGGTAATTTGTAGATGTTGACGAGGGAAAGACAGACGTTATTGTAAATAGCTCAATTGTAGTCTATGCAGGGAGGCATGGGACTTATCCAGGTGGGGTGCCTATGGACCAGTGGGTCTGCTCAATCAATGTCATATCTGAACACTTAACCCTACAGGTCAATGCATTTAGTGTCCTTCATTAATTCATGAGCGTTGACCCTATCTCTAGATTTCAGTTCATCAGAGCTTGTGCTGTGAAATTAGGGATTTTGGGCGTAGAATCTCTTATTCTTCCCATTCATTCTGAATATTGGGACAGGCATTTGGATGTAGACGATGCACAGGTGCAATGTCTGGGGCAATAGATACCTAAAAGTTTCGTATACATTTACGCTCACCTTCTGTGACTCCTGCTGATACATGTTTTGACTACCTGTGATTTTATTCTTTTGTTTTGACTTGAACGGTTCAGGGGTGATGCCAGTGGATTTTGTTGTGTGATAACCGGGTATTTGCGCAGAATGTTATAGTGGGCATCAGGGTCGTGGAGAATTGATGTGGCAGTGGAGGAAGGCAGCTACCCCGGCTGCATGCAATTGTTTGCACTTTGCAGAAAGAGTGAGGGTGGCCTACTGTGGTTGCCCTAAGCGACACAGGGATTATGGTTGTTTACCTAAAACCCACAGGCCAAGATCTTGTGGGAGACGTGCATGGCTCAAAGCCTATAGGCCCAAACCGCCACCCAAGAACAATGTACCAAAGAGTGACATTTGTACATATCTATTTTGTCAGCAAAAAAGTCCATCTCACCACCATATCTTGCAACTATTTTGGCACCAATTGAGATACATGTCTGACAGATTTATACAAGGTACTGGGCCTCATTGTAAGTATGGCGGTACAGTAACAACGGCGCCGGTAGTGCTACCAGCACTATTGCTACTGTACCTCCATACTACAAACTGTGCTCGCAGGTGCCTCTCAGTTTCCCAGGTCTGACCTGGCAGGCAGAGCGGCACCTGTGAGCACAGCAAGTCGGATGCACCGGCACTGTTATAAACAGAGGAATTACCGGGTCCGGCAAAGTCGGAATACCATGGTAATTCCTAATTTCCTGGTGGCAGATTTATTTTTCTCGCGAGTTTGGAGGTATCCTTGCCGGTTTTACCGCCAAGGCTAACTCCAACCTCGTAATGAAGCCCACTGTCTGTTGTTTCGTTTTGCCACTAAATGTCGCTCAATCATCAAATGGGATTGAAACGTCTGCACATGCATTCCCAGTCCATGAGACAGACATATGTGCACAGTGCTCTCAGACACAAGACCAAACTTCATCATGCATGATCTCTTTTTTTTGTTTCTGCCATTTAACTTAGGCATCCGTTTAATGCTGAGGTCTTGACATTATGCATCCATGAGGACGAAGGATAACTCGGAGGCAACGCATTTGTCTTGGAAGCAAGGCAACGCAGTGCAACACAGGTTCGAATCCCGATCCCCCTCTTAGAAACCGTGCTGGTATTAAGCGCATTATAAATGAACAATACAAATCCCAAGATAATACCATATAGCACTGAAGCTCTCCTTTAATTTGCCCCATCCTTTTGTTTGGTGCAACTCTGCCTCTCTGCCTATATTGAATGTTAATTCTTTGTGTATCAGCCATGTCATTCTTACTGGGTCCTGTACATAAATAACTCTTCTGGGAGGCTGCACTTCTCAGTGAAGCCCCTCCCCCACAGCCCCACCCACACAGAATGGGTGAAAGCAGCTGCTTCAATAAGACTGCTGCACTCTCTCAGCCACCCTCTCCCTCCTTCGAACCAGGCAGACCGCGCAGAGCTACAGTGTTTAGGCGATCAGTGGCCCATTGCACAGTGGACTCAAGTGGATAGCAAAACCTCCCCGGCTGTTTTGTATTTATATTATTAATAAACTGGAGACCATAATGAATAATCCTTTTTTAATCAACACACTCAAAGTCCACATGAGACCATAGCACAGTTTGCTTTACGTCTCCAACGAAAGGCAACAAACTGTGATTTCTCACATTTCAATGATGATGAAGCAATTAGATTAAGAATCATTGAAGGTTGTTTATCATCCCAATTTAGGAAAAACCGCCTTAAAAAATCCCTTCCGTTGAAAGAAGTACTGGAAATGGTGAGAATTTATGATAGGGTAGCTGCACAAGCAGCGAATATGGAAAACCCTAAGAAACTGGACACCATTGCCGCCAAAAACCAAAACCAAGGTGTTCAATGGCAAAGAAGATACTCGAATGAATCAATAGGGTCAACACCTTATTGGAACAATGATAATCGCAGAAATCCTGGGGAAAGACAGTGTTATAGGTGTGTATTTGAATTTCCCCATAGAGGTCAATGTCCGGCTTTATGTCATATGTGTCTACGATGTGGTCAGGAAAATCACTTTCAGAACTTGTGCCGAGAGAAGATACCGTGGACGCCTATACATAAATCAAATATTCAAATGGTTCCTGGTCGAAGATATGACGGTCAAAGAAATCCCAATGCAAAAATGGGAATGGAGAGATTGAATGAAAATTTGAGATCAAATTCGAATCAACCAACCACACAACTAGGATTTGTAGGAGCAATGGATGCTCTACAAATAGAAGATACAAAAGATATAGGGGCCGATTCATGGAACAAACGTGCGCCGAAAATCTTCGCGCAAGCAGGCGCAAGCAGGCGAAAGCAGGCGCAAGCGGAAAAAAACAGGCGCACGCGCACGCGTGCGATCCATGGAAGTCCCTGCGCGTGTACACCCCGGGATGTGCGCCAAACCCGTGCATGGCGCACAAGTCACTACAACATCCCGAAAGGCGTGCGCGACGCGCACAGTGAAAGCGCACAACCTCGGCGCATACACCAGAAAGTGGGCGGGACACGGGGTGTAACGCGCGGAATGGGGAACAACGCGCGAAAATAAGGGCGTAACTGGGGATGTACTGCAGGGAAGCAGACCGAACGCCCACACGCACTCGAACCACACGTGTTCATGGAATCGAATAGGGCAAAGCCACGCACAGCCAAAGACACGCACAAGCCGAAACACGTCCGCCACACGAAGGCAGGCAGTAGCGTCCCTGCGCATTACAAAAGTGGCAACATACAGCAATTTGGCCTGTGCGAGCGGGCTACGTGTATTCCAGGGGTTCGCGTGAAGTTTCTCACGCGATCGGGCCTGGGGGAGCGGGCTACGTGTATTTCAGGGGTTCGCGTGAACTTTTTCACGCGATCGGGCCTGGGGGAGCGGGCTACGTGTATTTCAGGGGTTCGCGTGAACTTATTCACGCGATCGGCCCTGGGGGAGCGGGCTACGTGTATTTCAGGGGTGCGCGTGAACTTTTTCACACGATCGGCCCTGGGGGAGCGGGCTACGTGTATTTCAGGGGTGCGCGTGAACTTTTTCACGCAATCGGGCTTGGGGGAGCGGGCTACGTGTATTTCAGGGGTTCACGTGAAGTTTTTCACGCGATCGGGCCTGGGGGAGCGGGCTACGTGTATATCAGGGGTTCGCGTGAAGTTTCTCACGCGATCGGGCCTGGGGGAGCGGGCTACGTGTATTTCAGGGGTTCGCGTGAACTTTTACACGCGATCGGCCCTGGGGGAGCGGGCTACGTGTATTTCAGGGGTTCGCGTGAACTTTCTCACGCGATCGGCCCTGGGGGAGCGGGCTATGTGTATATCAGGGGTGCGCGTGAAGTTTCTCACGTGATCGGGCCTGGGGGAGCGGTCTACGTGTATTTCAGGGGTCCGCGTGAAGTTTCTCACGCGATCGGGCCTGAGGGAGCGGGCTATGTGTATACCAGGGGTTCGCGTGAAGTTTCTCACGCGATCGGGCCTGGGGGAGCGGGCTACGTGTATTTCAGGGGTTCGCGTGAACTTTTACACGCGATCGGCCCTGGGGGAGCGGGCTATGTGTATTTCAGGGGTTCGCGTGAACTTTCTCACGCGATCGGCCCTGGGGGAGCGGGCTACGTGTATATCAGGGGTGCGCGTGAAGTTTCTCACGCGATCGGGCCTGGGGGAGCGGCCTAAGTGTATATCAGGGGTTCGCGTGAAGTTTCTCACGCGATCGGGCCTGGGGGAGCGGGCTACGTGTATTGCGGGTTGCGGGGGTGCGCGGGAGCAGCACACGTGAATTGCACGTGTGGGTCCTCCCAGGTGTTCCCTCTACACCCTCCACGGCCCCTGCAGGTGGCTTACACCACAGGGGCCTACCCAGCACATGTTATGCAGGCACCCCATCCACCATGGCCATGCCCACCAGCCAACCCACATGTCAACTTGCACTACTGCCCACCAACGCATGTCCCCCTGCACCCCCAGCCACCAGGGGCAGCCTCCACCAGGCCCCCACCCATGTCTCACACCACCCCCACCGCCCAGCACTGTGGGGCACCTGCCAGCAGGCCCCCACCCATGTCCAACTCATGTTCCCCACCACCCCCACCCCCCAGCAGTGCAGGAGCAGCCTCTACCAGGCCCCCACCCATGTCTCCCACCCCCCCACCCCCCAGCCACCAGGGGCACCCACCACCAGGCCCCCATCCATGTCTCCCACCACCCCCACCCCCCAGCAGTGCAGGGGCAGCCTCCACCAGGCCCCCACCCATGTCTCCCACCACCCCCACCCCCCAGTCACCAGGGGCAGCCTCCACCAGGCCCCCACCCATGTCTCCCACCACCCCCACCCCCCAGTCACTAGGGGCAGCCTCCACCAGGCCCCCACCCATGTCTCCCACCACCCCCACCCCCCAGCAGTGCAGGAGCAGCCTCTACCAGGCCCCCACCCATGTCTCCCACCCCCACCCCCCAGCCACCAGGGGCACCCACCACCAGGCCCCCACCCATGTCTCACACCACCCCCACCCCCCAGCAGTGCAGGAGCAGCCTCTACCAGGCCCCCACCCATGTCTCCCACCCCCCACCCCCCAGCCACCAGGGGCACCCACCACCAGGCCCCCACCCATGTCTCCCACCACCCCTACCCCCCAGCAGTGCAGGGGCAGCCTCCACCAGGCCCCCACCCATGTCTCCCACCACCCCCACCCCCCAGTCACCAGGGGCAGCCTCCACCAGGCCCCCACCCATGTCTCCCACCACCCCCACCCCCCAGCAGTGCAGGAGCAGCCTCTACCAGGCCCCCACCCATGTCTCCCACCCCCCACCCCCCAGCCACCAGGGGCACCCACCACCAGGCCCCCACCCATGTCTCCCACCACCCCCACGCCCCAGCACTGTGGCGCAACTGCCAGCAGGCCCCCACCCATGTGCAACTCATGTTCCCCAGCCAACATGTCATCACAATCTAGATCCCTGGTCCCTATGGTCAGCCTCCAAATGCAAAACACCCACCCGAGTATTGCATCCACCCACTCATAATTTGCAATTACATCACAGAACACCAATTGCAAGTTCCGAAACAAACACATTTCCCTCACATACACCCAATGGGTGTCAGTGAATCTCAAAACACATATCATGAAATGCATGATCCCAATGAGATACCACACATTGAAGTTCACCAAAAATAATATGTATTAAAGGAAACATCAATAGAATAAAAAATGAAGAAACAGAAACGTGAATGTACAAAAATTAAAAGAAGCATGTCCGTCAAAAAAAGCAAAACCAAAAATAAAAATCCAAAGTAATGTCCAAAGTCAATGTCCACAAAACAAAATCCAATGGGAAATAAAAAAGAAAGCCATTGCTCCATGGTTAAAAATAGAAAAAAAAATACAATCCAACTGTCAGCTATGTACATGGGACCAATCCAGGGTCCATTATCCCAACAAAATAAAGGAAACCTAACTAACTACACTAACTAATAAAATAAACTATATACAAAAATGTGGCCAATGTCCGAAAGGTCCAAATAAAATAAAAACAAAAATGAAACCTAACACTACCTAGAAACTATGTACAAGGGCAGCGGGCTAGTTTCACGGCTCACTTGTGGATGTTCCGGGCCAGGGCATCATCGAACTCCTCCTCAATGTCCCGGAGGCGGTCCTCCTCCATGGCCCCGAGGGTCCGCAGGGCCGTCGACGTCTCCACCTCCAAATCTCTGCGGATTGCCTCGAGGCACTCGGCCCGCCTCAGGGCCCTCCGCATGGAATCTCTCTGCCCTGACCATTGTGAGCCGTGCCTCTTCCGCCCGCTGCCGCTCCGCATCTATGGGGTGGCCCAACCGCTGCCACACGGAAGACACTCTCTGTCCTGGGTCCTCCTGCCCTCCGGCCGATGCCTGCCCCTCCGATGTCGACGGCCCCGAGCCTTCATGGCTCCCACCACGTTGCTGCTGCTGCTGTGCCTCTGCCCGTGCACTACCTCCTGCTGCCTGCACATCCTCCGCCGGCTGGGGTGCAGTCGTAGATGTGGCCACCCCTGCTGGACGTCCGACTCCCGACTGTGGCAGGGATGCCTCCTCCACCAGCCTGGCTGCACCGTCAGAGGCAGCTCCACAGGGCACCCAGGTGACTGATGGGTGGAAAGATGGCACAGGGGACGACTGGCGCGTAGGGGGTCCAGTTGAGAAGGGGGTCGGAGCAAGCCCCATCAGACGGAGGAATCCGGCCTGGGTGACCTGTCCCAGCAGGCTGACGTGGTCAACGAGCCATTCGAGATGACGTGCAGTCTCTCCATGAAAAGACTGCAGGTCACCTCGCATGGCCCGTTGACGCAACGCCACACCAGCCAGGACAGGCTCAACCCGGACCTGGATAGCCACGTCCGCAGGCAGAGGAAGGCCAGTTGATGTGAGCTCATCCCCTGCCTGAAAACGGGTCTGGACGTAGGCATCCCTGCTGGTGCAAGATGATGCAGGGACAGGATCGGGGACAGGATTGCACACAGGCACCACCGTGGTGGCCTGTGCTGCCTCCTGTCCCTAGTCCTGCACTGCACCACTAGCACCAGTGGGATCCCCACCTCCAGGCCCCCGTCTATGGTGCTTGCACGGCCTCCTCCTCCACCAAACCCCCCACCAACCTGGATGACTCCGTGCCATCTTCCCCTGTTGGGCCCTGTGGGGTCCCAGCTGCCCCTTCTGCTGCCGAGGAGTCCAACTCCAACCTCCGCCTCTTGGACCTCCCCCTGGCAGCTGCGGCCTGGGACGCGGCACCGGACTCCTCACTCCCCGACGAGATGACAACCTGGGAGGGGAGCCGGGCCTTGCGTCTCCGGCTGGCGGTCGGATCCCCGCCGCTGTGCTCCACAGCACCTTCTCCGCCCTCTTCATCAGTTGACGCTGCAGACAGGGAGAAACAAAACACAGGCTGCAAGGCACTGTACAATGGACACATACACACATGACAGTTGTACATGAGTGGCATTGGCAAACCTCAGACATGTCATCACAATCCCCAACACACATGTCATTACAACTCGCACACATGAGCCATACCACAGCCATATCGCAACTGCCACCACCATCCATACACATACAACAGCATGAGCAGCCAAAGGTGAGCCAGACATCACATGCAACACAGGAAGTGCACCACACATGTACACACACCACCACACTTGCATGCATGTGTACACCTCTGCCAAGTGTCGCACTGTTCAGACGGGCATCCATGTCACATCTGCCAATCAGGCTTCCACATACCGCTGTCACATGCATCCATGTTGCATCACTGTTGCACCCTTGTCAAATACACACACATGCACATGTACACAGTGCTGATATATGCAGCCGAAAACAACATACATGCGTGACATCACGGACATGTCTACTTACATACACATTCATCCAAACATGTGTGCCCACACAACTGCATTTGGCATGCAAGCCTACACACACAAGCACCATCCATGTCTCACACATTACAGCCCTCGCATGTGTCAGCCCCACGGCCCTGTACACCCCCACCCATACTCGACCCCATACAAACAGATGTGCAACCTGCACACTACTGAATAATCACCACACGCACTGCTCACAATCAGGATGCATGTACACTCACCGCTCGACTCCAGACGGGTCTGCTTCTCAAGGACCTGGACGTGGAGCGCTGGGGATATGCGTTCCAGGACCCTCATCTGTTCTTCCGACAAGTGGCCCCGGCGCCCCTTGGCATCCGCTGCCTTCAAGAGGCGCCGGGCCTTGTTCAGGGTCCTGGACCTGAAGTCCTCCCAGCGCTTCCTGACATGTTGTAAGTCGCGGACTGCCACCCCCTCCGCGTTGATGGCAGTCACGATGTCAGTCCAGATCCGAGTCCTTCCTTCCTTGTCGGCGCGGGAACTTCCGAAGAGGGCATCATACTGCCCCAGGACTTGCTCCAGCAGGACACCAACTTCGGTGGCACTGAAGCTGGTGCCCCTCTGCCTCTCTGGCCGGGGGTTGTCAGTGGTCACAGATGGTGTTTGCCCCGACATGACAACCCGAGGCAGGAGTGGGTGGGCAACTGGGTCTTGGGGCTGGGCTGTGGAGCGATGGAATCCCAGTCGGGAGTCTTCGGTTCCAGCAGGGGTGGTCACAGCAACAGCACCCCTGGCTGATGTGCAGGCAGCAAATGGCAGTGCACGTGGGCAGCAGGCAGTCAGGCAACAGCAGATGGCAGGTGGGAGCGTGCTCGGGGCTCTGGGGGGCAGTAGTTCAGCCTTCTGGGCAGGAGCGTGGTCTTCCGTGTGCTTACGCGTGGCCAGCTTGATACGGAGTGATTTGGCACGTGAAAAATCTGCACATCAGCGTGTAATTCGAGGAAAGGCCCTTAGCGCGTAAGCGCGTCTGCACGCATACGCATTTTCATTGGACAGAAGGCCCCTCAAGCGCAAGCGCCCCTGTGACGTGACGCTTACAGACGTGCATGCGCATTTCAGCGATCGTGAAAAACTGCACGTCTGCGTGTAATACGAGGAAAGGGCTTTAGCGCGTATGCACGGCAGCACGCATATGCGATTTCATTGGACCAAAGGCCCTTAGCGCGTGAGCGCGTCTGTGACGTGACGCGCGCAGGTGTTTCCCTCATTGCACGTGATGACAGAACACACGTGGATTTCCACCAATCGCATGTGAAAGTTCCCGGCACCCCGTAACACACGTACCCAGGCTAATCGCGTGTGGAACTTCCCGCGCACCCCGAAACACACGTACCCAGGCCAGTTGCGTGTACGCTCACTCCCCTCCGATCACACGCGATGACACTCGGACCGTATCCGAATACGGGAAACCCGCGCACGGCAAAAGACGTGCACAGGCGTCAACGCGTCTGTCACACGAAGGCAGGCGGAAGCGTCCCCGCGCACAACATAAAAGTGCGCGCAAACAACAAACGCGTATATACAGCTACGATGAATGCCCCATTTGTCGCTGCACTGATCGTGGGACACCGCAAGAGGAGGAGAATAGCCAGGGCACGCATTTTCGCACAACGGACAAGCCTTTTTGGGATGCCTGACGACCAGGTCTATGGCAGGTATAGGTTTCCACCCCATATCATCCTAGACCTGGTCAGGGAGTGGGAAGATGACCTCACATCCCCCACCCTTTGCTCCCAAGCATTGAACCCCTTGGAGAAGCTGCTCAATGTCCTGCATTTTTTGGCCACTGGGTCATTTCAGCGGACCACTGCCATAGTGGGGGGGGTCTCACAGGCCACGCAGTCACGCTGCCTACACCAGGTACTGGCAATCATGACAGCGCGCCCCTCAGTCCGCAGGCACATATACATGCCCAGAACACCCGCAGAAAGGCAGGCCGTTGTCCTGGATTTTTTCAGGGTGGCACACTTCCCCAAAGTGCTCGGTGCCATAGATTGCACCCATGTGGCCCTACGTCCACCCAGGGCCATTGAGCACATCTACCGAAACCGCAAGCACTGGCATTCCATCAATGTACAGGTCGTATGTGATGCAAAGGGAATCATCACCTCTGTCTATGCAAACTACCCTGGCTCCACCCATGACAGTTTCATATACAGAATGTCTGCCCTGAGCCGGGCCCTGGAAGCTGGGCAGCATGGCGACACATGGCTACTAGGTCAGTACAAATGCCCTTGCACATGCATGCAAGTCACACACAGACAAATATCCAAACCCTAATAATCTCAACTATTATCACCTCCCCAGGGGACAGTGCCTACCCTCTGAGCAACCACATGATGACGCCAATCCGGAACCCCACCACACCACCCCAGGTAAGATACAACGCCGCCCATATTGCAACCAGGGGCATAGGGGAGCGCACATTCGGAGTGCTCAAGTCACGTTTCCGCTCCCTTGACCGCTCTGGTGGGCAACTACTCTATGCACCACCAGTAGTGTGCAGGATCATTGTGGCAGCATGTGTCCTGCACAATGTTGCAACACGGCAGGGCGTCCCGGTGGACATGGTGGTGCCCCCACATCCCCAACCACAGGCACAGGCGTTGGCCATGGGAGGGGACAGGGCACGTGGCGAGGAAGTCCGGACCCAGCTTGTGGCCACATTTTTCACCTAAACTCCTACCCCTGCGGAGTGCACACAGCCCTGGCACATACCAGGTGACAATCGATGATGACAAAGAGACAGTTAACTGTCACAACCCTACCACCCTGAGAAAGTTGCCATGGAAGTGCCACATCGTCTGCATCCCTAGCTACTTAAACACAAGCTATCCTGTGTGACCAAAAGGCACACATATGACATATGACATGATATGGGCCATACACAAGTATTCCAAGGCGCAATGAGGCAGGGAGGGGGGAACAAGGGAACAGAGGGAACGGTACTACTAGGCCAGGTGTCATTGGGATCGTGCAAGTGCAGGGGTAGGGGGAATGGGAAAAGTGCAAGGGAAAGGGTGGGGGGGAGTCCAGTACAGGGGAAGTAGCCCAAAAAAATAATACATAGGTCGCCTGGTGGCAACTACAAAGGTAAGTGCAGACAAGTGCTGGGAAGGGAGGGCTGTAGGGATAGAGAGACAGTACTGCAGTGCAGGGGTTGCCAGGGAGGCAGTGCAAGTGGAGAGTGGCTGGGCCAGGGACCGAGGTCGGTGAGAGTGGGCCAGTTGCAGCTCCTGTGCAGTTCCAGTGAGAATTCTGCACGGGAGTGGCAGACAGTAAGCAGAAGCAAAGAGGAAGGTCTTGAGGTGCTTCCAGAACTGGAGATGATTCCCCTCAAGTTCAAGTCAGGCCGGAAGTCTGTTCCAGGGGGAGGGCCCTGCTGCTGAGAGAAATCTACCCCCAGCTAGTTGCTCTGAGAAGCGGATGACACGGACATGCAAGGTGTGCATCACACACACCTGCAAAACAGGCCATGGCCATCACTGTCATGTCACTCAAACCCTCCCAAACATCAACATGACATGGCACGCAATACCCATACACCAATGCAGTAACGATAAGGTACACATTGCCATGTCCTAAATGCACAGTGGCATCGGACACTGCTGCCTGACCTTGAATCAGATGAAATGACAGACCAACAACCTCCCACCCAAAATAAGTCATTTCCAAATGCATTACAACAGTCGTAGACGTAACATCACAATGAATGCCTGTCTACATGCACATTATGCATTGCAAAATCAACAATGCAGCTCATGTGTGCAGTGTCCTACTCCTGCATCACACTGCTCAGCGCACAGCACAGTGAACAGCCATTGTGTGTGATGCACACCCTGAGCATCACATCTAAGTGACAGACCACTTCAAACATCAAATTAGGCATGTACTGGATCCATGATCGGTCACAGAACATGTGCTGCCGGGACACAGTGGGCACCAGAAGGCAAACAGTGTACACGTGGATATGCAAGGGTGGGAGTACATGTAGTGCATCAGAGTGCAAGTGTGTGGTTCTGCAAGGACATGCACTCCACATATGCATGTGCACTCAAGTGACCATCAGTGTTCCCTACACATCACATGTGAACATTCACCATGTGTACATCCCAGCATGTCAAACCACAACTATCCCCTCGCACCTGAAAGGAAAACACAACACATGAACAGGCATTGATCAGCAGAACACAACATGTACATAGGATACCACCATTACTATGTCAGAGTTCCCATCACACTGCAGGGCAAGGCAACTATCAACAACAACCCCCCTCCTCCCTCACAAATGACCATGACCCACTGAACAACTGCACCTGGGTCATGGAGCCTCCAAACCTCAATTCCACCTGGCCACAGGATCACCTTTACCCTTCGTCACCATCTCCCACCTTGTGTGTAAAAAGATGCCTGAACCCTCAGAATCCACACTCATTTCCAAAATCACAAAATCCAAGGCATAAAAACGAACCCGAACACCCTCCAGTAGATGACTTGATGTAGCAGTACCTCACAAAGGCCAAGTACTACCACAATGATGCAACAACCAAGGTAGCACAGCAAAACAATGTCACGACAGGATGTGAGACATGTGTGGTACATGACATAGGATGATGCACCATGAATGGATGTGTACTGTCACAGGTCCCCTGTACAGGCGCGGGAGTGTCACGAAACAACCACCCCCACCATGTCCCGGGTGCCTGCGAGGTCAGACTCACACAGGCCCCTGAGACCCTGATGGGGAAGAGGTTCAGGGATATGCAGTCGGGACAGGTGTTGACACACTGGATGACTGGAATGAGCGGCAGCAGAGGGGAGGAGGAATGACACATGAAACTAGGGAATGCACGAAAATGTACAACCTGCATGAACACATACACAATCCAAACAGACTTGGACATCATTGTCATGGCCTTCTGTAGTCCAGGCTCAGGAGTGGTACGAACCAACCACCCCCTCTAGGGTTTTGGCGCCTGCAAGTTCGGGGCTTACACAGGCATCCGCAACCCCAGTGGGGAAAGAGGGTCAGCTTGGATAGGCACGGGAAGCAGAAACACCGGGTAGAGGGTACAGGTTTCAAAATTGCATAGGATCACGGGTGATTAGGGAGAAAAAAACATACCAAATTGAACCACACATACATCCATGCATCAGTACACTCCCCAGCAAGCCTATGCAGAGCAGTTCGTAAGAAAAACAACAAGACACTTAGCTCTGGTTTTGAGTGCTGGCCTCCTGCCTGCGCACTCTCAGGTCCGGTTACAGGAGCACTGCAATGCTGCAAAGAGAGGCACAGTCAACAACCTGTACGTGCCAATTGCACAAAAACACAACACCAAACATGCCCCATAGCAACAGACTACTCTACAAACAGACAATCTGTGGTTGATGCTTCGTACCCATATATAACATCACCCCTGTGACGGGTCATACACAGTCAATGCAGTAAGGCAGCCGCTGCTGGGTGCGTGGCAAATGGAACACCAATGTGTCACAATTCACACAACATGCAATGTTCCCTGGGTAAGCAGACAGACCCATATAGCAAGCCATGACTACAGAGCAAGTTGCGTACCACCATGACCGAAACAAAGTTGGCAGTGCATTTATCATGAAGTACGTGGAAAAGACATGCACTGCACCCGAGTATGTCCCTTGCTGTATGTCCCTGTGAGCTGCCCCTTTCCATGTCTCGGAAGGCTACATGGTTGATACAAGTGGCTCAATGGACCTTGGTGTACCGGAGGGTATGTGCCACTGCCCCTGCATGTGTCCCAGACAACCCTACTATCAGCAGCCATCAGTCCACAAACACATCTGAGCTGCATTGTGTGCTTCAACACCAATATTCGTCTAAGCTCACCCTCAGTGCTGTGACTAAGCCTGCATGTGCAACTCACCTGGTGCAAGCTTTGCTGTGTCGTGGCCCCCCTGTGATGCTCACCTTGCCTGGAGTTCCTTGGAACATGTCAGCAGTTCTAGGATGTGGGTCTGCAATCACTGTGCCTCTGCTTCTGCACACATGTGCATGTGGGCACCAACAAACGGGTATAGAAATCTGTCGTCCAATGGGCCATGTCTGCTGGCAAAGGTGCTCTGGAGGCTCATCCCCCTGCAGAAATGGCATGAAACACATGATTAATGCTTCAAAGTCATCTGTGTGTGTCTCATCAGGCATCTCATTACTTGACCATGTCAGAGAGTCACCTCACAAATCACACCATCATTCCGTCTTTCACCTCCAAAGTGTGGAACACTATCTACAGCATGAATTGCAACAGGCACATGTACAGGAAAGATATGAAACATACTACACAATGCATAGCAATCAATGTCCACATTAATCATGACACACCCCATCTAGCAAAAGCTGAACAGTGGACAATGACACCTAAATCATCCCCACTAGGGGTGTCAACACAAGTCACACAGCACCAGACATGCCACAGATATAACAGTCCAAAGCCCTTGTGTAAAATGCTGTAACACCGAACCATCCTTGCGAGCCCATGGATAAGGGAGGCAGGAGTGGCATATGTGAGTCAAGGAACCCAAGCAGCAAACACATACACAAGACAACCATGAAGGGCCCAGCTGGAACAGACAGTGGATGCCTTCAAAAGCCACAAAGCACCACACCGTCACATGAAAGCACAATAGACTAGCAATTTTAAACTAAATCAACTATCAACTAATTACACTAACTATGGAAAACCTACATTACCTATTTAAACTAACTATCAAACAGAAACTTAACTAACTAAACTAAAAGAAAAATCAAAAATGGCCACATACGACCCGGGGGAGGGGAGGCACCCAGGAGGGGGGAGGTACAGGGTGCTGCTCAACATCCACATGCGATGATGCTGAGCCAAAAAAAATCCTCCATGGGCTCAACGCCTGCACAGCACGACCTATGTGGGAGATAGATGGTCGTCCGAGTCTGGCTCATCCTGGAAAGGAGGACGTGGCACAGTAGCCTGGCCACGTCTAGCCGCAGCTTGCCCCTCGTCGGCAGCAAGTCTGCCGGACGGGTGAGCCTGGTTCTGTGTGGCGATGTGACGTAGGTCTGCATGCAGAACCTCCTGTGATACACGTGCTTCTTCTTGCAAGGTAGCACGTGTAACACGGAGTTCCTCCTGCAAGGCCTGGCTGGACAACCGCTGCACCTCCCGGCAAGCCTGTAGCTCAGCCGAGATGGTACGCTCAAGCTGTGCAAACCTCTCCTCTGCCTGCTGCCTCTGGGCCATCATAAGGACACCCAGAGTGGATCTGAGGGAAGCATACTCCTCCCTCAGGGCATCCATGTGCGCCTCTGCGTGAGCAGCAATTGCTTGACGCAGAGACGACATTTCAGCCTGGCGTGCCCTGTCTGAGGCCGCCATGCCCAGCCTGAGCGAGCGGGCCGTGGACCGTGCCGCCTGCTGCTGGAGAAGCACCTGCCTAGCAGCGGGGAGCACAGATCGGGCCACACGCTCCATGCTCTCAGCGATGTTCTCCATTTCTGCCCCCTGCCGTTTGGAATTGGCAGTCATGTCTTGCTCCCACTCAGTATACAGCGGTTGCGCGTGGTGACCGCGTTGCCGGGCTTGACCCCTGCGGGACCCAAGGACCGGGGGTCCTCGCTGTGTTGGCACCGCCTGCGGCTGCACGACTACATGCCCCCGTCGATGTGATGTCCCAGGCACATCAGTGACTGGTGTGGAGGGTGACCCTGCGTCCCGATCCACCACGGGCGGAGGAACCAAGACTGTCTGATCCCTCAGTGCAGGTGTCGCAGACAGAGGAGTGTCCACATCAGAATCACTCACCCCTGACACATGGACTTGATGCTCATCCAACTCAACATGGACGTCAGAGTCGTCATCAAGGCTGGACTCATAGGCAGCCAGAGACAAGATGGACTGCAGCACTTGGGGGTTTTCGTGGCCTACCACCCCACGACCCCCACTAGTGCCGGGTTGATGTGGCGTTACCAACCCTCTGTCTGGCATGACAACACCATCCTCTGCCTCCATTGCATCATCACCTGAAAAATAGAGAGAAAAAGGTCAATACACATGTCAGAAGCACACGACACACACACACACCGACAGCAAAGGCATCCGGCAGACATGTGACACACAACATATGACCTGGCATGCATGCTGGGTCTACTTTGAATAGCTTCTGTGATCAGACCTGTTGAAAGGTGGCAGTTTCCATGGAAGTGGGTCTATGCAGTGCAGAAAATGTGTACGCCACTCACTACCTACATGTACAAGCACTACATGGTGTGTGCCAGGAAATGTGAAGGCAGTGCAATGTCAAATTCAGACATCACGTGCATTGTGCATTCAATGTGTACCATGTCTAGAAGCCAAGCACCCCTCCACCCCAGTACCAAAGCACGGATGCCTAGCATGGAATCAAAAGGCTGACCATACACCTGTGTATTGACAGGCAGTGTTGACTGGCATCAACAGCTTGATGTGATTCAAATTACAACACTGCAAATAATGCTGGGACAGTGGGCAGGACACGTGATGGAAACTCCAGAGGCCGCCCACGTGTGAAGAAGACACAACAAGAGTTGGACAGATTCATTGGCCATTGAACAGGCTGAGGCCTGTGAGCCACACAGATTGTCAGAGCCTAAACATGTGTGCAACGCAGGACTGAGCCACAGTTGACATGGGAAGGCTGATGAGATGGAAGGCAATGTATGTAAACAAGGACTTATATTACAGTGATCATCCAGTCAAGGACACATAGGGGCATGCGTGCAATGCACATGGAGCATGAATGGGCACTCATGTCCCTGCGGGACATCTGACCCATGCACAGTACAAGTGAGATACCCTGCATCGAGTACTAAGGCTGTACCACACGGCATATGTCTGGCAGATTCTACGCTGGAAGTTTGCATCTACACAGGACACATGAACAAGAAAGTACACATTGGCAAGATTGAAGCAGACCAGTGCAAAGGTGGAACTGGGGTGCAGAGTGGCGGAGGAGGGGCAAGGGAGCATGCCTACATGGAGTCCCGCATGCAGGCAGAGGAGACATGCATGACGGTAGCATTGCATTACTTACACATCAGAACCATGTACACGTCACATGTAGCAGCAATCATGCACAACACATCCCACAAGTGAAACACACACGTCCTCAACAAACACGCATCAACACTCACTGGACTGGGCATCAAAGTCCAGCTTCTCTCCCACTCCTTTGACCAATTCAGGTGGTATGAACTCCGCAACGAGAGCCTCATGCGGAGTGAGTTCTTCCTCCTCTGGTGCAGGCCCACCGCCAGTCACCAGAGTCAAGTTGTAGTTTGAGGCACGCTTGGCCTTAGTGCTGCGCTTGATGTCATTCCAACGCTTTTTGCACTCCTGCGCCGTGCGCTCCTCATGGCCGAATGAACTGACATGTTCCGCAACATGCTTCCAGTGGATGTCACGTTGGGCAGCCGTGGTCTGACTATTGGCACCCACTAGCATGTCACGGCTGTGGCCCCGCAAGTAGTCCACGAGGAAGTCCAGTTCCTGCTTACAGAAAGGCTTCTTCCTCGACGTGCAGGAGGTCGTGGCTGTGTGTGGGGTCCCAGCCTGTGCTGCAGGTGCAACCTTCCTCCTCTTGGACTGTGGCGCAGACCCTGGCTGGCTAATGCCGCCCTGACCAGTATGGCCAGTGGGTTCGGTGGATTGAGCCAAGGGAGTGGCAGGTGGAGGGATGACCAAAGGCCTGACTTGTGTCAGTGGCAGCTGGGTGCCCACTAATGGACCCTGCGCAGCAACATCAGCTGTGGCAGGGTCGTTGGCCGCAACGGTCCTGGTTGGCAGACTCACAACCGGGGTGCTGTTGGGTGCATCTGCCCCTGCACTTGCCAACACCCGGCTGTTCGGGGCAGCAGATGACATGACTGCCCCAGGGACACGTGTCTTGGTCTGAGCAGCCCGGCCTGCCCCTATGGTTTCCCCCCTGGCCTGTTGGAGATCTACCAAGGGCTCTTCAAGTGCCAACGCAGCCTGCGCTGGCAGACCCTGAGCCTGGGTGGCGGTGTCCACATCTGCACCTGCAGCTACCACTACCCTTGGGCCCGTGGCAGTCGATGGAACGGACTGCCGGGTCATATGGGTGCCAGTGCCAGATGCAGGAGCTGCATCCCCCGGAACCACAGGGGGTGGTGGCATGGCTGCACCGACACATGGCACAACATTGTGCTCAAGTGGCGCACCCCTGCCTCTTCCCCCTCTGTGGCTGCCCTGGACACCCTGGAGTCCCCCTACTCCCTGGTCACCACGGCCACGTCCCCGACCACGCCCGCCACGAGGAGTACGCCCAGCTGAGGTGCCCCTCACCTTTGGTGGCCTCCCAACCATGGCACAGATGTAGTAGTGCTGGCACAGATGGAGTGGTGCCAATGGGAGGTGTACACCACAATTGACCTGGGCAATTGGGGTGAAGGGGGTGGGAAGCAAGATGTTAACAGCCCCCTGCACCTGCAAGGCTGTATGTGACCCCGGTGATGTGGTGACGGGTCACGCAACGCTCAGGCACCCCAAAACTGCAGTAAAACCGTGCATGCAACCCTGCAGCCTACGTGCGTGGATTCAACCTCCCGCAGTACGCGGTGGCACCCAGTAACACGAATAACGCGTACGCGTGGGACACTCAGGCTACTATGACATCGAAAATGGGTGCGATACACAGGGGCACCCGCAGTGGGAAAAAGAGCGTGTGCGACTCACCGTCTGACTAGCGCGATGCAGAAAAACACGCGTAGCCAATACCCCCGCCAAAAGAAGAGATACGTCCTTGATAGCTGTGAAGTTGTGATGGCGCGCGAAACAACAAGCAGCAACACACGTCGGTCTCCACGAAAGGCACGTACAGCGAACTGCTGGGCCCGCTCACCTTTAACCCGTGCTGAGGGAAACGCACGCGTGCTTCACGTCACTTACGCGCATGGGCCCTTTCCTCGTATTACACGCGGACGTGCAGTTTCCACGCGCGCTTACGCGCATGGCCCTTTCCTCGTATTACACGCGGACGTGCAGTTTCCACGTGTGCTTACGCGCATGGCCCTTTCCTCGTATTACACGCGGACGTGCAGTTTCCACGCGCGCTTACGTGCATGGCCCTTTCCTCGTATTACACGCGGACGTGCAGTTTCCACGCGCGCTTACGCGCATGGCCCTTTCCTCGTAGTACACGCGGACGTGCAGTTTTTCACGCGCGCTGAAATGCCCAGACATGTCTGTACGCGTCACGTCACAGGGGCGCTTGCCCTTGAGCGGCCTTCTGTCCAATGAAAATGCGTATGCGTGCAGACGCGCTTACTCGCTAAGGGCCTTTCCTCGAATTACACGCTGACGTGCAGATTTTTCACGTGCCAAATCACTCCGTATCAAGCTGGCCACGCGTAAGCACACGGGAGACCACGCTCCTGCCCAGAAGGCCGAACTACTGCCCCCCAGAGCCCCGAGCACGCTCCCACCTGCCATCTGCTGCTGCCTGACTGCCTGCTGCCCACGTGCACTGCCATTTGCTGCCTGCACATCAGCCAGGGGTGCTGTTGCTGTGACCACCCCTGCTGGAACCGAAGACTCCCGACTGGGATTCCATCGCTCCACAGCCCAGCCCCAGGACCCAGTTGCCCACCCACTCCTGCCTCTGGGGTTGTCATGTCGGGGCAAACACCATCTGTGACCACTGACAACCCCCGGCCAGAGAGGCAGAGGGGCACCAGCTTCAGTGCCACCGAAGTTGGTGTCCTGGTGGAGCAAGTCCTGGGGCAGTATGATGCCCTCTTCGGAAGTTCCCGCGCCGACAAGGAAGGACGGACTCGGATCTGGACTGATATCGTGACTGCCATCAACGCGGAGGGGGTGGCAGTCCGCGACTTACAACATGTCAGGAAGCGCTGGGAGGACTTCAGGTCCAGGACCCTGAACAAGGCCCGGTGCCTCTTGAAGGCAGCGGATGCCAAGGGGCGCCGGGGCCTTGTCGGAAGAACAGATGAGGGTCCTGGAACGCATATCCCCAGCGCTCCACGTCCAGGTCCTTGAGAAGCAGACCCGTCTGGAGTCGAGCGGTGAGTGTACATGCATCCTGATTGTGACCAGTGCGTGTGGTGATTATTCAGTAGTGTGCAGGTTGCACATCTGTTTGTATGGGGTCGAGTATGGGTTGGAGTGTACAGGGCCGTGGGGCTGAAACATGCGGGGGCTGTAATGTGTGAGACATGGATGGTGCTTGTGTGTGTAGGCTTGCATGCCAAATGCAGTTGTGTGGGCACACATGTTTGGATGAATGTGTATGTAAGTAGACATGTCCGTGATGTCACGCATGTATGTTGTTTTCGGCTGCATGTATCAGCACTGTGTACATGTGCATGTGTGTGTATTTGACAAGGGTGCAACAGTGATGCAACATGGATGCATGTGACAGCCGTATGTGGAAGCCTGATTGGCGGATGTGACATGGATGCCCGTCTGAACAGTGCGACACTTGGCAGAGGTGTACACATGCATGCAAGTGTGCTGGTGTGTGTACATATGTGGTGCACTTCCTGTGTTGCATGTGATGTCTGGCTCACCTTTGGCTGCTCATGCTTTTGTATGTGTATGGATGGTGTTGGCAGTTGCGATATGGCTGTGGTATGGCTCATGTGTGCGAGTTGTAATGACATGTGTGTTGGGGATTGTGATGACATGTCTGAGGTTTGCCAATGCCACTCATGTACAACTGTCATGTGTGTATGTGTCCATTGTACAGTGCCCTGATGCCTGTGTTTTGTTTCTCCCTGTCTGCAGCGTCAACTGATGAAGAGGGCGGAGAAGGTGCTGTGGAGCACAGCGGCGGGGATCCGACCGCAAGGCCCGGCTCCCCTCCCAGGTTGTCATCTCGTCGGGGAGTGAGGAGTCCGGTGCCGCGTCCCAGGCCGCAGCTGCCGGGGGGAGGTCCAAGAGGCGGAGGTTGGAGTTGGACTCCTCGGCAGCAGAAGGGGCAGCTGGGACCCCACAGGGCCCAACAGGGGAAGATGGCACGGAGTCATCCAGGTTGGTGGGGGGTTTGGTGGAGGAGGAGGCCGTGCAAGCACCAGAGACGGGGTCTGGAGGTGGGGATCCCACTGGTGCTAGTGGTGCAGTGCAGGACCAGGGACAGGAGGCAGCACAGGCTGCCGCGGAGGTGCCTGTGTGCAATCCTGTCCCCGATCCTGTCCCTGCATCATCTTGCACCAGCAGGGATGCCTACTTCCAGACCTGTTTTCAGGCAGGGGATGAGCTCACGTCAACTGGCCTTCCTCTGCCTGCGGACGTGGCTATCCAGGTCCGGGTTGAGCCTGTCCTGGCTGGTGTGGCGTTGCGTCAACGGGCCATGCGAGGTGACCTGCAGTCTTTTCATGGAGAGACTGCACGTCATCTCGAATGGCTCGTTGACCACGTCAGCCTGCTGGGACAGGTCACCCAGGCCGGATTCCTCCGTCTGATGGGGCTTGCTCCGACCCCCTCCTCAACTGGACCCCCTACGCGCCAGTCGTCCTCTGTGCCATCTTCCCACCCATCAGTCACCTGGGTGCCCTGTGGAGCTGCCTCTGACGGTGCGGCCAGGCTGGTGGAGGAGGCATCCCTGCCACAGTCGGGAGTCGGACGTCCAGCAGGGGTGGCCACATCAACAACTGCACCCTAGCCGGCGGAGGATGTGCAGGCAGCAGGAGGCAGTGCACGGGCAGAGGCACAGCAGCAGCAGCAACGTGGTGGGAGCCATGAAGGCTCTGGGCCTTCAACATCGGAGGGGCAGGCATTGGCCGGAGGGCAGGTGGACCCAGGACGGGGTGTGTCTTCTGTGTGGCAGCGGTTGGGCCAGCAGATAGGTGCGGAGCGGCGGCGGGCAGAAGAGGCGTGGCTCACAATGGTCAGGACGGAGAACTCCATGCGGAGGGCCCTGAGGCGGGCCGAGTGCCTCGAGGCAATCCGCAGGGGGATGGAGTTCGATGTCCCTGCGGACCCTCAGGCCATGGAACAGGACCGCCTCCGGGACATCGAACAGGAGTTCGATGATGCCCTGGCCCAGAACACCACGGAGTGAGCCGCTGGACTTGCCCGCCGCCTTTGTATATAGTTATATAGTTAGTGTTAGGTTTCCTTTATTTTTTTTTATTTGGTTGCGATTGGACAATGCGCCACGTTTTTGTATGTAGTTCAGTTTTGAGTTAGTTGTCATAGTTAGGTTTCATTTGGTTGGGCTCATGGACCCGGGATTATCTATTAAATAGTTCTTCAATGGATTTTTCTTTTTTATGGAGTTTTTTCATCGCCATGGAGCAATGGTTTTTGTTTATCATTTACCCTTGGATTTCTTTTCTGACTGTGACTTTGGACACCATTTATTTTGATTGTGCTGTGTGTTTTTGATTTTTTTCATGGACATTCATCTTCTTTTGATTGTTTTGCTTTGTGGTTTTTCTCATTTCATTTCCATTCAAGTTGATTTTAAATACATTTATATTTTCATCCTTTAATGTGTCGTATCATCTCATTGCTTTCATGCATGTCATGTTGGGTGTTTTAACATTCACTTGCAGCCATTGTGTGTGACAGACATGTGTTCATTTGCATTATTTACATTGGGTGTGTAACATGTAATTGCCTTTGATATGTGGGTGGATGTGATAGTTGGTTGGGCCTTTTGGCAGGGGAGGATGGCCATTACGGACATGATTGGGGATTGGTGGGACCCAGGTGCAGGGGGGCATGGATGCGACATGGGCGGGGGCCTGGTGGAGGGTGCCCCTGCACTGCTGGGGGGTGGTGGGGGACATGGGTGGGGGCCTGGTGGAGGCTGCCCCTGGTGGCTAGGGGGTGGGGGTGGTGGGGAACATGAGTTGGACATGGGTGGGGGCCTGCTGGCAGGTGCCCCACAGTGCTGGGGGGTGGGGGTGGTGGGGAACATGAGTTGGACATCGGTGGGGGCCTGCTGGCAGGTGCCCCACAGTGCTGGGGGGTGGGGGTGGTGGGGAACATGAGTTGGACATGGGTGGGGGCCTGCTGGCAGGTGCCCCACAGTGCTGGGGGGTGGGGGTGCAGGGGTACATGAGTTGGACATGAGTGGGGGCCTGCTGGCAGGTGCCCCACAGTGCTGGGGGGTGGGGGTGGTGGGGAACATGAGTTGGACATGGGTGGGGGCCTGCTGGCAGGTGCCCCACAGTGCTGGGGGGTGGGGGTGCAGGGGTACATGAGTTGCACATGGGTGGGGGCCTGCTGGCAGGTGCCCCAAAGTGCTGGGGGGTGGGGGTGCTGGGAGACATGGGTGGGGGCCTGGTGGAGGCTGCCCCTTGTGGCTGGGGGGTGGGGGTGATGGGAGACATGGGTGGGGGCCTGGTGGTGGGTGCCCCTGCACTGCTGGGGGGTGGGGGTGGTGGGAGACATGGGTGGGGGCCTGGTGGAGGCTGCCCCTGGTGGCTGGGGGGTGGGTGTGGTGGGAGACATGGGTGGGGGCCTGGTGGTGGGTGCCCCTGCACTGCTGGGGGGTGGGGGTGGTGGGAGACATGGGTGGGGGCCTGGTGGAGGCTGCCCCTGGTGGCTGGGGGGTGGGGGTGGTGGGAGACATGGGTGGGGGCCTGGTGGTGGGTGCCCCTGCACTGCTGGGGGGTGGGGGTGGTGGGAGACATGGGTGGGGGCCTGGTGGAGGCTGCCCCTGGTGGCTGGGGGGTGGGGGTGGTGGGAGACATGGGTGGGGGCCTGGTGGTGGGTGCCCCTGCACTGCTGGGGGGTGGGGGTGGTGGGAGACATGGGTGGGGGCCTGGTGGAGGCTGCCCCTGGTGGCTGGGGGGTGGGGGTGGTGGGAGACATGGGTGGGGGCCTGGTGGAGTGTGCCCCTGCACTGCTGGGGGGTGGTGGGAGACATGGGTGGGGGTCTGTGGAGGGTGCCCCTGGTGGCTGGGGGTGCAGGGGGACATGCGTTGGTGGGCAGTAGTGCAAGTTGACATGTGGGTTGGCTGGGGGCATGACCATGGTGGATGGGGTGCCTGCAGGACATGTGCAGGGTAGGCCCCTGTGGTGTGAGCAACCTGCAGGGGCCGTGGAGGGTGTAGAGGGAACACCTGGGCGGGCCCACACGTGCAATTCACGTGTGGTGCTCCCCGCGCACCCCTGTAATACACGTACCCTGATGGAATCACGTGTCGAACTTCCCCCGCACCCTGAAATACACGTACCCTGATGGAATCGCGTGTGGAACTTCCCGCGCACCCCTGGAATACACGTACCCTGCTGATTTTGCGTGTGTAACTTCCCCTGCACCCTGAAATACACGTACCCTGCTGATATCGCGTGTGGAACTTCACGCGCACCCCTGAAAAACACGTACCCTGCGGAAGTCACGTGTGTAACTTCCCCTGCACCCTGAAATACACGTACCCTGCTGATATCGCGTTTGGAACTTCACACGCACCCCTGGAAAACACGTACCCTGCGGAAGTCACGTGTGTAACTTCCCCTGCACCCTGAAATACAAGTACCCTGCTGATGTTGCGTGTGGAACTTCACGCGCACCCCGAAATACACGTACCCTGATGAGATCGCGTGTGTGACTTCCCGCGCACCCCTGAAATACACGTACCCTGCTGAAATCGCGTGTGTAACTTCCCCTGCACCCTGAAATACACGTACCCTGATGGAATCGCATGTGGAACTTCCCGCGCACCCCTGGAATACAAGTACCCTGCTGATTTCGCGTGTGTAACTTCCTCTGCACCCTGAAATACACGTACCCTGATGGAATCGCGTGTGGAACTTCCCGCGCACCCCTGAAATACACGTACCCTGTGGAAATCGCGTGTGTAACTTCCCCTGCACCCTGAAATACACGTACCCTGCTGATATCGCGTGTGGAACTTCATGCGCACCCCGAAATACACGTACCCTGATGGAATCGCGTGTGGAACGTCCCGCGCACCCCTGAGATACGCGTACCCTGCTCGCACGGGCCCAATCGCGTGTGGAAATTCCCGCGCACCCCTGAAATACACGTACCATGATGAAATCGCGTGTGGAACTTCCCGCGCACCCCTGAAATACGCGTAACCTGCTCGCACGGGGCCAATCGCGTGAGGTACTTCCCGCGCACCCCAGTGATACATGTAGCCCGCTTGCTGTGCTGGTACAGGGTTAGCGCAGCCCTTTGCGCTGGATTGGGTATGTTGATGGCTTTTCCCTGCGCGAGAGGCGTTCTTGGGTGCGTAACTGGTGCTGCTGCAGGGTCGCTGCGCCACTGTGCGCCACGGCTGGTTTTGGTGGCTGGAATCCATGAATACGCTGTGCGCGGAAATGGATTTTGGCGCACGCGGCTGGCGCAAGGATTTGCATGCGCACACTGTGTGCCAGCCGCGTGCGCCACTTGTACGCTGAATTCTATGAATTACCCCCATAGAATCTGAACAAACTCAAGTGACACAGGTATATCATAATCAAGAACACGGAAAAGTGTTATACAGTGATCCATATGAAAACCCTCCGATAGAAGAGAGAAACATAAATATGGGCATGAATAATGAATGTCTAGAATATGACATGTTCAGTAAGGAATATGTGAGGTTAATATATGACTTGTCAGATGGAAATACGGATATAAAAGTAACAGTGAATCTAGGAGATCGAAATATACCATTTCTGCTTGATACCGGTGCTACGGTGAATGTAATGAGTAATAAAATATATAAAGAAATAGCTCAGTTATACCCATTAGAACCATCTTGAGCCAATATCTTCCAATGGGGAGCAACACAACCATTGGCCGTGAGAGGAAAATTCAAGTGTGACTTGATACACAAGAATAATCAGGTACCTATTGAAATGTTTGTCATTGACAGTCATGTGGAAGGGAGATGTCTCATCAGTTGCAAGACTGCAACGAAGTTAAGACATCAATTTAAACTATAACCAATCGGAAATGATAAATGGTATACCACCACAATGTCATAGTATACAAACTATAACAGAAGAGACAATGAATCTGTAGATATTAAAAGAAAAGTTCCCTGATTTATTTAAAGGAGTGGGGAAATTGAAAGGAGATGCAATACATCTTCACATTGATCCACGAGTTCAGCCGGTTCCTCAAAATCCAAGAAGAATAGGATTCCATCTTCAGGAGAAAGTATCTTAAGAATTACAACAACTCATTGATAACGATATAATTGAAAAAGTGGAAAGTTGTCCTATACCATGGGTGTCCCTAGGGGTAGTGGTCCCAAAGGCAGATGGGCGTTTTCATTTATGTGTAGATATGAGAATTCCCAATATGGCCATACAGAGAGAGAGGCATCCGGGACCTCATATATCGAGGATATGATCATCAGATTGAATAGAGCGACGAGATTTACGAAGCTTGATTTGAATCAAGGGTATCATCAATTGGAAATTGATCCTGAATCTAGACACATAACTACATGTACAACTCATGATGGTCTATTTAGGTATAAGGGATTAAGTTTTGGAATATCATCAGCAGCAGAAATATTTCAATAGGCAATAAGGAAGGTTATCCCATCCTCGTTGTCATTGTTTTGTAATTTTATTATTAATAAACTGGAGACCATAATGTATAATCCTTATCCTTTAATCATCTCTTCTTAACTACCTCCTCTACATTCCGTAAGACATTCCGATCATTCCACTAATGACATACTACTATTCTAAATTATAATAACTATCAACAACACAACACCGGCCAACTGCATGTCAGCACCCTCCAAGTGAGCCGCTCTGATAGCCTGGTGCCACTTCAAACATGAACAAATAAGTATTGTCCATGATAGAACTTCTGCTGATGTGACAATAGTGTTTGTGTCATTTAAAAACAAGCAAATGTCTCCAGAGGCCACAACGAATGCCAGGCCAAGCATATACACAACCTTTGCCAAAGTCTTGTCTATTATCATCTCAAATCTCTCAATGGAGCCCTGGGGGTTTTGCACTTAGTGGGCCATGTGTCATGGTGCAAGCTCCCAAACCCCTGAAACTGGTGAGCCCATCCCTGACTCTGGCATCCTTGGGGGCTTATCAGGCCCCAGCTAGGCTCACCTGGACTCAGTCCTGGCGCCGCTGGTGCCAGGCACATGGTAGGTGTTAACTACATGGTCTAAATACTCGGCTCTGGGAGGCTGAGCCATTCAGTGCAGGGTGTGGCTTGGCACTACTTTACCTGAAGAGGCAGGATACGGTTAAGGGGACTATTTGCCTGGAACTACTTGCAAGGGTATTTTAACGACACCCTGCAAACTGAACACGCTTTGCGTTATTCTGCACTCCTGCAGCGTAACGCTCACCGTGTCAGTTCAGCCCTTGCTTCCGTTCAGCCACACCCGTCCAGAGTCTTCTATCCATCGTTACCTGTGAAAAGAGAAGAACAGGAGTTATTAAAGCGTTGAAGGCCTTACCTGCAGTCAACATCCTGGCCTCGCCATATGCTTATCCACAGACCACCTCATCTGCAGAAGAGCAGAACAGAAGGTACCCTCTCGTGTAGCTACTCACCTGGGGTCGGCTTCCTCCAGGAACTCCATCGAGCGGTTCTTCCATCTTCTTCCTGGAATTGTGCCGCACCTGCCTAAAAGAAAAGACACAGCAGGTTAGTCGCACACAGAAAAGGAAAGCTAATTAAAACAAACAATTAGCGCGCCTCGCACAACGCTATATTCACCGACAGGAATCCTGCTCATCATTATCAGGAGAGTCAACCCATCATCCGAAAACCACTCAACACTGCGCCTGAAAGACAAGAACGAACATTAGTTACTTTTCAGGGAGAAAGATTTAAGGCAGCTATTCCAAGGAGTTATTGGGATAGAGACTTACCTGATTATTCCGGTTCTTCCAATTCATCAGCCTCCATCTGATCAGTGAAGTAAGTTGATCTTGGAAAGACTGTATATCCGTGCCCCTGCCAGAATGTGCAGGAAGGAGAGCTCACCTATAAGAAAACCACGGTGAGCCAGAGGAAGAGAGGGAAATAGGAAGGAGGTGAAACCAAAACCAGCTCCATTCAGTTGGCTAATATCTTGTTTCGATTTGCAGGCGAACGTCTCCTGAGGTGAGAACGAAGGGAAGACGCGGGCTAGCACCCTCATTTAAGCAGTGCAACACCAGTGCAGACATCATCCTTCGGACATGAGTTACGCCCCCATGGAGACAAGTTGAGCGTGAGAGAACGCGAAGCCTCACACAAATTCTCTACCTGGGCGTCATGGAAACCTGGGAAACTGATCAGCTAGCCCAGCTTTTGGGGGAACTCAGTGCCGAGGTACATTCAGCTAGACAGGAAACCAATGCCTTACGAAGAGAACTGATTGTAGCCAAGGATCGCACTGACGATCTCGCCAGACAGTTGCTCCAGTCACAGACAGGGCAAACGCCGCTACCGGGGGTGGGGTCAAGGCTACCCACTGCATCAAGCAATCCAGTTCAGGTGGTCCTCCCAGGAGCTGTACCCTTGGCACCCCCTGAACGATTCACTGGGGATCCAAAAAGGTATGCAGTGTTTATGAATCAGTGCCATCTACATTTCCTATGCAGGCCAGGAGCTTTTCCAAACGACCAGTCCAAAGTGGCTTTTGTACTTTCATATCTTAGTGGCAGTGCTGCTGACTGGTCGGTACCGCTGGTCAGTCGGGATGATCCCATCTTGCGAGACTTCCAATGATTCCAATTAGATATGGAGAAGCTGTTTGCACGGCGTTGCCAAGGTCAGGCATTGGACAACAAGCTTTTGTCTTTGTGTCAAGGCAACCAGGATCTGCTAACATACATTGCGACCTTTAACAGATTGATTGTGGAAACTGATTGGCCAGATGACAAAAGAACAACGCTGTTTTACCGCGGTTTGAGAAGGGAGTTGAAGGACGCTTTAGATCAAGTGGTTAACCCGCCCAGAGACTGTGCTGAATACATAGACTTGGTGGTCCAGTTAGATCACAGACTGCAGAACCGTAAGGCAGATCGTGCTAGAATTGATTCTAGGGTATTTGTATGCCCCCAGGAAAACACCTCCAAGACCACCAACGTGTCAGAACCCATGCAAATTGGAGGAGTGCGAGGGCCGTTATCCAAGGCTGAAAGGGATAGGAGAAGACAACAACAGCTGTGTTTGTATTGCGGGTCAGCCAGCCATTTCCTCCGAGAGTTCCCAGTGAAAGCACCCAAAAAGGCAGTAGGAGTCGCTGGCAAGGTTGAAACAGAGTCTGAAAACATCTCCACCCGGCAAGTATAGTGGTCCGCTTGCCGAGCGAAAAGAAGGACTGCCAGACCTCGCACCTAGTTTTGCCTATGGTCCTTATAAATCACCAACAACCATCTCGAATGCATGCAGTCAGAGCATACATCGACAGCGGAGCCATTGGAATTTATATGGATCAAGAATTGGCTTCAAGGATGAACCTTTCCCTTTGCGAAAAGGCAACAACAGATTTATGCACCACAGTCGACGGAACTGAAATCGCTTTGGGTCCGGTAACGCACTCTATGACAGAGATGACACTTTTGTGCCAAGACGGACATCGGGAAACCATTGTGTTTGATATAATCAAGGCTCCACAATTTCAAATAATTCTGGGAATGCCATGGTTAGAATCACACAATCCTTGCATAGACTGGCGTGCCAAGATGCTGACCTTCTCCTTCGACTGTGCTCAAACTTGTTATCCAACTAAAGGACCTTTGGTCACTGGAGCGACAACGATCATGAGACCAACCAACCCTCTACCGCCGGTATATCAAGACTATCTGGATGTATTCCAAAAGGATCAAGCCAACACACTGCCCCCTCATAGGTCGAATGACTGCCAGATCGACCTTGTACCAGGAGCACAGATTCCATGCTGTTGAATCTATGCTCTCACAGAACCCGAGAACCTGCATTTGAGAAAATATTTAGACCAGTACTTGGCTAACGGTTTCATTCGCCTGTCCAACTCCCCGGCCGCTTCACCCTTATTCTTCGTGCCTAAAAAGGACGGTGACCTTAGGACTTGCATCGACTACCGCTCATTGAATCAGGTCACTGTTAAAAACTGTTACCCGTTGCCTCTGATTCCTGACCTATTGGATCAAGTTAAAGATGGCCGGATTTACACCTAGTTAGACCTCCGCGGAGCATACCACTTGGTACGGATCAAGAAAGGGGACGAATGGAAGACCGCATTCCGCACCAAATACAGGCTATTTGAGTACCAGGTGATGCCTTTTGGTCTTTGCAACGCCCCAGCGGTGTTCCAGTATTTCAAGAACGATGTTTTGCGAGAATTGATTGATGTGTGTGTTGTAGTATACATCGCCGACATTCTGGTGTACAGAGCAAGAACACGTGAAACATGTCCACGCAGTTTTGGACAAACTTTGACAACGCAAACTATTTGCAAAGCTGGAAAAAATGCTTTTTCCATGTTACCGAGGTCGAGTTCCTTGGATTTGTCCTAACCCCTCATGGTGTATGCATGGATTCATGAAAGGTTGATGGCATTCTCAACTGGCTGTCGCCAACCTCGATTAAAGGAGTTCAGAGTATGCTCGGATTTGCAAACTTCTATCGTCTATTTCAGTCCAGGATTTTGGCAACTAGTGCATCCCATCACCTCTCTGCTGCGCAAAAACAAGCGTTTTCAATGGTCTGAAGAGGCTGAGAAAGCCTTCCAGGAGCTAAAACAAATAGTCATATCAGCCCCGATCCTGAAACACCCTCATCCAGATCTACCGCACGTGGTGGAAACGGATGCTTCCAGTCTGGCAATGGGAGCGGTCCTTTCAAAGACCCCGAAACTGGTCAACTGCACCCGATAGCCTTTTGGTCACGGAAGTTTACGGCTCCTGAGTTGACTTATGCTATTACGGACAAGGAACTGTTAGCCATCAAGGCGGCCAACAAAGCTTAGCGGCATTACCTCTTAGGAGCTAGGCACACCATCACAGTAATTACTGACCACCACAATCTACAGTACCTGAAGGTGGCAAAAGCTCAATCATCTCGCCAACTCCGATGGGCATTATTTTTTGCTGAATTTGACTTTGTAATTACTTACCGACCTGGCTGTCGAAATGGCAAGGCAGATGCACTGTCCCGTATAGGAGTAGAAGAGGAATACGCCAATCCCGACCCATGCCCATCATTCCTGGTGAAAAGATTCCTTGAATTACTACGTCTCTAACATTAGATGACATTCAAGAAGAAATCTCTCATCTCATGGATTCCAACACCTTAAAGAATTGGCCGACCAGAAGTCCTCACCATTCAGTCTCAAACCAATTACCCTATTTTCGAGGACGTCTCTACCTGCCGAGCAGAGAACTTCAGGAAAAAGTCATCTCAAATTACCACAAATCATTAGTAGGTCATCCTGGAATCGCAAAAACTGAGGCCAAGATCAAACGGCATTTTTGGTGGCCGACATGGCGTAAAGTCATCAAGCAGTTTGTACTATCCTGTGGAGTTTGTGCTCAAAACAAGGCCCAAAAAACAAAATCACCAGGCCTGCTACAGCCATTAGACATTCCATCTACACCTTGGCCTACCCTATCTCTTGATTTTATAACAGACCTTCCTCCTTGTAACGGCTTCAACACAATTTTAGTGGTGGTGAATTTGTTTTCGAAAATGGCCCATTTCATCCCACTAAAAGGATGGCCCTCAGCTTCAATCCTGGCTAAAGAATTTCTGGAGCAGATTGTCCGAATACACAGATTTCCTTCCATCCTAATCTCAGACCTTGGTAGCCAGTTCATCTCATGCTTCTGGAAGAAATGTTGCGAGTTAGCTCAAATCGACGTAAGGCTCTCCATCAGTCACCATCCCCAAACTGATGGTCAGACTAAGAGGACAAACCAGACCTTGGAGCAATATCTCAGGTGCATGCTACATCAAACTGAAAGCAGCTGGAAGGATGTTTTATGGATCACTGAGTATGCCTATAACAACTCCCTACATTCCAGTACAGGTCAAAGTTCTTTCTGTACAATTTACGGGTTACACCCGCGAACATCCAATCTTGACTCGCCGCAACTTCTGGAAATGCCAGCTGTGAGGAGTTTGCATTCTACCATCACTCAAGCTTTCAAACAAGCGACGGATCATCTAAAACAAGCTAAGGATAGATACAAGAAATCAGCTGACGTGCATAGAAGTGAAGCTCAAAGATATCAGGTTGGGGATGAAGTCTGGTTGGCGTCAAAGCACATACCAGTGAAAGGACCTTGTACCTTCAACCCCAGATATTTAGGTCCATATACCATTAAGACCATTATCAATCTGGTGGCTATGAAATTGGATTTACCCCCACACATGAAGATTCATCCTGTGTTTCATGTCTCACTTTTGAAACCAGTGTAACCTGGAACACGAGTTCTGAAACCACCGAAACCGATCACAGTCAACGGGGAACCTGAGTTCGAGGTTAAAGAAATTCTTGACTCAAAAATCACCAAATCAAAACTATTTTACTTGATAGACTGGAGAGGGTACGGACCACATGAAAGATCGTGGGAACCTAGCGAAAATGTGCATGCTCCACAGCTATTAAGAAGGTTCCACCGCAATCACCCGAACAAACCAGGACCAATGGGTGAGCCCGCCATTAGGGGGGTGCTGGGGGGGAGTGCTGTCATGGTGAAAGCTCCCAAACCCCTGAAACTGGTGAGCCCATCCCTGACTCTGGCATCCTTGGGGGCTTATCAGGCCCCAGCTAGGCTCACCTGGACTCATTGTAGGTGTTAACTACATGGTCTATATACTCGGCTCTGGGAGGCTGAGCCATTCAGTGCAGGGTGTGGCTTGGGACTACTTTACCTGAAGAGGCAGGATACGGTTAAGGGGGCTATTTGCCTGGAACTACTTGCAAGGCTATTTAAACCGCACCTTGCAAACTGAACACGCTTCGCGTTATTCTGCACTCCTGCAGCGTAACGCTCACCGTGTCAGTTCAGCCCTTGCTTCCCTTCAGCCACGGCCGTCCAGAGTCTTCTATCCATCAGCACCTGTGAAAAGAGAAGAACAGGAGTTATTAAAGCGTTGAAGGCCTTACCTGCAGTCAACATCCTGGCCTTGCCATATGCTTATCCACGGACCGCCGCATCTGCAGAAGAGCAGAACAGAAGGTACCCTCTCGGGCAAGTTTGTCCACCTGGGGTCGGTCTCCTCCAGGAACTCCATCGAGCAGTTCTTCATCATCCGGAAATGCGCCGCACCTCGACACCGTCAAGTAACTCCGTCGAGCGGTTCTTCCATCTTCTTCCTGGAATTGTGCCGCACCTGCCGAACAGAAAAGACACAGCAGGTTAGTCGCACACAGCAAAGGAAAGCTAATTAAAACGAACAATTAGCGCGCCTCGCACAGCGCTATACTCACCGGCAGGAATCCTGCTCATCATTGTCAGGAGAGTCAACCCATCATCCGAAAACCGCTCAACTCCGCGCCTGGAAGACAAGAATGAACATTATTTACTTTTGAGCGAGAAAGACTTAAGGCAGCTATTCCAAGGAGTTATTGGGATAGAGACTTACCTGCTTATTCCGGTTCTTCCAATTCAGCAACCTCCATCGGATCGTGAAGTGACTTGATCTTGGAAAGACTGTATATCCGCGCCCCTGCCAGAGTGTGCAGGACGGAGAACTCACCTATAAAAAAAACCAAGGTGAGCCAGAGGAAGAGAGGGAAATCGGAAGGAGGTGAAACCAAAACCAGCTCCAGTCAGTTGGCTAATATCTTGTTTTGATTTGCAGGCGAACGTCTCCTGAGGTGAGAATGAAGGGAAGACGCGGGCTAGCACCCTCATTTAAGCAGCGCAACACCAGTGCAGACATCATCCTTCGGACACGAGTTACGCCTCCGTGGAGACCAGGTGAGCATGACACCATGCCACACAGAGAGCTGAAGTTCCCAGACAGACCAGTGTTGGGATGTAAGCTGCCTACCTGGAAAAGCAAATCACCCGAGAAGGAGAATGGGGATGTCTACCCAAAGGCACAGGACATTCCACTGTCTCTGGGGAAGAACAGACTCCTCTTCATGGCCGGGTGTGCTCTGCCGTATGATGCGTCTATTCCATGTCTCCTCCCATGTAGTAAACTACTCGAGTGCATTCTGTATTGATATTAGAAGAATTTGATTTGGGGTACAGTTATGGGTGTTTTGTTCTTCTCAATTATAGGAGTGTTATTAATATCCTTTATGAACTGGAATAGTGTGATGTGGGGATGCAGTACTGTGTGGATATGCTATTCTTGTTTAGAGGGGCGACATTCAATATATTTTGACATTGGAAGCATTTGGCATGTGGTGTGCAGCATTGTGTTCTTGCCTTTTACAGTTGGTTCATAACCCTTGTCTCACTGTCTCACTCCCTGCAATATTGTACTTTATCCACCTCCACTGAAACGTTCATCTCAAACAGTGAGACCCTACCTATGACATTAGCATGATGTATGTTTGTTATTTTGCGCCAATGCCTAAGCTGTCCCTTCGAGCACTGGACCCCATCTTGGTTGAGAAATTGCCACTGGATTGCACTACTTAGTGCGAGAAGGAGCGGGTACCAGAACAACCCGTCTACAATCCCAGTGAAGGAGCATTAGGTGGAAAATGAAGCAAGGATCAGAATAGCCTGCTTGGGATCTGGGTAATGGAGCAGAGGTGCATGAAGTGCAGTAGTACACGTGATCTGGGTAATGGAGCCGCGGTGCAGGAAGTGCAGTAGGACACGTCATCTGGGTAATGGTGCAGAGGTGCAGGAAGTGCAGTAGTACACGTGATCTGGGTAATGGAGCCGCGGTGCAGGAAGTGCAGTAGGACACGTGATCTGGGTAATGAAGCAGAGGTGCAGGTAGTGCAGTAGGACACGTGATCTGGGTAATGAAGTAGAGGCGCAGGAAGTGCAGTAGGACACGTGATCTGGGTAATGGAGCAGAGGTGCAGGAAGTGCAGTAGGACACGTGATCTGGGTAATGGAGCAGAGGAGCAGGAAGGGCAGTAGTACATGTGATCTGGGTAATGGAGCCGCGGTGCAGGAAGTGCAGTAGGACCCCGTATCTGGGTAATGGAGCAGAGGTGCATGTAGTGCAGTAGGACATGTGATCTGGGTAATGAAGTAGAGGCGCAGGAAGTGCAGTAGGACACGTGATCTGGGTAATGGAGAAGAGGTGCAGGAAGTGCAGTAGGACACGTGATCTGGGTAATGGAGCAGAGGTGCAGGAAGTGTAGTAGGACACGTACAATGAAAGAATCCTTTGAATGAAGAGAAAGGTCTTTTGGATGTGTGCAAATGACACTGGTGCCTGCATTGCTGCAAATGCAGAGGATTCTCAATGGACTCTGAAGCCGGAAGCAGCATTTGTGCCACCTAACCTTTAAAGTGTTCTTGTTAAGCACGCCTCTACAAAATGTTAATGGGAGCCTGACTGCACAGGTTGAGGCAGCAGTGAGAAACACAGGAGGGTACTGGCAAAGGTCCCATCTTTTGACAATGTGTCAGCCTTCCCGGCATTCCAACTTAGCAACCCCAACACCTTTGCAAAGGGGTGTGGGAGACCCCCTAGTTAGAACAAACAAGGGTCAAATACCCTGTTCCATGCTGGCATCTCTTCCACTCAGCAGGGTCTACAACCATGTTTGAGCTCACTGCACCCTTCACAGAAAATGAATATCCATTTGCTTTTATTTTTTTTTATTATTTATTTGATTATGGTTTTACAAAGAAAACCTTTACAAAGTATAAAAGGGAATGAATAAGAGAGCAGGCAAAAAGAAAAAGAAAAAAGCCGATCAGGAGAAAAGAAAAGAGAAAAGAAGTGGAAAAAAAAGCCGATCAGGAGAAAAAAAGTGGAAAGAAGTGGAAAGGGCCCCGCAGGGCAATGAGGTAACAGTTAAGGGCTTCGATTAGACAAGCACTCCCATCGGCATTTTAGCTGTGTTTTGTTAGGATCAAGCAATTTTCCAGGACCCTAACGACAGCCATAGTGAGCATGACTTTTTGACCAGAAATCAATCTGTCCCAGAAGGAGTCCTGTGTTAAGGTCTCCTCTCTAGGATCGAATCTTCCAAGCAACTGCAATCTTGCCCTCCAGGTACCCTCGCATTCTAACAACAAATGTCTCAATGATTGTGAGTTCGGTAGGGCGCAAGACCTACAGAGCTTTATGGCCTTATCGCCCTGGTTTCTTTTAGCCAAGATTTCTCCAGTGGGAGCCAAATTCAATCTTAATCTAAGAAAATTATTTCGAATGTTCTGATCAGGAAATTTTTGGAGATAACGTGGTAATGTGCCTACTTTTCTCTCAACTTTCAGAAAAAGGTTCGGTGGTTTCAAAAGTCTGACTCCCTCGATCGTGCGCATCCAGTCACATATTTCAAGTTGTTTTTTGATTTTCAGGGGGTTTACGAGGAGTATTTCTGTTGTTAGGTTCAACCTCAATAAAATATCGCCCACTTTTCTCTCCAGACCAAGGAGTTGTTTCGATTTGCCCTTTTTATGATGTTCATTTACGTCGAAGAAGAGGGTAGAAGGTCTGGCAATGATAATGTCCCGATAAAGCGACAAAAGCTTCCAGTCCACACGACAACCCAGGGAGATCAGACCCAATTCAAATCTCAAACTGGTGAGGGGGGTGCATGCAGGTAGATGTAATACCGCTTTCCACAGCCTACCCTCAATTTTGTTCCATTCGAAGTTCCAAAGCAAAGGTTTCGCTTCTAAACCGTAGAGGAGGACTGGTACCGCTTTACCAATATAGAATTTAACAAGTGGGGATAATGAAAATCTACAGAACTTCCCTTTTAAATTCTTCATCTGAGCCATGATTTTACAGGTCTTTCCGAGGATGACTGGAAGCAGCTTGCTCAAGGATGGAGATGCGAGAATTTTCGTAGCCCAGGTAGATGAGCTCTTCAACTCTGGGAATTTCCATATCATCTAGAGACCACTTCCTAGACTGGAGGTTTTTCCTCGGATGTTTAAATATCAAGATTTTAGATTTTGAAGGATTGATTAATAGGCCATTTAACTTGGCATAGTCGCCTAGTTTGAGGAGGAGCCGTTGCAACCCCAATGCCGAGCCATCTAATAAGACGATATCGTCTGCATAGGCCAGCCAATGTATGCTTCTCCCATTGATCCTGGGTGAAATCATAGATGCCGAGGCCAAAAAGTTTCCGAGGTCTGCCAGGAAGAGATTGAAAAACAGGGGGGCACCTAGGCACCCCTGCCGAACTCCCTTGAGAACCTGTATTACCTCGGAGAGGTTGCCTACATCGTCCAGCCTTACCCTGATGGTGGTGTTCCTGTGTAATTCCATGAGCATGGCCAGTAGGGGAGCTGGAATCCCCCAATTATGAAGCTCCTGCCAGAGGAGTGACCTGTCCACCAGGTCGAATGCTTTGGACAGGTCTACCCAGGCCCCAAAGAGTGGAACGCCCTCCTTCTCGTAAGAGCCTTCACTGAGTAAATTCAGGATAAGGCCATTTAAACTGGTGGAGAGGCCCTTCCTGAAGCCCGTTTGATGCCGGGAAAGAATGTGGTTGGTGTCGACCCAGTGTGTAATTTCTTTCAGAAGGAGCCGCATGAAAAGCTTGCTGTCAATATCCAGGAGGGCGATAGGACGATAACTTGCAGGGCTAAGCCTGTCGCCCCCCTGAAGAACGGAATAATTAATGCATTCTTCCATGATGGAGGGAAGATCCCGTTCTCTAGGATTTCCTGAAAAAGGTAATACAGAAGCTTTGCCCACATAGAGGGCTGATTTTTTAGAACCTGGTAAGTGAGTCCGTTAGGCCCTGCAGCCTTTGATGTAGAAGCAGAGAGGATAAGCTCTTTAATATCTTGTTGGTTGAGTGACAGTGTCCAACTAGTCGAAGGTCCAATGAAATCTCTGGAACCTGGATGTTCAAAATTCTTGGACAGATAGTCGATCCAAGTTTGCTCTGAGACCAGGTTGCAGAGTGAGCTATTATGACCTGTTTCCAGCTGATTAAGAGCTGCCCAAAAGCTATTGCAATTGTTTGCGTTAAGTAAGTGAAGCATCTTTTCCCCGTCTTCTTGTTTTAGTTGATGTTTGTGGTTGCGGGACCAATTTCTATAAGATTGTTTAACTTTCCTGATTTTTTGCAAATTCTCTTGTAGGTCTCCTCTTCCTTTTTTCTTTATGATGCGTATAGATTGACGAAGTGATCTCTTTTGCATGTATATTTCTTCGTCAAAATGATGAATATGTGTTTGTTTCCCTATGGCTTTTATATCCATTTGCATATCAGTCTAGCCCCACCCACAAGGACAGTCCAACACTGAAATTCTAGACAATTCTTCACTGAACAAGAAGACCATCAGCAACCCCAGACATGTGTTTCGGCCTTGTTGGGCCTCCTCAGTGAGGTGAAGCTGAGCCTCACTAAGGCACAGTGAGCAAGGGGTCCACATCTGGATTATCCTCACCGCAGCCCCTTCACCTATCACTGCCAACATTCCTTGTACTGTCCTCACTTCCACATCGTCAGTCATCTTCACACTGCTCCCATCCCCACTTGCCAGACTGACATGAATGTTGACTCCCCTTGACAGCATCTCCCAAGACAGCTTCCCCCACAACGCCATTCCTCTGTATACTGGATAGGGGCACCCCTGCATCCCTGATACTGCCTTGCACAGGTCTCTCCCAGCTGCTCTCCATTGTAGCACAGATTCCTTTTCCCCAAACCATGGTTCTCAAGAAGAAGGTGCCCTGTTTCTCACTATCCATTGAGAGCCATTACTGCCAGAGGAGGAGCAAGTCACTATTAGCATCTTCAAACACTCTCTGGTAAGATGGCCCACATCCTGGTCAGTTTTAAACAGTAATATATATATTTTCAAAACGTTCACTTTGAAGGGTGTGCCAACAAATTATCCTTGATTCTTAAATGTATCAACACAAGTATGCCAATTGACCACTAAAGTTTCTTAGGGGATAACACACAGCATTAAAATAGTATCAATAATTATTTGCAGAAAAGGCATGCCTGGCTACTGCTAGAGCCTTTGCCAACAACTGCATCTCTCTCATCCTGAATCAGGAGAAGCTCTGACTCATCCAACATGCCCCCCACCTTCAGTTATTCACCCCAAAAGACCGAAAAACAGAACCCCTGACTGAATACCACCATGATCTGTGTGCACCCATTAATTTATTGATGTACTGTTTTATTTGTAATGAAATTCTTGCCGAAGCAATGTATCTAAATAAAACAGACAACAAACGGCGTCTTCTCTCTCTGTCCTTCAGTAAGCATGAGTGGCAGTGGCCAGGGGGCATTACTAAGTATCAGGGACCTGCAACTTGAGGCTCCATGGATGTTCAGACTGACACCTCACATCAGCACTTGCCAGTATATTCAATAGTGTAGGATGATTGTAGTTAAAGGCTAAAACATTGGGAGCACTGCAGGGTGAGTAAAACCACTGTTCACACTGGCCGAATGACTACAAAAGACCAAGATAGCATAACAGGCAGTAAAGCGAGATTTCAGACTCCTGGCACCTTGACCCCGCAAAACTACTATACAGAGAAAAACCATAACCTAGTAATCCAATGCACAGACTGGTAGAACAAGGATGTCACTTATCAGAATGGGGCAGAAGAAGACTGGCGGTGCATAATAAAAACAGCACAAACCCTGAACAAGGGTTTAGTATGAGGGTAATGGTGATGACAGTAGAAAGGGTGCTCACACTGTCTAACACACTATACAGTGCAGTATTGCTAGAACAGGCATGTCATTTCCAACTGGAACAATATCAGTGAAGAGCTGTGAAGAGACAGTACAAAACATTGTGTCAAGGGAAATGTGTACCTTACCTCATCCTGAGTAAATAGCTGAACACAAAAGCCACAGGGAGAGCAAAGCACTTTCGATGACACAAATATGCAAGCCAGGTTCACATTGTTCAACAAGACTTGCTCTTAAATTTGCACCTGTACCAGAAGCACGTTAGCGCTGCTGAAAAGTGACCCTGGGGCAAGAGTTTGAATGATTTATTGAGCACTGAATGCCGGAGAGATGCCTAATCTGAGCTCAGTTATACTGTTTCATGTACAATAAACATAATGAGTTCTGTGAATAGATTGGCCACTTCTCATGTGTCCTGTCCCAGTCTTTGCCTCCTTCCATGTCTCCACCGGTCATGTCTGTATATTCCTGGGCACCCTCAGTACTGCACAGTGCATTGCAAGGGGTTGCATGGTTTTAGTGGCATTCCCATATGCATGTAAAGTAGGGATGGCCGAACCGGCTCAACAAAGATTCAAGCCTAACAAGCGATGGGGATTCGACTCGGCTCGAAAGGTTCAAACCCTTTGGGGCTGGGACTCATAACCTTCACAGCGGAATTCAAGCCAATCTTAAAACTATTAAAGTATAGTAGAATGTATTATGACTGGTTTAATAACACAATGGGAACATGCAAATAAATGCAAATTTAAAAAGTCCAAGGGGTGGGCTTTTTTAATTTGCCCTAACATTTTAAATGTGCAGAACACCTTATCCACAAAGGTAACCGCATTTCACAATGGCTGGCCCTTAAAGGGCTCGTCATTGTAAGATGTTAAAAAAAAAAAACAGTTCTTTCCCTTTCATAGGGGCTTGAAGTGCACGTGGGACAACAGCGGTACACACAGCTGCTGTTCCATTTGAAAGAAAGTGCATGACAGGGTCGGGAAAACCCTGACGCCAGTGTGTATCCCCTTGCACCTAGTCTAAATTGGTGTAGGGGAATGGGATGTTTTTCTGTGCAATTGTAAGAGCATTACGTTTGTGGATTCAGGGCGCAGTGATGACTCCTATGGAGTCATCACTATTTCCCCAACAAGGATCTCCTCCCATGACTCCAGAAGAAGGCAACAACGACATGTCTCGCCAACGGGCTAGGCAGAACATTTCCTACCTGTATGGCTTTTAAATGGAATAACCTACTACTGAACTTGAGACTGGAGCCCAATCATCTCACTTTCAGAAAAAAAACTTGAATAAACTTTCAGAATAAACGTGCAATATGCTCCAACTCTTCTATCGCTGGAAGGCAACCCTGTGTCTTTCCGTCTCACGGAATACAAAGGCGCCGTCTTGGAGGCAAAAAAAAACGGATTTCAACCACAGGATTGTGAATGCCAGGTCAGAGGCCAAAGAATTGTTTAGCATCTTAAAATAGCAAGAATCCACTTCCCCTGTTAACACTGGCTTAGTAGTGAAAGACACAGCCTGGTGTCACAGCATCCAGGACGCCATGGGCAAGAAATTGAAGGACATCATGATTTATATATCATCCAAGATTCATATTGCCCGGGAAGATCCAAACACGCAGAGCGGTCAATGCTTCAAAAGATGCTCCTCTATTCCTCAGTTTGACATTTTACCCATCTCTTTAGAAGAATGGACTGAGGTGGTGATGTATTTAAAAACCACTAGCTGTAAAGCAGACCCATGTTCAGCTAGCATCATTAAAACCTGCCCCCTGCTTTTGCTGGCTGCAATTCACAATTTTGTCAATGCCTCGCTCTTAGAGGGGTCTGTGCCTTAAGACCTCAAACAATCTTGGGTTATCCCTCTTTTGAAAAAAAAGGCCTCTCTTCGGGTGATCCTCTAAACTATAGGCCTCTAACTAACACTGCATTTCTACTGAAGATCTTGGATCGGGTTGCTCATAAGCTAATTGCTCAACATTTTTAAGAACTTTCCTGTTCTAAATTGTTGATAATCTGGGTTCAGAGCAGGTCATAGCACAAAGATCACCTTATTGGAATTAAAATCCAGACTTCTTGAGCAGATGGACAGGGGACCCTCTTCTCTGCTCATGTTATTGAATCTTACAGCTGCATTTGACTTGATAGACCATCCTCTCCTGGTCTCTAGGCCCGAGGAAATGGGCAATTTTTCCCTGGCTGCAACTCGTTGGGTTGCATCCTTTTTGAATAATCGGGTAAGCAGAGTATGCTCTGATATGGCAGAGGCGGGTGCATTGCCTACCAAATTCAGTGTCCCACCGGGGGCAAGCTTATCGCCCTGTTTGTATAACATCTATATGGTCCCTTTTTTCGCTATGCTGGAACAGGAAGGGGCCTGGTTTACCAACTTTGCGGATGACACACAGTGTCAGGTTGTCACCATCAAGACGAAGAAAAACTGAATACAATCTATGCCAGTATTGAACACTTGAACAGCCTGGCAATTAATAAATCTAAGCCTGAACTGTTAATAGTCGGAACACTGTCAACATTGTCCAAATTGGGTTCAGCATATGACTCTTTCCAAATAGGGGACGTGAAGATCAGTCCACTCAAGAAAGTTAAATCACTAGGGGTCACCTTCGACCAACACCTTACCAGGAAGGACCATGTGGGGAGCGTGGTGTCGGCAGCAGCGTATTACATAAAATAGTTTGCCCACCTCCACCCTTTGTACTGGCCAATGCCGAGATTCTGGCTAGGGCTATTGTGGGCTCCAAACTAGATTACTGTTGCAGGCTTCTGGTAGGCATGAGCAAAGCAAATGTCAACAGGCTCCAAGTTATACAAAATGGTGCCGTAAGGGTCGTCATGGGCCTTTCTAGATGAGATCACATCACTGGAATTAACTCCTGGTCGATATTAGACTCCTGAATAAGCTTGAACCATTAAAAAAGAGATTGAAAACCTGGTTGTTTGCTTAATACCAACTCAGCCGCTTCTCTGACCTGCCTATTTCGGCTTCCCTATGAACTGTGTATGGACTGTCTGCCTTTATGTTTATCAGCACCCTCATGCCTATGGGTCCATTGCTGCGCTATAATTATTAATAAAAGTTAAAAAAAAATTCAAAAAAACATACCTGTTTAAATGAACTTACTAATTGCCCTAATTACATAGGCACTCTTTCCGCGTTTGGCTAAGCCAATTGTCTCGTCTCTATGTTTGTTTTGATATTTTGTCTGCATCTTTTTGTCGCGCCCTGATGCCTGCAGGCTTTCCGTGTGATTTAAATAAATAAATACAATAATGATCCTGACCCTTGGGGTGGTATTATGAGGGAGAATCATGTGGGAGGAGATGACTGTCGGGGAAAGGTGGTGTGCCCATCAGGAGAGACGTGTTATTCTTTACTTCATAATGAAGAAGACTTCCTAAATTTCTATTGGCCTGTTGTCACTATACAAGACCTTCCATGGTAAAGCCCCATAACTCATTCTTGAAAATCACTGTAGGCAAAACATCATTCATACCTCATATACACGTAACCCACCGTTTACATCTACTATCTTTAATGGTTCTTTGAACAAAAATCCTAAACAATATCAAATTGGAAGTTATGGAGATTCTGTTAAATCCAACTCACAGAAAGCCTTAAGGAAGAGGAAGAAGAAGAAGGAGTTAATGTGGACCAAGAGGAACGCACACATGCAGACTACTTGTTTTGAGGAGTTCTGGGTGAGCGGGACATTTAGAGATGTGTCTGCTTTTCAAGAGGGAGAGCCAGAGAAGAAAGAAGCTGACCCGGAGACAAGAGAGGCAGAGCTGAAGCGGGATGCTATGCATAGAGGGACTGTGCTGAACGAAGCAGGCACCTCTATCCCGCCGCTCGCAGGATTTACATATCGGTGTGGTGCGAGGATGGTTGGGACGCTGCAGGCACCAAGAGAAAGCCGTCGGAAGTCAGGCAGTAACGGAGAAGCTACAGGGAGCACGGTGGTGCAGAGGACAGTGTTCATGCAGGCGGGTGAGTGCGGAGTTGCCTGAAGAGTGGAAAGGAGGCCTGTTTTGCAGGAGACACCATCCCAAAGTGAGAACTTCACGGCAATGGCATGACAATACCCGGGAACACTTCAGTACACCTGTGAGCCCACCCAGAGTTATTGGAGACCCCGGGGTGAACCGACAGGCCTGGGAGCAATTAAGCAACTACTTTGAATACCGACCATGTAAAGTGAAAAGACAGAATTGAAACAATTCCTCATACATGAAATGTCAAGATGGGGAAAGTTGGAACAAGCATTACCCTAAGAAATTAAATTGCAAAGAAGATATAAAAAGGCAGAATTTTAACAAATCCTCATAAATGAGATGTCAGTGTGGTGAAGCTTGGAACAAGTAGTACCTCAAGCCAATGAAGCTGAAACACAGTGACGTAGTACACTGTGTTGAATTTAAGGACAGTGAACTCAAGAAGAAGACCTGGTGAAAGGAACACACTAGGCAGTTAACATTGAGAGGCAGGATACCTGCCAGGAGAGTATACCAGGGTATATGTGAGACCCAGAGTGAAATGATTCCTGGCAGGGGAGTATACCAGGAGATTAATTCAAGTTGTAGAGAGGGTGGAAAGATTCCTGGCAGGGAAGTATACCGGTCGATTCATTGACATTGTAGGGAAAAACCTGTTTGTTTTACAAGGTATATGGTAAATAAGTACACTGGAGATAATTTTGTCATTCTAAAGGAACTATTGTTTGAAAGAGACACTTCGCCATCCTTGTGAATTTATTGTTAGGAAAGAGAAATGTTGCCATCTTTGAAGTTATCATTTGAAAGAGACACTTTTCCTAACATACTTAAAATAATCCAGGCAAAGGGAAATGACCCTCTGGATCCAAGCACTGCGCCTTGGAAAATACTTTTTTCTGGATTTGTCTACTCAGCTTAGTTATGAACACTTTTTGCCAAATATAGGCCAAATACATTCCCTTGCACTTTTGAGCATTCAATTGTTAGTGTGAGGGTCACAGTAGTATGTTTTGGACACAGGGACAGTTTATATAATTTTGACGATGAGACACATACTGATCTTTAGTTTTAGTTTCCTAGGTAGGGAAACTCTCTTTAGGATAGGGCTAGAGAGACCTTTATCCAACCCTTTTATTTGAATAAATATGTCTGACGTTGAAAACATTACAACTTTATGTCCGCCTCCCATTTCTGACCCCTCACAGTGCACTGAGAAATGCTCAGAAACACCACTTTTTGGGCGCAAATGCGCAAATGGAGTGAAAAAGGGCAACTGAATGTGCAATGCCCTTTGAAAACAAGATGCACCTTTTTTGGCGCATGTGATGAAATGCACAATTGCATCTAAATGATTGTGCCAAAAAACGTTTTCAGAATCAACACTGACGCTAAAATCTTTGCAAAAGTGCTGGCCACCAGACTCCTGCCGTACATGCCGATCCTGGTTCATCCAGACCAGGCGGGCTTTATACCAGCCCGATCCACGGCTCTCAATCTGAGACGCCTATTCAATGTTATGGCACAGATAGACCCAGATGCCAAGACGGCCGTGGTCGCATTAGACGCCGAGAAGGCTTTTGACTCCGTTTCCTGGGCATACCTCTTTCTGGTGCTGGAGCAGTTTGGTCTCGGCCAGTACTATATCAACTGTGTCCGATTATTATATACACAACCGACAGCTAAGGTCCTGACTAACACCACTCTCTCCCCGTCATTCCACCTACACAGGGGGACCAGGCAGGGATGTCCCTTCTCACTCATACTTTTTGCTCTGACCATTGAACCAATGGTGGAATTCATACGTCAGGACCACTCACACAGAGGTCTTAGGGTGACCGGCCCCCCTCAGATAATATCACTTTACGCTGACGACACTTTACTATATGTCCGTGACCCCAAAGAAAATGTGCAACACATCATGTCCGACATACATGAATTCTCAGAACACTCAGCTTATAGAATTAATGTACCGAAGTCAGAAATATTTCCCCTTACTGACGGCAGGGGAGACCTAGCTGACATAGAGAGATTTAGACCTGCCCCCACCAAGGTACGTTACCTAGGGATAATGGTCGCCAGAGATAAAACCCTGCTATATACGCACAATCATGGGGAACTGTTGTCAACCCTTTCAACCAAATTTCAGATGTGGGCTAGCCTTCCGCTATCCCTGTATGGCAGAGTTGCGCTACTTAAAATGGTGGTCCTCCCCAAGCTCCTATATTACTTCAATAACATCCCACTTTGGCCTGGTAAACCCTTCTTCTCGAAACTTAAATCTCTCGCCTCTTTGTTTATCTGGAATGGGAAAACTGCCAGGATGGGCTGGGATAAGATCGTTGAGCCTTTCGTGCAGGGAGGCATCGCAGCACTAGACTTCGAGCTTTATTATTTATGCACGCAAGCGCAATTTGCAAAGCATTGGTTCGACCCAGAGGACACTGCCCCCCACATATTGATTGAAAAGCACTCTGTTCGCCCAAACAACATACGCTCAGTCCTTCTTAACCCAAGCTATGGGGACATATGCCAGTTCGATCCGGTATACACGACCACACATGCTTGGGCCAGAATTTACAAGAGGCTAGGACTGGAATCCCTCTACGACCCGGAAGTCCCCCTGTGGGATTTCTCCAGCATTTCCCCCACATTTGATCGAGCCCTCCAGCAATCCTGGGATCCTAACAAGATTTTCACACTACGCAACATGTTCCCAGATGGTGAGTTCTGTGACCTCACAGGCTTTACTGAAGCGGTGGGGAGGGGCCAGCTTAAACGCCTTCAATATTACAGGATGAGGGTTGCTTTCTCGGCGAAGTGGCCGACATTTCCGCAGGAACCCCAGTCCCATGCATGCATTAGGTCAATAGTGTCAATGGATGGTCACGGCAACGGGGTCTCTATGCTATATTCATTGGTGCAGACCCATTCCCCATCGCGCAACACGATGAGAGAAATCTGGGAGCGAGACGTGGGCACTCAGATAGATGAGGTCCGCTGGGCCCGGTACTGTCAGCTTACTCGATCAGTGTCCATGAATGCTGGGCTCCGGCTGATTCAGTTCAAAATTTTAAACCAATTACACTATTCCCCTGCCAGATTAGCTAAATTTGTGGAAAATTGCACAGGTGCCTGTCCCAAATGTGATGCCCCCAATGCGGGGCCTTATCATATGTACTGGTCATGTCCGTTAATTGTGGAGTTCTGGAAGGAAGTCGCAAGGCTCCTCGAAGATATTACGGCCATCCTGGCGACTCTCTCCCCCCTGAAATACTTGTTGTGCGATATAGGCAAAGTAAAGGAAACCACGAGGCGATTATTTAACATTTCTTGCATTATTGCCAAACGCTGTATTCTTAAATGTTGGAATTCCCCCACCGCCCCAACCAGAGCCACTTTCTTGAAAGACCTTTGTATGGTAAATGACGATGAGGAATTATTTGTATTGTCCGTTCCGTCACCATGTCGCCCCAAAGATATTTGGTCATTGCTACGCTTTTACCTGTGCGGCCTGGACTCAGACCCTGATGCAACACCCGGGGTCCTCGCCTTGATTTGCAATGTCTACTACTCTTGTACTGGTTGCTCTCATTTCTGAAAACTGTGATGTCTTCCTCTTCCCCTCCTCCCTTAAATTGAAGGCTGTAAAATAATTAAGCTATGTTTTGATATGTTATATTGTGTCTTGCTGCTGACCTACTCTCTCAATAAAAATATGTTTAAAAAAAAAAACGTTTTCAGAATCTTCCCCATCCTTGCCTAGAATCCACTTGGATTTGTTTTTTAATCTAATTTAGGCCATAGTGACGTATGGTTCGAACCGGCTTAAACTGACTCATCTATTTGCAGGTAGAAATTGCTCGAGCCAATTCAAACCTTTTCTTCAAAGGTTCGAACTGGCATTTGTGAAGAGCACATCCCTAATGTGCAGTACAGAGTACAGTACAGCACCTCTAAGCCTTACAGTATACGGTATAACACTATACAGTACTTACCTGCCCTGTTGCTGGGACATTGCAGAGAGTGTGAAGGAGTTTATGAGAGTCACAAGCATTTTTCTTTAAAGGAATACTCAGGGCCAAAAAGACCTTTCAGTTTGGCGCTCATCTTTGGTTCAATGATTTTAGGCATTGTGCAGAACCAGAAAAGTGGAGAATGCAGTGGAGCAGTTGAAGTAGCTAGCATGTTGCAATGCAAAAATAAATAAATGAGTCTTCAAAAGGCCCGACTTGGTAGGAAGAAGGTGTTACAAGGTTCTCTAAAGTCTGTAACGTACTCTGTCATACAGTAACACCATTTGTGTGCATCTATTAAAGGCCTGGTGCTTTAATGATCAGGGAAAATTGGCCTTTGCATTGCAGGTAGACAGAGCTCCCCCACCTGAAAGGTTTAAGTGAACACTGTGTGGGAGGAGTCCAGAGAGCACCAAACCTCAATGCAGTGCTGGGTGCTTTTCAGGAGGTTGACACAGCATTCCATATGAGAGGGGTCCTCGGTAGATATTACAACAGCATGCAGGAAAGATTACACAGCAAGGACACAGAGCCCTGGAGCATAGGCTCTCTAACCCTACCTGCTTCATGCTCTATGCAGAGCGGGTTCAGCACAGCTCCTATGGTTAACTGTTTGCTCATCCTTTTAAGTCCAGCCTAGTAATGAGCCACTTATTTTATACTTTTTTGTTCTCTATTCAGCCATTCTGTTTACAACTAATAGCACACATTCCAATAAATCAGTAACACAGCAGGCCCGAACCTTCATTTCTCTTACTATACATCCAAAAAGCACTTTATGGGACATGCAGTTCTAAATGAATCACATTAAAGAAATTCAAATGCTAGCCCCTGCTAGATTTGATCCACAAACAGTAGCACACTTTGCAACAGAGCAGTCAGTGGTAATTAAAAGGTTATTCTAGAAGGGAAACCAACAAAATAAGCAGCACTGGTTGTGAAGATGGACTGCACTTCTGAACTTTGACCGATAGACGGACTCTCTCCAGCTATCCAGTGCTATGCCCTCTTAGATACCAAAAAACATCAGTTACAAAATCCTCTTCTGCCATTAAGGAATTTTCATACATGTAATCATACTTATTTATGCTGTTAAATGCTTGCCCCACTTGCAGTTTGTGCAGTGTGGGGAGACACACATTAAGAAAGGCATTGGCTAGCACTCCAGATTCCCGCGGCACAAGAGTGTGCAAATAATACTCTTTGGGCCACAACTTAATCTGCTCCTAGTCTGTCATTGAGCCAGCCTTTGCATAAGAGAACAATTATATTTTGTATAACTGATCATACTATTATTATTATTATTATTTTATTGTGTACTGTGACTACATTGGTCATACAGCATCAACAAACAACATTCAGTTTGCGGTTCAACGCAAGATTCCAAATCTGATCCCTTTCTTAGGTGAAGTGTTAACACCTCTATAATATCAACGCTGTGCACATGCAGTCTGTTCAGTTGTTTATAGGTGTACGCTGATGCAACACTATGCATTCAGCACCATCTTGAAGATGACATAGATTGCCTACTGTGCAAAAGAGCATATAATGCAACTTTTTGGGCATGGCCAAATCCTTACCTTGCCAAATGCAGCTTGATTGTTTGGAGCCCATTAATGTGTGCGCCATTCTGCTTCAAGCTTAACCTTAATGTTTCCAGGAGCCCCACTGTGATTCTGCCCTTTGGGATTTGCTCCCATGTGTTCTACTGTATTTCTTCTCTGCTGTGTCCCATTGTAATTGTACCCCTCTGAGGGCTTGCTCCCTGGTGTCCCACTATCATTTCATCGCTGGCACACAATGCCATGAGTGTCCTTCAGTGTTTTGCTCTTGGAGTCCCAATGCACTTCACATGACTCGATCCTTGATAACTCATCTTGACCTTGTGGCATTCCGAGTTGCTCATAGGGATGGCACCAGGACTCTGCCCTCTCTGGTTTCCCTACTCTGAACTCCCCTCAGGAACTATTCTCACCCGTTGTCTTCTTGATACCGACTGATTCATAGTACCTAGACCTCTTATAAAGGACCAGGCACCTGCCCACTCCAGGATGCCTTAGAACATCTGCTCACAAGTACCATAACTGAAGGGCACAACTACAGAGACATTGCCATGGCCTCACCAGATGGATTCTCTCAGTTGCCCACCAGGCCCTCGACAAACATCCCTGCGATCTCAAAACTCAAACACACTATACGTTTACAAACTAAGCTTCACAAACAGCAAGTGCATAATCTTCCCAAGAGATCTTCCCACCTCTGCTAATCCCACAGTTGCTGAGGTTGGTGACCAGGGCCCTTGTGTATCCTTTTCTTTGGGGCCCTGGCCCCCAACTCCCAATCGCCTTCAGCCCCACCCACTCTCATCACTTGCCTTGGCACGAAATGGTCCATGTCACCACGGGCCTGCACTTATTTATTTATTGGCAGCCGACCACTCCTAGCACTTCCTGCACTTGGCACTTACTGCTGCTTACTCCCGAGCCTTTCCTAACGGAGACACAAGCACTTAAGCCCACTCCCTCTTATCCTCTCTCTGCACTTGCACGTTCTGAATGCTCACAAGGCCTAGTAAGTGCACCTCTATCCTTCATTGTTTTAATTGATTTTCATTCCCCTGTTCCCTCCCTGTTGCCACGTGGGCGCTTTGAAACACAATGTACTTGCTGCATAAGCGCTTTACAGATGCGCAATAAATAAATAAATACATATCAAACAACAGAACCCTACTCCTCGATAATCAACTTACATAACAGTCCCTGCCAATGCACCCTAGCACCGAGGTCATGCAAGGCTCACCGCTGGGCACACATCTCTGTGCCCTTGTGGCACATGACACTTAGAAATCAATCCACACAGGGTACATTTGTTCTGCAAGCATCACTACAACAGCAAATGTGGTTAGTATTCTCTATCTTCCTTCCTCTCTGACATCTTTTTCTCTACCTGTGGTGTCCCCCAGGGATCCCCCAGGGATCTAACCTCTCTCCCTGGCTATTCAACCAGGCACTCCTTTCCCACCGCATCGCCGCTCTCTGCCCCAACTTTCAGTGCTATGCGGATGATACCCAGCTCATTTTCAGGCTACCCTCAGCCTCCTCCTCTCCTTCCCTCATCTCTGACTGTCTGTCTGCTATCCAGGAATGGTGTGCCGCCAATGACCTCTGCCTTAATGCCAGCAAGACTGAGATTCTACTCATCGGCACATCCACTCCCTCCTTCCCTGCAGCTCTCTGGCCGGCCTCTCTTGGCCCTCTTCCTGCTCCTACCTGCAAGGCAAAAAACCTCGGGGTCATCTTTGAATCCATACTCTCCTTCCCTCCTCACATATCTGACGTCTCTAAGAAGTCACACTACCAGCTGCACCTCCTCAGGGGTATTCTTCCTTTCCTCTCCTTCCCCCAGAAGCTCACTGTCTCCAGAGCCCTGGTTCTCTCTAAACTGGACTACTGTAACAGCCTCTATCTAAATCTGCCTGCCTCTACTCTCCACCCTCTGCAACTCATCCACAAAAGGACTGCAAGACTTGTCCTTGGCCTCAAGCCCAGGGACCGTATCTCTCCAGCACTGAAATCTCTACACTGGATCCCAGTGGCTGCGAGGATTAAGTTCAAAACCCTCTGCATTGTACACAAGGCCTTCTGGGGCCTGGGGCCAAAATACCTTCAACTCTCTCTTCCTAGATATCTTCCTTCTCGAGCTCTTCGCTCATCCGCCTCCAACTCCCTCAGGGTCAGCCGCTTCTCCAAGCAACAAGTTGGGGGTAGATCTCTCTCCGCGGCAGGGGCCTCCCTCTGGAACAGCCTTCCTGCCTCCCTGAAACTGGAGGAGAACCATCTCCGGTTCTGGAAGCACCTCAAAACCTTACTCTTTGCTTCTGCTTTCTCTCCCCCTCTCCCCTGCTAAATTCCTGACTGAAATTGCACTGAATCTGCAACTGGGCCACTCTCACCGATCTCGGTCCTTGGCCCAGCCACTCCCCCCTTACACTGCCTCCCTGGCAACCCCTGCACTGCGGGACTGTCTCTGTATCCCTACAGCCCCCCTTCCCAGCACTTGTCTGCACTTACCTTGCACTTGCCACCAGATGGCCCTTATTATTTATCTTTTTTTTTTTTTTTTTTTTTTTTTTTTTTTTTTTTTTTTTTTTTTGTTATTCTACTACCCATGTACTGCACTTTCCCCTCTCCCTTTCCCCTTGCACTTTTCCCTCCCCTCTACCCATGCACTTTCACGATCTGAATGACACCTGGCCTAGTAGGATCGTTGTCTGTCTTCCCTCTGTTCCCCCTCCATGCCTCGTCGCGCCTTGAAACACTTGTGTATAGGCGCGTTACAAATACCATATCATATCATATCTATCCCCACTACCCTAACACACCCTCGACCTTTCAGATTCACTACAGCACCTGGAGACCATCCAAATAGCAGTGGTGCACAGTATTAATATCATCAGCATCATCAATACTCCTTATTGCTGCAAGGAGCCATGCAAGTTCATAAAAAAGATGCACAAATTCATATTGCACAATCCCCACAGCTTCAAAATTAATATAACATGATATAGAATTCACAAGCACATATTCGTTTACCACTTTCCCCATGTCCACATCACATTGTGAAAAACACATACATAACTAGTAGCAAAGTTGCATAAGTCTAGTTGTAGGTTACATAATTATCCACATCTAGGACAGCACTCTACACTAATTAAGTAGGGCCATCACATTTCTAGGCAAATCATAAATGCTATTATTTGATAACGGATCGAACCCTAGGATAACGTAAAGCCGCCCAGATTAATGTTTACGTAGTTTGTGATCAAATTTGTATACATGATTCGCGAAAATCAGTTGCCTAAGCCCACATTAATACCTGGTGCCATGACTAAACTTGAAAATCAACAATTAAACACTAATTGGGCGATATAAAATAAAGATCATAAAAACAATACAATCAGGCGAAATTGGTAAAATGGTGCGAATCATTTTAAAAACAAAGTTTCATGCAGTGCAGACCATGCTGCTGTCCTTTTGCGTCCTTGATTCTACGTAACCAAGCGCGATGGATGAATTTGCCCGCAGAACGCTCTATATTGGCACCTGCTGTCTGCTTGATAAGCTGAATAGCCTGGCGGACACTATGGATGTTCCCATCATGAAGTAAAGGCTTGCGGTATTGTGAGCGTAAGCCCCTACAGCCTTTGCGAAACCGAAGAAAGCGTAACACGGTTTCTATGCACAGACCACAGACAGAGCATAAGCTATCAGCATGGGGTACATTGATCATGCCAAACCTCATCTTCACATAGAGCGAGTGTGCCAGGGGTGGTTGGATCACATCTAAGTAGCTCTCAAATCCAGGTTCTATTTGACCTTGTAAATATTCCTATCCTAAATGTAGCAGCTTACAAGTAGCTATAAACTTAGTCATCGAAAGTTCAGTGGCTGCTCTTCCAATCTTAGAGACGCAAGATTTGTCAATAGATGCCGGGATAGTCCAAAGTGTATCGAGGGTCAGGTCTTATAAGATTTTCTTAACATGTGCCACCCACGGCAATGATCCCCCCCCCTCCACAGGCTCATGACGTGGGCAAGTGATTCCCTGTGGTTTAAAAGAGTGGGTGGCCTCCAAATTCTGGCCCAAAATAAAACAGGTTTTATAATCCGCTCATCTCCGATTCGCCGCAAATTGTGTTTGATGTGACTCAGAACATTCGGTCAGCTCCAAGACAGCATGCGATGTTTAAGAAACTGGTTTTCAGCTGCAGCTAATTTGTCGTTGTTGCGTAGCCCCAAATATCATTTCCGTACAGAGCTTTAGCTTTAGCTTGGGCTCTGCATAATTTGAGGGCTGGTGTGATTAGAGCTCTACCATGGTTATTGAAAAACATCTATCGCCACACAGAACTTATCGAGATTTGTGTAAGATGTGCCCACTTGTTTATCACAGTAACCATTATCTGTGAATCGAACTACCAGGTAGTCATAGAACGTTACCTGCTCTAAAATGTTGCCATTCATTCTGATGTTAGTTTATTGAATTTTTGAGAGCTTGGGTCTACAGACTAAGGTTTTGGTTTTCCCAGTATTGAGTACAAGTTTTAACTTTTCACATGTCTTTAGAAATACATTCAAAGTTACCCGCAAGCCCATAGCTGTTGTTGCCAAGATCACTGTGTCATCCGCACAACAAATGCATTGGTATTGAATCTGCTCCCAGCTTTGGTTGTTCTGCATAGTTCGCAAGTAGCACCCTTATTAGTTGATCGATATAGATGGAAAACAATAGGGGGGCATGTACGCAGCCCTGTCTATCCCTCTATCGACAGGGAATAACTCTGTAACCCCCCCCCCCACCAGATCCCAACGCAGCACTGCTTCAGGAGTATAAATGTTGAATTATAGTCAATAGGTGGACAGGGATGCCCCTGCTAAGCAAGACCTGCCACAGTAGGGTCTTGGAAACACAGTCTCACTCTAAGATCTATAAAGCCAGGAGAGTGTATTTCTGGACCTGAAGAAATAAAGGAAATCTCTGGTCCAGCGTACTTTTGCCAGTCTGGAACCCTGCTTGAAGGAGATCTTGTAAGTGCTGGAGAATTGCTTTTGCGAAAACCTTCCCTGCACTATCCAATAGCGAGATGGGCCTACAATTCCCTGGACACTCTCTCCCACCTTTTTTGTAGATTGGAACGATGGTTGCATGCTGGTGGGACTATATTCAGGCTTGTAATCGCATTAAACAGTCTCCACAATAATGGGAACCAGATAATCATTTCGTCTTTGTACAATCCGATCCAAATATGATCGGAGCCTGGGGATTTCCCACCTTGCTGTGACTGTAGGGTTTTTTTGGACAACAGTGAGGTATAGTTGGAACGAGGTCACTCTATACCTCTGCGAGTTACTACCCTGATTGGAATCATGAAAACCCACTGAAGGCTCATGCCTTATTATGTTGCCCCCATACAGATTCATAAAATGGTATCTCCTTACCTATGAAGTTATGCTGGAAGAGGATTCGTTCACACCTATTGATTCCTTGTCCCTCACGACTTCCCAACTTTTTTTAGTATTACCTTGGTTGCCAGCCTGCATGAGCCCTTCGCATTTAGTCTACCCCCAGGCTTCTTCTTTCTTTCTCTTTCATACTGCTTTGTAGTTCCACTCAAATACGGCCGGTTTGCCCTCCTCAATCAGGGACGTCATTTAGGGGTCGCCAGAGGTCACAACTGCGACCTCTGAGGTCTCCCTTGTGACCTCTAAAAAAAAAACCTTTTATTTTTGTAATGCAAGTTCCTGGGCTATGGCCAGCACCATGTGGCTCTTCTGGAGTGGCTGGCTTTCTTGTTCAGGCCCCTTAAAAAAAGAAAAATAAGAACAGGAGTCCAAGTCCAACACTTTCAACACTGACCCTAAATAAGAAAGTAAAGGAATACCAAATAAGGTGTCTTTCTGGAATTCTATACAATAATTGCTAGACTCATTATTCATTAAAGGTTTATTTCAGGCACACCTCAGGGGGTGAGTCACTGATTTAGTCTGTTCTTAAACGCCTCAACTCAGTCTTTCATCCTTCGGAGGTCGATAAATGAGTTCCGACACAGGTTGGGTGATATTGGGTGTATATTTTTTCTATATTAAGCGCTTAAGCGTTAGTTCTTTATAATAACACATCATTACCATTTGGTCATGGACGTCTGCTTGCATTCACAGTTATTTGCTAATATGGCACAATGCATACTGATCTTAACGATACATATGGCGATTCATTCTTGTATGAAATGTACATCACATTATAGTGATATTGTAATCATATTTTTCGTAGTGCCCAATCCTATGTGATGCCACTTCCTGTTTTGTCAACGGGTGAAAGGTCCTGTTCCATCAGTTGCCGCAATATCACTTCGGGGTGGGGTCAAATGGCATCAATTGCTGTGATGTCATCAGGGGTCAAGGGTCGTGTGATGTCGCTTCTGCTACCCCTGGCATTTTGGTGAAATTACGTCCATGTCCTCAATATTCCTGGTTGTTTGTTTAGTAGCTCTGCTTTGGATCAATGGTCTAGATCTGGTAACTAGCAGTTGAAGGCCAGAGGCCAAATGTTTAAAGCCACAAATATCAATAGCATAATATTAAATGGGCAGTGCACACCATGGAGAGAGTGGAGAAATGCAGTTTAGTTTGCTGTTAAGCCTATCAAGGATGGGGAAAAAGCAATGCATGTGTTGGGGGCCGCTTGCCAAGACAAAGCATCTTGAAATGCAGCAAAGGGCGCATCACTTGTCGGACAATCTTACAAACATCAATGGTAAGTAATGTGGGAAGAACCGTACAGATGACACACGTTTTCTTCAATCAATGCCCTCATTGATTAAGAACTGCAACCAGTGCTTAATTTGTGTGGGGGTTTGTCAGGGCTCAGCCCTGGCACTTATCTCTAAGCCCCTTGTGCTTATAGCTGATTCCAGCTTGATTAACTGTGGTGTTTGGCAACTTTATTATTTTAACTTCAAGTCAGTCAGTCATAGTAATGTAACAACAATGCAAGGTTCGACATTTCTGGGAGCTATTTAGCACCTACCTCTGCCCTAGGTGAGCCTTGTTACCTTGAAACCAACAGCTACCAGAAACTACTTTTGGCTCCCCGGGCGAAGTGGTGCTACAAATTTGCATATGTGACATTGGGCCTCATTACGAGCATGGCGGTAGCCGTGCCTGTATGGCAGGCACGGCTACAGCCATGCTCGCTACCGGCCCGCCACCCGCGATCAGGCAATAACCGGCCCATTATGAATTGAATGGGACTGTGATTGCCCATTTGCGGGTGGCGGTATTGCCGGGCTCCCGATCCCCATTCTGCCGTATAGGGCAGAATGGGGGTGGGGAGCATGGTTGTACCGGCACCATTGATAACGGTGCCGGTGCAATCATGAGTTCTGCATGCGGGTGCTGCACAGCATGCCAGGTAAGACCTGGTGGGCTGTCAGGTACCCACGAGCAGAACTCGTAATGCGGCGGGACGGTATGAACGGTGCGAGTGCCTTACCGGCACCGTTCATACCGTCACCGCCAGGATCATAATGAGGCCCATTAACTTTGAGTGTTTGAAAATGTTAATAAAGAAGAACTAGGACACGTCTAGGACACATTTAAACATAATAACATTAGTCTTGGGAGGATAGCTCAGGGGCAACAAGCTTGCCTTGGAAGCAAGACGACACAGAGCACCACAGGTTCGATCCCCGGGTCCGTGGTTTGAAAGCTCTGGGTATTAAGCACATTATAAATAACCTATCATAATCATAATGGATCATACATAATAGCCAAAACGTTACTTTGCATCTCAGGTTAATGCTAAAGGATATTTGTACTCATGTGGTAGTTAGATTTGTGGTGCGCTGTGTACCCGCTCCTAGTTACCTAGCCATAGCTCCTTCTTACTGGGTGATGCATGACACACAGGAGGTGGTTTCAGCTCTTGCTCATTGAACCTTCATTTCAAGCCCTGCAGTGTGCACTGGCCAGGGTACTGCATGGGCTGGCTCATTGATGTTCATGAACCTGATGCCCCAGGTTGGCAGGGCTATTTATCCATTTTCATGAACAACAATGAGTTAGACAGTGACTATGCTGGGCACTGATACTGCTCATGACTGCAGACTGCTCCACACGGTGGGTTGGGTTGGCAACGACAGGACATTCACCAGCCAGCAGCCCCAACACAGGGGCAAGGTCAGTGAAAAGGCCATTATCATAGAGGAGTTCCTGTCATGAGTGACAAACCACATAAGGCAATCTTGCTGCAGTGTTTTATAGGCAGGTTCATCAGTTAAATAATGGTTTTGTCTGCATTTGTCCATCAATTTGCCGTAGGAGGAAAGCATGCTTGCTCTTTGTTTCTGTGGATAGATGGTTAACATGTTCCACTTGCCACGGATAGGATCAGAGCAAAATGATAACAATGATATGTTTTAAAGAAACACTTAAACATTTAGTTTATTTCAAGACACAAAGAATATGTAATCTCGATTGATATCTGTAAATTCCATAGTGGATCCATCACCCTCAATTAACCAGTGGGAGTTGCAGCTTTAGCCACAAGTCTGTTGACACAGCATGGATCAGCTGTGGGTAGTGTCAACTGTGGGAGGGGCGTTGCCCACCCCAATGTGTAACAGGCGTGGTAGAAAATATTTGGGCCCTGGCACTTATTTTCTTTCAAATTAAGCACTGCTTGTAAACACAATGCAGCTTCAGCAGACCCAATCCCTGACTAGCTTCAGGTGGAACATGCTAATGTTTTTAGTAAATCCACCCACCCATCATCTGATCTTCCCTTATGCTGGCGTATGTTCAAGTAGCACTAACAACTAAAATAACTCTTGCTCAAGAAACATCAGCTTGACCCAGACGGGCAGCACATGTTTCTCCTTTTTGCAGGACTAGCCTTGATCCCGAGTCTTTAACCAGGGATCACTGGCGTCAGCAGGTGGCAGAGCGCAAGGGCAGAGGTAGCACTCTACACACTTCTTTGGATATATCTTGCCACATTTGTTTACAAATTGCAAATACAACCAATCTTTAAATGTGTCCCGTCAACATTAGAATTATAAAACCACCCAAGGTGGGTACTCATCACCCATAAATAGGCTAAAATAACTGGCGTTCTATAAATAAATAAAAATAAATAAATAAATAAAACGGCACATATTTATGTGCAATACATTTCTGACATGTGGTCCATGTGACCCATACATTCCGCCCCCTGGCCTGTGCATGGTGTTGAGACCCTCAACCCTGCCTGGCCTCTCCACACATTGTCGTCCTGCAAGCGGAATTATCCTCAAACTGAATTAATTTCAATCCCCAAGAACGTTAGAGTGGTCACACGGCACTCCATCTTATCTTTTGTCAATGGCACCCTCAGCCTGCCGGCTGCCCTCGGAATGCCCGTAATGCCAACTCACATTGTGTGTTGGGTTTCCCATGACAATGAAGTCATCTAAGTAGTGTAGCACCCTGGACACCTTGCCGTGCTGTTTGGTGCCCCCCTCTAAGCAAGTGCTGAACATTTCGAAATAGCTCAGGAAATTGGCATTCATTTGTCAAAGTGGAACTTATTCCCCACTTGAAAACCCAACAGATGATAATCCTCTAGGTGCACCGTTAACAGCCTACATGCAGACTCATGTCAGATTTGGCAAACAATGCACCTTTGCCCAGTAAACACAACTGCTTCAGTGCCCGTCAAATGAGGTGTATCTGACCGAACAGGTCCTTTTGTCAATTGCGCTGTTTACTGAGATTCCCTTTGGGAACGACACATTCAGGCTAATTCATAGAATCCAGCGCACAAGTAGCGCACGCGGCTGGCGCACAGCGTGCGCCTGCGATAGTCTGCGCCAGGCACGTGCGCTAAAACAGATTTCCGCGCACAGCGTATTCATGGATTTCAAGCTCCCAAAACAGCCGTGGCGCAGAGAATCGCAGCGAGCCTGCAGCAGCGCCAGTAACGCCCCCAAGAACGCCCTCGCGCACGGAAAAGCCATCAAAAGCGCTAAATCATCGCTAAGGGCTGCGCTAACCCCGGACCACTTCACAGGGCAGGCAAACAAGGAAAGCAAAGCGGGCAATCTCCAATTCAGGAGTACGCGGGAAGTACTACACGCGACTAGGCAGGGAACGTGAATCACAGGGGTACGCGGGAATCATCACACGCGAACAGCCAGGGTGCGTGTATTACAGGGGTAGCGGGAAGTTCAACACGCGATGGGCCAGGGAACGTGTATTACAGGGGGACGCGTGAAGTAGAACACGCGATAGGCCAGGGAACGTGCATCACAGGGGTACGCGGGAATTATCACACGCGAACAGCCAGGGTGCGTGTATTACAGGGGTAGCGGGAAGTTCAACACGCGATGGGCCAGGGAACGTGTATTACAGGAGGACGCGTGAAGTAGAACACGCGATAGGCCAGGGAACGTGTATTACAGGGGTCCGCGGGAATCATCACACGCGAACAGGCAGGGTGCGTGTATTACAGGGGTAGCGGGAAGTTCAACACGCGATGGGCCAGGGAACGTGTATTACAGGGGGACGCGTGAAGTAGAACACGCGATAGGCCAGGGAACGTGCATCACAGGGGTGCGTGGGAATTATCACATGCGAATAGGCTGGGTGGGCCCCCACAGGTGTACCCTGTACACCCTCCCCGGCCCCTGCAGGCAGCCCACAAAACAGTGGACTACCCTGCACACCTGATCATGTCCCCCTGCACCCCCATCCACCAGGGGCACCCTCCACCAGGCCCCCACCCATGTCTCCCACCACCCCCACCCCCCATCCACCAGGGGCACCCTCCACCAGGCCCCCACCACCCCCACCCACCAGCACTGTGGGGCACGTGGCCAGCAGGCAGTAGCCGATGGCAGGTGGGAGCGTGCTCAGGGTTCTTGGGGACTTAAATTTGGCCTCCTGGCCAGGAGCGTGGTCTTTCGTGTTAGAACGCGTGGACAGCCTGATAGGGAGTGAATGTGCACCTGAAAACCCCCCACTCATCGCGCGAAAACCCGTCACCAGCATATGTGCGTCACGTGCAGTGTCAAAGCGTGTGATTGGTGAAAAGTGAGGGACACGCAGGAGTGTCGAAGCGCGTGATTGGTGAAAAAGGATCCACATGCAGGATTGACAAAGCGTGTGATTGGTGAAAAGTGAGCTACACGCTGGAGTGTCGAAGCGCGTGATTGGTGAAAAAGGATCCACATGCAGGAGTGACAAAGCGTGTGATTGGTGAAAAGATACCTACACGCAGGAGTGCCAAAGCGTGTGATTGGTGAAAATGGGCCAAGCACGTACACGCCGTAAGTGACGATGTACGTGTGGGCCTGTATAAAAGGTAGTGTTGAACACTATTTCCTTGTACGTGCTTTTCGTGGAGAGCGAGTGGGTGAATTCGGTACTTCTTGTCGTTTCACACGCGATTTACTTCACGGCGTTTCCAGTTCGTACTCCCTGTTACCTCTGACAGCTCTTTTCTCTTTTTCCTCTTGTACTGGTTTTCCTGGGCCTGTTCCCTCAAACAGTGTCCCCTTCTACAGTTGTCCTGTCTCCTCAGACAGCGTACACCTCTTCTTTTGGCGGGGGTGTTGCCAACCAAAAGTGCTATTTTTTCACGCTCTTTTACCTGGCAGACGGTGAGTCACGCACGTATCTAACATCTGTGCTTGCCCCGTGTGTAGCCTACCCCTTCAGATGTCAATCTAGGCCGCGTGTGACACGCATACGTTCATTGTGTTACTGGATGCCACAGCGTAGTGCAGGGTTTTCCATCAGCACACGTGGTCTAGGAGGGGTATTGTGCACTTTCCTTAACTTTTCTGGGGTGCCTGTGCGTTGCGTGACCCGTCATCTTTCCCCAGGGGTGTCATATAGCCTTGCCACTGCACTAGGGTACGAATACCATCTGGTACCCAACCCCTTTGACACCCAATTGCCCAGGACAATTGTGCACACCCACTCCCATACGCACAATACCATCAGTGCCATGGTTGGGAGGCGTGCAAGCCGTAAGGGTGGCAAAGGTGGCCGAGCCACACGTGGTGGCCGTGGAGGATCCAACAGGGGACGTGGTTGTGACTTGCAGGGCGCCCCTGTTCCCCCCAGTCTGGAGGAACAGTCAGGGACACCCATGCCCCCCCCCCCCCCCCCCCCCGTTGAGAGTCATGTGGCTGATACCAACCCTGATCAGCCCATGTCGGACCAGGCCATTGTGGCACCAGACCTGTCCGAGGGTGATTCCATCGCTGACATCCAGGTCAGCAGGTCCACTGTACGTGCACCGGTGCACATTGGTGTCATCAGGGCACGCGCATCTATGCCAGATAGGTCATCTGCTGGCCCCCGTAGCCAGGGTGTGGCTCAATCCACCCCACCTCTCATACACCCTGCCAAGACTGTGTCGGTCCTAGTTCATGCACCTCAGATCAGGCCTGACCCCATCCCACTACCCCCAATGCCTGCACCTACTCCCATGCTGAGTGGGCAATCACACACACCCAGTACAGAGTCCACCACGGCTCCTGCCCCTAGTGTCCACAGCGGCGTAGGACACTCTGGATCCCCACCCCCTTCCAAGCGCAAGAGGAAGAGTGCACGTCCGGCACAGGCTGATGCCCCAGACACGGCTGCACAGTCCGGCCCATCAAGGAAGCCAAGCTTCACAGACGCCGAACTTAATGCACTTGTTCAGTATGTGTCAGATCATGATAGGGAAATGGTCAACGTTGCAGGGTCCAAGACCACACATGCCAGACGCCAGGCACACTGGCAGACCATTGCTGACAGAATAAGTGCCCTTGGAGTAGTGAGGCGCACAGCTAGTGATTGCCAGAAGCGCTGGAATGACCTTAAGCGCAGGGCAAAGGATAAGCTGGCCTCAAGTCATGCCGCAACCTTGGTGACTGGAGGTGGGTCCCCAGCACAGGAAATAGAACTCACACCACACGAGTCCGTAGCTGGATCCTACGTCACCGAGGGACAACTCCAAGGTGTGGGAGACCTCCCTGATTACGAGGCATCATCCGGTGAGTGCACATGCATGTGTGTATCATCCCTGTGCATGTTGTGTGTGTGAAGCATTCATGTTGGGTGCCTGTCAAGGGGGTGTGTGGCAGAGTTGATAGTGGCACCCATGTGCCTCATCCAGTATGTTCAGTGCAACACCATCTGGCCACAGCACTATCCCTACTGGCAACAGTGCACATATGGGCCAACACCATGGAAGTTGCCCTTGATTAGTAATTTTGTCACTACATTGTTGCTCATACTCCCCTGTCTATTCATCTGATGTCTTACATACCATTCCTCTCCTTTCCCCCAGCCATTCAAGTTTCATCTTCACATGCCTGACATGCAATGATACCACATGCTAATGCGTCCTCTGTATATAAATGCCTACCAACATGCAGTCATAATGTGGATGTAGCCTTGAGATCCACCTCCTTCCTGGGTCCTTTGGTACCGTCTGGTTTCGAGCCCCATTCCCTCACACTCCATGCTGCTCTTCATGGTCTATCTTCCATGACTTCTACAGTTCAGACCATCGTGCCCTACGCACGACACCTGCTTGCCAAAAGTCAAATGAGGGCAGCCTGCCCTCCAATGCGACCCACCCTATTGCTGACCAGTGCATCTGAGCCTACTCTAAGCTAACTCTCACTGACATCTGCTCATACATGCCTTTGCCTGTCCCATAGACCCTTCACATGGTCCCTGTCCTCTCTCCTTGCTCCTCTTCCACCATCATAGGTGGGACCCGTTGGGGTGTACTCCTGGCCTCCTTCCAATCCTCAGATACCACTAATGATGTGCATGGTAATGGGAGCGTCTCAGTCCAAGGCCCTTAGGGCAACCTCAATCTCCTTGAGAAATGCTACCCACATCTCATCAACTTCCTTACCTCTCCTGCTGTCCCCCCTCCTCTCTCCTCATCAATCCTGCACTGCCTCCCTGCACCCTCCCATGAACCTTCTCCGCCTCCCACTCCAACTCCTACACATGCGGCACCTCTGATCTCTAGCACTCCCCGTAAGTCCTACAAGGCTGTCAACCTCCTCCACAATTACACTCCTTTCACTGCGGCTGCATCAGGCATTCCTCCGATAACTGTCACTTACATGAGGTTATGCACCTTGACATCCTTGGTCTCATGGAAACATGTCAGACGGCCAGCTCTGTCTGCATCCTTGACCCTCTCCTTGGCCCGCCACCACTGTGCAGGGGGGGTGTGCCCCCGGCTTCCCTGAGGGTATTCCTGCCACTGTCACACCTACTTAGACCTACTCCACTCTGGAATGGCTTGTGTGAGGTTACTGTCCACCACACCTTGACATTCCAAACAGTGCGTACTGTGTCTGGGAAAACTGGTCAAATGTACTACTTCCTTTCTGAGTGTCCTCACCTCTCCTCCTCACTCATGTCCCCAGACACAGAATTCCTCATCCTTGGTGCGGTACGCATCCACCTGCATGCCTGTTGACGCCCCCACCTGACCTTTCTGTGACCTCAGCAACTCCCTCTCACCCTCTAGACTCCCGTCTGTCCCTACTCATTCTGCAGGGCACACTCTTGATGCTCTGATCTCATCTGACTTTCCCCTCTCCGTCCATCTCTGCACTCCTCTCTCCTGGAGTGATCACATTCTCCTCTCCTCCCAGCTCACCCTCAACACCCCACAGGCAAAGCCACCCTCACCACTGTCACACACCTTCTTTGTATTCCGACCCATGAAGTGTGTGTCAGTCGAGGCTCATGCTGCCAAAATGTCCCCCCCATCCAGCTCCCCCTTAGGCTCACTCCCATCCTGACAGGGCCCACTCCATGCTCCACTCCATGTCAGGTACACTGGATGTCTTAGCCACGGTCATGACCACCTGTCTGAAGCCCCATGCCAATGCAGAGTCCTGGCATGACTCGGATCTTGGGAACCCAAACCACAGGTGCCGGGTGGCAGAGAGGGAATGTCCTGCATCATGGCCATCCTCTGGCAAACTGGCCTGCCACATGCTCCAAAGGCAATAGCGCCTCACCCTTCTCACCAAGATGAGATCCCCAAACCAAGGGCACATATCTGCGGCATGTGACAACTCTGCAGGACACATAGAAATCTGAAAGGACCTTGCCGAGCCAGAGGCAGTGTGTACCTCCCCTGTCCCCTCCGAGCCCACAGCACAGCATGATTGTCTCTGTACCCCTATAGGCCACCCCCCCCAGCACTTGTCTGCGCCTAACACCATCTGCCCTTGACGTCAAGTCCTACTTACCTTGTACAGCACTTCCAGCCGCCACTCCCCCTTGCACTTCATTGTGCCACCCACCCCTGCACTTGCGTGACATGAATGACACCAGCACCAGTAGTATTGTTGACTGGCATCCCCTTCTGCCCCACCACCCCTCAGTGCTCCGCTGCACCTACAAACATTACTTGACCGGTGCTTCACGAATGCAAAATTATTCCGTTACAGGTGTTGGGGAGGTGGAATAACAATGTTTACTGCATTATGTTGATCTAGACAAGGCACTGTGCATCGTTGCCAATTTGGACTAGCAGATCCATGTACAACATGTATACTAATTGATGTGACGATGCAATGTCAGGACCAGAGTGGTTGAAATCCAAAAAAGTAGCCCTCCTCTCCCTCCTCACTTGGTGGCTATGTCACATGCCATGTGTGTGATGGCATGTGCCTTTGACATGGCAATCACCGCCCAATGTGTGATGGCAGTGCTAGGCATCAAGGTGAGCAGGCGTTGCTCTCCAATCAGTACATAGTATGCCCTGAGCCTCCCCTACAGACCCAGTGATGGTGAATGCATAGGAGGACTCCCAGTCATGTAGGACATGTGTCGTAGGACTACTGCCTATGTTGTTCATCAGCCCTTGTTGCATGCCATGGTGCTAATGCCTGTTTCCATTTTTCTCTTTCATGTCTTTGCAGGGGACGAAGCACTTGTTGATGCTGGGGATGTGGTGGTGGAGCCGTCCCAGGAGGGCAACCCGGGCCGACCTACCACAAGTGAGGGACGTGGTGTGTTTGTGGGTGAAAACCCACAAGTGCTGCAGGCCGTGCTGTCGAGGGGTGTCTCTGGGGGTTCCTCCCCCGAGCAGTATTCAGGTGTAGACTCGGAGGATGACACCTATGTGCAGTCGCAGGTGAGTGTTCTTGGGAGAGAATCTCCTCTGTCCGACCCACCTGCAGCCAGGCCATTGGCCTCAATGGGGATGTCAGTGTCGGCAGATCAGCCTCCGGTGGTTACGGATGCAGGGCCACACCACCCAATCTCTGATCCTGTTCCTGGGGCTGCAGATCAGAGAGGGAATGCAGTCCTGCAGCCTGAGGCCTTGCCGGCACAGCAAGGCGCAGTCCGCCTTGCCCCAGGCAGGTGTGGTGCCCGTCAACGTGGTGGCCGTATGCCACCTGGCAATACCGTATGGGAGCAATCCATCTACGGTATGGCCACCCAACAGGCAGCATCATCCGAGATGATTGCACAGGCCATGGATAGGGTGGCCACTTCCATTGTCCCCCCAGAAAGGCTGATGGAGCGACTGGAGCAGGCTACAGAGTCCATCTGCCAGGCACACAGGGAGGATATGTTGGCGTCCAACATGGACAGGCGGGCGGCACTGGCGACTCTGGGGGAATCACTTTCCATGGAGTCCCAGCGCCACAGGGAAGCCCTGAGGGAAGAACTCCGTCACCTCAGGTCGACCCTGTTAGAGCTTGAGGCTTCATCCCATAGAAGGACAGAGGAGCAGCTGGAGCGTCTGACACGGACGCTCTCGGCCGAGATGCAGGCAACTCGTGCGGAGGTCAGGTCATCCCGGGAGTTACTGCATGGGGACCTCCACATGATTATAACCCAGAACCAGAACTACCAGACCCGCCTGCTTGCAGCCATGGAGGAGCAAACTCGTGCTTTGCGTGGGCTGCCTCCCATTGTCACACCATCTTCTGAGGCAGCTCCCCCACCTCCAGAGTCAGCTGCAGGGTCTGGGCAGAGCCATAGCGACTCATCTCCCACAACAGAGTAGCCGTGTGGGCCACGAGCCTATGGGGTGTTTTCCTTTCCCATGATCCACACAGGTGGATTGTGGCGTGCATCCTGTCCTCGGACCTCATAGGTGGCCCCCCCCCCCCGCCGGCCCTTTCATGGCCATTTTTTCTCTTTTTCATTTTTATTTTGCAAGAGTGTTGCCTTGTGTGGGTACCTGGGCATACACTGTATTGTGGCTGGGCACATGCAGGCTTGTCCTGAGTTTGGTTTCGATGCTTGGGTAGCAGACATCCACACCCCTCCTGCTTCCCTTTCCATGGGCTTGCAAAGGGTGTGCCCAAGTGACAGCAAATTACACGGTGACATTGGACTCCCATGACCTGTTGGCCAGTCCATAGTCAATACTGTGTAGACATTCATAGTGTTCATTGTTGTTGCACCTAACTATGCATGATGGTATGATATGTGCCTCTACTTACATATGTTGCTCATGTTTTGCAGGTATTTCACACAGATCTTCACAAGGGCATACTCTCTGGAGTCACACTACATGTCGGTAGATGTGCACTGACACTTTTGCATGGCGCCATCACTGTACACCTGGACGGTGAGGACATACCAGCAGATTCAGGTAATGAGACTACCATTGATTACATGCAATGTGTCTTGTTTGGGTGGGCTTCAGGGTGGGTTGGTGTGTAATTTGATAGAAATTACTCTTACACAGGTTTGTAGTAGTGGCCCCAGGGCGGTTAGCTGCTCAAGTGCGGCTATGTTCCATTTTGGGCACTGCTATTTGTGACACTGGTGTCATGTTGTGATGGCCAGTTTGTTTGCTCTCACATACCATGACATGGTGTCCTCAGTGGCGGGACTGTGAAGGGAGTGGGTGACATGGCAATGTTGTCATGTAGTGAATCGCCTGTGGCAATGCATTTTAGATTGATGGAGTTGTGTCTTTGCATTGTGATGCATAGCTGGTGTATGTGTAGCTAGGGGTGCACACATATTGACACTTCCATGTTAACAATCTCAGGCTGATGTGTATCTGACAGTTCATTGTCAAGTAATTTTCAGACATTGTCAGGTAGAGTCATCATTGATTGTCAGATGGTATGTGCCAGAGCAGTGTGCACTAGCCAGCACTGTGATTCCTAGGTGAAGAAGTTGGCCACCAGTTGCGTACGGGCTGCCTCCCCCCGTGCCCTTTCCCCTCCCATGCGCAGCGGGCGTGCATGTGGTTGTGGATGTGGGGGCACCACCATGTCCACGGGCAGGCCCCGGCGTGTTGCAACGTTGTGCAGGACACATGCTGCCACTATGATCCTGCACACTATTCGGGGAGCATATAACAGCTGCCCGCCAGAACGGTCAAGGGAGCGAAAGCGTGACTTCAGCACTCCGAATGTGCGCTCCACTATGCCCCGTGTAGCAATGTGGGCTGTGTTGTACCTTACCTGGGGTGGCGTGGTGGGGTTCCGGATTGGGGTCATCATGTGGGGGCTGATAGGGTAGGCACTGTCCCCTGCGGAGGTGGTGATGGGTATCATTAGTGGTGTTGTGTCATGACCCAGTATCTGACATGCATGCATGTGGAGTGGCATTCATGCTCACCAAGCAGCCATGTATCTCCATGCTGGCCAGCCTCTAGGTCCCGGCATAGGGTAGACATTCTGTAGATGAAGCTGTCGTGGGTGGACCCTGGATAGTTGGCATGTACTGATGTGATGATTCCCTTGCCATTGCATACAACTTGGACGTTGATGGAATGCCAGTGCTTGCGGTTTCTATAGATGTGCTCTGTTGCCCTGGGAGGACGTAGAGCCACATGTGTGCAGTCAATAGCACCAAGCACTTTGGGGATTTGAGCCACACCATAGAATTCCTGGATGCACGTCCGCCTTTCTGCATGAGTCCTGGGGAGATATATGTGCCTGCGGACTGAGGGCCGTGCAGTGATGATGTTCAAGACCTGGTGTAGGCAGCGTGACTGCGTGGCCTGTGACACACCACCCACTATGGCACTTGTCCGCTGAAAGGATCCAGTGGCCAAGAAGTGCAGTACATTCAGGACCTTCTGCAGGGGGCTGAGTGCTTGGGAGCACAGGGTGGGTGATGTGAGGTCATCCTCCCACTCACTGACCAGGTCCAGTATGATGTGTGCTGGAAACCTGTACCTCCCATACACCTGGTCATCAGGCATCCCGAATAGGCTGGTTCTGGGTGTGAATATTCTGGCCCTGACTCTCCTCCTCATCCTCCTTTGGTAGCCCACTGCCACTGCTGCTAGGAACGGTATGTTCATCCTGGCATCTGGCTTGTTTATTGAAAAGTGCGCAAATTAATGCCTTGCGCGTGTAGTAGGCAGCGTGTGAGCCTCGCACCCCTGGAATCGAGTTCCCACTCCAATCGCGTGTATATATTCCCACGCTGCAGGCATACAGGTGCGCTGACGTACTTGCCTGTGTAAGGGGCCGCGCGGCCCTGAAATACACGTACATAGGCCAATGGCGTGTACGCGCACTTTTGGCCAATTACACGCGATGAAATACACGTACATAGGCCAATGGCGTGTACGCGCACTTTTGGCCAATTACACGCGATGAAATACACGTACATAGGCCAATGGCGTGTACGCGCACTTTTGGCCAATTACACGCGATGAAATACACGTACATAGGCCAATGGCGTGTACGCGCACTTTTGGCCAATTACACGCGATTACACTCAGACGTGCAGGATTTCCACGTGTGCTCCGTCTTCACGTGCTGAGTGGGGAACGCCCGTGCGGATCACGTCAGACGCGCTCACGCGATGAGGGACTCTGGTCCAATAGAATCGCGTATGCGTGCTGACGCACTTACGCGCTAAGGGCCTTTCCTCGGATTTCACGCTGACGTGCAGGAATTTCACGTGCCAAATCACTCCGTATCAAGCTGGCCACCCGAAAACACACGGAACACCACGCTCCTGCCCCGAAGGCCGAGTTACTGCCCCCCAAGTGCCCTGAGCAGCCTCCCACGTGCTATCTGCTGCTGCCTGCCTGCCTGCCTGCCTGCTGCCACCGTGCCCTGCCATTTGGTGCCTGCACATCAGCCATCTGCAGGGGTCCAGTTGCTGTGTCCACCCCTGCTGGAACTGAAGACTCCCAACTGGGATTACATCGCTCCACAGCCCAGCCCCAGGACCCAGTTGCCCACCCACACCTGCCTCTGGGGTTGCCATGTCGGGCACTTCTACATCTGGCACCAGTGGCAACCCCAGGCCAGAGGGGCAGAGGGGCACCAGCTTCACTGCCACCGAAGTTGGTGTCCTGGTGGAGCATGTCCTGGGGCAGTATGATGCCCTCTTTGGATCGTCCCGCGCCAGCAAGGAAGGACGGGAGAGGATCTGGGCCGACTGTGTGGTTGCCATCAACGCGGAGGGGGTGGCAACCCGCAACGTCTTGAAGATCAAGAAGCGCTGGGAGGACTTGAGGTCCAGGACCCTTGTGAAGGCCCGGCGCCTCGTGGAGGGGGGCCGGGGCCACATGAGTACCATCCAGAAGAGGGTCCTGGAACGCGTACGCCCAGCGCTCCACGCCCAGATCCTTGAGAGGGAGACCCGTCTGGAGTTGAGCGGTAAGTGTCCAAGCATCACTGTGTGAGACAGGGCATGTTGCGGTGTGCTGGTTCTATGATACTTGCCTGTATGTGTGCCATGTGCCATATATGCATGTATGTGTGCTGGGACATCATGGTACTGCCTGTGCGACCAGTGATGTGTGACCCACATGGTTGTTGCATGTGTAGAAATGCGGCATGGGGAGCACTATGCAGATTTGGGACATGAGAGCATGGCAGTCTCTGTACCTGGACATGGATGGGGGTGAGGATGGGTGCTGATGCCAGGTACATATATGGTAGCCATGTCTGTGTGCCTGACCTGCATGTCTGTGACTTGTGCATGCCATGGATGCATGACTCATGTGTGTGACAATGCACAGATTCAGTGACGCACCCACCTTACCCTTGTTTTGCCTGTGTTTGGTGTGATTGTGGCCAGATGGATGTGACTGAGGTGTAGTGTGTGCATGTGATATGCATGAGCCATGATGCATGTGAGTTACATTTCATTGAATGTTTCAATAGTCATTTGGACATGCATGGAAATGTGCATGGCATGCACCATGCCTGTTACTGTGTGTGTTTCGCCTGCACTGACCCATGTGTTGTGGAGGGACATGATGGAAGTGTACTTTGACAGGGGTGCTCATCTGCTATTGCTTCCTGTCTAGGGGACCATTGTACAGTAGCCTGATGCTTGTGTTCTTTGTCTCCCTCTACACAGCGGCTAGTGAAGAAGAGGGCGGAGACGGCGCTGTGGAGCAAGGCGGCGGGGATGCCCCCACGGCTGCAGCGGAAGGGGTGGGTGAGCCCCCACAGGGGCCTGCTACGGCGGGAGACGGTGAGGAGCCATCCAGGTTGGTGGTTTGCACAGAGGAGGAGGAGGCCGACACTGGTGCACACATGGGCCCTGGTGGGAGCATCCCTGCTGGTGCAAGTGGTGCAGTCCAGGGCCAGGGGCAGGAGGCAGCACAGGTCACCGTGGAGGGGCCTGTGCATGTCGCTGTCCCTGACCCTGTGAGTGCACCACCATGCACCAGCAGGGATGCCCCGTCCCAGGCCCGTCCGCAGGTAGAGGGGATGTCCATGTCAACTGACTCCCCTCCACCTGCGGCCGTGGGAACCCCTGGCCGCGTGGAGCAGGTCCTGATTGGGGTCGCGATGCGCACGGCTGTGATTCGTGATGCCGTGCGTGCTTCCCGGGAGGAGCACGCACGTCATCACGAAGTGCACCGTGCCGACGTGGCCCAATTGGGATCGGCCATGTTCGGGGGGTTCCTGCATGTGTTGGCCAATCTGACGGCCCTCTCCTCCTCTGTGCAGGCTATCCACCAGTCGTTCTCCTTGCCGTCTTCCGGCCCAGATGCCACCATGGCCCCCTGTGGACCTGCCCCAACCAATGCAGCCAGCTCGGTGGGGATCCCATCCCTGCCGCAGTTGGGAGTCGGAGGTCCAGCAGGGGTGGACGACACAGCAAGTGGACCCCAGCAGATGGAAGATGTGCCGGCATCATCGGGCAGGGCACGTGCACGACGGCGTCGGTGGTTACCATCAGCCTGGATGCCGTCGTGCTGGCAGAGGCAGTGGCGTCGCAGGCAGCAGCGGGCTCGACGTGGGAGGCATCATGGCTCAGGGCCATCAAGATCGGAGGGGCAGGCATCGGCCGGAGGGCAGGGCAACCCTGGCATGGCGGTGTGTTCCGTGTGGGAGGAGTTTGGCCAGCGGATAGATGCGGAGCGGCAGCGGGCGGAAGAGGAGCGGCTCGCCATGGCCAGGGCGGAGATCTCCATGCATCAGGCATTGAGGCGGGCTGCGTGCCTCGAGGAGGCTCGCAGGGAATTTGGAGAGCACATGGGGTTGTCCCTGCGAGACCTCGGGGCCAGGACTGAGTCCCGCCTCCAGGACATAGACATGGAGTTCGAGGATGCCCTGGCCAACATCACCAAGTGAGCCGCAGGACTAGCCCGCTGCCTCTGTATATAGTTTTTTAGTTAGTTAGTGCTAGGTTTCCTTTATTTGGAATTTTTTTTTGGACCGCTTGGACAATGGCCACTTCTTTGTACATATTTTTTTAGATAGTTAGTATTAGGTTTAATTAGTGGTGTTGGGCTCATGGACCCTTGAACAATCCTGTAAATATAGTTATTTTTTTTGTGAGATAATTTATTTTTGCTTTCATATTGGTCACACCATGTCGTAATGGTTTATGTTTCATTTCATTCTACTTGTGTTTACTTTGGACAAAATCGATTCTTTTTTCTATCCTTTGTTTTTTGGTTTCTCATTTTTGTTCCCGGACATGGACCTTTTATTTGCTTTCCCAGATAGTTGTCAGAGTTTACTTTATTTTTATTTTTTAATACATTTTTATATTATCTTACACTTGTGTCATTTTTTCTTTGATTTCTTACATGCCATGATATGGGTTTTGACATTGACTTGCACCCATTGTGTATGTGTGTGTGGCGGACATGTGTTCTTTTGCTTAGTTGCCTTTGGGGTTGTGTCATGTGATTGCATTCACTATGTGGGTGCATGCAATCCTTGCCTGGGTGTTTGTGCTGGGTATGCTGGTCATTACTGCCATTATTGTGTTTCGTCAGGACCAGGGGCCAGGGGGACATGGGTGGGGGCCTGGTGGAGGGTGCCCCAGGTGGATGGGGGGTTGGGGGTGGTGGGAGACATGGGTTGCCCATGGGTGGGGGCCTGCTGGCAGGTTGGCCACAGTGCTGGTGGTGGGGGTGGTGGGAGACATGGGTTGCCCATGGGTGGGGGCCTGCTGGCAGGTTGCCCACAGTGCTGGGGGTGGGGGTGGTGGGAGACATGGGTTGCCCATGGGTGGGGGCCTGCTGGCAGGTTGCCCACAGTGCTGGGGGTGGGGGTGGTGGGAGACATGGGTTGCCCATGGGTGGGGGCCTGCTGGCAGGTTGGCCACAGTGCTGGGGGTGGGGGTGGTGGGAGACATGGGTTGCCCATGGGTGGGGGCCTGCTGGCAGGTTGCCCACAGTGCTGGGGGTGGGGGTGGTGGGAGACATGGGTTGCCCATGGGTGGGGGCCTGCTGGCAGGTTGCCCACAGTGCTGGGGGTGGGGGTGGTGGGAGACATGGGTTGCCCATGGGTGGGGGCCTGCTGGCAGGTTGCCCACAGTGCTGGGGGTGGGGGTGGTGGGAGACATGGGTTGCCCATGGGTGGGGGCCTGCTGGCAGGTTGGCCACAGTGCTGGGGGTGGGGGTGGTGGGAGACATGGGTTGCCCATGGGTGGGGGCCTGCTGGCAGGTTGCCCACAGTGCTGGGGGTGGGGGTGGTGGGAGACATGGGTTGCCCATGGGTGGGGGCCTGCTGGCAGGTTGGCCACAGTGCTGGGGGTGGGGGTGGTGGGAGACATGGGTTGCCCATGGGTGGGGGCCTGCTGGCAGGTTGCCCACAGTGCTGGGGGTGGGGGTGGTGGGAGACATGGGTTGCCCATGGGTGGGGGCCTGCTGGCAGGTTGCCCACAGTGCTGGGGGTGGGGGTGGTGGGAGACATGGGTTGCCCATGGGTGGGGGCCTGCTGGCAGGTTGCCCACAGTGCTGGGGGTGGGGGTGGTGGGAGACATGAGCAGGTGTGCAGGGTAGTTCCCTGTGGTGTGTGCTGCCTGCAGGGGCCGTGGAGGGTGTACAGGTAATGCCTGGGAGCACACAGCCAAATCGCGTGTGCAACTTCCCGCGCGCCCCTGAAATCCACGTACCCGGCCATTTCGCGTGTGCAACTTCCCGCGCACCCCTCGATTCCACGTTCCCTGCCATATCGCGTGTGGGACTTCCCGCGCGCCCCTGAAATCCACGTACCCGGCCATTTCGCGTGTGCAACTTCCCGCGCACCCCTCGATTCCACGTACCCGGCCATTTCGCGTGTGCAACTTCCCGCGCACCCCTCGATTCCACGTTCCCTGCCATATCGCGTGTGGGACTTCCCGCGCGCCCCTGGAATCCACGTACCCGGCCATTTCGCGTGTGCAACTTCCCGCGCACCCCTCGAATCCACGTTCCCTGCCATTTCGCGTGTGCAACTTCCCGCGCACCCCTCGATTCCACGTTCCCTGCCATATCGCGTGTGGGACTTCCCGCGCGCCCCTGAAATCCACGTACCCGGCCATTTCGCGTGTGCAACTTCCCGCGCACCCCTCGATTCCACGTACCCGGCCATTTCGCGTGTGCAACTTCCCGCGCACCCCTCGAATCCACGTTCCCTGCCATATCGCGTGTGCAACTTCCCGCGCACCCCTCGATTCCACGTTCCCTGCCATATCGCGTGTGGGACTTCCCGCGCGCCCCTGAAATCCACGTACCCGGCCATTTCGCGTGTGCAACTTCCCGCGCACCCCTCGAATCCACGTTCCCTGCCATATCGCGTGTGGGACTTCCCGCGCGCCCCTGAAATCCACGTACCCGGCCATTTCGCGTGTGCAACTTCCCGCGCACCCCTCGATTCCACGTTCCCTGCCATATCGCGTGTGGGACTTCCCGCGCGCCCCTGTAATCCACGTACCCGGCCATATCGCGTGTGCAACTTCCCGCGCACCCCTCGATTCCACGTTCCCTGCCATATCGCGTGTGGGACTTCCCGCGCGCCCCTGAAATCCACGTACCCGGCCATTTCGCGTGTGCAACTTCCCGCGCACCCCTCGAATCCACGTTCCCTGCCATATCGCGTGTGGGACTTCCCGCGCGCCCCTGAAATCCACGTACCCGGCCATTTCGCGTGTGCAACTTCCCGCGCACCCCTCGATTCCACGTACCCGGCCATTTCGCGTGTGCAACTTCCCGCGCACCCCTCGAATCCACGTTCCCTGCCATATCGCGTGTGCAACTTCCCGCGCACCCCTCGATTCCACGTTCCCTGCCATATCGCGTGTGGGACTTCCCGCGCGCCCCTGAAATCCACGTACCCGGCCATTTCGCGTGTGCAACTTCCCGCGCACCCCTCGAATCCACGTTCCCTGCCATATCGCGTGTGGGACTTCCCGCGCGCCCCTGAAATCCACGTACCCGGCCATTTCGCGTGTGCAACTTCCCGCGCACCCCTCGATTCCACGTTCCCTGCCATATCGCGTGTGGGACTTCCCGCGCGCCCCTGAAATCCACGTACCCGGCCATATCGCGTGTGCAACTTCCCGCGCACCCCTCGATTCCACGTTCCCTGCCATATCGCGTGTGGGACTTACCGCGCACCCCGGTATGCACGCACACGTTTATTTTTGCTCTCTGCGCGTGTCTGTGTTTGTGGGTACCCCTTTGTACGTCATTTGTCCAGGAGGGCAACAGTATTGTGCATTGGTTATGTCTGTATATAGGTGCTATTTGTTGGCGCGCCTTTTAGCGCACATTTCTTGCAGGCGCAGACACGCTACCGCCTGCTTTCTTGTGGCGGTCGTGTTTGTGCCTGTTTGTGCCTGTGCGCTGCTTTGAGCGTGCGCTTTTTTGCCCTACTCTATTCCATGAATACGTGTTGTATGCGAGCGTGTGGGCGTTCCGCGCACTTGCCTCCTGAACTTTCCCCGTGCCGCCCACATTCTTCCCCATTCCGAGTGTTGTGCCCCATTTTATTCCCCATTCCGAGTGTCCCGCCCTGTGTTCCGCCTACTTTAGAGCTGTGCGCTGCGCTCGGAGTGATGGCGCAGTGGCCGTGGCGCACGACGTTGGTTGACCTGTGCGCCGGCCTGCGCCGCGCGCTTTTTCGGCGCACGTCCTCTGCTTTTCTTGCGCACGGACTTCCATGAATCGACGTGCGCTGGTTTCCCTGCGCTTTGCGCTGATTTTCGGCGCAGCGCACGTATTGGCCCCTCTGCGCCGGGATTTTCGGCGCACATTTATTCCATGAATCGGCCTGTATATGTGTGAGCCTGAATTTGCCTTCTTATTTCTTTGGTATAATACCCAGTGAGGGACAAATACATTCCGGATACGAGGATGATCAAAAGGCCCCAACCCTCCAAAGGGTTATTTCCTTTTCCACTTTCTCCATTACCAAATCTGGCTTTCTCAAGGCGGATAACTGATTTTTTGGCATCACTGGGACAGACATACCCGGCACTGGGATCCGGAAACCCACGAAAACCCCTTCACCAGTAACTTGGTATCCTCCAACCTAGGGTACTCATTCAAGAATACTCGTAATAGGTCCTTACCAGCGTGGGCAGATCCTTGCTGCCACATGTGGGACCGAACCCCTATGTATGCGCTTTATCTTTGGACTGGTTGATACAGGTAACCTCTGCGTGACCTGACATGCTGCGAAAGGCGCCGGTGTGCTTAAACTTGCAAAAGGGCTGCGTGCAGGCCTTTTTGTTGTATGTACACCACTCGCCCCTCTTATCAGTGGATGGGAAAGGTCTGCACCGACTGTACACTTCCATGGCTCTCATGTTTGTTGACACTCGGTCCAACCCTTGTGAAACTGACCATAGATCCATGGCCATGGCGCCCCAATCTAATTGTATGTTACCTGCATTACAGCTTCTAAACCGTTCGTCATAGTTCAACCATGCCCCATGATAAAGCCAGATGCATGTGAGAATCCGGAAGTTTCTCAACCGTTACCCTTGAAAATATTGTAAGACCTGTGGCTCAGTTCACTATTGAATTTTCTACCTGCGGCTTCTTATCTTTCACCTCAGACTTACTCTGCTTGTTCTCCTCCACCCCGGTACAATAAAGCAAGGAAAACACATCCACAAACGTATCCCTCCAAATCTTATCTTTCACTTCAAGTGTTACATGCCAAGTTAGCAAACCTGGTTGACCCTCGACGGGGGTAGAGTTAGCCCTCACGTCCCATGGCACTGGGCCTGACGGCAATGTGCCTGTGGAGTTCCATGCCCCCTGTGCTGCTGGGGCCTCCATTGGCCTTGCCAAGGCTGCAGAGTTATGGACCATTTTCCTGTTGACCTCGACCCCATTGCTGATCTACTCCCGCTCTCGCCCATTGTCACCCAAGTGCTTCTCCCATGTTGAAGGTCTGGCCCCTGCACTACCGCCACTGAGTACCCCAAAACCACACAGTGAGGCCCATGGGCAGGAGCCCCAATACTCTGTCTTCTGTGCAAAGCTGTGCCGACAGCCCCCATCCCATGGATTAGCCCTTTGGTAAAACCCACCCTGTACACCAAGCTGTGGTGGTCCAGCTGTGTACAGGTTGGCCTGTGTCATGTTGAGTATTGCACCGTCCGCCAGCTGCCCCTCTGCAGGCTGCCCCCGGTAAGCACAGCACCCTGCATCCTCCAGCCCCATAAAATCCCCGCAGACCTGCCCCATCCTGCTGCCCCAGAAGCATTCCCCCCCCTTCCTTCCTACCTTCTTTTTCTTTAACGGGGGAATGCCTCCTTGGGAGGAACGTCGCCAGACCAACTGTCACAGCATTTTCTTCAGGTGGGATCCCTCCCCTGGTACCCGTGCTGCTGCTTTAAGTTAAGATGTTACCCTATACAGGCCTCTATCCTGCATCAACGAGAACTGATCGGCAAACCTTGCAGTGTCCATCTTCCTCAGCAATACTATTCCAAAACACTGGCATACCCCCAGCCCAAGCGAAAACAATAACAACACAGCAATTGCCACAATCCCCCACAAACACATACTTTCTACCCCAAGAAATTATTCATTTGGAGGCACGAAATAAACAGTTTAGGCCACTCTTTCTAATTGCTAAACAACTGCTGTATCACAGCTGTAGCGACCCTCCCTGCTATACCCCCTCCAATGTACACCCAAAAAAAACCAGCCTGACGCCCACAGAGATCCGCCCACTCCCTTCTCACTCCCCTGCCAGCTGAAACACTCTCTTAGCCTGACCCTTTACCTGTAGCACATTCCCAAGCCAGGGCTCGGATCGAAAACAAGAAACCAGCGCTGTGTCCCCGAGCCAGGGAACCACAATCAGGGATTATATGGCAGAGTATGGGCAGCAGCATGGTGAAGATCTTCTCCCATGCTTTCCCCCTTAAATGGCAGATTTCCCACAGCCAGATCACCTTCCTGCCCGCAAAGCCCACGAAAAGGTTGGCCGTCCTGGCCTCAAACCCAACCCCCTTGCTCCCGGAACATCTAGCCATCTCCAGCCTGACACCCCACATCATAGCGGTCCACTGTGGAGTGAGCAGGTGGCGGGGAAGAGTGCAACGTCCGGACCCCGGTATGAGGGGAGCGGGCCTGCTTATGCAACCCCACCATTGCCTCCACCACCCACCCAACCTGGCAGTCCCTCCATTTTGGAGGGGTCTTGCCTTCGTAGTTTCCTCTTCACATAGCGTCCCAGTGATCCCCAGCAGAGAGCTGTCCCAAATGAAGGGCTAGGCACACAGCAAATTTGGAATTGCAATTTTGGGGGATTGCATTTTCTACCCTAGTCATTCTCAACCCTTGCTTTAACTGCTAGAACAGGTGCACCCTGCTTCCTGGACAACCTTGATTCTCATGACTCTTCGTGGAACCTTTCATCTTCCATGCTTTGCCTCTCATTGACCTCCTCCATGCACTCAGCAGCATTCTAAAACCAAAGGTATGGCACTGCCACAGCATCTGGTGTGTGTGGTCCCTTATGAACTGTGGCTGTGTGTGACATGTGAAAATTGTTTGAGGCCTGTTGGAGACACTGGCACCGATGTTTGGTACAAATAGCCAGGGTTTGTGACCCCTTCCTCAAACTCTGCTCTTTGCTTGATGGATGCTTCCCTTGACAGGTAGATGTTCCACTGGACACAGCACCTGAGCAACAATGTATCTTAAGGTTTATAGTCATAATCTCGAATACAAATATGTCGAAAGTCATAATGTCGAAAAAATAAAGTCGAAAACAAAAATGTCGAATTTCTTTTATTTGTTGATTTTTATTCGAAATGGGGGGGTTCCCCCCCAACCCCCCTTTTTTAATTTTTTTTTATGTTTTACCCCTTTTTTTTACCACCGGAACCCCAAAAAAACATGTAAATTAAAAAAAAAACAATTCGACATTTTTGTTTTCGACATTATTATTTCGACATTATTGTAATTCGACGTTTTGTTTTCGAGATAATGACTGGACACCGTATCTTAACGGTTGTGAAGCACGTGATCCTTCCAGCGGATGGTATTGATTCTTCAGAATTACATGACGATGGGGGCGTGTCTTACGTTGAGGAGTAAAAAGCTCTATAGTCTGGGGCCACACACCCAGAATTCTTGTTTGTTAGTTCCTACGAAACCGGGGAAAGAAACACTCAATACAAATCTTCTAGTTCTTGAAGCATCATGAAAAGAGGATGGTGTGGTCTGCAGATGTCTTTCCATTTTTGCTATCTGAGATTACGCACCTGCCTTTTGATTAGTGCTCGATGAGCTTTTCCTTATCTGGCTAACAAGATTTTTGAATCACTTTACAAGGATTAGTAGTGCCTCTCCAGACGTAGCACAGGTCTGCTATGGGGTTCAGCCACAGCCCTGATCTCGAACTAACTCACAACACTCTGGATCATTAGCACCATAAACTGGTACAGAGCGTTTTGAATCAGCTCGAGCATTTGGTCTCTGGGCAGTCCACTTTGTCTAGTGATGTGTCGGCGTCGGATTTTAAACTCTTCAAATGCAAAGACGCCTTTCCTTTCAGAGTCCCAAATTGTCTAATCCACCTCCATGTCAACAGTCTACTTACACCATTATGTTTAATTTTTAAAAAAATCTCTAAAGAATATAAAATGTAAAAATAGAAATCTGAGCCAGCAGAACATATATCAACCAACACCGCTAGCCGTCCTGTATTTAAGGTGAGTTGGAGAGACATAGGAACCCCTCAAAATACTATTGTTAATAACTTTTGATTCGAGTTATGGATTTGATTGAAATTTCAAAAGTGATTTAAAGTCTGCGCCCCAAGACTGCAAAGTTGTGTACTCTTGTTCAGAGGAGAATTGCCTAGCATTTCGGCGCTGGACTGCCCCTGGGCAGGACAAAGGCTGATATGCGGGGACATTTCTTCTCTGTGAATGGGACATTGAGCTAAAGACTTGGTAGAGTCTCTCCCAGGGGTTACTCACCCAAGAACAGGTCATTGGGCTGTGTTCGTGCTGGCAGAGAGATTCCCAGGCCCCACCTTGTTTAGTTTTAGATGTGCCATACAATGTATTTTAGGTTGTGTATCCTCACATATGGTATTAAACTGTGTGGCTGTGAAATGTTTCCCTATCTAGTTTATTGTTATGTATTTTTCCATGCAGTCACTTTACATAAGTACATGAGTAGAGTGCACTGCATTGATCATTTAAGTTGGATTGTAGTATAAAACTTGAAGTCAGCCCCCCTTTTAAATGACTTTTTGTAACCGCGGTTATGGTAAAAGTCATTGAACTGTAGCTGTGGGTATATTAACAAATGTTTTTTGTTATTATTTATTGTATTTGTGTAGTTATGTAGGATGAGCAATCCTTAAAAGGACTATTCTGGGGTACATTGAGAGTACAACTGTATCACATCAGGAGTACTGTTTTGCTGTTATGAAGGAACACTGCTTTTCCTTCCTGGGTTAGGTGTACTCCGTCATGTCTATAGAAATTGGCCATGCAGAACTGTATGTTGTTGTTCGAAATTCATAAGTGGTTATGGTTTATCGTGAATGCTGAAACTGCATTATTAACATTTCTCTGGGATGTATCAATTTTACCATTAAATCTGGTGGTCCATCTCCATTTTTGCCTTTGAGCGAGATTGGAAAAGATAAAGATGGTGTGATGAAATAGTTCCATTAGTTTTCCCATGTCTTGTTTTATCATTAAAGTAAAGGACACCCCTCATACATTCCCCAAATCATTGCCTTCACAATGAATTAGTAAGATGTCGGGTTGCCCTGTACTTCTCAGACTTAATGTTTGAACAACCTTGAACAAACACATTCCCCACAATCCAAACCATTTAATTGTAAAATCTCTCAAACCTGGTTAATATTTAGTTTCTCACAAAAAGCCAGCATCCAAAACAGCCAACAGTCTCCAAGCAGCCACACAGTTTTCAAACCGGCCATGATATCTGTAGTATTTCTCTGTTTCCAGAAAATGAGTCCTAGTTTGAATTTCTAGTTGTTTGTATGTACAGGGTATTTCTGATGTGTGTGTGTTGTAGTTTCTAATTGGTTGATGGTGCTGTTGATATTATTTGCGGCTATACAGCAGCCCCACAGCACGCTACATTGCTATTCGTGGGTAGATGCCCACCCCTTGTGCAGCCTTAACTATATTCGGGCAAATGGCATGTGTGTTTGTGGGCATGTGGTAGCTGCAGCTATCCAAAATTTTGGGTGAGGTGGTATCTTATATGAATTGAGTGGGGGATCATAAGAGATTAGGGGAGTGGATGCGGGCTGGCAGGCATGTTGGGGACAGTTTGTGGAATTTGGAGGAGTGGAAATGTTGGAATTTCTTAGTAGGAAGGAAAAAGACAAAAAAGACAATGCTGAAAAACATTAAAAAAGATTTTTAAAAAATAACACAAAAAGTAAAACAAAAAATACACAAACCGAACAAATCACAGTACAAAGGGAAATGGGATTAGGGAAAGGTGGATAAAAAGGATCAGGAATTTAAGGGATAAAGTGCCAAAAGTACTTGCCGTTACTGAGAAACCCTTTCACTAGCAAGTACAGAAAGCAATGCTAAATTTCAACTTCTTTTTTGTTGGTGTGGTGATTCTTTGCAGCTACAGACTGCGGCGCCATCTGATTGAACAGTCTCGTACGCACGGAAGTCATCAAATGGTGTGGGCATAGTCGCATCAATATATCGCAACGTTTCATTGGGTCACGTGTAGGTCGCGGAGCTGCAGCATGTGATTTCATTGGTTGGTGGATCCTGCGTGAAGATTGGTACACGTGTCAAGGGAGTTCGACGTCCTATTGGCTCATTTCGCATGCGCGAGTCACATCAGATGGCATGGACATTTTCGCATGAATACATCCCAATGTTTGATTGGATCATTTGTTGATGGGCATAAAAGTCACGTGTAGACACAGAGCCGCAGTGCGTTATTTCATTGATTGGTGGATCATGCACAAAGTTTGGTAGACCCCTCAAAGGAGTTTGACGTCCTATTGGCTCATTTCACACGTGCGGGTTATGTCAGACAACATGGGGGTATTCACGTGAATACATCCCAACGTTTCCTTTTAAACAATGTTTATTATTTCCAACCAAAACAACTTAAAACAGGCTATTCATGCTGAACATTCGTTACAAAAAGATTGCATTTATGTTTTCATGTCTGTTGCTTGTCCCTCACCCTCCCACCACGCCGAGCCTACTCCGCTTCTTGATTTGCCTCTATTCCTACATCGGGGGTACTTTTTCCAGCTTCTTCATCTGAGTCCTGGTCACTAGACCAGTCCTGGGCGGGCCCGTATAGTGGGCAACTAGGTGTTTCCAGGCCGTCGGGGATTCTGCTTCCTCCTCCCCTCCACTGTTTCCAGCTTCTTGCCATACTGCTGTTTCGGCTTCAGCTCATTTCTGGAGGTCTTTCCACCAGACTCCTACATGAGGTCTATTGCATGCCTTCCATCCCATGGCAATTCTATGCTTAACTAGTATATAAACCAGATCTTTTAACTTGCTTATATGCTTTAGGTGCCTTGGCCTAGGGAATCCTCCTAATAGGCATGCCCACGCTGATTAGATGTTTATTTTGATCCCTTTCCTGTCTAACTGGTGGGCTACCTCTTCCCAGAATTTCCCTATTTCTGGGCAAGACCAAAACATATGTGTCATTCCCACATTTTCTTCTCCACACTTGGGACATGTCTGCCTGTTTGTGTTCTTAAAACTAGCAATTATTTGGGGAGTCATATATGCCCTATGGGTTATATATAGCTGTATCTGTTGTAGTCTAGCATTTCATTACACTTTCTTATGGTATCCTTGGGCTCGCTCCCACATCCCATCACTCATGGGCTCACCTATGTCTTCTTCCCAAGTATTTCTTAATTGTGTCACCTCTTTCCCTGCTTTAGACATCAATAGTTCATACAATCTGGATATCTCATGCCCCCTTCTGCTATATCGTATATTGTTTCTATAGTAGGGTCTTGCTGCTCTTCTAGCGTTACTTCCAATCATGTATCTTTGATTCGCTGTATCAACCTATTGTATGTAATATATTGTCCTTCATGTAGGCCCGTTTCTTCCATTATTGCCCCAAATGCCCTTATTTACCCTTCTTGCCATATGTCTCCTATTGTTGCAATACTCGCTGTTTCCCAGTGCCTCCTTATTATCTTTATGAGCTGCTCATCTCCCCTCGCCAGTGCCACCAACGGGATCTCTGGCGAGCACAGGGCTGGGTTCTCCATCGCCTGACATGCATTGCGCCATACTTCCCATCCCAGCACGTCCATCGATGGGCATAAAAGTCACATGTAGGCAAGGAGCTGCAGCACGTAATATGATTGGCTGGCATTTTGGGCATGAAGATACATAGGGCCTCATTACACGGTATGCGGTAAGAGTTTACCGGTACTGGTAAGGGCACCGGTACCGGTAAACCCTTACCGCCTTACTACGAGTTCCCTTTGCGGGACCCGATCTTAACGGCTGGTTTTACCAGCCTTTAAAGTAGGGTGCCGCAAAGGGACCTTGGTGCTAATTACGGTACCGCAATTTGCGTTACCGTAATTAGCGCCTTCCCCATTCCCATTATGCCCTATGGGGGCAAAAATGGGAATGGGGAAGTGCCTTGGTGAATGGGTAATTACCGCCCTCGCTCACCTTGGAGTAGGGCGGTAATTCTGCCATCCGCCAAGGCGGACACAGTAAAATACTGGCGGCAACCATGGCGCTAATAGCGCCATGGTTACCACCTACCATGTAATGAGGCCCATTGCACATTGAAGGATGTCGATGTCTTTTGGCTCATTTTGTACACACGGTTTGATTGGATCATTTGTTGACGTGCATAAAAGTCACATGTAGGCTCAGAGCTGCAGCACATTGTATGATTGGCTGGTGTATTAGGCGTGAAGATACATAGCCGCGTTGAAGGATGTCAACATCTATTGGATCATTTTGCAGACGCGGTTAATACCGCAGTCATTTCTGCATGTAGCCATGCATGCATCCTTAGTAGACGCGGCAATAAAACTATTAAGAAAAAAATATATATACATATATGGGCAGTAGTCTTGTACATATTTATTTACAAATATATTGAGTGTAGTCTTTCTAAACAGTTACTGTAACACTTGAATAACTATTCAAGAACAGTACATATACGTGTAAATACTTTAAAAAGTTAAGTACATATGCAAACACATTTTTTTTAACAACAGGTTTATTTGTTGGGAATGTAGTTACACAATTGCTTTTTATTTTACTTTCTAGACATAATACACTATTCTGATGAGCCAAAATGTCTGTATTATTAATATTAATTATGCATTGAATAACAAAACACTTGAAATTCAAGGAAATATCTTAAGTGGCAGGGACGTTAAGGTGAGAACTTAATGCAGCAAAACCCTAGAAATTCAGCTAAAGCCACCTTAAATTCACACCCTTGTTGGGTAGAGTATGACCACAATGATGACATCAAAGATCACAGAAAAACGATTGTATAGCAATCCCTTAAAAAGTACACAAATCACATTACTTGACATTATTGTATGTGCTACAAATGAAACATGCAGAGTGATTCAAGTCTAAATAAAAGTTCTGTGGGTTTACAGCAAAAAAAGAAACACAACTTTTACACAGCACACAGCATTAATCTCTAGTTCCATGAATCATCACTCACCAGTCCCGCCTTTAGGGGGACAATAGTTGTTCCCAAGGAAGCACTCACTTCTGTGTTTTGGCCCTCCACCTCTTATCTCTATTATAAAATGTATTGCTGACACAAAGCGAACCTCAACGGAAGCTGCTGTGCTTCCCTCTCTTTCAGTTACAGACAAAAAAGGTGTGAACTCTGAGCTCAGAATGCTTTGCACAACCAATTCTGCATCTAAGGGACACTATTGTCTCAGAGTTAATAGAACATACAAAACAAGAAATGCCAGGCAAAACTACTGTGGCAAAAGAATCCTTCTGACACATTAAAAGATGTTTTCACCAATATCGCCAGGCGCTAAAAGCTAGCTGGTATATCAGCCAAATCTAAATCGTGCAACACTAGAATATCTAATGCCAGTTCTGAAACCATCTCTAAAGAACTTGAAACACCTGCCACCCACCACACCTTCAGCAGAGATGATGCTTGGTGCATCAGCATCCAATCAGCAATGATCACATGATGATCTGTTAGAAGCCGCGGACGGTGGGGGGCTCTACAGTACTGTTGATGCTGGACCTGTCTACGGCCTTCGACACAGTGGATCATCAGATCATGTTACAAGGTATTAGAAGTGTGGGGAACACATCTGAACAAGTGGTTAGATAGTTCAGATCTTTCCTGAAGGACAGAATTCAAAGGGTGGTGCTGGGAGGTTTTACTTCAGAGGCGGTGCTCCCAGACTGCGGTGTGCCGCAGGGGTTATCTTTATCCCTGCTGATCTTCAATTTGTATATTTGTCCAGTGCTCAATATATTGAGGAGGCATGGTTTGAGTTTTCACTCCTATGCCGATGACACACAAATCTATATGGAGACGAAAAACATTGGCACACTTTTGCTAAAATCAACCAGTGCATGGCAGATATTAACAGATGGATGGCATGTAATCAGCTTCAATTAAATGCAGCAAAGACTATAGTGGTGCTGTTCAGCCCTAAAGGGAATGTTTTAGCTTAGATACAGCTCCCCCCCTACTTTTCTGGGTGAGGAACTTCAGTTTGCCAGGAAAATAAAAAATCTAGGCTGCGTATGGCAGGAGAACCTGGGCAGTGAAGCCCAGTTGGGGGCCAAGGTGAAGGTGGTATATTACTCACTGCGGATACTGAGGAATGTCCTCCTTTTTATACCCATGGAAGATCATGCAGTGGTGGTGGGGGCAATGACCAACACACACCTTAACTACTGTAATAGCCTGATGGCAGGGATTCCAGCAAAGCAAGTCGCTAGTCTGTAGAAAGCCCAGAATGTTTCAATTGGATTGATTGGACATCTGAGGAAGAGGCATCATGTATCAGCCTGCATAGATCCCTTCATTGGTTGAAGGTAGAGGATTGAATTAAATTCAATGTGGCCTGTCTGATGTATAAGTGCTTCAATGGGCTAGCCCCAGTTTTTCTTACTGCCAAGATTCTTTTGTATCATCCAATAAGAGATCTACGCTCTGGAGATAAACTACTGGTTAGTGTCCCACGCTCCAAACTGGTCTCCAGGGGAGACAGGAGATTTTGTGTGTTCGGACCTAAAGTGTGGAGCCACTTCACATTGGAAATCAGAGCCTGCCAGTCTCTGTGGCAGTTCAGAAAGATGTTAAAAACCCATCTGTTTAGATAGGCAGCTCCAACATAGATTGCACACAATGTTCATCCACCACTAAGCTTTTGAGATAGTTGTCATCTGCGCCCAGATACAGTTGAATCTGTCTTGGAGCGCTATAGAAATTAACAAAATCAAAATCAAGCAATGCTCAACAAAATCAACCTGATTAAGTGCAAAATTCTGAACAATCAAGCCAACCTCAACACACAGCCCCTCACCTCTGCCCTCACACCCCCCACCAACCTCCCTAATCACCATACCCTCTAATTTCACATCCAAGAGACCACAATACTAGAAGTCCTAGCCATCATCAGAAGACTAATACCATCCAGAAGCAAAGGGGATGTTTGCCCTGCCTCTTTAATCAAAAGACTGCACAGAATTTCTAGCCCCACTCATCACTTCATTTATTAACACCTCTTTCTTCACAAGCATGGTGCCTACCAGCCTCTCGGAAGCCTATGTACTCCCTCTTCTACAAAAACCTTCCCTAGACCCTACTATTTCCACCAATTACAGGCTATCCCCACAGCCTGCCTATTGCTTAAAATCCTAGTTGGGCCACCCTACCTGCAAGTGCAGAACTTCCTAGAAACTAACAGCATCCTCAGCATGAGACAGTCCGGCTTCTGCCCTGGCCACGGAACAGAAACAGCCCTACTGGACCTAAAAAACAAGATGGATGAGATTAGGGACAAGATCCTCCTAGATTTGTTTGCAGCATTTGACCTGGTCAATCCTAAAAACCTGTGCCAGCAGCTCACTACAGCTGCCAGTTTTGCTGCAAAAGCTACCACATGGATCAACTCCTTTTCTAGAAGGAAGAGTCATGAGAGTATTTGCAGAAAATGCCATGCATCTCCTTCCCCTGTCCCTTGTTGTGTACCTCAAGGCTCATGCACATTCCCAACTCTACAAAATGTTCACAAAGCCCCTTTTTGATATGTTATGTTATGTTACTTGACATTTATATATCGCCTTATGTATCATTGGTATGATCTCAAAGCGCTGGTAGGTTGAACGTCCTCAGGAACCATAGTTCAAGTCAGTAGAGAGCGAGAGAGAGTCACAAGGGGTGTGGGTGCACGGGATATGTGTGCAGCCGGTGTGGTAGTTGCACAATGGCTGCTTCTTAGCGGTAGGTGTGGTGGTGGGGAGGTCAGTTGTAGGTGTTCATTCTGGAGGGTAGACAGCCAGACTGATTTCTGGCTGCGTTAGGCCTGAGGAAGACGCTTAAGATAGCGGTGTGTGCTCAGCTAGCTGTGTTTATTTAGGATGATGAGGAGTATGTGGCGGGTGTTAATATGAGAACAGCTATACCGAATGTGTCCTAGTTGAGTGGTGGTGTAAATGAGAGAGTAAGCGTGGTAGTGTGATATGGTGGTTATCAATAAAGTGGTTGAGATCAAGCACTCCTCTATACCATCTATTCTATCCATTTTATGTACTCTGACCGTTCCTTCCGGTTCGTCTGTTCATCCATGACGTTTGTTACATCTATTTAATCTACTAGACCTATCCATTCCATCCACTCAACCCTTCATCCACGTGATCTACTCCATTCATTCCGTAGACCCATTTTAATCCTTTGTTTCATCAACTGTTTAATGTGTTCTAGCCGTTCCATCCTTCCTATTCATTCAATTTGCTCCGTGTGTTCTACCCACTCCATTTGTTCCATCCATTCACTCCATTCCATCAGTTTAATGTGTTCTATCCGTTCCATCTGTTCCATCTACTCCATGCGAAGCCGCCGGGAAAGGCCTTCCCCCCTCTCTGCAGCTCCGCTACGAGGGAGTCTGCACTCTACAAGGATCACTGCCTGCTATAATAAAAGAAGTGTCCATGCGACCCCCGCCTGCGCCCGCTACCTCCTCAGCACACGTGGTCTGTGTTTGGATCCGGCCGTGAGATGGCTGACCTGGTTACCCAGGCAACCAGCAACAACATGCCCGAGCCCTGGAAAATGCCTGCGAGAATCTCCGCCACGACCAAGGCCCGTTATTGGTCTGCAGGGCCTGCCAGCACCTCCCCTCCTGCTTTAAATGGAGAGGGAGGAGGCCGACAGGTGAAGCCGCAGGGAGAAGGCCAAGGGAAAAGGCCTTCCCCCCCTGCTCTGCAGCTCCGCTGCGAGGGAGCCTGCACTCTACAAGGATCACTACCTGCTATGCCCCGGAGAAGTGTCCATGCGACCCCCTCCCGTAGGCGCTACCTCGTAAGCACACGTGGTCTGTGTTTAGATCCGGCCATGAGATGGATCACCTGGTTGCCCAGGCAACAGCAACAACATGCGCGAGCATGGGAAAATGCCAGTGAGAATCTCTGCTGCGACCCATGCCCGTTATTGGTCTGCACGGCCTGCAGCCCCTCCTGCTTTAAATGGAGAGGGAGGAGACCGACAGGTGAAGTCACCGGGAGAAGGCCATGGAAAAAAGCCCCCCCCCTCTCTCCAGCTCTCTGACGTTGGACGGCGAACCATGTTGTGAAGTCCAAGGTAAGGCTGCAAATATGAGCCTCAACGAAAACATCGCTATCATTAACTGCCATGACCCGCCACCAGCCCACTCACCCCTACTCCCACCCTCTGCAAGGAATATGTGGCTCCGGTCGTGCACCACCCTGGCCCCTCTTCCTTCCTATGTTCCGCACTTACACACACAAAACAAGCGGCTGGGAATCAGGACATCTCACCCTGCTCGTTACTTCAAGGGTCCCACGTTCCCGGATACGGCTCAACATTCACCTGTCTCCCGCACTGTGTCGCCCGCTGCTTCACCAGCACCCCCCCGCCCCTCACTGGAAACACTCACCTTACGCCCCAAGGTCTCGAAGGGCAATGACGGACCTGTCTGCCCGCACATGTCTTCAGGAACCAGTTCCACACAGGGTCCAGAGGAGGCAAGTTGCTTCTTGCCCACTCCTACCAAAACTGGCCACCCATCAGGAGATCTCCTACCAGCGTCACCTCTCAAGCAGCCTACTTCAGGCTCGCCGCCATCTCCTGACCCATTCCTAAGTCTGTCAAAGCATCCTTCTATGTACTGAGACTCCCGTACTCTGAACACTACCAATACTACATATGATGCCAAAACACTATTCTTGCCCCATACTGCTTTCACTGATGTCACCAACTCAGTGCCTGCAGCCCATGCCTTACCGATGTTGCCCCATATATCGAATATAAATATCAGGCAAGTGCCTGTTGCCCCCATTGCCATGGCTATGCCTGTGCCTGATGCCCCCACTATTATTACCATGCCTGTGCCTGCAACCCCCATTGCCATGACCATGCCTGTGCCTGATGCCTCCATTGCCATGACTATACCTGTGCCTGATGCCCCCATTGTCATGACTATGCCTGTGCCTGCAGCCCCCATTGCCATGACTATGCCTGTGCCGGCTGCCCCCATTGCCATGACTATGCCTGTGCTTGCTGCCCCCATTGTTATGACTATACCAAAGCCTGTAGCCTACGACGCCAATGTGCCTCCCCAAGTGTCTAAAGCTCTCCTAGGAACAGTATCTACCACCACACCGAAATTTGGTCTGGTCAATGCCTGTTCTGTCCCAGCTCACGCCTTGGACATCCATGACCTCATCCTCAAGAATAATACCGACTTCATTATTACTGAAACTTAGCTGAATGAAACCTCTGGCCCGCCCTCTCCCTTGCCATCCTGGATGGGTACACCATCTACAGGCAAGACCTCCCACTCTCAATGGGTGGTGGAGTGGCCCTCTTCGCCAAAGAAACCCTTGCTATTCGAGGACAGAGGTGCCCTTGGCCACAGCTGTGACTACCTTACACTCAAAATCAACCTTTCCCCCACCGTCACCCTGGCTCTTCACATCGTCTATCTATCACTGAATTCCATAACTCCCTTATTCACTCTCTCTCTCAGGCAATCTGAAAAAGACCTCCAAAGTCTCAGGTGACCTTAATCTAGGCCTCAACAATCCCAATGACACCCACGCGGCCACTTTGAACAAAGCCTATCTACTTTAGGGTTCACGCAAGCCATCTCCATTCCAACTCACTCTAACGTCCGCTTGTTGGATTGGGTCACCTACCACAACTGCCCAGTGCTTATTACTGAGAACTCGCCCATCCCGTGGTCTGACCACCACTACATTCGACATTTGACCTCAACACCTCTAAAGGGCCCCCCAAACCAACTATCCCTCTACCTGCAGCTCTCACCAGAAGCTTAAGTCAACTCACTGCAGAAAGATCACACCCTTCCTCAAGGTGCCTGCCCTCCAGGCCCCTTTCTCGAAGGACACTGAGACTCTTGCTAGCACCTTTAAACTGGCTATTACCCAAGAAGTTGACTCTTTCGCTCCCCTCACTCTCAGGAAAGCCAAGAAATCCAAGCACACCAATGCCTGGTTCTCCCAGGAACTACTCCAATTACGTGCCAAAAAACAAGCTGCCCTCGCAGCCTGGAAAACCAAACCCAATGATACAACCAAATCAGCTTTCAAGGCTATTTCCAAAGACTATAAATCAGGCATAATCCAAGCCAAAACTAACTCCTTCAACACTAGGATAGCGAATGCAAAATCAGGCACCAAAGAAATGTTCACCATTTTTAGGGAGCTGGAAACTCAGTCCACCCCACCACCTACCCTCCTGAAGGATGAAAACTGGCGCAATAACATCCAATCTGCCATGCTTAACAAACTAAACACCCTGAAAACCAAAATACTAGCTTACCAAAAGGCGTTGACCCTCCAAATTGCCAATCAGAACAGTAACCAGAACAAGGAGACTAAAATCAACTCCTCCCCGTTATTCAATTCAAGGATATGAGTGAATCTAAAGTCATCTCTCTCCTAAAAAACATCAAACCCTCTAACTGTAAGCGTGACGTATGTCCTGCTCAGCTCATTAAAGATTGTGGCCCAACCCTTGCCCCCTTTTTGACAGCATTTATCAATGCATCCTTCCAGTCTGGCCATGTTCCAACTGACCTTAAGGAAGTCTGGGTACGACTGCTATTCAAGAATCCATCCCTTGACCCCTCTGTACCGGGGAACTACAGGCCCATCACCACTGTCCCCTTCTTGCTGAAAATATTGGACAAAGCAGCCTACCTTCAAGTCCAAAAATTCATTGAGGACCACCATCTTCTAGGCCTTTGGCAGTCTGGCTTCAGACCACGACATGGGACTGAAACGGCCCCCCTCGCCCTAAAAAAATCAAATGGACGACATCAGAGATGCTGGCAAACCTGCGCTTCTTCTGCTCCTTGATTTATCGGCCGCGTTTGACCTTGTGGACCACAACACTCTTTGCCATCACCTCTCCATTGCAGCCAACTTCTCCTCCAAGGCGTGTGCATGGATCACTTTGTTTCTACAGGAAAGGGCCATGAAAGTCTTCTCCGACTCAGCGTGTGCCTCTCCTAGTCAAAATAAATGTGGGGTGCCTCAGGGCTCTTGCATAGTACCCACCCTCTAGAACCTATTCACCAGGCCTCTCTTCAACCTTCTTGACACCCTGGGCATCTCATACACAAACTATGCTGATGACACCTAGGTGCTCATCCCTCTTACAGGTGACTATGAGGCAGAAAGGATTACCCTTAACTCTATTTATTGCACTATCCAAGCCTGGATGGCAGAAAACTGGCTGTGCCTCAACAGTGAGAAAACGGAGCTTCTGCTAATTAGGTCACCAACCATCCTGGGTAACCTCAACAAGAACTATTGCTCCTTCACCATTGATAATATATCCATTGCTGTGTCCCAAACAGTTAAAACCTTGGGAGTCTATCTAGACTCTAATCTCACTATGAACAGGTAGTTCAACGCCATGGCCTCTTCCTCGGCCTACTACTCCAAACTGCTCAATGCAGCAAGACCCTTCTTAACCACACAGAACTGCTGTACCATTGCTAGGGCTACGATTGTTTCAAGAATGAATTATTGCAATGCTCTCCTTGGAGGTACACCTAGCAAAAACATTGCCAAACTCCAATTGGTCCAGAACAACGCCCTCAGGGCCGCCACAGGATTATCAAAAAAGGATCACATCTCCGACCTAAGAAGACAGGGCCACTGGCTTCACGTTAAGCAGAGAATCATCTTCAAAATCCTTTCCCTCATGCACAAAAGCCTCCGTGATCTAGCACCCCCTCTACCTGGCCCAGCGCATAGCCATGCCAACATCCTCTAGGCCATCCAGACTGACCTATACCAACCTGATCTCCATGCCCAAAACCTGCAGAGTACGTGCAGGTGGCTCCAGTTTCCCCGCCATTGCTGCCTCTCACTGGAACGCGTTACCTACGCACCTCAGGGGAATCGACTCTCACCTAGCCTTCCATAAAGCCATTGTCATGATGCCTACTCCCGGGAAGCCAGTTCAGGACCAGCGTCCCCGAAAGCAGACATCATGTCCCCAGGGAGGGACCCAGCAATCCCTTATAGGGGCTCTTTGGACATTGTCCTGGCGCCTTTGGCGCCAGGCTCATAGAAGGCATCAGTCCTGGCACCATAGGCGCCAGGCTCATTATGGGAGTGCTTGGATGGACTTACCTGATGCAGACCATGCTGCCGGATCCAGACCTCCTTGAGGTCTGAAAGGGACTATTTTACCTATGGGACTATTTTACCACTCGGGCGTGGCTGAGGAAGAATACTTACCTGGAACTACTTTGGGGGCTATTTAAACCACGCCCAGACAGCAGCTCACGCTTCGCGTTGTTCTGCATCTAGCAGCTGGACGCTCACCGTGTCTGCTCCTGCATCCTGGCTCCAGCCACGCCCGCCTGCAACCTGGAACACCTGAAAAGGAAGGAAAGGAGAGAAAGGTGAATAATTGAACTTTACCTACCTCCATCCGGAGTCCGGAACCATCACTCCGACAATCCTGAGAAAAGACATTATTTTTAGAAGCGCATCGCATCGCTCGCTGCAGCGCCGCCTTCCACTCACCTTCACGAGGCGCCCTCGGGCTCTTCAGCGACCATTGGCACCATCCGTCGCCTTTCAGCGCCTAAGGAGAAAAAGAGACAAAACCAAGGTGAGCGAAGGAACAGATTGAGGAAGGCCTGATTCTTCCACCTTAAGACTTACCTGATTATTGTTGGGACAATCTTTCCTCACCTCGGGTCGCCGCCGCTTCTTTGGCACTTCCGTACCCCGGCCCCTAAGGGGAAAAAGACACACGCATTAGTGGGTGAAAGCAAGATCACTAAGGGAACCATCCATCAAAAAGACTCACCAGAGTTTACCTTCGGCGAATCCATTCCTCAACGCGGATTCTTCATCCTGCATCTGAAATAGAGAAAAGGACAACGGACAATTAAGGCTTGAACTTTTGCAACTGAATACTTACGGCCTCATATCGGAAAAGTAAAGCGGAGTTGAATACTCACCAAACCCGAGATCCAGTGAAGTAACTGGAAATCAACGCGCCCCTGCATCGGAAGCAGGATGGAGAGCTCGTCCTTTCAGACTCTAAGGTGAGACTCTATGGGGAATCGCGGAGGGGGTTCGAGGAGTGTGAGAGGGGGAAGGGGGAGAATCCGACACATTATCCAGCAGACAGTTAATCCCCTTTTCCATCTACAGAAGGATTCTGCTACGGGCCAAACAGGCGAGGTTTGGGGGTCCGGTCCAGTCCGTCTTCCGAGTCCTGCGCATCACCTTAGAAGAGGTCATAGCAGTCCAGAACAGGTCGGCGCCTCCGTGGGAATCAGGTGAGCGTTACAGAACGCGAAGCCTACCTACAATTTCCCACCCGGGCGCTATGGAGACTTCCGAGACGGACCAGCTGGCCCAGCTATTGGGGGAATTACGGGCTGAAGTTCATTCCGCTCGCCAGGAGACGAATGCCCTCAGGAGAGAGTTAATTGTATCTAAAGAACGAACTGATGATCTTGCCAGACAGCTATTACAAGGTCAGGCTGGTCAAACTCCTTTACCAGGTTCTGGGGGTAATTCCGCCCCAGTGGTTTCAAATAACCCAGTGCAAATTAATCTACCTGGAAATATGCCACTGGCCCCACCGGAACATTTTGCCGGGGACCCCAAAAGGTTCGCCGTATTCATGAATCAATGCCGATTGCACTTCCTCTGCAGACCTGGGGCCTTCCCTAACGACCAAACCAAGGTCGCTTTTGTACTATCATATCTCAGCGGCAGTGCTGCGGATTGGTCAGTTCCACTGGTTACTCAAGATGACCCAATTCTTCGGAACTTTCAAGCCTTCCAGACAAGCATGGAAAGACTTTTTGCGCGGCATTCTCAGGGACAGGCCCTGGACAACGAGCTTCTATCCCTACGACAGGGTAACCTGGACCTCTTAGCCTATATCGCGACCTTCAATAGGTTAATTGTGGAGACTGGATGGCCGGAGGATAAAAGAATCACTTTATTCCTTCGAGGTCTACATGGAGAATTTAAGGATGTCCTGGCCCAGGTCGTAAATCCACCCCAAGACTGCTCTGAATATATAGACTTGGTGGTCCAATTAGATCACAGACTTCAAAACAGAAAGGCAGATCGGTCCAAGTTTGAGACCCGGGTTTTGGTCAAAACCCATGTTAACCCCAAGGGTGCCGATGTTACTGAACCTATGCAAATTGGAGAGGTTAAAGGACCTTTAACTGAAAGAGAGCGTGAACGAAGATGGCAAATGCAATTATGCCTTTATTGTGGGGCTTCTGGACACTTTTTACGAGATTGCCCTATAAAACCGTCTAAGAAGGTGGTAGGAGTCGCTGATAAGAACCTGATGGAATCTGAGTCGGGAAACGACCACGCCCGACAAGCGTAGGGGTCCGCTTGCCGAGCTTAAAAACAAACTCTCTGACCTCGCATTTCATCATGCCAATGGTCCTCGTAAATCCGAAGCAGCCTGGGCGGTTACATGCCATTAAGGCATACATCGATAGTGGGGCTATAGGAAACTATGTGGATCGTGAATTGGCTTCCAGGATCAACCTCCCTCTTTGCCTTAAAACCAGTAAGGATGTCATCACCACAGTGGATGGAACCGAAATCGCCCCTGGGCCGGTAACACACTCCACTACTGAAGTGACATTGTTGGGTCAAGACGGACATCGGGAGGCTATTGTGTTTGATGTAATCAAGGCTCCGCAATTTCAAGTAATTCTAGGAATCCCTTGGTTGGAAACACATAATCCTCGAATTGACTGGCGAGCAAAGAGGATAACCTTTCCAGATTGTGCACAAACCTGTTATCCAAGAAATCCAAATATTGGCCTAGCTACAGTAACCCCTGTCATTTTGCAAATACCACCAGAATACCAAGAATTTAAAGACGTCTTCCAAAAGGAACAGGCCAACACTCTACCGCCTCACAGGTCGTACGATTGCCAGATCGATCTATTGCCCGGTGCACAACCCCATTGCAGCAGGATCTATGCCCTTACGGAACCCGAGAATCTTCATATACGACAATATCTAGATCAGTACCTAGCCAATGGTTTTATTCGCCCGTCTAAGTCTCCTGCATCCTCGGCTTTATTCTTCGTGCCTAAAAAAGAAGGCGACCTCAGAACTTGTATTGACTACCGTGCATTGAACCAGATAACTGTTAAAAACCGATACCCTTTGCCTCTGATCCCCGAACTCCTTGACCAGGTGAAGGATGCCTGCATATACACCAAGTTAGATCTCCGGGGGGCCTACCATCTGGTGCGAATAAGGGAAGGCGGTGAATGGAAAACTGCCTTCCACACCAAATATGGGCTATTCGAGTACCAGGTGATGCCTTTCGGATTGTGCAATGCACCAGCTGCCTTCCAATACTTCATGAACGATGTCTTTCGGGAACTCATCGACGTTTGTGTTGTCGTATATATCGATGACATCTTGTGTACTCCTCTTCGGAATCTGATCATAGAAAACATGTCAGGGCAGTTCTCGACAAATTGCGCCAACACAAACTATTTGCTAAACTTGAAAAATGTGTTTTCCATGCCACAGAAGTCGAGTTTCTTGGTTTCATCCTGACACCTAAAGGAGTCCGCATGGACTCACGAAAAATGGATGCTATCCTCAAATGGCCATCGCCTAGCTCCGTGAAAGGTGTTCAAAGCATGCTTGGCTTTGCCAATTTTTATCGCAGGTTTATCCCGGAATTTTCTCGTGTGGTTCAACCCATCACTGCGCTCTTAAGGAAAAATAAACGTTTTGAATGGTCTGAAGAAGCCGAGCAGGCCTTTCAGGAACTAAAAGCTAAATTTACCTCCGCACCTGTATTGAAGCACCTGCGCCCAGATCTCCCTTATGTCGGCGAAACTGACGCATCCAGCCTAGCCATGGGAGCTGTCCTGTCTCGAAGAGATCCCGAAACTAACCAACTGCATCCCGTTGCATTTTGGTCCAGAAACTTCTCGGCACCTGAGGTTAACTACGCAATCACTGACAAAGAACTGTTAGCCATTAAATCCACCTTTAAAGCCTGGCGGCATTATCTACTTGGCGCTAGACATACCATCACTGTGATCACCGACCACCGGAACTTATAGTATTTAAGGACCGCCAAGGCTCAATCATCTCGACAGCTCCGTTGGGCTTTGTTTTTTGCGGAATTCGATTTTGTAATCACCTATCGTCATGGCTGTAAGAATGGCAAAGCGGACGCTCTATCCCGAATAGGAATGGGAGAAACTGATACTAACTCAGAACCTGTACCGATAATTCCTGAACAGAGAATTTTGGGCATGACTTCTTTACAAACGCTTGAAGACATTCAAGCTAGAGTTAAACAACTCCTGGACCCTACAGACTTACAGGATTGGGTACAAAAGGGATCTGACTTTACTATAAATAATGATTTACCTTATTTCCAAGGGCGCTTATTTCTGCCACACAAGGAATTACAAGAGCTCGTTATTTCTCGTTATCATGATACACTAATAGAGGGGCACCGCGGTATTGCCAAGACGGAAGAAAAGGTGAAACGACAATTCTGGTGGCCTTCTTGGCGAAAAGATGTTAAATCATTTGTGATGTCCTGTGGTGTTTGCGCCCAAAATAAAGGCCAAAAGAAAAGACCAGCCGGTCTCCTTCAACCTTTAGACATTCCGCCAGCACCTTGGCACACCCTGTCATTGGATTTTATTACGGACTTACCTCCTTGTTCAGGATATAACACTATTCTTGTTATTGTGGATTTATTTTCCAAAATGGCCCACTTCATTCCATTGAAAGGTTTACCTTCAGCTTCAGTTATAGCCAAAGAATTCCTTGAAAATATTGTTCGTTTACATGGATTCCCGTTTGTACTAATCTCAGACCGGGGAAGCCAATTCATTTCCCACTTTTGGCGTAGATGTTGTCAATTGGCACAAATCGATGTAAGATTATCGACTAGTCACCACCCTCAGACCGATGGTCAAACAGAGAGGACGAATCAGACCCTTGAGCAATATTTACGGTGTATGTTGCAGCAATCTGAAAGTAACTGGAAAGACATTCTTTGGATAGCCGAATATGCATATAATAATTCGGTACACTCTGGAACTGGGCAAAGTCCTTTTTATACTTTATATGGGCATCAACCTCGAACCTCAGACCTCGACTCGCCTCAAGGCCCCGGAATGCCGCAGTGGACCATCTGCATTCTACAATTACCCAAGCCTTCAAAGAAGCAACTACACATTTACAGCAAGCCAAGAGAAAATACAAGAAGAATGCTGACCTGCATCGGAGTGAAGCACCTCAGTACCAGATTGGGGGCCAAGTATGGCTGGCTACCAGGCACTTATCGCTCAAGGGACCTCAAACTTTTAATCCAAAATATCTGGGGCCTTACTCCATTACGGCCATAATCAATCCAGCGGCCGTTAAACTTGATTTACCAGCTAATATGCGAATTCACCCTGTTTTTCATGTTTCACTTTTGAAACCAGTGCAACCTGCAACCAGACTAATCAAGCCTCCAGAACCCATTCAAATAGATGGAGAACCGGAATTCGAGGTGAAGAACGTTTTAGATTCAAAGATGTTAAGGTCAAAACTTTTCTATCTAATCGATTGGAAGGGATAAGGGCCTCAGGAGAGGTCGTGGGAACCCAGTGACCATGTACATGTACCTCGATTAATTAAGAAATTCCACCGGATCTTCCCAAACAAACCAAAACCTCCAGAGGGAACAATCTTGGGAGGGGCCTTGGCTGTTATGATGCCTACTCCCGGGAAGCCAGTTCAGGACCAGCGTCCCCGAAAGCAGACATCATGTCCCCAGGGAGGGACCCAGCAACCCCTTATAGGGGCTCTTTGGACATTGTCCTGGCGCCTTTGGCGCCAGGCTCATAGAAGGCATCAGTCCTGGCACCATAGGCGCCAGGCTCATTATGGGAGTGCTTGGATGGACTTACCTGATGCAGACCATGCTGCCGGATCCAGACCTCCTTGAGGTCTGAAAGGGACTATTTTACCTCTGGGACTATTTTACCACTCGGGCGTGGCTGAGGAAGAATACTTACCTGGAACTACTTTGGGGGCTATTGAAACCACTCCCAGACGGCAGCTCACGCTTCGCGTTGTTCTGCATCTAGCAGCTGGACGCTCACCGTGTCTGCTCCTGCATCCTGGCTCCAGCCACGCCCGCCTGCAACCTGGAACACCTGAAAAGGAAGGAAAGGAGAGAAAGGTGAATAATTGAACTTTACCTACCTCCATCCGGAGTCCGGAACCATCACTCCGACGATCCTGAGAAAAGACATTATTTTTAGAAGCGTATTGCATCGCTCGTTGCAGCGCCGCGTTCCACTCACCTTCACGAGGCGCCCTCGGGCTCTTCAGCGACCATTGGCACCATCCGTCGCCTTTCAGCGCCTAAGGAGAAAAAGAGACAAAACCAAGGTGAGTGAAGGAACAGATTGAGGAAGGCCTGATTCTTCCACCTTAAGACTTACCTGATTATTGTTGGGACAATCTTTCCTCACCTCGGGTCGCCGCCGCTTCTTTGGCACTTCCGTACCCCGGCCCCTAAGGGGAAAAAGACACACGCATTAGTGGGTGAAAGCAAGATCACTAAGGGAACCATCCATCAAAAAGACTCATCAGAGTTTACCTTCGGCGAATCCATTCCTCAACGCGGATTCTTCATCCTGCATCTGAAATAGAGAAAAGGACAACAGACAATTAAGGCTTGAACTTTTGCAACTGAATACTTACGGCCTCATATCGGAAAAGTCAAGCGGAGTTGAATACTCACCAAACCCGAAATCCAGTGAAGTAACTGGAAATCAACGCGCCCCTGCATCGGAAGCAGGATGGAGAGCTTGTCCTTTCAGACTCTAAGGTGAGACTCTACGGGGAATCTTGGAGGGGGTTCGAGGAGTGTGAGAGGGGGGAGGGGGGAATCCGACACATTATCCAGCAGACGGCCCCTTTTCCATCTACAGAAGGATTCTTCTACGGGCCAAACAGGCGAGGTTTGGGGGTCCGGTCCAGTCCGTCTTCCGAGTCCTGGGCATCACCTTAGAAGAGGTCATAGCAGTCCAGAACAGGTCGGCGCCTCCGTGGGAATCAGGTGAGCGTTACAGCCATCAAAACTAGGCTATTTGTCTGATCTGTTAACTCCTAGTACTCACTCTGTACGCCCTGAAATACACCCAACTGTACTTTGTGACCTAGCATCTACTATTGTAACCAAGTAACCAGATGTTGTAACCGTAATCTTGCGTACGTACACTTTCATGTAAAAGCGTCCCAATGCCTTTGGGCTGTAGTGCGCTCTACATGTGTAAAAAAAAAAAAAAGAACGAAAAAAAAAAGAAGTGTTCCATCCACGCCATCTGTGCCTTACACTCCATATGTTCCATCTGTGCCTTACACTCCATATGTTCCATTTGCTCTATCTGTTCATCTGCTCAATGTGTTCCATCCATTCCACCTGTTCCATCCACTCCACCTGTTCCATCCACTCCACCAGTTCCATCCATTCTTTCTGTTCCATCAACTCCATTTGTTTCTTCATTCCGGCTGTTCAGTCAACTGTATCCGTTTCATCCACTGTGTCCGTTCCGTCCACTCAATTAGTTCTATCTATTCCATCATTATCATCTGTTCCATTCATTAGATCTACCTATCATTTCCATCCATTCTATCTGCTTGTTCGTCTCATCCGTTCAGTCTACTCATCTGTTCTGCCCGTTCCATCCCTACCATCTACTCCGTCTGTTCCTTCCACTCCGTGTGTTCCATCTGTTCCATCCGTTCCATCCACTCCATCCGTTCCATCCACTCCATCCACTCCATCTGTTCCATCCACTCCATGTGTTTCAAGGATAAGTGCTGACACCAGGTGTCAAGTGCTGGTAGTGGGACTGTAGGATACAGAAACAGTCCCCAAGTGTGGGGGTTGCCAGGAGGGCAGTGGAGGTGTGTGACTGGCAGGGGAGGGGACCTGGGCCCGAGATCAGGGGGTGACCAGGTAACCAGTGCAAATTCAGTGCAGGCCAGGAAGTTAGCAAGGGAGAGGAGGAGAAAAGGCAGAAGCAAAGAGAAAGGTTTTGAAGTGCTTCCGGAACCGAAGATTCTCCTCAAGTTTCAGGGAAGCAGGGAGGCTGTTCCAGAGGGAGGCCTCAGCCAAAGAAAGAGATCTACCACCAACTCGTTGCTTGGAGAAGCGACTGACCCTGGGGGAGTTTGAGGTAGATGAGCCAAGAGCTCGAGAAGGAATGTATTTGGGGAGAGATAGTTGAAGGTATTAAGGCCCCCGGCCACAGGAGGCCTTGTGGAGATTCAGGGGCTTTTGAACTTAATCCTCCCAGCCACTGGGAGCCAGTGCAGAGATTTCAGTCCTGGAGAGAATTCTCTTGATACCAGCATTCGAGAGGGAGAACAAGCAGAGGGAAAAAAAGCCCCCTGCGCATTCGATCTCACTGTCACCTGGCCTAGTAGGATCACTGACTCTGTCTTCCCTCCGTTTCCTTCCCTTGCCTCGTCGCACCTTGAAACACTTGTGTAAAGGGGCGTTATAAATGCCATATCATATTAGGATGTGATTGAAGCAAGGCAAGTGTAGCAGGACTCAGGACTCAAGACTCCACCCCCATCTCCTCCCACCACCCAGATGCAGCCAATCCTGAAATGGACAGAACAGGGATCAAGCCACAGCACAGCTGTTGCACCTGCCTGTCAAGGCACCACCGACAGGATATTGTCCGCTGTGATGCTGGCAATGCATTGGAGGGACAGGGCCTCCATGTCCTTTTCCTGTAGTCCTTTTATTGTGTGTGTTCTGTGTTATCTTCTGCACAGGAGTCCATGTGGGACTCGTGGCAGTGCAATTCTTCCTCCTTTTGGTTTGGTGAAGAGACCCTTGGGATACCCTTATGGTACCCATGGGTGGGGGTACAACCCTGTACTCCTTTTGGGCACCTCTGTGTGGCCCACAGAGCAGGGTATGAGCTGGTGGCAGCTCAATGCTGAATTTGACCAGTGCTCTGAGCATCCTACATTTTGGGATACCCATGCCCTGCCATTGGAATCAGTTGATTCCTGATAGGAGACAAGATGGCCCCTGTGGCCTCTTGCTTTCTATTGCCAGTTACCTTGTTTTCCCAAAGTCCTGGCAAGCCCTGACTCTGTCCCTTCCCCTTCCCTTGACTCGCTGTTGGATGGAAGTTCCATATATGGTATTGTGGAAAAGTCCAGGCCAGACTGGCTGGATCCTTCCCAATGACTATGTTGTGGGTACACCCTTTGGGTGGGACCTGGTGAATGGAGTGTGTGACCAATATGCATTCCATGGTTTCTGGTGTGTGGCACAATGACTGAGACAGCCCTGCCTGAAACTGTTATGAATGCAGTGCGGAGTGCTGAATGGCTGGGTGCTTGTCCCAATACACATTCCTTGTGAGTGTTGGATGGAGAAGAATGGCCTGAATGCACGTTGAGCACGATTGGCTGCCTGCATGAATGAATGCCATTCTGAATGATTGATTGCCTGAGTCTGAACCAGCATAGTGAATGAGAGACCGAACAGTATATCTGGGGACCTCTCACTGATGGAAATCGTTCAGAAGCTGAAGTCAAAACTTGATGCTTGATCTCGAAGCCGAGCCTGAAGAAGGATTACTGATATTTTCCTTCGACACAATCGGAAAGCTGCTGTGCCTTCGAGGACTGATCCAAGACAGGACTTGTCTAGGAGACCTCTTCCCAAGCTACGAGGGAACATTGTGCACCAGCTAACCTTCACCAAGGCTCCCTGGAAGTCAGTCATCGAAAGGCTGCCGACCGGAGACGGGGATGGCTGAGGAATCTGAAGCGAAGCACCCGGACAATGAAATCCATCACCGCCGCCTACCATCATAGTTGACCGGAGCCACAACACTCCATAGCCTAAGACATTTGAATCAAAGACTCCCTTGCTCATCAGTGTTCACCGCTTTGACCCGCCAGAGAAAGTCAAGATTTCCGACGAACCGAGGAGAGTCTGCCGGTGGGATTCCCGCCACCCAAAGTCCTCAAAGATGGCGACTAAGATCCGAAGGCCAGCCGTGGTCCAGTCCTGATCACGGACGCCAAACGCCGACGACCCGACGCCCTTGTTGGGCGATCTTCCTTCATTGCCTCTTTGCAGCAACGAACTATCGTCGTTGAGGTGCACCGCACGCCTCATCTTCGCAGGACATCCACGACCGATCGTCGATGAGCACCGCCAGTACCGAAGCTGCTGCCTCAATGCCTTTGTTCACCCTTTTCTTTGTGCAATCTCGACGATCTGTGGTTCCTGCCTTAAAGGGAGTTCACTCAAGAAGGATCAGTCGACGACCCGTCAAACTCTGCTAAACCAGATACATTGGGGTAGTAGAGCATTTATAGAAGGAAATAAGATTCTGCTAAACAATATATGGACTGGGCTTCTCAATATACTTTATTTAGCAGGTTGTTCAGGTTGGGGGAGTCTTCACACAGAACTGTACTTAGTGGTAAGGGCCCAGTATTCTGTCAATTGTTTGAACAACTTGTTTTCCTCTTAAGTCTATGGTTGATACCTTTTGCTATTGATTTGTATGCCATTTGAAACTGTCAGCAGTTGGTGCATTTTAATGGAGTAAAAGAGTAATTGTAGGACCACATAGAAACTGTTTATTTATCGTTATAGTTTTGCCTGAGAAACAAAGTGTGGTCTTGTAGGTGTATATAACTTGAACCTTATTTATATAAAGAACTGTATTATCACTAAGAGTGTGTGGACATTCCTTTATGGGCACTTGGGGACTACACTGTACATAAGTACCAGCCTGCATCACCTCCTGAGAGCGTACGCCTTGATTGCTCGTCCATAGCTACCTTATAGAGAATCTTGGCTGGGGTACTCTGTGCTTCTACTCTGCCATATAGAGGGCAGGAGTACAGAAAATCCCCATCCAGTCTTTACATCCATATGCCCCTATAATAGGCCCTCATGGAATAACAAGCAGCCATAATGGCCTCCATGTTCCCCTTACACAAACCCAGACGGTCCAACATCAAACCTTAAGGAACTAGGCTAACAACTGAAGTGAGGGTAAAGGTAGGCAGGCATTATATGGTACTAGGAAATTGAGGTGTACTTATGGAATTCCTCCAATACTCTGGATGAGATGCAGCATAACATGTATATATTTGAATGTGTTCAAAGTTCCAATCTAGAAGGGAGTTGAGAGAATGTGGAGGAAGGATCAGTAGAAGGCGAGTGAGAGAAGAGAGAGGACGACAGTGAAGCGGGAGGTTTGCTTACCCTTATCTTGTATGCCACCAATAAAGGATCATTTGTAATTCTTTACAAGGGTGTGTGGCTTACCTTTTCATCAGCAGGGTGTCACCACCCCCAACCTCCTAAAACAGAACATTTGATCTCAGGGGAAGCCTGACCGGGCCATCCGGCTAGATTATTCAGGTCCGAAAAACAGAAACTGGACAGCCATAAAGGTGCCACCAGAATAATCAAAGAGGCCCGGTCCTCCCTGAACTTCTTGTTCATCCGGTGTAATAGGGGAAAAACGTTAAGCACCATTTCCTCACAAGAAATGAACAGATTGTCCGTAAAGAGTTTGTGTCTTACCAGCTGAGCAGCAAAGGGGGACTTTGTATTTCACAGAGTCGGCAAAGCGACCAACTGGGGAGGGAGCACACCTCATAAAAGTCTTGGACCACCTCTGTCTGGAATACCCACTCATCGACTGAAGCCTCTAATCTGCTGAGTCTATCTGCCTCCAAGATCCCATCTCCAGGAATGTGGACAGCGTGAATGGGTATGCTCTGCTGAATGGGCCATTGTTGCAATGCCACTACTTAGACTTGTGATCTTCCTGCTCATTTATATAAAATATTGCAGTGGTGTTATACCTCACAAGTGTAACGCAAGAATTCATGATTGGTAAAAATACATTCTGGGTGTAGTTCCTGGACACCAATGCAGAGTTGCCCCAGCTCTGAATACCACAAATCGGGCACTTTCTGGTCATTCAGTGTGGCTTCCCATCCCAAGGATGATTTGATGGTTATGGCTCATGTGGGAGTAAGGCACAAAAATCCCACTCCCCTTAAGGTTGGTGCGATCCTTCCACCACTTCACATTTGTGTGTAAAGGGGATGATTTTGGGGCACAGGCGATTGCCATAGAGAGGCCAAGCCCAGACTAAGAACTAACAGCACTGTCTCATCTTGAGCCTGGCACAAGGCACAGACAGGAAGCATGATGCTATGGGGCTCAGAAGTCTCTAGCACCACGAAGCCATGGTCCAAGAACTGGTCAGAACGTCACAATATGTGAAAGGGACATCCGCAATCATCTTGGTTAGAAAACCCCTGGCTTGACAAGAAGCCCAAAATGTGCCAATGAAGGTCAGTCTTTGGGCAGGTTTCAAGGGCGACTTCTCGGAGTTCACGTTCAGGCCACGGTGCTTGTGAATGACTTGAAGAAAAGCTCCACTTCCCACAAGTTAGTGGCACTACTGGGAAACAGTCTCCACAATACTGGTAGTCTGAAGAACTGATCAGCTTCCCCGTAGCAAAATGTACAAAAGGCCAGGGGAGTGAGGCTGAAGGTTTAACTTCCCTGTAAAAAGTCAGAACCGTTCAAAACTAAAATGCAAAATGTTTGGGATCCATAGAGCTATGGCCAAAAGAGAAACCTTTCCCCCTGAACACCTACATGACTGCCTGCACCCCAAAATAAATGAGGATAGGGCGATCTAATCCACCCCTGGATAGGTTCCCTCTTTGTCTGTTATACATTCTGGACAGTCCATCAGCATTGATATGTTGGCCACCTGACCTTCGGCTAAATAGTGAAGTCAAAGCCTTGGAGACTTATGGACCAACTTGACAATTTAGGACTCTCGCTTCATAAGCCCTAATGAACATTGTCAGTCTGCACAGTGAAGTGAGTCTTAAAGAGGTAGGGTACCAGCTTCCGAATGGCCCACACTATGGAAAAACATAAATTTTCCGCAGTTACCCACCTGGATTCAGGGTCGGACTGGGCCATACAATTGTCTTGGGCACCAAAAAAAAGTGGCCCTCATTTGCAAATGGGAATTCATTCCTTTTGTGACTCTGTTTGAATAGTACCCATGGGGAGTTTTTTGATAAATGGGATGCAAATTGTGCATTTTAAAGAATATTCATTCAGCAACACTGGTCAAAACTATTAGCCGCATAGTGAAGAGACTCATCAAACTGGCCCACATTGGCCCTTAAAGTGCCCCACTTCAACCAAAAAAAACTGGCCCACGCAAGCATTTGCATTTTTGGTTCGTCCATGGGCCTATTGCTCTACAGTCCAGTCCGAGCCTGACTGGACACCCTTAGCATAGCATACACTAACTATGTTGATGACACACAGTTTCTAATCCCAGTCACAGGCAATTATAAGGTTGACGCCGACATCCTCAACATCTGCTCTTACGATTCAGGCATGGATGGCAACTACTTACCTCTGCCTCAATGGGGACAAAACTGAAATCCTGCAAGTCGGAACCCCAGCAGTGTTGAAAAAACTTAGTCAATACACAGCCTTCCACATCGTAAAAATCCTCATCCCAGTCTCATCTTCAATAAAAACCCTAGAGGTTTACCTTGATGCCACGCTCTCAATGTCTCGCCAGCCAAGTGCTGCCACTTCTTCCAAAAACCTGCAGAAACTCCAAGTGATGCAAAATAATGCCTTGAGAGCAGCTCTGAGCATTCCAAATGAAGAACATATCTCAACTGCCAGAAAAGCCTCTCATTGGCTGCCCATCCGCGAAAGTATCATGTTCAAGACCCTATCCATCACCCATAAGTGCCTTTGCAATACGCCCACCTACCTTGCCCGTACAATCACTAAAGCTCAATCCACCAGACCATCCAGGACGCCTTATGCCCACCGTCTTCTCCTACCTAAAATCGGAAGAGCTAAAGCTGGAGGCTCAAGGATCCCCTACATTGCAGCCAAACACTGGAATTCCCTCCCACCCTCACTTAGAGCTGAACAATCATACTGGGTTTTCTGCAGAACTCTGAAGACCCAGCTCTTCAAATAGTTTGCCTTCCTACCTGCCTCCACTTTCTCCCTGTATTTTTACCGTCTACACCTGAATACATTACTTGTTTTGTATGTATAAACATATGCTTGTAACCAGCGCCTCAATGCCCTTGGGTTGTTTGTGTGCTTTATAAATCAAATACATAAATAAATAAATAAATAAATTAATAAATAAATAAATGAGAAAAAAGCAGCACTTCTCCTGGTCCGAGGCAGGCTCTGTGCAGCACGCAGCATACATCTCCTGAAATCGGGACTGTCCCACAAATACGAGATGGTTGGTCACTTTAGGAATGCACCCTCTGGCCCCTTGTACCCTCACAACGTTCTTGTGTCCCGACAGAACGGGGCAAACATTAGCATCTCAATTTGTGAAAACAGTGAGAAAGAGGAGAGTCCTTGTCAGAGTTATTCCATCATAGCCAAAATCAGGCCTTCTGCAAAATATTTAGAAAAGTGCTGTGCCACAAAGAGCGGGTGCTGAGAGAGTGTTCGAAGGCAACATTCACATTTTAATTCTAACGCATTTGCACAGAGGCAAAGTATGCCATACTGATTTTCGTTCGCCTAGGTGGAAATGCATCACAGAAAAAACAGCATACTAAACAAGTTCAGCTGCTTTTCATTAGTGGCTGACAGAAAAAAAAAAAAACAGCTTACATCTTCAGGATTTCACGTGTGTTCCTTTCTGCCAACCTCGAGACTTCGAAATGTGCAGTGGGTTTTCTCTGCACCAGTAACTTCCATATCCGTGTTTCATAGTTTCCAATCTCAGCCATTTCCCGTTTCATGCTCTGAATGCACAACGGAGGATGTCCAAAGTTTCATTTGCTCTCGTTCTCTCACAGCGGATTTTGTGATTTTTCTTTAATTGGGTGAACATCAGGCAAGAGTTGGCATTCATTCTCTTACTGAGGCCCAATTTTGATGTGAGTCATGAAATTGTTTTTCCCGTCGTTTCGATGGTTACAATTGCCTTTCAAAATGTGTCTTTGAGGAGCCTGAGAACGAGTGTCTCTGCTATGTGCAAAACTGCACAATGTTGTCATGCGTCAGCTCCCATTGTGCCATGTGCCTCAACCTCACTCACGTGCCATGCACAGCCCTTCATGTGGTGACTTCACTGACTACTGATAAATGTGCTGCATGTTGTGAGGGGTCTGCATAGTTGTGCGTGCCCTTTAAGGACACGTCACGGAGAGAGGAAGAGGAGGAGTCAGGATGGAAGGAAATTAGAGTTAATTATTAAAACTAATGAGAATGTGAGCAAGTCTCTGTGTCCTTTCCTTCCCGCAAATGTTAATATGTAAACAACTGGTGACGAGGGAAACAAGCCAGCATTCGTGTGCAGCCACGTCTGCTGCAATATCCAGTGAGGCTAAGTGGGTAGCCATCCACCCTGCGCTTGCCAGCGCGTCCAGGCATCCCGCATCTAATACGTGTCCTCCATGTTCCCTGCTTCATCCAGCACAGTCCGTGCCATGGTTTATGTCCCTGCTGCGATCTGGCCCAGAACGCTGCTATTTGCTGGCGCGGGTCAGTCAAGGTAGGCCCGGCACCCGCCTACTTCCATGAGGCTGGGCTGATGCCTGGGAGTATGAGCACCAAAGTGTGAACGTCGGGAGACCCGTGAGCCTCATTCCAGTCGCAGAGAGAGCTGCGATAAGCTGCTAAGCCACGCTGCTACGAACACACTGATTGGAGGACCATTGCAGTGCTTAGGACTGAAGAGGGAGTCAGGATCTTGCCACCACCCCCCCTCACATCATGTTCATAACAAGACAGAAGGCCAGAAAACACCTCAATCACCCATTCTATTTCGTACGAATCACAAATGCACCAATGATTGATACATACACTGAGAGGTATCCCCTCAACCAGCCTTACCAACCTGGCAAAGTACAGATCTATCCAGGTGTTAATGGAGAACCGCAGGCCATGGTCAGAGCCACCTATATGGACAGCCTGGACTAAGCACCAAGAAGCCATGTTGCTGATGTTGTTAGAGACACCACGATATAGCAGCGTTAGGCATGAAGCACACATGCAGTCCACACTTCGTGACACAAATGCACACTCGAATACATGAAGAATACGAGCATGCAGTTCTATAGTTAGAGGACAGATACATATACATACTGCCATTGCTTTTATTATTTTTGCCATTAAAATGCAGCAATGAAGAAACCGCAAGGCACAATAGATCCTGAGAAAAGCTTGCAAATGCTTAAATGCGAATAACCCTATGGAACTGCAGGAGCACCTAGGGGACCTGACAGAGCCAGGTGTGACTAACCTATGGAGAATATAGAATAGCGTGGACAATGTAGAAACCACATTATAAGGTTTAGGAAAATTACAGCAGGTCTCAGACCACTGAGCAAGGGACGAGCTGAGCTAATCCAGGCTGGACAAAGAGCAAGACATGTAAGACAGGACAGACAGGCAAGGTCAAGAGAAACAGAAGACATTCCAATCCCCAGATGACAAAGGGACCAGCTGCAGAAAGAGGGAATTAATCCTCACAATTCGGAGCTGCAGGGCTCAATTTCGTGGTCTCCAAACATTTGATGCAGCTGGAGCAGACAATGGACAGTGATTGTTGGTGAGAAAGGAGAGCCGATCCCAGGCATCCAGAGATGGACTGCAACAAGTATGCAACAAGTGTTGCGCTGAGCAGGAGAATATTCTCATAAGGCCAAGGTGGTGCACACAAGTTACAATACAGACACATAGGGCCTCATTCCAACCATGGCGGTAAGGGGTTAACAGCGCTGGTAAGGCTGCCGGTGCCTTTAACCCCTTACTGCCGTATTACGAGGTCCTTTAGCTGGTCCCGCTAAGCGCGGCTAGTTTTACCAGGTGCCCTTAGTGGGAGCCGCTATAGGACCAGGGAGCTAATAAAGTGCCCGTTATTAACGGGTCTGTTATTAGCTCCCTCCCAATTCCCATTGAGCCCTATGGGGGTACGAATGGGAATGGGGATGGGTATTTTGAATGAGGAATTACCGGGTCCTCCAAGGTTGGAATGGCCCGGTAATTCCTCATTCAAGGAACCCGGACCCGGTATGCGCTATGGGGGTAGCCATGGCGCTAATAGCACCATCCTCCATACTCGTAATGACCCCCATACACGTTCTCATCACCTTGAAAAGGTGAACAGTAAGCCAAGAACTGTTTCAGGTCGCAGGCCTGGGGACATCAGCTCTAACCAATCACAGTTTAGTACCCTAGTGTGGGTAGCAGCGGGCACAAACCAATGGTAAGTCCACAACACTGCAACAATGTTATAGTCAGTAAATTGGGGATGCACAGGCCAGCCTCCTGACATGGAAGAAGCAGTAGAATAACATGTATATGTACCCATATTGGTTATTATACTCCTGGCGGACAATCCTACAACACAATAGGTTTCTGGTGAGAGGCCCAAGTAATGATAGAACAGTGACGTGTTTCCAAGACAACAGTGGCCTGCGCGCCATTTACTGTGTGACATGCTGGAATTTCTTGTATCGATCCCCGTTGGATTTGGCTGTAATAAACCACAGTTTGAACTTTCCGTTGACTGAGTCCTCCATGTATACTGGAGGAGGGTGTTGTGCCCTCTAAGTCTGCGAACATCCAGTATCGCTCTGGCTTACCTAGGAGTTCTCCCCAACAGGACTATCCAGGTTTTGTCTGTGTGGCTGCAAGTAATGTTAATGAAGGAAGGACAAATAGTCCTAAAAAAAGAAATACAGCCATATCAGTGTTTGAAGCACACCCAGCTCACAACATGTTCCCTGCACTAGACCCAAGGGAATTGGGTCTGGTGGAAGTTAGGTGTGAATGGAAGTTAGGTGTGAATGATTACCATTAATTGCCTGACCTTGCCTGACCATAGTAGTGGGACATGTAAGGTACATGGCTTGGGTGTGAGTCTGTTTTCTCCCAGAGCGGGTTGCCTGTGCGAAAGTGTTTGTACAGGCAAAGGGAGGGAAGAGTTTCCATATATCCTATCGGGTAGGATGGGGTAAAGGTGTTGCAGGGAAGAGAGGGATACTGCATCTCGCCATTAGGTGTCCCCCTCCCACTCACCGAAGACCCCTCAACCAGGTGATCCTCCCACACTCGTCCATCCCCACGGTCTGGATCCAAAGGCGATAATCGTGCCCTGGTCAGCTGGGAGAAAGACCCTCGGGGACTAGCAGGGGAGACATCTTCATGGTCTCTCATATACCCTTCCCCTATGCGATGTAGCTGCATCTGTTTCCCAGGGAAACCGAGAAAGGAAATCAACGTTCCCTTGGACATTACCTTTTCGGTGTTCCACAGTGAAACTGTAGGGTTGCAGGTCTAAGAACCACTGCATGACTCAAGGGTTAGAGTCCTTTCTTTGACTTATCCATACTAAAGGAGAATGGTCGGTGACAAATGTGAACTTCCTTCCTACAAGATAGTATCTTAGATGGGTGATTGCCCACTTGATGGCAAGGGCCTCTTATTCCAACTCAGAGTAGTTATTCTCATGTCGGAAGAGTTTTTTACTAGTGAATCGGATAGGGTGTGGTAATCCATTGCTAATCTGTGATAAAATTGCTCCTGACCTTCTCTAGACCCTACTATTCCCACCAATTACAGGCCCATCACAACAGTCCCCTTCTTGCTTAAAATCCTATATCGAGCCCCCTAAATGCGAGTGCAGAACTTCCTAGAAACTAACAACATTCTCAGCATGAGACAGTTTGGCTTCCGCCCTGGCCACAGAACTGAAACAGAGGCATTAGTTTGCAACACAAATTCTTTCGCAAAGTCTACTACTTTTAGGATTGGGTTCTGACAGAGGTTTATTTTAAGTTGTAAAAAACGTCATCCTGCTCAATCTAATGACTCTTCTAGGGTTCAGTGTTCTTTAATTTGTCTGTCAACCTATCTGTTCTATCTGAGAAATTTGGGCTAAACCTACGGTAATAACCAATAAATCTTAGGAATGCCCTAAGATCTCTCTTGGTCTTAGGCATGGGGGTATCTAGGATGGCTTTCACTTTTTCTTGTTCGGGCTGGACACTGCCATTCCCAGCAAGGAAGCTGAGGTATTTCACAGCCGATTAAGCCAGCTTACTTTTAGATGGATTGGCAGTCAAGCCAGCTTCTCTGACGGATCTTCTGATACTATAAAGATGAAAAAGATGGTCTTCCCTGGTCTGACAATAAATTACTTTGTCGTCAATGTTTAGGGATGTAATATCCCGTCCACAAGCCATTGGAAAGTGGCTGGGCCCCATGTAGGGCCAAAGGGAGGACTTCAAACTGGAATAGTGCTTGGGGTGTTGAGAAAGCTGTCTATTCCATATAAGGTCTGTGTAATGTGACCTACCAATATCCCTTGGTTAAATCTAGGGTTGATAGAAAGGTGGCACTTCCAAGTTTATCTATTAACTCATCGATGCATGACATAGAATAGACACCGAAGAAGGAGATGGCGTTGACCTGTCTGAAGTCTATGCAAAACCTCCAATGATCAGGTTTAGTTACCAGCACAATAGGTGAGGACGATGGGCTTGAAGACGGCTCCATAATGTTTGCCAGAATATTTTTCAATTCCTCAACCACTATTTGCTTTCAGGCTTTGGGAGTCTCTAGGGTTTTAAATGGACCACTTCTTCCTTTGGAGTTCAGATATAATAATAAGTGCCATGTACTGTCCCTGGTTTCTCACAGAATACATTGAGGAATGGCATAACTATGTTGTTTAAATCTCAAAATAAAAGGGCCTATACTAATAAACCTATTGCCAATCCTTACTTCTAAATACAAAATGTGTGGGACAACAATGTAGGCAAAAGAAAAGTGTTCAAGAAATTATATGTCAGCATAGTTGAGCAGTTTTCTTCCCTTGCCCACGTTTTCAGCACTGGACAGGATGGCACTTTTGAGCTTCAGACACACTCTGGCTTCTTGGCGCGAAGGAGACAGTTCAAACCATAGGTATCAGCGCCCTCTGCCAAAGTCTCTCTCCCAATGACAGTCTCTTATTGCAGAGGGCCTGACATAACAAACAAACACAAAAGTTCCTTATCTATCAGGATTTTCACATTCACAGGTTTGAAATTGGTCTCCCTCGTTCAGGCTTGGACCACGGAACCCCCTCGTTCGGGCTCAGATGCCTTTAGCACAATGTTCATGATTGGTCTCCCTCATTTGGGCTCAGACCACGGATCCCCTCGTTCGGGCGCAGACCCCTTTCCTGGGTCTATGCATCCAATGGCGCTCTCAACGTGAGCTGCAACCGGTTCTAGCCAGGCTGGCAGCTTTAAATGACAATGCAGCCCTCTCCTTGGTAAGGTCTCTGCATCAACTTCAGGTTTAACAACTTTAAAAAGCCAGATGACCTTCTAGAAGGAAAATCCTGCAGCTCAAGAGTTCTCGCATACACCCAAGGACTTTGCTTGGTTTAAATCTAGAACACAGACAAAGGATATGACCACAGTTCGTGTAAAAGATAAAGGCTGCAATGTATTAATGTCTCTATTTACAAGCAAGTCAACAGGCCTTCTGCCTGCTGGACGAAAAGTTAACTGGTTAATTTTCAAACATGTTACTCCCAAATTCCAGTTCCTGCTCCGCCAACCTTCCTAAGTCTTTTCCCTGGCTTCAGGTGGGAGCTGTAGGGAGCACCATTTGGTTTTACACTGGCCGTGGCTGGAAGTTGTGGGGCTGCAAATGTCAATGATATTCCTGCCCCAGCCGTGCCAGGCTTCCCAAGGTGTTAATAGTTTATTTGGTCATTTCTTTTTAAAGGACATTTCCACTTTTGCCCTCCCCCCACGACTGTCACACAAAAAACCCTCCTCGATCTACAACTACTGTCACACAAAACCCAGTTCTATCAGGGCATCTTCAATGTTTAGCAAAAAGAGGCCATTCCCCAAGAATGATCAGGTTTAGTTACCAGCACAATAGGTGAGGACGATGGGCTTGAAGACGGCTCCATAATGTTTGCCAGAATATTTTTCAATTCCTCAACCATTATTTGCTTTCAGGCTTTGGGAGTCTCTAGGGTTTTAAATGGACCACTTTTTCCTTTGGAGTTCAGATATAATAATAAGTGCCATGTACTGTCCCTGGTTTCTCACAGAATACATTGAGGAATGGCATAACTATGTTGTTTAAATCTTCTTGCTTCTGTCTATATAGTTCTTGAGGAATATGTTCAGAATAGTCTATCTCCTCTGCTGCCAGACAGGAAAACATTGAGGCGGAGGCAACAAAATGATTTTCTTTCCACTCATTTAAGAGATTTACATGGTAAAGGTGGGTCTTTTGCTTCCTGTCAGGTTCGGCTATTGCATAGGTACAGGTCCCAGTTGGCTCTAGTACCTCGCATGGCCCATGCCACTTTGAGATACGTTAATTTTCAGAGGTAGGTAAGAGGACTAATACCTTTGTCCTACTGAAAAGGATCTTAAATTTACCTTTTTGTCATATGGTCTCGTAATTGGGTAGCTGTTTATGAGAGGAGAATAGGTGCCTCCTCCCTGTCCTCCCAGGTCTCCTGGAGCATGTCTAAGTCATCTCTTGGTTCTCTACTGTAAAGAAGTTCAAAAGGAGAGAAGCTTGTGGATGCCTGAGTGGTCTTTCCCACTGCAAATAGGGCCCAGAAATGATGCTATCCCAAACCTTTCCATCCTCATCCACCAGTTTTCTCAAAATCATCTTAAGGGTTTTGTTAAATCTCTCTACCAATCCGTCCGTTTGGAGATGGTAAATTGAGGTTCTTAAAATGGAAATATGTAGTAATTCCTTGACTTCACCCATGGGTGTGCTCATAAAATTGGATCCCTGATCTGTTAAAATTTCCTTCGGGAACCCAACCCTAGAAAAGAATGGTAGTAGGTGTTTTAAGGTTTGCTGGGTTGTATTGTTCCACATTAGGAATGCCCCAGGGTATTGGGTGGCGTAATCAATGATCATGAGAATATATTTATTACCTAGTCTAAAAGTTTCCAATGGTTCAATGATATCAATCCCTATTCAGGAGAGGGATATCTTTAATCAGTAAGGGGTTTAGAGTGTCAGGTAAGGGAATATGTGTGGGGGTTTTCTGCCATATTTCACATGTCTGAATGAAGTTCTTTATGTCAGCATGGCCATTAGAATTTCCCACTGATGTGAACTTGGGTTTTAGACTGTCCTAAATGTCCCCCTGTCAAATGAGAATGTGAAATCTCTAGTAGGATGGGTTTTGGGGATTACTAACTGAGTTTTACTTAGGCCTTCTCAGGAAGTTTCCTTTCTATATAGAAATCCCTCTTTCTGGAAGATAAAGGGATTCCCCTATTCTAATCCTTCTCCCTTAGGAATCATTTGCAAGAAAGCCTCTGCGAGTGCTGGATCATTTCGCTGGGTGAAGGCTAGATCAGGAAGGATGGTAAGTTCTTCTTCCATTTTTGCCTCTGTGATGGGTGGTTTATCACCCTCTCCAAAGCCTGAGCTACTGCTCTCAGTTTCTTCTGGTTCAGTTTCTTCCTTAAAACAGGGAAATACAGCCCTCTCAAGAATTCCCTGTGCAATGTTGTCCCCACAATGTATTTCGAATGGAGTTTCACTATGGTTCTGTAGGAGAACCTTTATGTCTCCCCGGAGGTCGGGATCCATGACGCCTGCTAGGACAACCAGACCAAACTTCCAGGCTAGGCCAGATTTTGGGGCCAATCTTATATAACAACCCTCAGCGGGTATTTAGACCACGTCTGTGGGAATCATCCCTCTTTTCCCTGGAGGGATAGTAGCTTCCCTATTGCTACAAATATCAAAGCCTTTGGATTCTTTTGTGGCGGTCAAGGGATTTGAAGCTCTGTGACTACGTTTCTGGAATATTAGGGTGCCCCAATTTATCTCAATTGAGTCGCATCCCACTTCTGACACCACATGTAAGGAAGGCATGTTATCAAACAGTCAAGGCAGACACAAGTGATCACAGTTCAAACGTGTTTATTGAACATCAATGGGTTGGTCAAACGCCTATCTAATCCTAAATCTAAGGAACGGAGCAAGCTACGATCATCAAATAATAATAAAGCAGTCCTAGTGGAGTCTGTCAAAATAAAAGGGCCTATACTAATAAACCTATTGCCAATCCTTACTTCTAAATACAAAATGTGTGGGACAACAATGTAGGCAAAAAAAAAGTGTTCAAGAAATTATATGTCAGCATAGTTGAGCAGTTTTCTTCCCTTGCCCACGTTTTCAGCACTGGACAGGATGGCACTTTTGAGCTTCAGACACGCTCTGGCTTCTTGGCGCGAAGGAGACAGTTCAAACCATAGGTATCAGCGCCCTCTGCCAAAGTCTCTCTCCCAATGACAGTCTCTTATTGCAGAGGGCCTGACATAACAAACAAACACAAAAGTTCCTTATCTATCAGGATTTTCACATTCACAGGTTTGAAATTGGTCTCCCTCGTTCAGGCTTGGACCACGGAACCCCCTCGTTCGGGCTCAGATGCCTTTAGCACAATGTTCATGATTGGCTTCCCTCATTTGGGCTCAGACCACGGATCCCCTCGTTCGGGCGCAGACCCCTTTCCTGGGTCTATGCATCCAATGGCGCTCCCAACGTGAGCTGCAACCGGTTCTAGCCAGGCTGGCAGCTTTAAATGACAATGCAGCCCTCTCCTTGGTAAGGTCTCTGCATCAACTTCAGGTTTATCAACTTTAAAAAGCCAGATGACCTTCTAGAAGGAAAATCCTGCAGCTCAAGAGTTCTCGCATACACCCAAGGACTTTGCTTGGTTTAAATCTAAAACACAGACAAAGGATATGATAGCTAGCTCATTTTGCACAACTATACTGTGGAAAAAGCTCTTTTGGATGTTAAGAGCGTCATTTTGATGCTAGCAGGTAACATGGGCAGTTGTGCATGGACAGGTACCCCCTGAACTGCTTAGCACCCATGCCAAACCCCCAGTACATGAAGCAGACCACAGTTCGTGTAAAAGATAAAGGCTGCAATGTATTAATGTCTCTATTTACAAGCAAGTCAACAGGCCTTCTGCCTGCTGCACGAAAAGTTAACTGGTTAATTTTCAAACATGTTACTCCCAAATTCCAGTTCCTGCTCCGCCAACCTTCCTAAGTCTGTTTCCTGGCTTCAGGTGGGAGCTGTAGGGAGCACCATTTGGTTTCACACTGGCCGTGGCTGGAAGTTGTGGGGCTGCAAATGTCAATGATATTCCTGCCCCAGCCGTGTCAGGCTTCCCAAGGTGCTAATAGTTTATTTGGTCATTTCTTTTTAAAGGACATTTCCACTTTTGCCCTCCCCCCACGACTGTCACACAAAAAACCCTCCTCGATCTACAACTACTGTCACACAAAACCCAGTTCTATCTGGGCATCTTCAATGTTTAGCAAAAAGAGGCCATTCCCCTCCTCTGACAATTGTATGCCACCTTCATAACATCCTGGGATGCCCAAGTTAATTAAACCATGCCTGATGGTTGTAAAGCTTGCACACCTGCAAAATCTGTAAATCCCCATAGTCAGTTTCTTTCTCAATTCCTCCATCACATTGTGTGATTCATCCCCTCACCAATGATATCTTGGAACCATTTTTGACTACAACAATTAACAGAAACCTTACTCTTTGCTTAACCTCCAGAACAAGGAACACATCTTTTTCAAAAGCTGGCATCTTCCCAACTGTGTCAAGTCATTACCTCTTGGATGTATTATTATGGCATATTTGCGCTTCAATTTCTTCATCAATGCTAAGAGACTTACCAGCTCACCCATTTCACCCCCGTTTGCCAAAACAAAGTCGAATCAGCACAATGAAACTTGGTTTCCCCCTGTTTTTCTCCTGTAAGTGGCCCATTTGCCACCCTTTCTCACACAGAAACAGCCAATCCCCCGTGCCAGCTGGTTGTTTCGTTGGAGGCACTACGGGAGACAGAAGACCTCACAAGTTATTGACTTCCAAGGCGGGTATATGTTTTATAGTATTGAGATTTCCATCACTCAAACGTCTTTAATCCCTGTTCTGGCGTACCAGCCCGTGACGCCATATTAGCTGTTGCTATCTTGTATAAGTGTGTTCCGAATTCTCCACCCGGCCCAGTGCCATCTTCATCACTGCACAGAACTGGAAGATGGTCAAAGGACACCACATCCTTGTTTACTAGTAGGCAAATCGGTCCTCCCTACCCAATGGACAAGAAACAGCTCACAAGACAAACCAGGCAGCAATGCTCTACTGAAATGTGCCACAAGTGGACAAGCACCTCCTACCTTCCTGATCTGTCTTAGATATTATGATCCATCTTAGATCTTCTGATCTTTAACTTCAACCTATCTATCCATTGTACTCCATTATTGAGTAAGGATGGCGCCCAAGCCTTGGACAAACAGACTATCATCCTGTTCCTCAATGTGGCCTTTTGGCTTAGTCCAGTTTTTAAAACAGTCATACTGTGCCTTGTACCACCTCATGGTACCTGCCACCAAGGAACTGTCCACCACCATGTCAAGTATGTCCTCGGAATCTCCCACAGCAGTTTCAGGAAATATTGTTCTCTGTTATGGAGCCAGCTCCCTGAATCTTTGTGTGGGACATATTTATGGGGCAACAATTAATGCAGGGAGTTTGTTCCCCCAAATCAAAAGCGTCACACCAATATCTAAATATTTGTGGGTTCTTCACTAACACTGTCTTTAACACATGTAACACCACTATTATCCCTCACCCATTTTCAAATAGGCAGATCTAAAATCAGTGCGGTGTGCAAAAAGAATATACATTTATTATTTAGCAGACAAAATTCTTATCACACAATGAGTGTCAAAATGCATGCCACCTTATTCTGTGGCGCACAACCTTTACTTCCAACAACTTCAATACATACAAATTGGGCACAATTCACTTTTGGGAGTAACATTCGCAGAACATTTACGACACAACAACCTGTGCATTTTTCATGTTTACTTTCTATTCCCCCTTGTTTTATTTAATCAAAGATCTTATTGATTTTAAAACATAAAGGCAACATTACATTCATCTCTCTGCATTACAGAGCGGGGAAGTGTGAAAGGGAGAAGAGAGAGAAAAGAAAATGAGGGGGGGGGGAGGGAGAGGGTAGACATGTTGGAAATCAATACTTCCAGGGGAGACTAATGGAAGAGAGAGAGAGAAGCAATCAAAAAACATAAACATCAAGGAACTCAACATCAGGGACCGCAGTACAACATACCGTCAATCTTTGGTATAGGAAGGACTCATGGCATAGTTGGTTTGTATCAGATTTGTTCTGCCCGGTTTCCCAGGGCATCTCACAACCTCAGTAGCTACGGGGCCACCTCTGGCACTTAGCTGGCCTCCTCCCACCGTCTCCATATTTTGCCCGCTTTTTGTGGGCAGCCCCTCGCCGTGTACACCCGGGGCTGCATTACAGCGCATATGTACAAAACCCACTGGTGATAACTGGGTGTGCGACAGTTGCGCAATGTTCCACCTGAGAACCGCCATTGCGGTTGACCAGAGCAGTTTCTCATAACGGGATTGGTCGGTTTCACTGGAAATCCCTAGGAGAAGGTGTTTTGGGCACCTCGGTATAGTCTTGCCCATAATGCTGGACAGTTTATCACAGCATTTCCACCAGAGCTGCTGAATGTTAATACATTCCCATAAAATATGGAAAAAGGTACCTTCCCCTCGCTTGCAGTGTAGGCATTGTGCATCCAACATCTTACCCCAGCGGAAGAGGGCCACTCTCGGATAGTAGGTGCGATGCAGGATCTTCAGTTGAACCAGTCTGAGCCTTGAAGAGATGGTTGCTTCACGTGGGTACATCAGGGCCTCAGCCCAATCCAAGGGTTGAAGCGGTCCCACATCTCATTCCCACTTTTTCAGACTGGTTAGTTCTGGTGTCGCAAAGGATGTTATCACATTGTACATGGTAGAGGTGACCTACTGTTCCACTCGATCCAGTACTATATTTCGCTCTAGCGGAGAGCTTTCTGGCATGTCTTGTGTGATCCGTTGATGGGCAGTCCAAGCATGTTTCAGCTGCATGTAGTGGTACCTTTCTGTAGCTGGGAGGGAGAATTCCGAGTGTATTGTCTCGAATGGTACGAGGTTATCCTCATGTACCACATCTCCAATGCTAGTGATTCCATCTCTTTTGTATTTTGGGAAGCCTGCAGTTGTTCCATAGAGGTTGGGCCAGTGTTAAATTCCCACCCTAAGTATCAATGTGCTTTCTTCCAGATTCTCACTATATGCGTTGCCATATCTAGTTTTGGTGTGCGACTCAGGCCTCTCTACAGGTGCTCTAGTGGTGTTGTTGTGCTGTTGGAGATGAACCCTTTAATGTGTGGGAGGCTCCCGTCCCCATGGAGCATATCATTCACCACCGCCATCTGGCTGGCCCAGTAGTATGACTACAGTCTGGGCAGCCCGATCCCCCCTTCCCAGATGGACCTCTGGAGAGTGGCAAGAGCAATCCGTGGGTGTCGTACTCCCCATAGCAGTTTCCAGAGGATGCAGTCGAGTTTGTGGAATCCTCGATGTGGAATGTATAATGGAGCGTTTTGCAGGATGTATAAGAATTTATGGATAAGAATTTAGTGGCAAGGAGATCCAGTGGCGAGTATCTTCTGCGAATCTTGTTACAAGGGGGGAGAGGTTCAAGGATGTGTATTCAGTGAGGTGCTTCATGATACGTATCCCCAAGTATTTGAACTGTTCCATTTCGATCTGGTAAGGGCCGGCCGTTAGATTCGCCATCGTGACGTCTCCTATAGGGAATAGGATGGATTTGGACCAGTTCACACGTAAATCGCTGAATGCCTCGTATCGCCCTAGCATGTTTGTGACTCTGGGGCAGGAATTGCTTGGATCCTTCAGGTAGATGAGCAGGTCATCAGCATAGAGGGATACTCTGTCTTCCCAGGTTTCGGACCATCGGAAGCCTTCCCAGGTTGGTGCGTTTTGGAGAACGATTGCCTGTGGTTCGATAGCGATTGTGAAAATCAGGGCCGACCAGAGGCAGCCCTGCCTCGTGCCTCTCCCCAGACTAAAGAGGTCCAATCGCCATCCGTTCACCCTAGTCCTGGCCGCTGGGGATTCATACAGCAGGCGTACCCAACTCATGAAGTTCTTACCGCAGCCTATGTGGTGCATTATGATCCAAATATCCTCCCATCTCACCGAATCAAAGGCCTTTTCAAAATCAATTGCTAGTAGGGCTAGTGGGCCCTGTATGCTGTTGGCCCTTTCTATTCCCCCTTGTTAACTAGAAACACAGGTCTATGGAATACTTCAAATACTTGGGTCACTCACAAATTACAGTTAATATCAAGTTACTTTAGACAGCGACCGAGAACATGACATGACAGTTTGGTTTACCATATAGAATGTAAATGGTCTGACTTTAAATGAAATGTATAGCTTTTCAATTTGGTAACAGAATAGACATGTGCAGTGCTCTTTATTTTGGTCTTCCCTGTAGACGTTTCAGTTCTGGCAATATTCTGTCACAATAACACTAATCAACAACTTATTTTCTCAATATATAATGAACCATTTCCTTTACCCTGAGGCATTGAACAATGTCTCATTCAATGTTGAGTCTCTCTCTCACTCTCATTAGAGAGTGTGCTTTTAAATCAATTGTTTTAGTTTGTTTAACATCGAAAACATGTTCCTGGACAACACAGACTCAGATATTCAATTGGTATTTGGCACCCTGCCTGCTTTAATTGTTCAACAGTTTAACATTTTGTTTTGCACCCCCCTTCCCTTAAGGGACATTTTGAGGTTTGCAACAGGGATATAGATAGTCAAAAGTTACTTTATGGGACTACCCCGTTATTGACACTGGGAGAGAGGTTGGAGATTTCAAACTTCTCCAAGTTCACCCTGTGTCATTTGGATATATGGGAATTAATTAAATTATTAATAAATCACAATGGCTACAGATCTGCTCCATCATGCCCACCCCACAAATGTCTATATGGGAAAAGATCCCAATTTAACAAGCCCCCCACCAATGGTTGGTTCTGTTGGGATTAAGTACTTACATTGGATAGCTCTCTGGATGTATTATCAGGAAAATCATCCAGCTCCAGGGTCATCTCATCGGAAGCATGGGGATCTGGTAATACTGACCCTCCAGACTCAGTTATGGATAGCCTGCAGCACCAATCCCTCTGTCCTGGTTCCCTCAGAATGTTAGTATTTTTCCACGTCTCATCCACCAACTGTCTACCTTCCAATGTTTGTTAGAGCTGCAGTCAGCTTAGATAGCTCAGATGCTTTCTGTCAACTCTCCTTTTTTAGTCAGCTCATCATTCTGGACATGTAAACCTCATTTTGGCAAGAGACCACATTTTCCATTGTGTTTCTCCTTTCAAACCCATAATCACATCCCAAAATATCTAAATTATGCGGTGCCATCTTATTGGCTCATGATTCGGATTGTGCATCTTTTGTCATCCCCTTCATGCAATGATTGGTTCCTTTAGTTACTAGTCTCAAGGTCTGTGAATTATGGCTCCAGCCATTTAAAAATGGCATTTCTAAACAATTCAACTGGGCTTAAAATCTTCAACATGACACTTTTCTTTATTTTATAAATAAGCGTCACAAACTATAAATTTCTGTAATTGGTCTGATCACGCCGGTCACAATGCATTGTGTCTCATGTTGACATGCAGTGGCAGGCGTGAATGGAAGATTTGTATGATTCATTAAAACAAAATAACAATAAATATGTGCATTACAAGATTTTATAGATAGGTATCTAATTTAATAAGCCACCAATTTCCTGACTCTCTGCTCTGTAACTTTTTCTGGGAAGCTATAATCATATTTTAGCTTATAACTCTGGTTCATATGCTTACATTTTGAGTGTACCATCAGACATAATCTTTTTGAGCATATTTGAACCATTTTTGTTAGTGTCACGGTTCTTAAGTTAATGGACAAACTATGATTCTTTATAGAAACCTATGGTAGATGTATTAATGACATACATACTTTTCACTTCACTTAATCACACATCTGTTTTTTCCAAGACCCTGATCTAGTCCTGGGCACTCAGTGTTGAGTCACCGTGCCATAAAAATATTATCTTCTTTCAAAGTTAATGGCCGGGCCTTAGTCTCCTTATCTCCTTCGAACTGAGGGGTAAAACTCACCCCCCTGACTCATGTGATATACTCTGCTGCATGTCAACTTTCCTCTGCTTAGGGCTTCACCACAACATTTAATTTAATTTTGACTATTATTCAGAGTTCACATCCATTAGCAGCAGGTTTTGTTGACTCAGTGGTCATCTGTTCACCCCAATAAACTTGAGGTATGTACAAGCTCTGCTCCCTTTCTGTCTCTGCAAAAGCTTCAAAAAGAGATTGCCCATCTGTGTCTGCTAAGTGTAGGGGGAGATGAAAAGTGCTTGGGCTTTAGATTCAAATGGGGGTAAGGTCTCTGGCCTTAAACACATATTTTAAAGTAATCTCTGATGACAAAACCTTGTGCTTTTAAAATGCATTTTTTCTTTTCAAAATATACATTTAGCTTCAATGTCTTGCATCCCACGCGATGCATGTTGCTTCCATTTTCATTCTCCGAGCTCATTAAAAAATATATATATATTCTGTGGCCACCAGTTTCCTTAATGTGTGCCTTTGAATTTACTTCTGCAGTGGAGTTTCATCTGTAAATGTTCATTTCCATGCAGCAGAATGCACACATTTCTATGGTAGCTCTTTGTGTTAACAAAGCTGCATTGGGCCTCGGTCAAGTGTATTGGACAGTAGGCCTTCGGTTTTGGGGTTTGTCATATGAATTCAGTAAACATGTAATTGCATTTTTCCTTTTTTACTGAAACCAACATTCAGTTACTTGATAGTTCAGAATTACATGCTGCCTGTGTTTCTGCCAACAGTGTTCCTTCATATGTCTTCACCATTTGAGCAGAACTCAGCCAGTGGCAGATCATTAGTATTGTGAGGCCCAATTTACCCCACTTTTGACAATGTGAATGAAGCAGCATCAGCAAAGTTATTCCTTAATTCCGGGATATGCGTTGCCCTAACCTCAGTGTTACTCCTCATACATGTCAGCATCAGAAATCTAAGCAGTGCACTGTGCTGATCAATTGTTCATAACCTGGACATCTGCTTATTTGTTGCACCACAGTACAATTTGTTTATTGCTTAACCTATCCTTCCAAATTGGAAAACTCATTGCTATAGGGGAAAAGCTCCAGAAATGTAATATTCTTTGTCAAGTTGCAAATGCTTGGGCCAGGCACCAGCACACCAGCTCCCACCAAGGAAAGCCCCGAAGCCACACCTCCAGACAAATCTGTAAAGAGCTTGCTTTCCTTCATGTGGAAATGCCATTAAAGTGCTTTAAAAAGTCCTCCCAAATTGACAGGTCTGCTTTCACCCCTGCCTCAGCCTTATGTGGTGTTATTTCCTCAATAGACCCGTCGTCTTGAGCAACAAGTACCTTGCAAAAGCCCTACCTGCTGGTATTTCTCTTCCTGCAAAATTAAATAGGCCGGTCAATTTATGTAACTCTGCTAAGGTTGCCTCTAACTTGAGTCTCATCACAGAGATGCCTTCCTGAAATTGTTCCACCTTATTCATTGGCAGCCTGAAAATTCCATTTGAGGATTCTCAGTGCCCTAGAATGATAGTGCGGTAGCAGGACCCACCATTTTCCCTTTTGCCAATGAGACTTCCAGTTCCCTTGTCAACCATTTAAATGCCTTTAGGGCCTATCCACAATCACCATTGCCTCCATGCCCACAAACAGGAATGCATCGAAATAGTGTGACACCATAGCTCTCTTATATCTGTCTCTCACAGCCATTCGTGGAAGTTACTAAACAGCTCAAAGTAGTAACATGACTCTGACCAGCTCATTGACATGCATTTATTGAAGAACAGCTTCCATTGAACTTCGAAACCCATCCTGCTTTGCGGTGGCCTGTGCGATCAGCCAGTCAAGGCCCTTCTTCTCTGTAGCTGAACAAATAATTCTTACTCAAGCTCCAAAGTGTTCGCTTCACACACTCTCCTCAACGGCCCACACCACAAACCAACACCGGTTAGCTCTGCGCTCCCTCCAGAGCCTGTTGCTCGGCATTAAAGAGATGCTGTGGGTTGTCCTTGCACTAATAGAATTGCATAGCTGAGTCAGGTCTTGCTGTTTATTTCACCAGCACTCAAGCTGGCTGTTGGATTTGAACCACAGCACTCCTAAGCCAAAGTTGGGAATTAACTCTGATTTGCTGCTGAGGCTACTTACTGTGATTTAATCATAATCCCTGTCTCGGGCCCCGATTCTCTGGTAGGTGTTATTTATCAAAAATGGTGGACATCCATTGTCCACTATTTTCTGTGAATAACACCTATTCTCTTGAATCAGATATAGGTGAGGGTGCAGGTGCACCACCAATTAATAACATACCTGGACCCTGCATCCTGTGACAGTTTCATTTTGCCAGTACAAAGGTCACATGTCGACTCCTGACTGCTGCTTGAAAGTGAAGTTCCCGCAGGCAGGGGTGTTTTTTTAATCTTCTGCACCTCTGGTCTAAATTATAATAATTGTGCCTTAGTCAGTCTGGTGGCAGGTAAACCTGTAAATATTTGCCATACCTGGTTATGACACAGTGACAACCAAGAGCAAATAATTATTCAGTCACAGCAATTTAATAACACGCCAGTGTCAGATCTGTGAGCAGGGCCCAGCTTTGACAGGACTGTTGTATATTGGTGTCAGGCCTGACTGTCTCCACAGCTGCTATGTGTAACAATAGCTAAGATACTGCATTTTTTATTATAATGCAGCAAGCTTAACACCTTCCCCCAGGTGACAGGACACTCCCCCAGGAGGTCTTCTGGGACACACTGCCACAAAGGCAGTATTGATATAACAAAACCACTCCCACACGAAGGTGCTGAACACTGGAGTCGCTTTTAAGTTAGCTGGTATGACAAAGGGGTGGAGTTAGTGTTGACAGTGGAAGTGGGTAGGCTAAGAGAAGAGTCTCACCATCTTGGTTTATATTACAGCTCTCTTCATTTTTCCTGTCCCCTCCATTTCCTGCAGGCAAGATACTACTGGGTGTGATTTCATAAGGCAAAGGGCACTTGTTAAAACAACTGGGATTGGACCCCTTACAACAGACTTGCTTTGGAAAAAATCCCCAATTAATTTTGCATTCTGATTTTAAAATTGAAAGGTGACCCCCTCATTGTTTGATCTATCTCTGGACACTAAGAAGAGCAAGAAGAATCCATCTAGACTTTTGTTATGGCTACAATCTATCCGGAAGTACTCTACCAGAGAGTTGAAGGCATCCATGCAGTGGAGATCCTCTATAGCCATCCCTAGTGAACAATGGGGGTGGCTGCTGTTCAACAAAAGCCTCACCGTTGGCTGCACTGAAACAACTACTCTTTTTATTGGAGGTGAAGGATCCTGAAGTGGGAGTTCAGCAGAAGGATTCACTTTCCCCTGGAGCCCCTGGATTGGAACTCCCAGCAACACAGAAGTCCAAGAGCAGCTGGAATCCTTTGTGATCACCATGAGACATCTTCAAGCCAGTTTGACTACACTCCCTTTGAGCCAAGAGAGTACCCTGGGTGCTGCTTTCAGCACTCAACATACTTCAGGCTGCTTAACTGCCTATTCAAATTATTTAGATGGCTTCTTGCAGAAGTAAAGCGGATCGCTGCCATGACCCAATCGCTGCGTCATCGGTGTGGAAACAGCCAGCTTAGTGCATCCCAAGCATCGTCTTGACCGAACAGAACATTACCTGGATCCAACTAGACTGGTTACTTGACCCATTGCAAGCCACTGTGTTACACACCGGCTCGACCCACTAGAGGCATCCTTTCAACCTGACTTGACCACAGACTTGAACATATTGGTATTCATTGAATCACATCATCGTGAGCTCCGATTTGATCCACCCAGAGTCCCATGTTGATTCCAATTTGCTGCTGCATCAACGCGACTCACTCCACCTCAAAGCTGGATCGACTGCAGGAATGTGCATAGAAGCCTGGTGTGATGTGTCAAGCACCCTAGACAAATAAATAAGGCACTGTGAAGATGCCCTGCCCGCTCATTCACTTTTGAGACCACAGGGACTTTAAAAACCCCTTCTCTACTCTATACTTCTAAGACATTCTTGAGCATTAGAATGTGCAAATTAGGTACCCGGACACTTCTGCTCATCTACCCAGAAAGCCGTTTTGCAAAAAGCCTGCATTCTCCGAGTTTCTTTACATGGGTGGTGTTTGCTAGTATTTTCTAGATAGATACTTGCATTTTGAATGTTTAATTACAATTCTATGTTTGTATAGATCCTTGATTTCAAATTATTTTATTTGGGAGCCTGTACAATTGCTGTTTGGCTTGATGCTCTCATCAACTCACACCCCTCCTGATCATAGGGCCTGCCCTTGAGCCCACGTTACTAAAAGATGAGAAGAATGTATACCTTTTGGGCTGTGCCTGTTTCACCTGTATAATTGGGGTCACTGCTGGTTTAGTAGTAGTGTGGGGATTAGTAGGCCGTTTAGCCATGCAAAGCAGCAGCCATTTTGTTACAATTATATGAAAATATGTCTTGTTCATGCCCCCAATGGGCAGAGTGAGCCCAAACTGATAATGCATATTCCCTCAACATAGGAAAACATTCAACCCTGGCAATTTTGTGGGCATTTATAATGACTTTTAATCGGATACCCCAGGCATAGCAAGCTAGAGACCCACCTTTTGGTATACTTACTACGACCCCAAACAGTCAGGAATGTAAAGCTTTGAATTTATTGTTATTACTGGGAAATTATATGGGAAGCTTCTATTACCAAATTTTATAGCCTTTCTGTGTCGTTAGAGAAGGGTCCTTGGTCACATATTGAATAGGAGAAGCATAACCTACAATAGGAGGAGCTTTATATGATGAAAAGGAAACTGGCGAGAGTATTTCACAAGATTTGCACCGATTACTTGTTGGTGTCCACATTATGGAAGATGCAGAGATATAGTACCTCGGGCATATAGGTGCTGGCAATATGCGGTAACCAATAAATTATGGATCCTGCCAACGTGTGCTAACTGAGGCATTAATTAATCTTGTAGTGTATGATGCTGTTATCTGAGCCGTCTAATAGATTAGTCATGCAGAGACACGACAAATATGCAATCTTGCAAACATTAACACTGTTTATAATTTCAGGGAGAGTACACCAATACATAAGATTCAAAATAAAAATACATACTTTGATTTAAACAAAGGTAAGGTGTATCAAAACATATTTTTACAGCTGTGTCGCATGAAAACCTTTTATGCCTCTACCCCAATAAAAGAAATACAGTAAAAGCTTTGTTATCTGGCACCCTTTGGAAATGTGTGATAGAAAACAAATGATGCTGGACACTGTATTCTGGATGGCAGTGAGCAGGAAAAAGAGCTAAAGGTGGGGTTAACAAAGCATCCTTTACTTCTGCTCAATTTGCCAACACTTTTCTCATTATCCGAATTTTTAAAATTTGATATCTGGCATTTCATCATCTAGAAAATTCTTTGTTAGCCCCATTACATCTCTGACACATGACCACATTTGTGTGGGATGCGGTCTATAATTTTCCGCTAGGTGTCTCCTTGTCGTTCAGGCAGCTTTGGTTCTCTGCGTCTCTTTTAAATGTTGAGCATGAGCTTTGTATTTTCTCCAAAAGAGCCCAACAATTGCATGGTGCTACCCTCCTGTATAAAGAAGAATTTCAATTAAGCTTATTATCATGATTGGAAGTTGTGTAACCTATGCAACAATGTCTGCCTGTTAAGAAACATTGTGCTGACCACAAAAGTGATGGGTGGAAGGTTTCGAATGAATCTAAACCCCTGGCAATTGCTCTGGGCAACCTTCCACACCACCGTTTTTTAGCCCGTCTGCGCCATTGCAAAAGGGGACCAGCCATGTGCAAATCAGTCAGCAGCTGCCGCCATCGAAGGTAGCAGCCCAGCCTGAACTGCTAGGCCAGGTCCCCTCTGCACAGAAAACCAAGCAACCCCAGACATGTTTCGGCCTTGTTGGACCTCCTCAGTGAGGTGCAGCCTGGTTCCCTGTGGCGCAGCGAGCAAGGGACCCACGTCTGGGCATACCCTCTCTCACAAGGAGAAACAAACTGACCACAAAAGTGATGGGTGGAAGGTTTCGAATGAATCTAAACCACTGGCAATTGCTCTGGGCAACCTTACACACCACCGTTTTTTAGCCCGTCTGCGCCAAGAAACATTGTGCAACAAGAGCATGGGGAGATGAAAGCACAGGTAAAGCGGCAGTATGGCATATAGGGGGCCTTGGCAGGGTTAACTGTTTGGGTAGATTATGTACGCTTAAGGAAAAACTCAGAAAGGGAGAACCTAAAACATCTGCCTCAGCCTTCCATACCTTCAACACTAGCACTCCAGCACACTCAAATCCCACTGAAAGTATTCCTCTGAGAATCTTCTCCCACACATTACGCGATAATCATCCATGGCAGATTCACCACACCACTAAACCACTGTGTTCTTGATATGGTTACCCAAATAATCGTGATCCCCTCCTTTAGCCACCTCTGATGTGCACCAGGGTAGCACAGATCCATCACAACCACCCCACAGATCCAAGGAAGAACAGCCCAAATGCCCAATTTCTGTACTACTTATTCAGTTGCATTACTGTGGTGTGTGAGCTAGGTATTATTAGCATGTTCGTGCACTCTCCGGGTGATATGGCCCAAAGTCTATTCCAACATTTGGTTAGTTTGAACAGTATCCGTGATGGGTGAAAGTGGTTGACTTCTATGGGTCATACAACCAAGTAATCCTGCCTCTTGAATTGCAGAGCACACTTCTATCCCTTATCAACTCAATATTCATAAAAGATCACAACCCACACTGCAACAATAAAATAAATATAGTCTAATGGTTGCAACCATCCAACTCACCATTTCCATTCCCCCTTTAGTCAGGTAAGTCGCTGTCACATCAATCTACAGCCAACACACAATGTGCCCTGAACCTTCAATGCCTCTCCTTTAAACACTACAACATTGTACCAACACTGAACACCCCTTACAATCAATAAATTCAAGCTGAGTTAAAATATGTAAGTGAGACAAAAAACTAACAATACAGCTCTGTGTATGCTCTCCCTTCGACTGTAAGCATGAGTGACCAGGGTCAGATCAATTGGATATCAAAGAAAGTCTCCTCACATGAGATTACGAAACATTAGAGGTTGGTAACCTGTGGACAAAATGATCGCCTGGGGGCTGTGAGACAATCAAGTCACCTCTTCTAGTCTACCACATTCCACTGCAAGCCTACCCCTTCCTCCAGCCCTTGATCTGCCTTTAGTCTTCCCCCATCTCTAAAGCAAGAGCAATGAGGGACTACATACAGCCCGTATCCAGGAAATAACAGTTCAGGGTGTTTTCTTTAAGCTATTTCCTATATAAGTATCTAAAAGGCTCCACAGCTCCCAAAGCTACCATCAACCCAAGCCACTATCACCAATGGTGGCAGATGATCACCATGAACACCCCCATAAAATCACTTGAAAGCTAAAGACTATACACCTACTATCTACATTTTGCACTGTCTGGTCGAAGCTGCAGAATAAGGATGTTATCAGGAGGCTGCCTCACTGGCAGACCGGTGTTTGCACTTGATCTGTACTAATGGATACTGTGATGAATCTGAGGATTTTGCCCCTTTTCCCCTAAGGTGTCTGCAGTACAATAGTCCCCATAGGGGTGGCGCACTGAGGGAGGATAATAATAACCTAGAAAATGTAAAGTCTCTTAGATCTGACTCTCTGATATAGTGGGAAGAAGAAGAAGATGGTCCGGAGTCCAAGTATTACTATTGGGAAACAGAATTAACATTCTAGCGTCTCAAGGACTGAGATGAAGAAGATGATCTGTAGTCCCAGGATCATTATAAAAAAAGCAGAATGATCGTTCTAGTTTTCTAATGAATGTGATTGGCCCAAAGCAACTCCCTTTCCCAAAGCCGCAGTTTAAATCTCAGACAGCAGCTTTGTCATGGAGAGACAATCCTCCAAGGTGGAAACTGGCAAACCGAGCGGCAGCCAGCAGGATGAGGGCTAAATTGAGGGAAGCTGGTAACAGAGGAAGAGGGGAACCTGAGCAAGGTCCCAGAGCCAATACTGCTCTCATCATTTCCATCTGCATCCTCCAAGCCTCCCGGGCTCCAGCGAAGTGCCCAGCAGAGGTGATGTACTACTGGGAAGAAGCAGACCTCCGGGACACAGCTGCCGCCTGCAACAAAGCCCTAAATGTGACCGGAGCCTCCAGGGAAGCTCTCACTGATCAGGAAATACTGGTACCTTCCAGTGAGAAGCAAACAGGTAAACGTGTTACTTGAGTGGTAAAGGAGGTCCGAGGGGGCAGAGGGGTGAAGGTGGATGCCACAGAAAGGGGTTCTGGGACCCGGGGAACAGAGTGCAAGTCTGGGAAATGCACTCACTGGAAATACAAAGTCAAAAGCCAATGCAAACTTTGTGAGTCTGGGATCTGCGCCCAAAGAGAGATAGCATATGTTGGAAGAGTTACTTGACAGGAGAGTAAACCAGGCAACTGTAAAAATTACAAGTCTGGGATCCACAGCAGGACAGTCCATGAGTGGACGAAGGATTGAAAGGAGAGCGCACTGAGTCAAATTGGCCCTAATTAGGACCCTGGCGTTAAGGGGTTAACGGCGCCGTAAAAGGTGTTGGCGCCGTTAAACCCTTAACGCCTTACTACGAGGTCCCTTTGCGGGCCCCGACCTTAACGGCTGGTCTAGGCCAGCCGTTAAAGTAGGGGATCGTAAAGGGACTCTCGAGGTAAGTACGGTACTGCAATTTGCGGTACCGTACTTACCGCCTTCCCCATTCCCATTATGCCCTATGGGGCAAAAATTGGACTGGGGAAGGGCCATGGTGGCATGGGGAATTACCGCCCTGCCAACCTTGGAATGGGGTGTAAATTCCCCATTCCGCCACGGCAGACTCCGGCATCGACCATGGTGCTAATAGCACCATGGTTTTCCGCCGGAGTCCTAATGAGGGCCATTGAATGTTGCGAGTCTGAGACTTCCGTCCTAATAAGAAGTTTTATGAAATGATAACTGCTTGGCAGGAGACGGTACCAAGCAGTGTATTGTGAGTGTGGGACCTGCACCCAAACAAGAGGAGAATGCACTATACAAAATATCCTATACTTGACAAAGGGAACGTGCCTAGTTGATAGGATTAATAGGAAAAGCATAAGGAGTATATTCTTGTGAACTGCCGATTGACATTTGTGAAGGCATGTACAGGCCTGAGGGGCCTTATAAAGAGAGATACACATAAAAAGGATCATAGTGGAAAGGGCCACAACCCCAATAATTGGAATCCTACAGCTTCTGAACATTTCTTTATTTCTGTCACTTGTTGCCAAGAGCCTGGGAACTTCCTGTTGTTTGGAATCAGAAGGAACAGTTTTACTTTAGGAAGAGATCATCCTTGCACCCTTGGTTTATGGTATTAGTCTTAGGGACAGAAGTAGGCTTTTGAGACACAACAGGGATGGACTTTATAATTTGGACATTCTGACCGTTTTCTTAGAGGCATGGGAACCCCTCTTAGTTTTAGGGATAGAGGGGCATTTTCCCAATACTTTTCATATAATAAAATTTTCTGATCACAAAGGTGCCATCACTGTATCTGAGTCTTTTATTCCGACCCCTCATATATGGGGTCAGAGCGGGATCTGACCTGGTTGACACAAACTGGGGTACCCCAAAAATTTATAAACCGATTAAGACTAATTCAAGTCCCATAAGTTATACACCTGGGAAAAGGTCTGCACAGATCTTATTTTCTACCAGTGAGCTGGGTGGAGTCTCAGACTAGCCTATAGCGAAGTAGGGCAAAGTTCCAACCAAAACTGCAAAATGCTACTGTGGGCCAGGTTTTTCAGTCAAATTGGGCCACTTTGTTGGACAATGTGGGCCAGTTTTATGAGTTACTTCACTGTGAAGCTAGTAGTTTTGACAACTGTTGCTGAATACATATTCTTTAAATTGCCCAATTTGCATCAGATTTTATCTAAACACTCCCCCTTGGGTACTATTCAAACACTCTATCACAAAAGGAATGAATTGCCATGGGTAACTGTGGACGACTTTTTCCAATGCTGCCCAAGCCCCAGTATGACCCAGGCTGGGTCCTATAGAGAGATCTCAAGAGTCCACTCACCGTCTGGGCCAAAGAGTGGGATTTAGATTTTTCCCCTTGACTTCACAGGCCATTTTACTTTCCCCACGAGTCGGAATTCCCAGTAGGGACATCATTATCATCTCCCTTGTACTTAGGGTAGAGATTCCTACGAACTCAGTGGGCCTCATTACGAGTCCGGCGGTAACCGTGCTGGAAATTCCGGCAGGTTACCGCCGGACTCGTATTACCATTCCGCCTCTGTGATTCCCAGAATTACCGGGGCATTACAACCCTGGTGATCCTGTAATTCCGGAGGTGAAATTCGGTAAATCCCCATTTCCATGGAGTCCCATAGGACTCCATGGGAACGGGGAAGTGGAAACACAGGTACAATCTTGTAATGGTGCCGGTGTTTCCACGTCCGCCTGCAGGCGGGTGGTGTTAAACCCGCCAGGTCAGACCTGGCGGGAATGACACCTCCCGCCTGCAGAACTCGAGATCAGCCGGTCCGGAAACAACGGTGGCGGCGGGTTTACCGCCACCGTTATTTCCGGACCGACTGACTCATCATGAGGCCCAATGTCTCGGGAGGGTAGCTCATGGGCAATATGCTCGCCCTGGTAGCAAGACGACATGGAGCACCACAGGTTTGATCCCCGGGTCCGCACTTAGAAACCTCTGGGTATTAAGCACGCTATAAATAACCTATCATATCATATCTATCTCATGTCTCTAGGTGAAAGTAGGCAGATGAGGAGATTAAGAGTGATGCCTCTCCTATCCAGTGGCGAGGAGATAAAAATTGCCCCCCTAAATTCATCTTACTCTCTGATACAGATTAAGAGGGGTGAGCCAGTAGGATTCTTAGTGTATGTAACCCTCTGGGAACCTCTGTCCCAACCAAATTTTAGGAAGAGAGATGGAGAGAACCCAGAGAAACACCCCAGTAAGAGGTGGGACCAAGAAATATTTGTATATGGCTTGAAGCTGGAGCATAGTTAAACTCTGACTCTAGTTATGATCAGTTTAGTCAAAACTTTCATGGGAATGGATGGAACCTCCAAATACCCCAACATCTCGGGGGACCGTCTTTAAAGTGGGGGCAGTGTACCCTGAGATCACAGATTGTACATCCTCCTTCCAGGGTGATGGTACATTAGAACTCAGGGAAGCGAGGTGCAAGGAGAACACCAGTTTGAACCCTCAAAGCTTTACAACACCTCAGCCGTTGGAGGAAAAATCCTTTCCAAATCACTCCCTTCCATGTTAGAACTCCTTTGGGGGACACAATGGCGATCAAGCCTGTGATTGGTCCTTTCACACAGACAACCCCAAGGTTCCTGGGAACCCAACCAGAAAGGGAGGAGGGAGTGAACATAAGAATAGCATAGGTTGTTGGGAGATAGTTATTGAACCCACACAACAGGGGAAGTTACATTCACAGTTGTTCTTTACTAACTCATTAGGGATATCCCTGACAATATCCGGGTTAAGGGAAGATGTTTTAAATCCTTCTCCCCATGAGGATAACCTGAAAGATATTTAAGTTCTCTCTTCTCTGAAACCCGCACCAGACCAACTCTGAGGTAGACCAAGGGTGGAAAAAATAGGATACCCGAGATCCCTCTAAAGAGAGAAATAGAAGACTCTTGTAAGAAAGAAGAGGAGCAGGGAGAGAGAGAGATATCCAGATCTCCAAACCTCTCTTCCTACTACCCAAGAACAAAAGTGTTATTTTTGTAGGGAGATGGGCCTTCCAACTAGGCATTGTCCTTTGGATGTCTTTCTAACGTGCCAATGTGTTAGGATTAATAGGACAAGCATGAGGAGTATATTCTTGTGAACTGGCTATTAACATTTGTGGAAGCAAGTGCAGGCCTGCGAGGCCTTATAAAGAGAGAAACACATAGGAAGAATCCTATGGGAAAGGGCCATGACCTTAATCATTGGAATCCTACAGTTGTTGAACATTTCTTTATTTCTGTCATTAAAGAATTTTCTTGCCTGGAAGATTAGGAACTTTTGTGTTGTTTGGAATCAAAAGGAAAATGTTTACTTTAGAAAGAGATCATTCGTGCACCATTGGTGTATGGGATTAGTGTTAGGAACAGATGTAGGCTTTTGAGACACAACAGGAACGGGACTTTACAATTTGGACATTCTGACAAGTTTCCTTTGTTTTCTGCGACACAGAGAGCCCCCTCCAACCACTTAGTTTTTAAGATAGAGAGGCATTTCTCCAACCCTTTTTATATAATAATAATTTCTGATCACAAAGATGCCACCACCGTGTCCAAGTCTTACTTCTGGCCCCTCAGAATACAGAGTGAGCTATACTAGTGTATGCCTAATTTGCAGCTGTGCAAGTAACATTAAGTGGTACACCCCCCAATCGGCAGGCATGATTATTACACATCAGTAGCAGAATTCTAATGCATATATAGGAAGGAAAGAACCTGTATGAGTTGTCTGTGCTCTATGCTGTAACTTTGACATAGAAATTAAGTTTTCGATGTCTTACACAGTTATACAGTGTCCATGTGATGGTCTAATGCACGATCCAACAGTTTAAAGTAATGAAAGAGGACAGTGAACATTTTATTTTTTATTTCCTCCTGCGCCCGAAGAAGATAACACAGCTGTTAAGTGGCCGTGGGGGCCACAGGATGTAAACTGTTATTGAATGCTTGTTGTGGGAGAACTGCCAAATGTGAACACAGAAGTATTTGTTCATAAACAATCCACAAAATGTACTGTGAGAATAGGCTTACCAATGCTCATATGTCTTACCCCAGTCCTATCAGTGCCCATCTCTCCTACGACAATGTCTAGAAAACGTGGGAACTCTTGCTACTACTGTGCATTGTAAGGTGTTGGACTGTTTGGTATCATGGGTCTCTTGTCCTCACAAGTTGCAATGCACACATAAGGCACATTGGGTCTCATTACGAGTCATCGGGTATGGAAATAACGGTGGCGGTAAACCCTCCACCACTGTTGTTTCCATACCAGGCGATCTCAAATCCTGCAGGCGGAGGTGTCATTCCCGCCAGGTCTGACCTGGCGGGTTTAACACCACCCACCTGCAGGCGGACGTGGAAACACCGGCACCATCACGAGATGGTGCCGGTGTTTCTACTTCCCCATTCCCATTGGGTCCTATGGGACTCAATGGGAATGGGGATTTACCGAATTCCGCCTCTGGAATTCCTAGGTCTCCGGGGTCGTAATGCCCCGGTAATTCCGGGAATCACAGAGGCAGAATGGTAATACGAGTCTGGCGGTAATGTGCTGGAATTTCAGGCACGGTTACCGCTGGACTTGTAATGAGGCCCATTGTCTTCAAAAGAGGTCCTATAAGCCTAATGGGGGCTAGGTAATTCTTTTATTGAGTACCGGGATCAGTGCAGCTATCAATGCTTGGATGTTTAATAATCAGGGCTAATTGGCCTTCGCATCTCGAATTAACAGAAATCACCTTTTTGAAATGGTGTGAAATAATACCTTGCCGCAGCAGGCGATTTGCAGAAGGTGAATACATGATTCCATATTACTCAATATTAGAATACAATCAAGAAAGACATAACAGAAATGACACAAGCCCTAAGTCAAAACAGACAGCTACCCATCACACAACATGGTGCCTGTCCTGTCCTCATGAAAAATAAGCAGGATGGTGGAAGAGTGTTTTGGGCATAGATGCCGTGGTTACTTATAGACCAGTAGTACTGGTAGTCACTTCTACTTCTCCCTTTTAGTACCTCATTGCGATCAATTCTTTATTTCATACATTTGTTTTATTTTGTATTTGCCCAATTTGTTTGAAAAACAATAGCAAACATTTCAAACAATTTGTATCTCAACCAGTCTTGTTGGGTGAGGGGCTAGCTTGTAAGTGGCTTGTTGCTCCTAGCATCACTACATAAGCACTGCTATGGCCTGGGCTTTCAATTCTCTGCTAAAAGCAAATTGCCCTCTGCAAAAAGTGCTTCATTGAGCTTAGAGGGAAAAACAAAACAAACAAATATAAACACACATTGGTTGGCAAGGTTATCAGAACATGAGCATTTTGATGCCTCGACAGAATAGTTCTATTTATCATGCGAACAGGCAGTGGAAGATCCTCTCAACTTCCAAAGCTGTGAGACTGATTGTTTCCCCAAAAATAAACATATTTAAAAACAATACTGCTGACTCTCTTTTGTCCCCTTGCACTAGGGTGTTCAGATGGTGCTCATCTGTCTAAGTGGAGTGCTTAAAACACTGAACTACCAATGCTGTGATCATGGGAGTACATAAGCTTAAGTACAACACGTTATGTTACCATGTGTTTGATGTCATCTTTGCTTTGGCATTCAGTGCCATCTCTGCAGGACTGCAAATAACGTGGCATGTTATGTTGCGCATGGGAAGTGTGGTTTGCAGGTAGCGGGAGACGCAGTTCTTCATCTTTAGGCCAATAAGTAATGGGGGGTGGGGGGAATAATTGTGTCAGAGGCTGCTCACTCAGGCAAAGGGTCTCATATCATGACAAAGGACGCAATAGTGTGTCAGGTGACATTAAAGATGATAATGAAAAGTATTGTACTATTAATTCCAATGACAGGTGCTGCTTAATAGATACATCAGAAATCTAACGTTCTGAATAACAAATCTTACATTGTATAACAGAATACTATCAAACGTACAGTGAGAAAGTATGCAGAGAACTGACCTTCCAAATAGTCACAACATATAATATGTATATTCAGTGGTGGTTAGTCACAAGCATTGGAGTTTATCAATTTTGCCAGCATCCCCTTCCTGGGTGCATGAAGATAAGTACTTTCCCTGATGCTTCTGTGTCTGACTATTAGTAGCATGACCTTGGTGTGCTAGGGCAGGTAGTTGTACTTGTATTTACTTGAAGAACTAGGATGCCAATTTTGATCAGAAAGGACTTACAATAACACATTTACAGATGGGGGAAGCACTCCCACGAAGGGTGCCTGTACAAAATATCATAACATTGAGAACAAGTAGTGGGCCAGGTTATAAGGATGTAAAAAGACAATTAGGAGAGATACTGGGCACACAACAAACAGAAACAAAATGGTTATAAGAAGACAGGTAACTTTACAAAGGTAACATTAACCTAAAGGGCTAGTGCTACACATAAAAGAGGGGTGCTCTTTAAATATTCAGAATTACTATATTAAGCATCACTGGAGGCAATAGTGGGGTCAAGTAGGGAGGATGGGCGACAGCGCAGGGGGATCTATCGCTTTAGCAAGTAAGGAAAGTTTAAGCTGAGATTTGAAGAGATCCACAGTTGGGCAGATTTGATTTTTATGGGCTGTAGGTTCCAGTAGAGCGGCATGAGTAGGGAGAAAGAGTGGAAGTGAGAGGAGGCACAGGGAGTCTACAGTGGTGTAGCACACAATTTGGGTGCCCTCCCTTCGAGCCATGTGAGGGCTCCGCCCAAGCTCGGCAGCAAGTCACGGGTTGCACCACACTCTTAACAGTCCTATACTACCACACTACCACACTTGCATAATACACATGATGATCATGCTGCTGCCGGGGCACCCCACACACTGCGCTAGGCGAAAAATACAAATATGTGTTTTAATGCATTATACAGCACACTTTATGAGAAAATTGTCTTTCTGAAAAAAGCCAGAGCGTTTGCAATTGTTTTGTAGGGTAACACCAATTCAAAAATCCAATATATGCAAGTCACCAACAGTGCACAAGAACATTAATGCTTTAATTAATGTAATGCTTTGCTATAAAAAATGCCATGCCACAATGAAAACATGTGCAACTGATGCAAAACGTAGACCAGTGTAGACATGTAATAAACATATTACAGTAACTGATATGCCACATTAAGAGATACCTAAACTGTTTGCACCAAAATGACAGTCGAAGCAATAACACTTAATATGGTTATTTTATCACAGATGTCCAGAAAAATTATACCATGCCACAGTAAGAAACGGCTAGAATGGCTGGACCCAAATGCCAGTCTAGCCAGGTAATTACACTGAGCAGGACTGATTTATCAGGGATGCCCTGTAGAAAAAAGTCAAGTTACAGTAAGAAATGATTAGATTGACTGCCCCAAAATACCAGTCTAGCCACTAATAACACATATCATGCCTGCTTAGCCTGGACATGGATGACCATTATGATTTAGCGCACAATCCTCACCACACCCGACCCCCTTACATATTCCCTCTTCTTCCCACACCCTACCCCAGCCCACAAAATCAGCTCCTCGTGCTAGAATTACCTCCAGTTCCCCCTTCCTCTTCCCAGTACTTACCTATGAGGCACCTTGCCTGTTTGTACAATTACATTATTTCTTTTTATAATAGCTTATTATTTTGCAAATACACATCATTCTGCCTCTTAAAATGTCCTTCCTTCTTGGAAAAGGACATGCTCAGTTTAAAACCAATGTTCTGTTCTTCTGTGAAGACTAAGGCAATGTTTAATTTTATGTGCTGGATTGGTTGGTAGTGCTGCTGAATCTGCATGTGTCTTACAGTATGCACACAAAAGAACAAACACACACGCACACACACAAACACAGTAATAATTAACACAAGTATATAATAACAAACAAATGTGTAGACCTTGCAGCCATGTTCTCTGGTCTCTTACAAGGTCTGCCAGAACCAATGCACACCCCTCTCCTCGCACCATATGCATAATGCATATGTTCTTGGCCTGCCCCAATTTTTTATTTTAAAAATCTCGTCCCGTGACATGCACAGCCCCAGGTCCATGTCTCAGTCATTCCTTTCCAAAAGTTAGCAAGACTCCTTACCTCACATTCCAAACTATAAATGATAACTAAATCCTGGCTAGACTCTCCAAACAGGTACTGTTATGAATGAAGGGCGAGCACTGACTTGCTGCAGGGTGTGAGGCTATAGTTGATGCTGAGATAAGGAAAGGATCCCTAGGAGTATCTTACCCCTGATTGGAAGCATGATGTTGTATAACCCTTGGGAAACCCTATGGGGGAAAAAATGCACACAAACAACTTTTAGATGGTACAGCGTTCAGATGGAGGCTCTTAGATAACTTCCAGGAAACTCTGGTTTGAGTGAGGTAGGACCGTGAGGGAGCAGGGAATATAATGGCAAGGCTGCAAAACAATCATGGCAAAGAGCAAAGGCCACAATAGAAAGAAATAGAGCAGCAGTTTGGTGGCTAAAGTAAGGAGAGGGGCAGGCTGGAACTGAAGGGAAAAAAGGAAAAAAGAATAGGAGGTGAAGCAGTAGCAGAAATCTGGGCAAAGCAAGGAAAAGGCAGTACATTCATAGAATGAATGTGGAAACAGGAGCATCTTCCTTTCAATTTGGCAGCTGCGGGTTGACTTCTTCCACCTCGAAAGATCCTTCAAAGCTGGGCATACTCCAAGTGTGTGCAAACTTTCATACCAGCACCTGGTCCCCTGGATATAGACTGGGTTGCTTTAACAAATCTTCTGAATCAATGGGTTGACTGTCTTTGTCGCTTCTCTTTGACCCCTCCCTCCATTGCTTGACCTTTTGAAACATGAATAAAACGCTTGCAGTCATTGCTCTTAGGTAAACATGCATCTCGTCTACTAGTGCCTTCACTACACTATGGGCATCCATTGTTAACTTACTTGGAGAAGCACAGGGGATTCTCATGCGGCATCCAGTCACCAACTCATGGGGAGTTAGATGGTGATCTGAGCCAGGCTGATTTCTTAGGGCTTATAAGTCAAGTTGCCTGTGGATGGTACGCTGAGAAAAACCCTATGCTTAATGCAGAACTATTCAAACAATTCCATGTATTGTCAGACCGCAAAACCTTGCATACATCCCATCTTGGGAACACCTCACACACAAGAAACTTGGCAGCGCATGTGGCTACAGGGTATGCATGCATGGACCTGCCTCCATCCATCGGAAAAAGTACATACCACGACCAACATATCTGTAGCCTTGCATGTCTGCATAATCTATATGTAGGTGCTGAAAAGGGCCATTGGGTCTAGGGATTGCTCCTCTCACTGTTTGGAAAGTGTGCCATGCAATACATTTCTGGCACAAAAAACAATTTACAATAAACTGTACCACATGCTCTAGCTAATTAGGTGAAAGCCAATCTTCTGAAATTGTAGAAGCAAGACTCTCTTTAGTGTTATGAACAGGGTAATGAAGCTGCTCAAGGGCTACCCTCAAGAATTCTAGAGGCATAACTGGCTTTCTAGTGCTATCCTGCCTCTTGCCTATGTGGAGGATAAGGAACACCCTTGTTTCTTCCATAAATCCTGCTCTTCTTGTGGGGCTCGACCTTGTATCTCAATTAACTGGTCAATAGACAGCATGTTAAAGCCCACCATTACAAATAGGCATTGTCCAACAATCTGTTCAAAACCTTCTACTTTAAACTTAGAAATGGTTGGGAAATAGGCTGCCTTTTTGGCTTCTAAATCTGTGGCTTCGTTTCCACGAGAAATTACGTCTTCACTTTTAGAATGCCCTGCATATTTTACGACTATGAGCGTTAATGGAAGTCCAAATGCTTCAATAAGCTTATCTGGTAGGGCCGCATGTTGCAGTGTAGTGCCATCTCATTTTCTAGCATGACAGACCTGCATATATGGTTGATGTCACATAGGCGGAGTCAGAGTACACCGTCACTTCCTCATCTTCAAATCTCTGAAGCACTGCGATAATCCGTCTGTGCAGTGTAATGTGAAGGCAATCTCCTGCTTATCACTACGTCATATTCACACTGCTGGTTCAGCTTTACTACAGCTGAACCAGTATGCCTTTTGCCAGTTGTTTTGTCAATTTCTGAAGACCAGTCTATAAAGAGAGCTCCCCCCTCCTGAAAAAAAAATAATCTAGCTTGGGTAATATCATGATAGTGTTTATTATATGCTGTGCAATCAAGTACATAATCATCCTCCCCTGCTGCTATGAACGTTGCTGGGTTCACTGTCTGGCATCTAAAAATGTGTCTAACTAATGTCAGTTTCTGTGAGAACTGCTGTCATGACTTCTCCACTTTAATGAGAAAATAAGGAAAAATATTCATGATAATCTGTAATTCCTAGCACAGGGGATGTGCTTTATTGCCTTTTATAATTCTTCAAACCCTACAGTCATCACATCTGTCCATGTTATTTTACTCTTGCCGACCTGTGCTTCTTTAAGTTATTTTAAAAGTGGTTGAATATATGTACTGTAATCAAAACCCAGACCCTACAATAGTTACATAGGTCTAATAATGGTTGCATTTCTCTCATTGTTTTAGGTTCTGAAGTCTGCATATTTGCTTTTGCTCTCTAATGTGTTACTTTCTTTCCTTTGTGAGAAATCAACTGTCCTTTATACAATACCTCTTCCTGACAATATTGTAACTTTCCTTAGTCCACCTTATGCCATTTCTCTGAGAGTATAGTCATGGGCTTAACTGAATCTTCTCTGCATCTTTCTTTTGTCTTACTGCACACCGAAATGTCATCCACATATTGGATTATTGCACTTTCGAGCTGAACGTTACCTTGGTCCATCTCGAGGACTCTAATAAAGATTGAAGAGGACTTAAAGTACCCTCGGGACAACTGAGTATGTTTCCGGTGGATATTTCTATATGAAAAGGAAGTCATATCTTGTGAGTATTCATAAGCGGGAGTTAAAAAGAACGCATTATTTAAATCTGTAACTGAATTATTTGGCCTTAGATGGGATGTTGCACAATATTGTCTAGGGATTTGGAAATCGGCTTCGACTATATTGTTTTGGTGGCAAAGGTCCTGTATGAATCTCTACGACCCCACCCCGTTAATTTTTTCATTGGGTACACAGCCGTATCACATGAAGAATCAGATGGCACCAATATTCCTTGCTTCATTAAAGCGGAAATAGTCTCAAATATACCTCCATCTGTTTCTCTAGACATGGGGTATTGCTTTGCTCGTGGCAGAAGGGTTTTTGGTTTTATTTTGATTTTAACTGCTCCTACTCATTTAATTAAAACCACATCATATGGAATTGTGGTCCATCAAATATTTGGCCCTTTCTCTAAACCTTCCTGGAAAAATTACAGTTTCTTTTTTACCAGCACCATTCTTTGAGGTATTTCTCTATTCTCTACTTTAATACAATAAGTGAAACTTATGATAAACTGTTACGCTCTCCTGATATCCCCGGGGGCGTCAGGAAGGCTATGATATCTGAAACCCTGGATGCGTAGTTGCCCAGTGCTAAATAATGAATCTTAGTTATTTGTAGGGTGAGCTATCCGTCCTGCATTTCTTGTGCATGGGCGCTTGACGTTTGTTGGCGAGCTGCCCAAGTTGCTTTACTGGTGCAGTATGCCTTCCTTGGGCCCAGGCCTGCTGTGACCCCGAATCTGCTGGTAGGCAGGTAGGTCTGATAATTGTAAGTCTTTGTTCTGTTTATGGTGGGAATTTGTTAATGTCTTTATCTCCTTTTCAGGTGCAAAGGTCTTGATGCTGGCGTGCCGGATGGAGAGGCACGTTTTCTAGGTAAGAGAAAGCACAATGTGCAGCGCCTTTATTGTCATTTAAAGCTCACCTGTGTTTTCTTCTTCTTCTCCTCACCAGCCACTGTGGTGCTGCGAGTGGATGAGAGCGCGATGAAAAACAGGCTCCCGGAATCCGTTAAGGTAAGTACAGCACTGTGCAGTTGTTTAATTTTGAAAGTGAACTGAATATGTCTCTTTTCTTTTGCAGATGTTGCTGTGGTGCTCCGGATGGAAGTGTGGTGTAGCGCAATGGAATTCAGGTAAGACTGATGGAATTCGATGTTTTGGAAGTGCGCATTCTAATATTGTTTTTCCCTTTCTCGTTATTGCAGGTCGCAATGTTCGAACAGCAGCTGTGGTAGCGGTTCCACAGAAGTCCTTAAGCTAGTACTCCTAGGTGAGTGATGTTTCTTCTTCTCTCAGTTTCCACAGATTTCAGCCCAGTTGAGATGCTGAGTGCTGGATGGTGTTTTCTCAGGTAAGACAGAATAATCTTGTTCTTGTTCTTGCAGGATTACAGGAAGATGCTGAAGACCAGGAGCTGGACACGGTGAGCGTCACGCTGCGGGTTGCAGAATAACACAAAGCATGTTCTGCAGTCACGGTGTGGTTTATATAGCCCAGGTAAAGTAGTACCAGAGAAAGTAGTTCCAGGCCTGCCACACCCAAAACACTAGACCGCATGGCTTGGTTCTTAGAACTAAACTGTGTGGGTGCTTCCATGTTGAATTTAAAGGCCCATGTACATAAATGGGACCTAGTTTGAACAGCCCTTCCTTCCTACATATGGGCCTGGTGCCAAAGGCGCCAGAACTGGCTCCAGGAGCCCTTTTGTAGTGGTTTTAAGGCCCTCAGGGTTCTGGTGGGAGCCTGCTTGTGGCACAACTTGTGCCCCCTCACAGTGGTCATGACATAAACACTAATTCATCATCTGAGTACTCCTCCCTAAACAGCTCCTCATCTGTCAAATTTTTCAACCTGTATACTTCACTGTGGGCTATTACTGTTCTCCGTCCTTTTCCCTCATCATCTGCCCCATGAAGAACCGCCCTTTCCACTCTGACCACTGCTGCTTCCAACTCCAAGGGGATATTTTGCCCTTCTTCATCATCCATGAGGATTTCTGTTCTAAAAAAAACTCATCTGGTATTCTAAATAGTTTATCTATCAACCTGCACAACTACGATAAAAAAGCAGTTCATACAAAAATAATTCTCAATCTAAGGGAACTCCTCATAATACTTTCTGGCCTGTAAAGGCTAATTTAATTTCTCTCACATTCACGTAATATATCCATGGGGTGGAACAAACTATTCCTTCCTCAGTAAAAGATATTGTTATCTTAAGTTTCGCCATCAAGTCATGTCCTAATATGTTAACTGTCTAGAAAATAATAATGGCATCAGCATATCATGTTCTCCTATAGAGATTGGTAATTTGTCTGTAAAAGGAACTTAACTCATCGCCCCAGAGAATCCCAGCACATTCATGGCAATACGTGACATTTGGTCTTTTCCCTCACGGACTCGGGAACAAGTTGCTCCAGTGTCTACAAGAAATGAAAATGACTTGCTTCCTATCGTTACCTTGACCCTTGGTTCCTCTTGGTGGTCTGGTGTCATTGATAGTACTGAACACATCAGGTCAATCTGTGGGCTGTCCTATTGTGGATATAAATTCATGCCTGTACCCGTGAAAGGATTCCCTCCTACCACGGTCACACTCCCTAATTTGGAAGCAGGTGCTTGCTGGGCTCTTGTATTTATATTCCATTGTGGTATCATGGCCTGTTGTGTTTGCACTTTCTGAGTTTGTACCTCTTGTGTTTGCATGGGTACTTACTGAGGTTGCCCTTGTGGCAATTGCATTTTCAATGGTGCTTTCTGTGTTTGCGGCACACATGTCTGAGCCTGCATGTGATCTTGGGCATAATACTCCTCTGCTTCTACATGTTCTGGCTATGTGTCCTATATTCCTGCAGTTCCAACATTGCTGCAGCTGTCTGCCATTAAATCCGCCTCCTCCCTGAGGTTTCTGAAATCCACCTCATCCTCCTCCTCTAGGTCCATTCACTCTTCCTCTTGGCCAAAGATTTTACCCTGATCTGTGGGATACAGTACGTTATTTTGCTGTGCTGGTCGCATCTCCTGTGTCACCCCTTCTTCATTACTTGTCAATACTGCTCCCTTTATGGCGAGATTTGGTAACTTATTCAGAACAATCTTCGCCTCTTCCTGTTTTCTACTCTCGGCTTTCTTCTTATTCTTCTCCTGTAACAATCGGCAGTGATGCACAATCGTAAATTGTCTTTCTGGCCATGGTTTCACTTCCATTCCCACCTGTTTCTTCATTTGCCATTGCACTGGATTGGGCAGTCCCTGACAGAAAATGAGGTAAAATAATGCCACTGTTATATCCCATGGTTCCTTTGTTTCAAGACGCCATTGCTCTTGAATATCTTGAATAAAGGCAACAGGATCTTCAGCCTTACCCATTTTCCTAGTCATAATCACACCCATATCTGATGTATCGGGATATTGCATTCTGAGTGCTGCCATATATCTGTTTTGAAATTATTAAATGGCGCTCCATAATGTGTTGTTTTTTTGCAGGCACACCTGTGTATCCTGCTCGCTTCCAAATATCGTCAGCTCTCTCCCCTAGGATGGCTGCCAGCAGACCTTTTATGTCACCTTTGGCTAGCGTCATTCCTGATGTCATTCTCTCTAGCTCATAAATCCATTTTCCCGCACCGGTAGTTATACTCTGTAATTTTCATTTTAAATTAACTTCATCCATTTGTGGCTACGGAATACATTGTTGTCGTCCTCCCCCTTTCTGTAATAATGGGAATTGTGAAAATCCTGGTCCGTAATCATACCTGCCTTCACTTCTTGTTTTCAGGTGGGGCTAGTTCTGCAATTTGTCTCTGTCCTGGTAGTGCTCTTAATGTAATTACATAAGGCAGGGATACATCCCCTGCACTGTGCAATCATACTTTTTGGTTGCTCAGTGTACAGTGTCAATTCTGGTGTTCTTTCTTTGGGGTCCTGTAAATCTGACAATTTTACCCCTTTCTCTACACTTGATTCTTTTGGAAAATCTGCATGCGCTCTCCCTTCGCGCTCTCATTTTCTTACCTTTCCTCATCTGACATCATTATGCCCCAACTTGTATGACTATGATCCTTTTCCACATCATCATGATCTAATCTACTTAAAGGCAATAATCTGTACTTGTCTGTTATCATGTCATCCAACCATCCTCCCGTTTCCCTCGATAGAGATTCTTCTATATTCTCTTGGGTTTTATACCCTTCTTTATCCCTTATTGGCCTATATAAATTCCCAATTCTTGTCCTTACATTTTCTGCTCATATTCCTGATATCCCTTGCAGCTCCTTGCAGGGCTGTTGTGACCCTCTCTCTTGCTTAAATTGTTCTTGTGCTTCAATCAGCACTATGCTTCTATGACATAGATACTCTCATGATCTTTTAGTACCCTACTTCTGTTAATTTGTGCTTCTCCCTTCCTCATCTCTCTTAAATTATCTTCCTCGTCTTCTTTGCAACTTATGTACTTTCAGCTATTGCTTCTATCTCCTCTTGTTTCTTCATTCTATTCTCTCCTTTTCTTTCCTTGCCTCATACCTTCTTTGTTCTTTCCTTTTCTTACTTTCTCTTTCCTTCTCTTCTTTATTTGCTCTCTTCTTCCTTTTCTTTCTTTCCCCACTCTTCTCTCTTCTCTTTCTCGAACCCCATCAATGCCCTTATCATCCAGCTAAAATAATATTTGTCCTCCTATCCATTTATTCTGTACTATTGTTACTCCCTTAGATTTGTCCTTTTTTTCTTTTTGTTTCCTTGCCTCTTCCTCTATCTCTATCTGCCTATCTTGCCTATCCTGTCTCTCATCACGCTGTTTACTTCAAGTGCATGTCAAAATATATTTGCGTTCTCAACTTTTGCTCTCTTCCGTGTTGCCCTCACTGTTATAAGCAGCATGTAAGCAAAACAAAACCCAGGTGCTTGAGTCACGTCAGATTACTCCCCACTCTCCCCATCTCAGGTTTGACAGGTTGATCAAGTACAGTGTCTACACAACTAGCCCCACTAGCCCACTCCTCACCTGATGGATCTGTTGGAGACGCAGTAGATTCGTCTGTAGAACTTTCCTTCTTCTTTTCTCTCCGGTTGGTTCTTGTGGACTTGGTTTCGATCTTGTTCTTGGATTTGAAGATAGAAGGACGGGCTTGCCTAGAGTCCACTTTGCCAAAGAGGCTATGTGCCCGGCAGCGGGGACTCCAGGGAGCCCACCCCAAACCAGGGAAAAACCGTATGAAAAAACCCTGGTAGATCTTGATATGGATGGTAGTTGATGCAGTCCATAGAGAAATCGAGTAAGAGTGAAGGCAAGTGTAGTATTGCCTACAAGTACCAGAATGCACTGGTTGTTGTCGTAGTAGGTGATTGCTTGTTGTCCGGGTTGAGGTCCAGCTGGCGTGCGGTTAACACGTGGAGATATTGGTACACAAGGAAAGGACTGTGTGTCGGGAACACACAGCTCCAATGGTAGACACCGCTCACAGAAAACAATGAAAGCTGGGGAATCGCCCAGCGCAGGAGAGAGTACAGCAGTAGCAGGAAGGGCTGAGAGAGATGCAAACAGGTTCACGGCGACAGACGCCGCACAAGCGGAGAGGAATGTAGTCCAGAACGGAAGGAGGCAATGAGCCGTTCGAGTGGGAAACAACCCACTAACAAACGACCAACAAGGTAGGCAGAAACCGGCAAGGGAACACAAGAGGGAGTGTAAGCAAACTTACTCGCGGAACAAAGTAAGGAAGTTGCAACGCACAGGTGCTTCTCATCTGCTGGTCTTTAAGGCGTCTAATACTGGAAGACTAGAACACGCTGTGCGTTGCATGGAATAAATCAGTCCTTCTTCCATATCGAACATCTCCTCCATACTTTCCATGGCCGATATTTGACACCCAATGAATCCTTCATCTCCCATTCATCTGGCCATAAACAAAGGTTTCCCATCTGTAGTTGACCTTGTAGCCTGCTCTCTGTTCTGGGATATTTAATAGAGTGTAATCGCATCACTATCTTCATCTGAAGCTTAATGTACAGCCCTTGTTTTTGACTTCTGAATCATGTGTGAGGAGACCATAAATGTGTCAATTTCGACCCAGTAATTATTTACTGCTATTTGATTTAATTATACTGAGTGTTCTTGCTCACTTCGAGCCTCATCACGAGTTAGGTGGTAGCCCTTAAATGCAGTGGTAATGGCATTACCACTGCATTTAAGGGCTGGCCCTATCATGAGTTTGGCGGGTTTATGCCCAGGTCACAGATGGAGGTAAAAACATGGAGAAAATGCACATTTTTGGTGCAATTACCACCAACGGTATTACTGCGCGGTAATTGGGCTGACAATTCCTTATTGGATCAAATGGGAATGGGGACTAACAATTAGCATCCAACTCGTGATCAGGCACTCCATATTGTATAGACTTTATAAACTTGTAATTGTCCAATACTTGCCTCTTATAGATGTTTTCCTCTTCTTTAAACTAATGGAAATATTTCTTGCATACATGGCTTATCCGTCCGCCTCCCCTTGTGCCTGGCAATTATTCATTAAAGTAGAATCCTTGATCCTAGGCCAACATAGACTCCTCTTTATTTTGCACACAAAACTGTTTCTCCAATGTCTCCTGACTCTGCAACCTTGGTCTGTAACTAATGTAGCTGGATTGGATCTTAACACAAGCCGTCATCCATCTTCCCATCATACCCGCCCTAGCCATGTTATATTTCCTCTAAAGCAATGTCCTATATGTCTCTTCTCTCTTGCGTTACTACGTATTTACACTTATTGATCAGCAAGTTACTTAGTCTCCTTTGCATATATGATTATCAGGTATTAGGTAATATTATCCCCACCAATAATATTGCCATATATATGGTTGTGGGGTAAGGTCATAGGCAATATTATTAGTGGGGTTAATTTATGGGGTTATTGGCACCGGGGGCGGCGGGGGTGTCCCCCACTCCATTAAAAAATGATTTGGGTTGCAGGGGTATTTTTGTGGGATATTAACACATGGAACCAATTATCATTTCATACATGTTTCTCTTGTTGCTTCAGTTACATCTTCATTCATAACTTTCTCATATCGGTTCATTATGTCTCTGTATATCTGCTTCATATGACATCACTCTGCCCTCATCAAATTTCACTCAGCACTCCATGATGTCCAATGGTGCATGCTCACATCCTTCTACTGTTTCAGTGTGAGGCTACATTTGGTATGGTTGTCTGAGTGCATATTGTCTCTCGTACACTCAATGGGGTATAGGGACACCACACGGGGTCTGTGAGAAACCTGAAGGTGTCTCACCTGCTAGTCCCAGAGGATCTGTCATCCAGGTGGCCAAGACATGGCCATCGCTTTTGGATCCAGTTCCTAGAGTGGTCCAGTGCGGGAGGATCACCTGAATGAGGCGTCTTTGGGGAGTAGAAGTGGGTCACCGGATGGTGAGACACGGTATCCTCTTCCCTGTAACACCTTTTCCCCATCCTACCAGCTAGGATACCTAGCAACTCAACCCACCCCCTTTCCCCGCACAAACATTTTCTCATCAGCAGTTCACCGTGAGCGACAACGGATTAGCACCAGAGCCAAATACCTGACATGTCCCAATACAATGGTCAGGCAAATTCTGATCATTACACACACTTCCCCACACGGCTAAAAGGCGGAGCACAAAAGCACACTCTGAGCGAGGAAAAGCACATGAGGAAACCACAGTTCCAAGATGGCAGTTTGATACAAGGGGAAAGAAGGCAAGACCAGAGACGGTTACAGGGAGGGAAGTGCCTTTGACCTTCAAAGACCATTACTTTTGTGAACCTTGGAAAGTCAGAAGCCTAAGGGGGTCATTACGAGTTTGGAGGCAGCCATGGCGCTATGAGCACCATGGCTGCCTCCAAACCTGGGTCCGGTCTCACTGAATGGGGACTTACCGGGTCATTCCGACCTTGGAGGACCCTTTAAGTCCGCATTCAGTAAACCATTCCCCATTCCCATTTGAGCCCCGGTAGGGCTCAATGGGAATGGGGAAGGTGCTAATAACGGACCCACACATTTCGGGCCCGTTATTAGCTCCAAGGTCCCTTAACGGGTCCCGCAAAGAACGGCTGGTCAGACCAGCCGTTCCTGCTGGAACCCGCTAAGGGACCTCGGAATAGGGCGGTAAGGGTTTACCGGCACCCTTACCGGTGCCCGTAAACCCTTTCGGCCCAACTCAGAATGACCCCCTAAGAACAGGAAGTAAAGCTGAACAAACCTACACTGTGCATCGAAGGTCTCCGGGACTCTCACACGTCGATAGCCATGGCACAGAGGAACGATGGCCGCTGTGGTACTGTCCTTGGATCCTACAACAAAGCAGCGCCAGTAAAGACAGCACAGCTGGTGAGTCGGAGAGACTGATACCAAACCAGCTTGTGTTTGAACCGAGTTTGCAAGCGGCAACATTGTATGAAGAAATCCAAAGAGGACATTGTATGAAACACATGTGATGAGCGACGTTAACATAATTGGAAAACCAAAGGAGTGAATTAACTTTTGGGAGGGCAAGCAAGATACCATACACAGAGTGGTTTGACCCCAAGTGGATGCTCATTCAAAGGTCTCTGTTAGGTATCCAACTGAATGGTGACTGTATTGTGAAACAGAGGTTTGTATTGAAGTGGTCCTGCAACGGGTCAAGATAAATCCCATGCACATTCGAAAGCCTTCGATAAACCAAAGTGAACTACAATTGGTCCAAGCCAGGCTGAGAGAGACTAATTGAAAAGGTGAAGGATCTGAGGGGATCCGGGGTTATCCGTGAGTAACCTGAGAAAACGAATATTCTCTGAACTTTGTAATAACAGGAATCTGAGCCCGGAAGAGGGGGATCTGCAGTAACGACCGTAAAATAACAGGGATCTGAGCCCGGCAGTGGGGGGATCCAGAGTGAAGCACCTGAATTTAATACTCGAACTGTGAAAAGAACGGTGTATCTTAATTTTGTATGCATCAAGCCCTCTGAATCAAGAGACTTTGATGAGAAAAGAGACTTGGGCACAGAAGGTCCCGTTGCTGGAAATCAAACTGTGTGCTTTGCTTGAGTGAACCGCCTTGCCCTGTGTTGAAAATCTTGGGGAAGGGATGCCAACGGGCCGAACATTCTGACATATCATTTTGTGAACGCTTCTTTCTTTTGCATGAACATTACCCCCACACTATTTGGAAATTAATGGTAAGGATTGGCAATAGGTTTTTTAGTATAGGCCCTTTAATGTTGATAAGACTCCACTAGGACTGCATTATTATTATTTGATGGTCGTAGTTTCCTCCCATCTGTAGATTTAGGTTTAAATAGGCGTTTATCACCCCTTTGTGAAAGTGCAATAAACACCCTTGAACTGTGGTCGCTTGTGTCTGTATTACTGTTGATACCATGCCTTCCTTACAGGTTCCATAGGGCCTTTCTCCTGCTGTTCTAATATGATGGCGGTTAGGGGGCCAGTGCTAGGGAAAACACATCCACCTGCTCCTCTACAATGGTGGTATGACCGGATGAGGGTGGGAGATCTTTGATGAAATCTGTTGAGATTTGCTGCCAGGGTGGAGTGGGTAAGGCTGTTTGGACCAAATGTCCATTTGGATGTTGTCGGGGGATCTTAGTTTGCAGACATACCTCAGAGGATGCAACATATTACTTGATGTCTTGAGAACACCCCAGCCACCAAAAATGCTGGCTGATGAGGTTCATGATGTTCCTTCCCCCCCATGACCTGCGAGAACTGAGCCGTGACACATGCAGAGAATGTATTTCCGTAAAACCAAGGTGGGAATAAATAAATGTTGGTTATGAAATAACAGTTCTCCTTCTTGCTGAAGCTGGTATTTGGAAGTCACTTCCAGAAATTTAGCCAAGTTCGTTTTGGTTTCTTTCTTTACTATCTGCAGACAATCGGCCACAAAAAGAGGAAGGTTGCTCTTGGGAAATTCTTTAACTTTTGAAGGGAAGACATCTTGTTTCCAGTTTAATGGATAGGGCATCCACCATGATATTTACGGTGCCTGGAATGGAACTGTCTGTCATAGGGAGAAAAGAAATATGCCCATTGGACTTGGCAACTGTTTTGGGTCTCGGACTGTTGTAAGACTTTGAAATTGTGATGATTGGTACTTACTTCAAATCTAGATGTCGCAATTCTTGGAATGCTCTCTTGATAGACAATGGGCCTCATTACAAATCAGGCGGTCCGGAAATAACGGTGGCGGTAAACCCGCCGCCACCGTTGTTTCCGGACCGCCTGATCCCGACTCCTGCAGGCGGGAGGTGATGTTCCTGCCAGGTTTGACCTGGCGGGTTTAACACCGCCCGCCTGCAGGCGGACGAGGATACACCGGCAGCATTACGAGATGCTGCCGGTGTTTCCATGATCCCCATTCCCATTGAGTCCCATAGGACTCAATGGGAATGGGGATTAATACCATTCTGCCTCCGTGATTCCCGGAAAACCGGGTTTAATGCCCCGGTAATTCCGGGAATCACGGAGGCGGAATGGTAATATGAGTCCGGCGGTAACCAGGCAGTTTTACTGCCTCGGTTACTGCCGGACTCGTAATGAGGCCAAATGATTCCTTTTCTAAAACAGTGTAGTTCATCTGTGAGGGTTTTGGATAAATATGCTACAGGACACTCCATCCCTATTCCTCCTTTCTTTAGGACTGCTCCAATTGCACTGTTGGAGGCATCAGTTTCTACATTGAAAAATTTGGTTTGATCTGGCAACCGCAACATGGGAGCAGTGGTAAAAGCCGTCTTCAAACTGGTAAATGCCTAATGTGCTTCCATATCACACACAAATCTTTTCACTTTTTTCAAGAGAGCAGTGAGTGGCAGGATTCAACGTAAAAAGTTAGGAATACATTTTCTATAAACATTTGTGAATCCCAAGAACCTCTGTGTTTCACAAACTGAGGTCTGGAAAGGCCTTTCCAGTATAGCCCAAGACAATTGTCAGGATCCATCTCAGTGCCCTTGGTTGAAAGAATGTAACCCAGATATGATACTTGGGTCTGATGAGATTAACACTTTCCCAATTTAGTGAAGAGATGGTTATCCCATAGACGTTGAAGGACTGATGACGCATGATCTTCGTGTTCTCGTATGTTCGTGGAAAAGACCAATATATTGTTTAAATAAACTATCATGCAATGCAACCAGTGAACACATCGTCAACAACCTGCTTAAAGACTGCTTAAAGACTGCTAGTGCATTTGAGAGACCAAATGCATAACTCTCTACTCAAGGGATGCGAAAGGCAGTTTTCCACTCATCGCCACTACAAATATGAATCAAGTGATATGCGCCCCTTAAGTCCAATTTAGTAAAGATGGATGCTCCTCTCGCAGCTTCCAATAAACCAGGAATCAATGGCATCAGATATTTATCTGGTAAAAGGATTTTAGTAAGCCTGCGGTAATCGTTGCAAGGTCGAAGTTCAGAAGCATTTTTCTTTGATATAAAAAATAGAGAGGCACCAGCCAGGGACTTAGATTATGTGATGAGACCATTCTGTAAATTGGTATGTAAATATTCCTTGAGGACTTCCTCCACATGATCAGACAGGATGCAGATCCTTCCAAAGGGTGTCTGGTACCCGTTTAATGGCATGATAATCCTTTCAGTGAAGAGGTCATTCTCTGACTTCGAATTCTGAAAACATGTCAGAAAAATTACTATATCTGTTGGGTAGAGACCGGACAAGACTGATAGCGGTGGAGGACGGCGTTACTCACTCAAGCAGAAGTGGGTGATTTCACACTTACAGAACTTTCCCCCAGACAGTGTCCCACACAATATTCAGATATGAGAAAAAGACACCCTGCAGCCCAGTGTTTATACAGATTGTGAAGTAGCAACCAAAGTTGTCCCAATATGATGGGATAATCGGCTCCCCTAATTAAATCAAAACTCAATTCCTCAAAATAAGAACAAACAGACACAGTAATATTCATGGTTTGCTCTTTTATGGGCCCTAAGGAGAGAGGGGTACCATCAACCCCTTTGACTGGAACTGGCACAGTCTTGGGAACTAGAGTGATGCCTTTGGTATAAGCCCATTGCTCATCTAGGAATATCCCTGCATGCCACAATCAACTAATGCTGAGATGTCCTGATAGCAAACATCTTAGATTTGTAAAGAAACTTTTAGGACCGTCATTAGTTGTTCTGGGACATGGCCCTTTAGTTCCAGGGAACAAGTGTGTCATCCCTGAATCGTTGTTCCCGCTCCATTTCCCGAACGCCTAGGTGGAGCTATATGACAATAACGGTCCATGTGTTCTTTAGAAGCACAGTACATACACAAGCCGCCGGTATGATTATCCTCTGGTGGTTCCCACTGTGAGAAAACAGAAGGTGTCTCACCCACTAGTCCCCGCGGATCTCTCTCTCTGGTGGCCAAGGCACGGTCATTGCCTCTGGATCCAGACCCTACGGGTGGACCAGTGTGGGAGGATCACCTGGGTGAGGGGTCTTTGGGCAGTGGGAGTGGGACACCGCATGGTGAGACATGGTATCCCTCCCCCTGTAACACTTTTACCCCATCGTACCAGGTAGGATCATGGGTAGTTTATCCCCCCCCTTTCCCTTCTCCAACACTTTCACACAGACAGCCCACTCTGGGTGAAAATAGACTTACACCCTAGCAGTGTATCTGACGTGTCCCGCTACTACGGTCTGGCGAGGTCAGGCAATTGCTGACAATTACTCACACCTGACTAACTTCCCCATATGAATAAAAGGCAGAGCGTGAGAGCACACTATGAGCAAGACAAAGCACACAAAGGTACAGCAGTTCAATTTGGCATCTGAACGAGGGGAGAAATAAGGAAAACCCTGAAGGGTTCATAAGAAGTGAATTACTCTTGACCTTTTTGGCAAGACGCTGTTACTTTCAAGAAACCTTGAAGGGAGAAAGTGTAAGGCCAGGAAACCAGACTCAAGAATCATGCATGGTGTGTCGAAGATACCAAGGGCCCTCCCACATAACTGACCAAGGCAGGGAGGAGAAGCACCCGCAGTGGTATCTTGCTTGGCTCCAAGAACAAGGAAGCGACAGAGAGATCAACACAGCTGGTGAGTTGGGGACACTGATGCAAGACCGGTCTGTGTTGAAGTCAAGGTTGCAAGCGGCAACATTGCAAAACAAGCGCTGGAATGAAACTTGCTAAATGCGGGTGATGAAAGACACGAGTACAGCCAAACTGCTGATGAATGTTTGAACTTGAGAAGGAAAGATACAATACCATTGACAGAGTGGTCCGGCACCGTGGATGTGCTCAATCGGAGGTCTATGTAAGGTATCCCTCAAAGAGAAATGAAAGTAGAATATTGATGAGAACAATTGTGTGAAGTGAATCAAAGCGGTCCTGTGCCGGTTTAAGCAAAACCCATCGCACTTTGAAAGTCTTTGATTCTGATAGCAAGAAGATCTGAGCCTGAACAAGGAGGATCTGCGGTCGGACGCCGAGCAAGGGAGACCAATTGTGAACATTGTGGACAAGTGGTCTAAGCCCGAACAAGGGAGATATGTGGTCTGAGCCCAAAAGAGGGAGACACATTGTTAACTTGTAAACATGAAAACCCTGTTTTGTGTTTGTTACATCCGGCCCTCTGCAATAAGAGACTGTTACCTCATGACCAAGAAACCAGAGTGGGTGCGAAGCTCGCAGGTGCCACCTTGCCCCATGCTGAAAATATGGGGAAGGGAAGCCAACTGGTCAACCGTCCTGACATATTATTTCTTGACCACTTTTCTTTTGCGTGCAGAATTTTCCCACACCCTTTTGTATTTAGAAGTAAGGATTGGCAATAGGTTTAATAGTATAGGCCCTTTTATTTTGACAGAGACTTGACTAGAACTGCGTTATTATTATTTGATGATCATACCTTGCTCCCATCCTTAGATTTAAGTTTAGATAGACGTTCAAGCAACCCATTTGAAGTTCAATAAACACCCTTGAACTGTGATCACACGTGTCTGTCTTCACTGTTTGATTCCATGCCTTCCTTACACCACCTGCATGGGTTCTTCCTCAGAATTAGCTTTATGGTTCATCTTTTGAGTTTCGTAAGGTCCTCTGTGACTTTGGTTCTTCTTTCTTTCAGAATACTTCTCTTGTAAGCGGACGTCCAGCTCCATCACCAAGGCTATCATTTCAGCTAGAATAGCTGGTCTAGAGATCCTCGAGACTTCATCTTTCAATTCTCCAGTAAGGCCTCATCTAAACAAAGTCATCAATGTATCATCTGGCCATGCAGTACCTGAAGTCATTTGTTTGAATTGAGTAATGTATGATAAAGTTTCCAATGTGCATTGTTTGTAATCCAGCAGGTGTTCTTGAGCAGAAGTGAGTTCCTGTCTGCAAAACATAGCTCGAAGACGAGTGATGAAGGGGGGATGGACATCCAACACAAGATTGTTTGAAGTGACCAAAGGGGTTGCCCAAGCTATGGCACTACGCTCTAAATTAGAAATCAGGTAGCCAACCTGTCGGAAAAAAGACTTGATTGAATTAAAATTGAACGGTACAAGCATATATACATGCTTTCACTTTTCTTATTGCCATCAAATTTCCCATCAGGAAGCAGTCCAGGAGGTATTTCCATGGGTAGCTGGGCATGGGTCACCATCTGTCGCAGTGTGGTGTTTTCATTTTAAAGAGACTTGTCTTCCATAGTGAGATACTGTACAGCAGCAACCAATTGATAAATAGATTAAATAGGGGGCGTTGCTTACTGTTAAGAATTAAAGCGAGCACTGATCTGCTGCAGGGTTTGAGGCTGTAGTTGATGCTGAGAGAAGGAAAGGATCCTTGGGAGTATCCAACCCCTGATTGGCAACAGGAGATTGTGTACCCCCTAGCAAACAGTGTGGGGAGAAAAAACCCTAATGAATAACTCTTGGGTAGCACAGCGGTCAGATGGAGGCTCTGAGTTGACTTCCAGGACGCTTTGGTTGGAATGAGGTAGAACCCCGCGTGAGCGTGGAATATAATGGCAATGTAATCCTGGCAGAGAGCAGAAGCCACAATTGAAAGCAACAGAGCAGTAATTAGGTGGCTGAAGTAAGGAGAGAAGCAGAATGGAATGGAAGGGAAACAAGGAAGAAAGAATGGGAGGCTAGTTGGGAGTACGAATCAGGTCGAAGCAAGGAAAAGGCAGTACATTCATAGAACAAACATGGAAACAGGAGCGTCTGTGTTTTAAGGTTAAAGTGATGCGATGGGCTCACTCGTTCTGTCTCCTAAATCCTATCCCCCAGCCTGGGTCCAAAGTACGCTGAGCATGACGTCATTTGGAAATTAACTAGACTGTGATGTCTAATGAGAATCTGATCCACAGATGGACTCCATGTGAGAGTGGAGGTTACATGGCGAACTGGACTTCTCTTCCATCTGTGCCATATGGACCAAACAGGCCCTTGTTTCCTGACAGGAACAGTAATGCTCCTCTAGCCAGCTCCTGTAACCCTCACATAAAAGGATGCATTCAGTGAGAGCAGGAGAAAGGAGCTCAGCAAAGTCCTCTCAGTAAAGGACAGACAGAGGGAAGGGAAAAGATAAGGAAAGAGAATGAGTGTGTGTGAGAGTATGAGAGAGAGAGAAAGAGAGAGAGAGAAAGAGAGAGAGAGAGGGAGAGAGCGGGAGATTGAAAGGGGGAACAAGAAGGAGAGAGGGAGAAAGAAGCAGAAAGAGAGCGAGCTAGTGAGACACTGTGAGTTAGAACCAGAGAGGAAAGACACAAAGTGAGAGATAGTAGGAATGACATAAAGAGAAAGAGATGGCTGAGAGAAGGAGCTCAGAAAGGCTCTTGATGAGTGGACAAAGGGAGAGGAAGAGATAGACAGGAAAAGAAAGGGAGGGGCGAAGTAGAGAGGGAGAGATGGACAGAGGGGAGAAGATGAAAAAGAGAGGGAGGTTGAGCTAGAGAGGGACAGAGAGGGAAAGTGAGAGTAAAACACAGAGGGGTCTATCTAAAGAATGAGACAGAGGGAGAGGATGGGATAGATGGAGAGAGAGAGGGAGAGAGAGTGTGAGCGAGAGAGACAGACAGAGATAGGGGAAAGGGAGAGCATGGGGGAGAACAAGGGAAGGGACAGCTAGAGACTGAGAAAAGGAAGGTATGGAGAGACAAAAACAGAATGCACTGGCAGAGTGAGACTGTGAGAACATGGGCCTCATTCTGAGTCAGCCGCTGCGGTAAAAATGTGCCATTGTTCATGGTTACTGACACTTTACTGGACCTGCCGACTATGGGTTTGCCGGTGGGGCACCTGGCTTATCTCCATCTAATAGTTGGAGTTAGGCCACGCGCCCGACCTGCAAAAAAAGCCCTCATTACCGGCACTGGCATTGCCTGTGTCGGTGATGACAGCAAATCCCCTCATGGAGTCCTACCAGACTCCATGATTGGGGATATATACCATCACTCCAGCACCCATAATCTGGCGGCAATACCGTAAACGTTAACTATATTTGCCAGGATCCTGGCGGCTCTACCTCCAGTTTACCGGCAAAGGTAGAATGAGTCCCTATAGTCTGCACACTAAGAAAGTTAGGAACAGACACAGTGAGATAGAGAAAGAAACAGACCATACTGACGGATAGACATTCAGTGCATGCTATACTGCACCGAGAGAGAGAGGGAGCACTACACAGCGCGTCTCCAACCCACTGAGAGAGAAAATAACAGACATAGCGTGAGACAGCGTGGGAGAGAGAGAGAGAGTGAGAGACAGCAAGACACAGGCAGAACAGAGGAGGGGGAAGCTCTAGATAAGGGTTTGATACACCAGGTAAAACTAGTGTCCACATAAAGGCTTTGCTTGATGGAGTTATTAGTTCGATTTTGCTTGGACTGTGCAAACAGTTTTTGTTTTGGCCTCTCTCTCCTCCTATAGAATAGTTCATTTTTTTTAGACTTTACAAGCAAGGAGATGTAGCTCCTGTGCCAGGTTTGCTTAACAAGTTGCTTTTTATGGAACGGGTAAACTCTAATATCTTATCAGTGGTCGAAGTGGGCGAAAGCGGTTGGGAACGGTGCTCCTCTACCTTTTGTATTAAGTTTTACTGTTCCTATACTTTTATTTTAAAAAGAAACCGTTCCAGAATGGCTCAGTTTTAATATAAAAGTGTAGGAAAAAGTTGAAACTTCGGTGCACTGCACTGAATGTTCCCTTAAACAGTAGACGCGTTTGTTTGGAGGTTTGGATTGCTTGTGGGAGGGGAGAGGGGAAGAGGTTTGTGGGGAGCGGGGGCATGCAGAGGGAACATAGTTCCACGCCTTGTTTTCATACACTTCGACCACTGAATGTTGTGCATTGTGCCTAGAGCTTATTTTCAAGGTGATCATCAGAGTATAGTATCTATAACACCGACTCTGTGTTCCTGTTCACTCGTCGCATTTGACTGATCTGCGACTCTTCAGAGTTGTTCTAGTAACAAACACCTTCAAATGACTGAGAATGTACAGTCCAGGTTTGAACATAACCATTCAAAGCATTGGCGGCCATCCTTTTTTTTGCAGTAGAAGTTAGACCGGACCCGGGTGTGGAATACTCTTCTTCCAAACGCGAGACTAGCCGTGGTCACCGCAGTAGTCATGCATCATCTGGATTACGGCATTGCAATCCTTGCCCTTAAATGGTTAGATGTCATGAAGACCCCACTTTGGCTATCGGTAAATCAAAGCATTGGTTGGCTCCCATAGCCATGTCTGGCTCAGCTCTATGTTGTGCTGTCTTACCAGTGCACTCATCTACCAGACAATGAATCATCTATCCCCAAATTGCCACTATCCACCTGAAAATATTTTAGGGAAAATTCCTTCAAAGGCTCTTTACACTGGGACACTCAACCTCTACCTGGAAACCAGATCAGAATTCACATGTGACCTTAAGACTCACCAGTTCTGCGCCACCCTATTGCCCTTTGACAGGCGGCCCATCCATCTGTATTCAACCTCTCAATTTTCTTCGGTCCTTTGCATCCCTGTTCACCTTAATGCTCTGAAGCAACATCCGAGTGACGAGTGAAAGTCATATATTATGTATATATTGCAAGTACATCAGTCTTTTGTGTTTTACCACAGCTCCATGAGCCTTTTCTCAATGGCGTATGGGTGTTACAAATTGCAAGTCCAACGTAACATAATAATGACAGTCACACAGAGTCAATGCATGTGCCTTGTGGGTGGTAAAATCAAAATGCCCTGCATTTTGCCATACTATTCATAGCTCTCTTTAAAGGCATGTCTTGGATTGATGTTTTGGTTTGTTTGGGTTCTTGATGCCTTTCTTTCCCACCACTCCCCGCTAATACCAGGGATTGGGAAATACAGGTATGGCATTGGGGACACATTCTCGGCTCATAATACGCACTTTAAGGATTGTCAATGTCAGCATATGTTTTGCCGCTCCTTCAAATCTGAAACTCTTCAATTCCACCTGCTTTTGTGTGGAGGAAATTGGTATTAACAGGTGCCGCATCCCAGCATGTCTTTATACCTCTTGCTGTGTAATGTCACCATCGGGTCCAATGGGGCACCAAAATGGGGAATAACTGAAGGGTCTGCGTGACTCTGAATCATGTGGACTGTTCGCATTACTGCATGCTGTTGGTCCCATCTGGTGGTATTTCCAGAGGAAATGTTCCCAAACCTTCCATCAGTCCCTATGTGTTGAATACTTCTAAAGCAATTACAGAAGACTGCTGGAGTGATGACTTTTGTTTGCTGGTGCCCTAGGTAGAACCTGGCGTTCAGTGGGCGTGGGCATGCCAGGAGTCCAACGTCGATTTGAGAGCAATTAGTGAATTAATTGATGTTACCTGAGGATAGCAGCACAGCAGGCAGTGAGGAGGTCTGGCAGCTGTTCACTAGTGGTGTTAATTGGCTGTTTTGTACAATGTGCGTAGCAGAATGTGATGTAGACCACTGTGACCTCCACTCCCTCGTCCCCCATGCTGGCTTGTGCCCAACCTCCCATCACCATCTTTGGGCTGGATACAAAGCTTGCAACTTTGGCTCTTACAAACCAGCCATCTTAGATCAAGCCAGACATGTGCATTACAAAACAGCATGCAAAGGATGACATTGTCGCCATGAGAAAAATGGCGGATTGTCGTCTGCCTGAGAGCAAGGAACGACTGTGCAAAACATAACTATAGGAGGCGTAGACTGTCATCAATAGTTTCTGAGGCGATTCTCAGCAGTTAGGTATTTGTTAGCAGAGCCATGGCACAGAATCAGCAACCTAAAGCCACGCGATTGCCACTGGCGCTATCTGTTGAGCAATTCAACTTTTGTGGAAACTCAGGTTCTGTGGTGATTAGCAATTGTTTTGCAGGTTTGTCTTTGTCTGGAAGGTTTGACCCAGTTGGTAACGGCGCTGCTGCTGCACTGATTGGCAACAAAGCATCAAAGATTCATGAGCTTCTGAAGCCATGTTTCCAACTGTGTGTCAATTACACGCGTCGAGCAGGAGGAGGCAGCACAGGTGACTCGCGGCTGACGTGAAAATCCATCCCTTCATTTTCCATCTATGTTACAGGGCGGAAGGTGCATCTTTACAATGTGAACATTCTGGAAACACTGCTTTCAAATACTTAGCAAATGTTCTGCTTTACTAGCACTATGGAATGCAACTAGTAAGCATATGCTATCAGGTGCACTCATTTCAATACTATCAAAACTAATTAAATATTACAGAAAGTTAGCCAAAAGTCCTTTCAAAATTCAGTTAAGTGGGTCAACACAGAGTGCCCTGGGGATATATTTATATCTGAACTGGTACTGGTTGAAGTGGTAGAGGAGAAACTGTGAAACTGTTCTTGATTTCTCGATTTGGGTTTAATATATGGCTTCAGCGAGTACAGAAAGAGCATGCACCCAAAGAGTTCCTGTGGCAATTAAGCACTAAGTCTCATGTGTGTTTAGTTCAGTAGCTACTAATATCATGCATAAAGCAATGTTGAACCCAAATTATTCTAAATGAGCAGTATTGTGTATCTCAATACATGGTTTAATATTTTATTTGTTAAAATTTTACAATGTATTAAAACAAATTAAATAACTGCAAGGTCATTTGCATCAGCCAACAGGTGTTTCGACCCACCAGGTGCTTCTCAAGGCTGCTATGTGCATCATAATATGGCCATATACATTGAAATTTGAGAGAATACAGGTCACAAGTGATAAAGGAATACAAGAAAAAACAGAGTTAGTAGATATAAACATGGGGGGGGTAGAGACGAGAACACGCAGGTAATTAGTATGGATTAGTAATAATTCTGGAAATCACTAAGGGTACCTGGTAGGATCTTGATTGTCCAGGCAATCAATGTATATAAAAGAACACAATTGATGAAGACCATAAGCGAAGGACAAAAAAATGCCATTGGCTTGTAACCATGTTTCATACAAAAATAGAAATGTATTGTTCTACACATTTCATTGTTATCACTTGGCAATATAAAACCTAGAGTAAATATATTTCATTTCACAACCACGTATATATGTTGGTTAACCCCAACGCCATTCAAATTATTTGATCAGGTGTATCTTCATTCGTCTATATTCGCACTCCCCCACAGAGGTGTTCCTATTCACTAATAGCCTTTTAAAATAATGCAGGCTTCATACAGAAAAGTATTTATGCTACTTTTTGTGCACCCCATTAATCTAATGGTATAGCTCCCGCTGAACAACAATTGCATCATTTACACGTGTTTCGGCCGGACTGAGCAAGCCTTTTCGGTGTGGCGCTCAGATGACTCCAGCCTTCTTCAGGACAATGGTGGGTGCTTCAATATGCCCCACTTTCTACGCCTTGGTGTGTTGGCTGCTTGTCTCCATTGATGACGCTGTTAGCAGGCTCACGGGTCTGGCAAAATTCGTATTTCTCTTCTGTTGTCTGTATTAAATTGGGTGAGGCCATTACATGTGCCAGATCAGACCCAATCATCTCTGTCTTGCTATCGCTGACTTCAGATGTGCTCAGGACCCAAGGAAGTTCTCTGTGGGCCAGTAAATATAGATATCTCTCTTCGATAATTATATCGACCATGTTTTGGCTGTTCTTTATTCAGCAATTTCATTCTTGTTTGTTTAGTAACAATGATCATCTGCTGTATCCGCTCCCAGCGGTCCGGATGAATGATCCATGGTCTATAGTTTACGTGTTTCCTATCGCGGGCTTGAAACCTCCAAAACTGATAATTCTTTCATATCGTGGACAATTTGCCAGATATGAAGTTTTGAACTCCAACAATATTAGCTCAATTTTCTAATCAAAATGGTCATATTATTTATCATAAACTACAAATTCTAAAGAGTATGGATGCATGTCTACCGGAGTACCATTTTTACAATAAAAGAGGAATCAAAAAGAGCCTTGAGGCCATCTAATATTTGACCTACCGAAGGGGTTCTTATAATGTCTAGGATGGATGTCCTCTAATTTCGTGGCTGAGTTTGCCGCGCTCAATGAGTATGGTGGTCTCCTTAATTGTTGTATTCTGTCATGTAAACATAGAGCAGGGGAGATTAGGAATACAAATGTATAAATATACAGTGTAACGTTTGGTCAATAATCTCACAATACCTAATTGTCAGATAATAATTCTATTAGCGTTAAGTCCGTCCATGAATTACATACATTTTGAGTGGGAAATCTGTAATGAGAGAGAATCATTCTGACATGACACTCGAACTTGGAAGATACTAGAAACTAGTGATACCAAGTGCATGAGACCTTTTACCAATTAACACTTCAAGCAGCCTTAGTTCATTTGTTAAGAAGAGCAGGAGCAATCTCTTACTTGCTTCTCGTGTCGAATAAGGTCTCTGTTGAACAAGCATCTGAAAAGTGCCACATCTGTTTCAAAGTACTAATATACAGTGGGTCTCATTATAAGTTTTCCGGTCCGGGAACTGCGGTACCGGTAAGCATACCAGCACCGTAGTTCCGGACTGGCAAACTACGAGTTGTGCTCACGTGTGCCTTTCTGCCCGCCAAAATGGACCTGGCGGGCAGAAAGGCACCCGCGAGCACAGCACCATTATAAACGGTTCCGGTGCCTCCAACCTCCCCATTCCCATTGCGGAGCATCTTTTTCCAGCGCCTGCAAATGGGCAATTACCGGGTCCGGCAGGGCCTTAATGACCCGGTAATTGCCCATTCACGGGTGCCAGAAATTTTGGAAATTTGGCGGCAGCCTGCCGGTTTTACCGGCAAGGCTAACGCCAAACTTCTAATGAGGCCCGGTATGTATAAATAAGATACAGCCAGGTGAATGCCTCTAAGGCAAGGTTCTAAGCCATGGCAGGCATGCCCAATCTGGTGGCTGCCCTGGACTGTACTCATGTTGAGACTGTAGCACCCCATGTCCAGGTGGAAGACTATAGGAACCGGAAGCAGTACTGCTCACTGAAGTTCCAGGTCACCTGTGATGCCGACCTCATTATCACCCACTGCTGGGCCCGGATCCAAGGATCAACACATGATACCATGGTATTGCGCAACAGCACACTGCCAGCGTACATGGAGAGGCACAGAGGACAACGTACCTTAGCATTGGGTGAGCAGAATTTACAGTACACAGAGACTGGATTTGAGGGGGGGTGCAGGAAGACACAATGCAATGAGTGGTGCTGGGAATTGCCCCCAATTCATGTTCCCCCCAGACATCAGTGGCTGCTGTCCACTGTCCTGTGACCAGCACACAGAGCAGCACTGAATGCCCAAACTGTGCTACCCAAACAGCATATATACGCATAGGGCCACATGTACCACAATGTACCAGTGAGACACACACAATGAGCATGGTACATCATCATGCCCAGCCATGGGTGCATAGGTGAGCCAAGAACATGTGCATGGGACAAAGTTCCACGAAAAGCTGAACATCAACATGCCACAACGCAACCCTGGACCAATGGCAACTTACACATACAGCAGGGGCACCCATCACATGATGAAAAAAGTTAATTAGGGGTAAAGTATGGCACAGTGCGTCAGCAAGGGATGGAGAGCCACAGAAACACACAGTCTGTGCACAACAACACATGCAAGCTACAGCACGAGAGCATTGCACAGCAAGCCTGACAAATGGGGCACATACTATATCACTCAGTGCCGGACATTTCCATTTTACAGAAGTGTACCAGATGGCAACCAATGGGGTGACCCCTGAAAGTGAGAGGCTCCCAAAAATGCAGTTAATTCTCCCAATAAAGTCAATCAGGACACTTCCCTGGAGGGAATGAGACCAAGACCAAGTGTTGGTTATATCAAAAGGCTTTATCTAAAATAGGGCAAGCAGCATCTACTCTGCTCACGCCGAGAGCGCTCTGCAGAAAACATGTTGCAAATTACTTTTATACAGCTTTATCGTCATCAACCAGAGGGAAGGCCTAAGGGGCACATGAACAGTTGGGATTGGTCACTAGGGGTGAACACCTATAGGTGTCATAGGGTCGGAGGGCTGTGGTTGGCTCGAGAGCACGTAGTGTTGTGATGATAGTTCTCGGGTCAATCGGTCAGCTGGCCTCATCGAATTGGTATGCGGGATCAGCAACTGCTGCAATGTTACATAAAATAACCATTTGACATTTGCCCTTGTGGCCACACATTCCCATTCATCCAATACCATAATCTGCTTTGTCCAGCATTTTATGAGACCTGTGAACTTAGACACTAAAGAAAAGACGTTTCTCAAATACAGGTTAATCCATCATTGGGCATAGGTCAAAATACAGCTATTAAATGCAGTGTTTAATCCATTGATAGGCAGGCTTAACTGTGGGTTAATACAATGCAAGATATAGTGGCTGAAGAAGTTAGACTTTTGAGGTCACTGTGTGGTCTGGAATGACCATCTGATAAACAACAAAGAGGGCTCTAAATCTAAGGCCTGAATTACACATTAAAAGACTAGGTCACAAAAAGGCACATACCACAAGGGTCATAAGTCGTATTGTGGGGGTTAAAGACCGGTTGTTTAAACACCATTAAATCTCTGCTGATCTGCTTTGACACTATGAAGGGTGGAGGGGAATCGAAACACCTTTGTGGTGTAGTTCTGCATTGCACAGGGAAACAGGGCCTTCAGGAGCAGGTTTCATAAAAAGGCTTTTTACACGTGGCCTATTACAATCTGGTTATATTCGTCTAAAATATGTTATCTTTCCTACCTGACTGAGTATTCTCATTGTTACAAGACTCATAATGAAAATATGCGCATGCTTAGGTTATTGTCCATACTGCGTTAAAGAGTTCATGATCACATTCTGCACATGCGGCCTTAACACATATTGTCCTGATAAGAACATACTGGTCAGGGTGATTGGTAACTGTATTGGTTTTACACAATATCATGCATGTATTTACATTAAACTTAAAAACGAGGTAGCTTTGTGCTGGCATGTACAGTGTTATGTTCTGTTATGCATTTTGTTAGTGCAATCCATGTCTATTAAACAACGTCATACTACACGTTAACACACATCACACTTTTATAACTGGATTCTAACGTTAGGGTTTTTGATAACACATATATTATACAGTGCGCTAATATGCTTATTGTTCTACTACAATTCTTGGATTATTCCGCATGAAATGGAAACCGCCTATGAGCAGCCTATTCTGATTGCATGCAGGAAGACACTTTGGTTTTCTTCTATTAAGGCGCGAACAATCAAACATACTTAAGGGTCGCTTCTAGCTGTTTGACCATGTTTTAAGGACTATGGGGATGGTATTCTTTATGGCCAGGGTCTGTTGGGTGTGGGGCAGGTTTATAGAGATTAACTACTTCTGTTGCTGGTCCCTGTGCTGGGCCATGGCAGGGTCAATGAGGTACGACGGAAAACAGAAGATACAGTGTAAAGTTTGTTGCATTCTCGCGGCTAGTCTCCCATGAGAACCAGAACAACTGCAGAGATGGCAAAGGGGAGGAGGTGGGGGGAGTAGCTTGCTCACTGTGTGTGCCGTGCGGGGAGAGCTGCAGGCTGCGTTCTAATTTCACAACTGACCTGCCATTATGAAATAACAAAATGGAGTCGGTAGCCCACAAAATGGAGTCTCGTTCGACTCTGGTCTTATGCGGTCTTCAGGGGGGGTCACAGTTCCTAGGGGTATTCCCGCGTGGGTGCTCTGGGGCCAGGGCCCTGAACCCAAAGCAGCCACAACTGGGCCTACCCAGGAAGTGTAAGAATGGGGGGGTCCAAGACCGTCTCCTCCCACACACCCCTCAGCAGGCAAAGACATGGCGTGTTAGCTAGATCAGTCCTGTGCACCCACAACCATGGTCCATACGCATGTGGTGTGTGTGCATCATTGATCTTGCTCTCACACCACCCCGTAGGTGGGTCCTCTCACTGGAATGGTCCCCTGCCCCTAACAGACAGCACCATCAACTGATGTATGGATGGCCCAATACCCATCCGTACCTCCTCACCACTCAACCTCCCCTGACAGTCACCCCTCTGCCGCTGACATATGTGGCCTGCGGCCACATGGGACTCACAGGGCACTATGCCTCGCCTACTCTAAACCACCATCCTCCCACCCCTTCCCACCTCTGCCCCACCATGCACCATACATGGTGCATGTGCACACCGCACTTGTTCCCAACCCGGCCTAGCACCCAGCCAGTGTACCCCACCGTGGTACACATCAGTAACCACTTCCGGGGCTGCCAGAGCACTTGCACATCCCATCTACCCTCCTCCCCTGTTACATACATGCCCCATTGCAACACCCCGAGGTCAGAATGCTACAAGGCCTAGTGGGCTCACAAATGTAAATGAACTGAACCATGGTGTGAGTACTGTGCACCTCCTGTCCATTACCCATTTGCCCATGTTGGGGGTGCAAACACCATCAAGAAGTATCGGGGCAACATGATATTAACGTGGTTCCAAGATAACATACCTGACAGGAATGTACACCACTCATCTAATGACCACATTCATTATGGTGTAACGCATATGGGCACTCTACTTACCCTGACCATTGTCACAGTGCTTGAAAGGTACACTCATCCACTGTATACACTGACATGCCCTATGTTTGTCCCCCTTGCAGGTGACTCCAGATATCTGCAGCTCCAATGGTTGATGACCCCCACGAGGAGTCCAAAAATACCACAGGAGAAGGCATACAATTGTGCACACATTAGGACAAGGATGGCAATTGAGCGCACATTTGGGATGTGGAAAGCACGCTTCCGATGTCTACATCGTACTGGGGGACCCTAATGTACAAACCAGAGAAGGTGGGCAAGATGTGTTGGCATTCGCCATGTTGCACAACATACACCTTCGGTGCAACTTACCCCTGCCCCCAGATGTGGACATGCCCCTCCCTGAGGATGATAAAGGCATGCATGTGGATGAAACACATGCAGATACTACGCGTGCAGAGGCCAGGAGCTGATAGAGACCTTTTTTTGATGCTGCCTGCCATTTACCTGGGTAATGCTAACTTCACTGTTCATTGAACACAATACATCCATGCACACAATGGTTGATGTCCATTCAATCGTTAGGAGATGATAGAGAACATTTTTAGATTCTGCATGTCATTTACCTGGGCAATGCTAACTTCACTGTTCATTGAACACAATAAATGCATGCACACAATTATTAATGTCCATTTAAGGTTGCAAGTGTGAATTATCTTTTTATGATGTGAGGTGCAATTCTGGATATACATCTAGTGCACATCCCATCCCAACTTCCACCACATAAAACACCCTACCCACCCAGAAACCCCAACAGTATGCATCAGCATCACCACCATGACCATGCATCACTTCTGGGCATGTTTGGCTTTGGGGTCTGACTCCTGCAGAGGAGGCAGCTGGACCTTCACCTTGGTCTGATTTCTAGTGAGCCCTCAGTGGGCATGTTGCTAGTTGAGGGCTCAGACCCTGGGCACAGTTGTACTGCAATGTCAACTGCATGGCCTGCTATGACAGATGAGGAATCTGTGTGCTCATGCACCCTCTGTCCAAAGATTTGTGCAATGTGCAGGCCTGTGTGTCTGTCTGGTGGTACAACAATCAAAGGGTGGACAGTGCGTTCCATGCCATGCGTCAGGCCACTTGGCTTGCCCATTGCTCCGCACCCTGATGGTGGAGGCATGCAAAAGGTGATGGGAAGCACATGTACATGCACTTGTACTTACTGCCTTCTCATTGTGTTCCCGCTCAGTCCTCAAAGCCTCCAATGCCCTCAATCCCCTCCATGTGCAGGATGCTGCTTCGGTGCTCCTCCCATGGCATGAGTCATATTGGCTCCACGGTGCCACCACCTGTGGCTGCGCACTCCCTCCTATGCATTGCAATGGCTGAGCGGACTTTGGACTTGAGGTCGTCCCACCTCTTGCAGCAATACTTTCTCATACAGGGGACAGTCCCGACAGCTGTGACATTGGCCACCAACTCACTCCATATGGTGCACTTCCTCTGGCAGCTTGTTTAACACATTGACATTTCAAAGGAATTACACACATACATGTCCAAGAGTGGGAGAAAAGAGTCTCACTCTTGGCAGGATGGCAAAGCTGCTGGGGGACTCACTAGGTTAGGAAATTCAGCCTAAACAGAGAATTCTCCCTAACACTCGCCCCCTCCCATACTAAGGGACAGGAGGATTTAATCCACTCCTGGATGAATCTCATACCTCTAGTCGATGACATACATCCTAGAGAGACCATCAGCATTTTGGTGGTGACACCCTGACCTGTGCTCAATGGTGAAATCAAACCCTTGCAAACAGATCGACCATCTCAATAGTTTTGGGTTCTCCCCTTTCATTTGCATTAACCATCTCAAGGGTTGGTGGTCAGTCTGAATAACAAATGTAGAACCATACAAGTACGGCCTAAACTTCTTCAGAGCCCACACAATAGCAAAGCACTCTCTTTCGAATGTTGCCCAACTTGTTTCAGGATCCTTCAGCTTGCGGCTGATGAAGCAAACGGGGTTCTCCCTACCTTTCCCATCCAGTTGACTGAGTACGGCACCTATCCCTACATTGGAAGCGTCTGTCTGCACAATGAAGTGTTGGTGGTAATCAGGAGCTCTGAGTACTGGGGCTTGGCAAAGAGCCTGTTTCAGGTTTTCAAAAGCCTGATTGCACTCCTCGTTCCATTTAACCTTTTTAGGAAATTTGGGCGAGGAGATGACATTCAGTGGAGAAGCTATGGTCCCATAGTTCTCTATGAAATTCCTGTAATACCCAGTGAGGCCTAGGAAGGCTCTCACCTGGGTTTGAGTAGTCGGTGTTGTCCAATTTTGCACAGCTTCAATCTTACTGAGCAAAGGCCTTATTTCTTCACCGCCTACCTCATGCCCAAGATAGACTACCTTACTCTGTCCAATTTGGCATTTACTTGCTTTTATGGTCAGATTGGCTCGTCCAAGAGCCTGCAAAACATCTCTCAGGTGGATCACATGTTCTTCCCAGGAATTGCTGAACACTGCGATGTCATCCAAGTATGCCATGCAGAAGTCCTCCATCCCATTCAGAACCTGGTTTACCATCCGTTGAAACGTAGCAGGTGCATTCTTCAGTCCGAAAGGCATTACCTTAAACTGGTATAAGCCAACGGGGGTAGAAAATGCAGTTTTCTCCTTGGCATGGTCTGTCAGGGCTATTTGCCAGTAGCCTGACGTCAAGTCAAATGTGCTGAGGAACTTGGCGGTGCCAGGTTTATCCACCAACTCATCTGTTCTTGGCAAAGGGTGGGCATCAGTCGTGGTGACTGCATTAAGAGCTCGATAATCCACGCAGAATCTAAGTTCTTTAGATCAGGCCTTTGGTACTAACACAACTGGGCTAGACCATGGACTAGTAGAGGGCTCTATTACCCCGAGATCAAGCATCTTGCTGACCTCACCTTTGATGTGGGTTCGTACGTTTTCTGACATGCGGTATCCTCTGCTTTTGACCGGCAGACAGTCACCAGTGAGTATGTCGTGCTGGCCCCAAGGGGTCAAGCCTGGTGAAAGCGAGAACAGAGAGTCAAACTGATTCAACATAGATTTGCACTCTTCTTGTTGCTCGGGTGTCAGATTGGAGGAGAGATTCACTCCTTCAATTTTTTCATCTAAAGGTAAGCCTCTGAGGAGATCCGGAAGAGCTTCACTCTCTTCTTCTTCCTCGGATGATGCTAGAAGCAACGCTCCTACATCAGGTCGTGAGACATACCCTTTAAGTCGGTTGGTGTGAAAGACTGTCGGAGCCTCCTTGGGATTGCCCAAGTCCACCAGATAGCTAACCTCTCCGAGTTTACCCACTACTCGGTAGGGTCCCATCCACTTATCTTGCAAGGCCCTCTGCCTTGTTGGGATCATAACGAGAACGAGCTGGTCTTGAGCAAACTCAACCATGTTAGCCTTTTGATCGTGCCAGTGCTTGACCAATGCTTGTCCAGCTTTCAAGTTATCGCTTGCTTCCGTCATCATGTGCGACATTCTCATCCGGAGACCTATCACGTAGTCAGTCACTCTGACTTGCTTGGGGGAAGGAGCACTCTCCAACCCCTCCTTAATCAGGGCCAATGGACCTCTGACGGGATGACCATAGAGTAGTTTGAAGGGAGAGTAACCTACTCCCTCCTGAGGGACTTCTCTATAAGCAAAGAGAAGGCATGGCAATAGAAGGTCCCACTTACGCTTAAGGGGTTCCTCTAGAGCACCTATCATGCTCTTCATGGTTTGGTTGAACCTTTCTACCAACCCATTGGTTTGTGGGTGGTAAGCCGTTGAGAACTTGTAAGTTACTCCGCAGGTTTTCCACATGGCTTTCATGTAGTGGGACATAAAGTTTGACCCCCTGTCAGAGATTACTTCCTTAGGAAACCCGACCCTGGTAAAAATACCAAGGAGGGCCTTAGCCACAGCCGGAGCTGTAACAGTCCTCATAGGAATTGCCTCAGGATACCTAGTAGCATGGTTGTCACGCGCCGCTGTACCTGGCGTCTTTGGCCCTTCAGGTTACGGAGTAGCCGATGATCGTTTTTTCCTCTTCCTGGTTTGGTTGTGGGTCTAGTCTTTCTTTTCCGGTTTTCCTCTTAACCCCTCCCCTCCCCCCTGTCTGTGCGTTGCAACTCACTGTGTTTCCTTCCGTGAGTAACGCTCGTTTCACAGCTACTCTCCTGTTCCTTCCCTTTCTCCGTTCCCCTACCTCCTTATTCTTTCTGCTTGGCGGGGTTACTCCAGCTCCGTCACCCCTCCTGCTTCAATCCAAGTCTCCGCCGGAGTTCCTTCGGCTCGCGGCTTCCACCAGGCTGTTTCCGACTTCAGAGGGTTCTCCTTCTGCATACGGAGTCCCTTCAGATCCGTATTTGCTACACAAGCCTTCCGGACCATTACCCCCCCGGGTAGGAACCTACGTCCTCCTCAGTTGCATTCTGGGACCTGTGGTCCGAATACCTACCTTTCCGGACTTGTTATCATCAAGAGGTTGTTTTTGCAATCGCCTTTTTTCCTCTTGAATACCGGACTTCTTCGGAAGGAAGCCCCTCCTGTTTGCCAACACTAAAGGGCATCAGGGTGGCTTCCGACCGAGGAAGACCATTCCTCTTCGACCGGAGGCATCCGAAGCCAAGGAAGGAAAGACGAAGAAAGGACAGCCCCATAACAACAGGTGAGGAGGCGGAGGAGGAGGAAAGGGGCAAGATTAACAGAGTTTCGGAACAGTCTATTTGTGTAGTTCCCGAAGACAGACCTGTTTACCCGACTAGTTGTGAGAGATTGCAACGCCCAACCAAAAACATTGTGATGGCTACTCCCGAACAGTTGCAGGAAGTAGTCAATGCCGTACAGGCTTTGACCCAAGAAGTACAAACTCTAAAGAATGAGAACGCCACTCTTAGACAAACAATCGATACTCGAGAGCTATTGCGGTCTGAATTGCCTCCACTACCCCTTACCTCTGGTAAATACGACGGATCACCTCGCAAGTTTAAAGAGTTCATGGAAGCGTGCATAATACATTTCACTTTCCGCCCTCAGTCCTTTTTGTCCGATAGGGCACGTATAGGGTTTTTGATTTCTAACCTTACGGGCAATGCGTTGGCCTGGGCTGCGCCTTTAGTTACTAGCGGCAGTCCCCTGCTACAGGATTATGGTGCCTTTACCGCCCAATTCAAGGCTGCGTTTGAACAACAGGAATCAGCCCAGGTAGCCAGTGAGGAGCTGTTGGACATCCGACAAGGCACTTGTGAACTGCTGAGTTACATATCCCACTTTAAACGAGTAGCAGTGGAGACTGGATGGCCTGACACTGCCCAATATGCCATATTCCGCAGAGGACTTAGGGAGGAACTCAAAGATGAACTTGCACGGGTACCTAGACCAGCAACGCTTTCCGACATGATTTCCACTGTACTTCAGATCGACTTCCGTTTGAATGAAAGACGGTCCGAACGCCGCAAGAATCGCGGCATTTCTGTTAGAGTTGATTCCCCTATTCCCAGTTCCTCCTCACCACCTACCAACGTACACGAAGAACCAATGCAGATCGGTGTCATGAGAGGCCCTTTAAGTGTGGAGGAAAGAAAGAGAAGAAAAGACCATAACCTTTGTATGTACTGTGGTTCGGCCAAACACTTATTACGAGACTGCCCTCTCGTACCCCCACGGCGCCAGGGAAACGACCAACCTCGGAAGTAGAAGGGGCCGATTTCCGAGGTACATCAAGAGGTCCTTACGTTACCTTAGCCATTACCACCACGTTGCCCTCCGATGATAACCGACTCATGGTAATGGGTGTCCAGCTTCAAACCAAGAATGGAAGACTTGAAGTACTAGCACTAGTGGACTGCGGAGCCGCTGGCTGTTTTATGGACATTTCCTGGGCAAAAAGGAAGGGCATCGAGACACAAGAGAAGGAAGAAAATCAGAAGGTAGAGGGAGTCGATGGCAAACCACTTTGTTCCGGTCTGATTACTCATTCCACGATTCCCTTAACTATGTGGGTCACGCACCACGAAGAGACCATCCAATTTGACCTTATTAAGGCAGCGCATTTTCCAGTCATACTAGGCATAACTTGGCTCCGGAGACATAATCCGGCCGTAGATTGGATGAAGAATCAGATGGCCTTTTCTTCTGACTACTGTCATCAAACTTGCCTCCTGAAGGAGCACTTCGCCAAAGTAGACATGGTCCCAGCAGAAACGATGACGATAACTGCTGCAGAAATCCTTCCGTTTCCAGCCTTCTTGACGGACCTCAAGGGGGCGTTCAACTGCGAAGGTCCTCTAGCACTACCCCCGCACAGGCCGGAGGATTGTTCTATTGATTTAGTTCCGGATGCCATTGTGCCTTTTGGTAGGATGTTCTCCTTGTCCCTCAAAGAAAAGGAAGCGCTGCGGAAGTACCTAGATGGGAACCTCCAGAACGGTCTTATCCAACCCTCCCGTTCTCCTGCTGGGGCACCACTATTCTTCATCCCAAAGAAGGATTCTCAAGAGCTCCGCCCCTGTATAGACTATCGTGGTCTCAATGGGGTTACTGTTCGAGACCGATACCCCATGCCCCTGATTAAGGACGTATTGGAAGCAGTACAGGGGGCTGTCATATTCTCTAAACTGGACCTCCGACAAGCCTACCATCTCTTAAGGGTCAGAAAGGGAGACGAATGGAAAACGGCTTTCCGGACTCCGTTCGGTCTCTTCGAGTACCGTGTCATGCCTTTTGGCCTGGTTAACGCCCCTGCGGTTTTTCAAAGGTTCATGGACCGTATTTTTTCGGACCTCCTTTTTCTTAACACTATTGTTTATTTAGATGATATCCTTGTTTACTCGTCTTCACAGACGGAACACAAAGATCACCTACGTCAGGTCATTCTAAGGCTTCAAGAACACAAGCTGTTAATAAATCTTAATAAATGCCTTTTTCAAGTATCCACTATCCCCTACTTAGGATTTCTCTTGTCCCGAGAAGGAATCCGGATGGACCCCAAAAAGATCACCGCCATACTAGAATGGCCAACACCAGATTCAGTCAAGGAAGTTCAAAGATTTTTGGGTTTGAGCAACTTTTATAGGAAGTTCATATCAGGATTCTCCAAGACGGTACTACCCATTACGGCCCTTCTAAAAAAGGGGATCCAACCCTTCAAGTGGACTGAGGAGGCCAATCAAGCTTTTAACCAACTCAAGACCGCCTTCTGTTCAGCACCCGTTCTACGCCAACCCGACCAAACTCTACCGTTTATCGTTGAGACGGATGCATCAGCAGCTGCCTTAGGAGCAGTCCTTCTGCAAGAGCATGGGGGTCTAGAACATCCCATAGCCTACCTTTCAAAAACGTTGACACCCAGTCAGACGAATTATTCAGTCCTTGAAAAGGAGTTGCTTGCAATGAAGACAGCGTGTGAAGAATGGCGGCACTTACTCCAAGGCTCAGCTCATCCCTTCATCATAAGAACTGACCATAAGAATTTAAGGGTGCTGCAACGAATGGAGTGTGTTAATTCCAGGCAAGCCAGATGGGCGCATTTTTTTTCCCAGTACGAGTTCAGCATAACATACCTACCCGGAACTAAGAACATTCTAGCAGACGCCCTTTCTCGTCAACCTATGCCGGGCAGGGTTGTTTGTAGCAGTCCAGAGTATATGTTCCCTCCAAAAAGAATCATTAATGCTGTGTCCTTTTTTCTCCAAAAGGTGAGAAGGGCCATGATTTCTCATTCTCCCTTACCTCCGGATGTGACTCACAGGGAAGGTCTGTGTTTTAGGAACCAAAGGTTGTTTCTGCCTGATCCAGAGACCAGGCGGCAAGCACTTGAATGGTGTCATGACAGTCCGATAGCGGGACACAGAGGGATCACTAATACCATTGAGCTGCTACAACGGCAGTTTTGGTGGCCTGGGATAAGGAGAGACACTCAAAGTTATGTACAGAATTGTCCCACATGTTGCATGTCCAAATACGATACCAGAAGACCGTTGGGTTTGTTACAGCACGAACCCATCCCTGAAAGACCTTGGTGTACCATAACTACAGATTTCATAGTTGAATTACCGCAATCAGAAGGTTTTACGTGCGTTATGGTTACAGTTGACTCCTTTACCAAGATGGCTCATTTCACTCCTCTACCTGGTGTACCCACTGCTGCTGAGATGGCTACGGTGTTTATCCGAGACATATTCCGTCTACATGGTCTTCCTATCAAGATCATATCCGACCGAGGAAGTCAGTATACTTCTCAATTTTGGAAGACCCTCTGCGCCAAGTTAGGTGTACAAAGAGCTTTATCGTCTGGTTTCCACCCACAAACCAACGGACAGACCGAGAGACTGAATGCCTCACTGGAACAATACCTCCGGTGTTTTATAAATCATCAGCAAGATAATTGGGTGGCACTACTCCCCTTGGCAGAGTTTTCGTATAACAACAGTAAACATAGTTCTACTTCTCTCAGTCCGTTTTTCTGTTCCAACGGAATCCACCCTCAAGCCATATTTCCGGACGATCTTCAAGCTACATCCATTCCTTCGGTTGATCACTTGCTAACTAACATTGTGGAAGCCCACAAGGTAGCCAAGAGGAGTCTATTAGACACCCGTCAACGTTACTGCAATCAAGCCAACCGTCATCGACTGCCTTCCCCCTCCTGGCAGGAAGGAACCAAGGTATGGCTTTCTACAAGATACTTACCTCGTTGGTTGAAAAGATCAAAGCTTTCACCTCGCTATGTGGGTCCGTTCACCATCTCTAAACGGATCAACCCTGTAGCCTATAAACTTCATTTGCCCAATCACATGAAACAAATCCATCCGGTGTTTCACTCCTCTCTGCTCAAGGAATGTCAATCAGATCCCTTTGAGAGATCTTCTCCTACCATAAGACCCCCCCTAGGTGTCGAACCAGAGGAATACGAGGTGGCTTCCATACAGGATTCCAGGTACCGGAATGGGAGGCTGGAATATCTCGTTCACTGGAAGGGGTATCCTCATACGGAGGATTCCTGGGAACCAAGACCTCATGTCCATGCTCCGTTATTGGTGCGCCGATTCCATCGATCCCACCCGGGAAAACCGGGTGGCATCTCTTCAGGGGGGGGTCATACTGTCACGCGCCGCTGTACCTGGCGTCTTTGGCCCTTCAGGTTACGGAGTAGCCGATGATCGTTTTTTCCTCTTCCTGGTTTGGTTGTGGGTCTAGTCTTTCTTTTCCGGTTTTCCTCTTAACCCCTCCCCTCCCCCCTGTCTGTGCGTTGCAACTCACTGTGTTTCCTTCCGTGAGTAACGCTCGTTTCACAGCTACTCTCCTGTTCCTTCCCTTTCTCCGTTCCCCTACCTCCTTATTCTTTCTGCTTGGCGGGGTTACTCCAGCTCCGTCACCCCTCCTGCTTCAATCCAAGTCTCCGCCGGAGTTCCTTCGGCTCGCGGCTTCCACCAGGCTGTTTCCGACTTCAGAGGGTTCTCCTTCTGCATACGGAGTCCCTTCAGATCCATATTTGCTACACAAGCCTTCCGGACCATTACCCCCCCGGGTAGGAACCTACGTCCTCCTCAGTTGCATTCTGGGACCTGTGGTCCGAATACCTACCTTTCCGGACTTGTTATCATCAAGAGGTTGTTTTTGCAATCGCCTTTTTTCCTCTTGAATACCGGACTTCTTCGGAAGGAAGCCCCTCCTGTTTGCCAACACTAAAGGGCATCAGGGTGGCTTCCGACCGAGGAAGACCATTCCTCTTCGACCGGAGGCATCCGAAGCCAAGGAAGGAAAGACGAAGAAAGGACAGCCCCATAACAACAGGTGAGGAGGCGGAGGAGGAGGAAAGGGGCAAGATTAACAGAGTTTCGGAACAGTCTATTTGTGTAGTTCCCGAAGACAGACCTGTTTACCCGACTAGTTGTGAGAATGGTCTACTACAACAAGTATAAACATGTTGCCTGAGGAGGTTGGAGGATCAAGGGGACCAACGATGTCAATCCCTACTCTCTCAAATGGGACTCCCACAACCGGGAGAGGCACTTACGGTGCCACGTTCTTGGATCCAACCTTACCAGAGATCTGGCAGGTGTGGCAGCTCCTGCAGTGTTTTTCTACTTCGGCCCCCATCTTTGGCCAATAGAAGTAGAGCGAGAGCCTTTCCTTAGTCTTCTTGAAACTCAAGTGACCAGCCAAAGGAATCTCGTGGGCCAACTGCAAGAACTGTGGTCTGTTCTCTTGGGGTACTACAAGGCGTTTGTAGTCTCCAGGTGCAGACTCAGTCGGTTCACTGTAGAAGAGGCCATCTTCCCAGTGCAACCTGTATTTCCTAGGCTCTTGCCCTTCAGCCTGAGCTTCTGCCTGATGGCGAAGACCTTCCAGAGTTGGACATTCTCTCTGTCCCTTACTGAAGTCTGCCCTGCTGGGTCCACCTTCTGCCAGTAAAGACTGCAGCTCAGGATGGTCAACAGGATCCAGATCTCCAATGAGTTCCTGGCCTTCCATTAGCTCTTCCTCAGAGTCTAATTCTAGCACGCAGGGTTGTACCTCCCTCTCAGCCTCGGCTGGAGGTGGAGTTACGGGTGTGATGTTGGACAACCGCGGGGAAGTCCGAGTCGGCTGCACTGGAATGCTGGCGGCTGGTTTCGGGATAGAAGTCTTAGGTTTCCCCTTCACTTCTGATATCTTGGAGACAGCGGCCGACAATTCCAGTGGAGCAGGAGTGATTTCTTTCTTCATCATCTCCGGGAGAGTACCGCGCATGGTCCTCTCTCTTGCGGGTCTGGTTAGCTCCTGTAACCGTTTACTAGGAGGTCTGGGAGTATGCGATACAACTCCGAGAGTTTTCAAATCGTTACCCAACAGTACGCGTCCTGGTACCTCACTCTGTATGCTGACAGGTATCTTCACAGTCATGTCGTTACACTGGATGAGAACTGGTAATTGGGGAAGCATCTGCACAGGCCCTCCAGCTAACTTGGTGAGGCGTTTGGGTGCCTTAGCAACATCCTCAGCCTGAAAAAACAATTTATCCACCACAGTTATGCTGGCCCCAGTGTCCCTAATGGCAGGAGTCTCCTGACCATTCATCTGGACACTGTCCTTATAATACTCTTTAGTATTATCGGGGATAGAATTATAGACATCTAAATTCTGTTGTTCCCACAACCCCAGAGATACTAAAGAAACGCTGGGTTCATCAGCTAGCAGTAGAAAGTTTCCACTTGCCATTTGGACTTCCTCCTCTGGAGCGAAGGCTAAGGAGTCAAGCTGGACCCCTGAAGGTTTACCCTTACATCTGGGATCTCCTTTCACGTGGTCAGTCGAGCCACAAACAAAGCATTTACCGAATGCTTTCTGGAATGGTGGCTTGTTCTGACCTCCTTCCGGTTTGGCACCAGAAGACACACTATTCTGCTGTGGTTTTCCCGGTGGCTTACCCTTCTGGTTTTGTTTGGGGCCCTCTTTGGAATGTGAGTTATTCGAATTCTCTTTTGAGTCTTTTTTTGGCTGTTTTCCCTCATCCTTTTTCTGAGTTGCCCCAGAATCCTTATGAGTAGCCCTGTTGGCAACCCACAAGTCAGCAGCCTTAGCTAGTGCCCTGGAATCCAATTCCTTCGAATCAGCCAAGTGCTGTCTGAGCTCAGGAGAACAGGCATCATAAATAGACTCCAACATAAAAAGATTTCTCATACCCTCATAAGTGTTCACTTATCCATCCCTCTAAGTTTGTCAACCCTTCACTCACCCAGGTAGCCCAAGGGGTACCATCATGCTTTTTGAGGGTTCTAAACCTCTTAAGATACTGGGAAGGGGTCTTCCCGAATCTAGCTATCAAAGCTAGTTTCACACTTTCGTAATCCGTCTTATCCGCCTCCCCCAACTCCATTACCACATCAGTCGCAACAGGAGGGAGCCTAGAGAACAACCAGGGGAGCAACGCATTCCCGGTGATGTCCTGGAGCCCATGATTGTATTCAAACAGTTTCAACCAATCCAACACATCCAATCTCGGTTCATACATACCCACTAATTCCTTCGGCATCCGGGGTCTTTTGGGACTGGAGCTCCTAGAGGAACCAGAGGAGAGAGAAGCATTTTCCATAGACAACTTTTTCATTTCTAACTCGTGATTAAGTTCTATTTCTCTGAGTCTTAACTCAGCTTGCTTCTGCTCAGCCTGGGCATTCATCCGTCTGAACTCGAGCTCTTGGTTTCGTTCAGATTGAGCCAAGAACCATTTATATTCTAATTCGAGCTTCATTTTTTCAAGTTCAAAATAAGCAGGGTTACTTGTGGGACCTGGTATGGGCCCCGTAGGCACAGCTGGTAAGGCAGGTAGAGGAGCGGGGGAGACAGTTTTGTTAGCCTCTCCATCCTCGTCAGCCTCTTCATCGCTATTATCAGAATTACGATTCAGATCAACACCATTACTGTCGTCTACATTCGCTGGGGAGAGTGGTTCCTCTGAACCAGTACCCAGTCTTTGGTTCGCCAGCAATCTCTCTATTAGTTCTAACTTCTTGCCTCTTACAGAAAGATTCTCTTGCCTACAGAGAGCTCGCAAACTCTCAGTATTTTCACCTGACAAAGACTCTTGACTGTAAGTTTCCATCGTAGACATGTTTTTTGACAGTTGCTTTCTGTGCAAAGTTTTGTGATTAGTTATCCTACAGCGTCGAAAAGCACTCTAAACTGTATACTCGATACAAATCCCACCGCTGTACACCAGTGTTAGGCGGAAACCTGTGCAGTTCCCTCTGGGACCACTGCAAAAGATTTAGGACTACAGGCGTTGGCGGTGAACCCACTTGGTAGCAGTCTGTACCACACAGATTCACTTGGTAGCTGTGGCTGAGCAGTCAGACCTCTCTCAAGAAAAGTTGGTCAGTATAAGGAGTATACAACATAGGGCAATTCTTCACAGTAAGACAAGCAAACACGCAACGAGGCTTAGTGTAAAGATAGTAAGGTATTTATTTATAACACAACATCTATGGAAAACACTAAAGCAAATCACGGCAAACAAATCAAACACAATTAATCTACGAAGTATACGATCAATCCCCCTAGCAATATCGACAACTCTAGGTTCAACCGGTACCACTTATTTTCAGACAGAGGTGTATACCTCAACCTAGATGACACTCGAATATTAGGACAGGAGAGAAAAAGATAGGCAGGTTATGAAATCAACACAGTTCGATCTTAGCGGATAAAATGCAAGGCAGGAAGGCAAGAATCACAATAGATCATAAAGTTCGGAGGCCAGGCCCACTCGGAGAGAGGCAAGGCGCGATGTCCCAAAAAGTCTCTAGTGGAGATCCATTCAAGTCTTTATAGCAAATTGTTATCGGCAGATTGAACCAGTTCAGAACAAAGAATGAGCAAAGCTTGGAGGCGACCCAGCGGAACGGAGAGGATTAAGACACCTCACTCGAACCGAACGAAAGGGAAGCCAGGCGGACACGGTACCTTGTTGTGGAGGGCAGCTCCGGCGGGGGCAGTTGTTCCTGGTGGTGGATGCACGTCGGGTCTTGGCCAAGAGTAGAGATGATCTCGTCGTCGAAGGAAAGTGAAGTCTGATGCACCACCAGGGAAGAGACCGGCCGCGGAGTGCTCCGTCACAAGGCACCACCTTTTGGTCGCGGTACAGGGGTAGTGGCTATCCGGTTGCCGAGGTGCTCTGCACGGGCAATTCGACCACTGCGTCCTGAGGCGAATAAAAAGCAAAGGGGACTGGTTGTTCCCACCAGTCAGGGGAAGAGACTCTCCGGCAGGGAGATCTCCTCTGTCGTCGGGAAATGGTGAGTCAGCTCAGCAGGGCTCCACCGGAGGTGTCGTCGTTGCAGGTCGGCTCAGCGTTACCCTCGTCGGATTCTTAGGTCCTGTGGCGACTTCTGAAGATCCAGTCCCAAAAGCCCTGCTGTTATGCTGAAGACCCCTATTCATTCAGCCTAGCTGTCAATCAACACATGCTAAGTGGTGAGCGGGAAGGCTCACCACATGGGCCAATCACTCCAGAGTGCGACTGGAGTTGACAAGGCAACTCGGTCCAGGGTGCCTAAACCCCCTCCCACACCACTGTGGTAACCCAGACAGAATGGCACCACTTTGGAGGGTCTCTGTACAGACCCCCCCAAAAGTGGAAAAAAGGGCTCGACCTTTGGTTTAGGAGTCACAGAGACGAACACAGACACCATTTTAAAACCGAGTTCTGGCAGAAAATACCACTCGATAAACTTATTTAAGATAAGTAGATCGGTGGTACGTCAGAGATTAATGAGAAAAAGTATCAATCTCCAACAATGGGACGAATCTCATAGGGTTATGTTCGGGCACTCTAAACTGTATACTCGATACAAATCTCACCGCTGTACACCAGTGTTAGGCGGAAACCTGTGCAGTTCCCTCTGGGACCACTGCAAAAGATTTAGGACTACAGGCGTTGGCGGTGAACCCACTTGGTAGCAGTCTGTACCACACAGATTCACTTGGTAGCTGTGGCTGAGCAGTCAGACTTCCCTCAAGAAAAGTTGAGCAGTATGTGGAGTATACAAAATAGGGCAATTCTTCACAGCAAGACAAGCAAACACGCAACAAGGTTTAGTGTAAAGATATTAAGGTATTTATTTATAACAGAACATCTATGGAAAACACTAAAGAAAATCACGGCAAACAAATCAAACACAATTACTCTACGAAGTAGACAATCAATCCCCCTAGCAATATCGACAACTCTAGGTTCAACCGGTACCACTTATTTTCAGACAGAGGTGTATACCTCAACCTAGATGACACTCGAATATTAGGACAGGAGAGAAAAAGATAGGCAGGTTATGAAATCAACACAGTTCGATCTTAGCGGATAAAATGCAAGGCAGGAAGGCAAGAATCACAATAGATCATAAAGTTCGGAGGCCAGGCCCACTCGGAGAGAGGCAAGGCGCGATGTCCCAAAAAGTCTCTAGTGGAGATCCATTCAAGTCTTTATAGCAAATTGTTATCGGCAGATTGAACCAGTTCAGAACAAAGAATGAGCAAAGCTTGGAGGCGACCCAGCGGAATGGAGAGGATTAAGACACCTCACTCGAACCGAACGAAAGGGAAGCCAGGCGGACACGGTACCTTGTTGTGGAGGGCAGCTCCGGCGGGGGCAGTTGTTCCTGGTGGTGGATGCACGTCGGGTCTTGGCCAAGAGTAGAGATGATCTCGTCGTCGAAGGAAAGTGAAGTCTGATGCACCACCAGGGAAGAGACCGGCCGCGGAGTGCTCCGTCACAAGGCACCACCTTTTGGTCGCGGTACAAGGGTAGTGGCTATCCGGTTGCCGAGGTGCTCTGCACGGGCAATTCGACCACTGCGTCCTGAGGCGAATAAAAAGCAAAGGGGACTGGTTGTTCCCACCAGTCAGGGGAAGAGACTCTCCGGCAGGGAGATCTCCTCTGTCGTCGGGAAATGGTGAGTCAGCTCAGCAGGGCTCCACTGGAGGTGTCGTCGTTGCAGGTCGGCTCAGCGTTACCCTCGTCGGATTCTTAGGTCCTGTGGTGACTTCTGAAGATCCAGTCCCAAAAGCCCTGCTGTTATGCAGAAGACCCCCATTCATTCAGCCTAGCTGTCAATCAACACATGCTAAGTGGTGAGCGGGAAGGCTCACCACATGGGCCAATCACTCCAGAGTGCGACTGGAGTTGACAAGGCAACTCGGTCCAGGGTGCCTAAACCCCCTCCCACACCACTGTGGTAACCCAGACAGAATGGCACCACTTTGGAGGGTCTCTGTACAGACCCCCCCAAAAGTGGAAAAAAGGGCTCGACCTTTGGTTTAGGAGTCACAGAGACGAACACAGACGCCATTTTAAAACCGAGTTCTGGCAGAAAATACCACTCGATAAACTTATTTAAGATAAGTAGATCGGTGGTACGTCAGAGATTAATGAGAAAAAGTATCAATCTCCAACAATGGGACGAATCCCATAGGGTTATGTTCGGGGTCGAACATAACAAGTAGTTTCCACTGCCACCAGCCAAAACTCGACGAGGGGGGACGGGACAGTGTCCCCTCAAGTAACAGATCCAGGAGTAATCGAATTACCCCTACTAGTACGTCCACAATAAGATGGTTGGTACTAGTTCTGTTAGTAAATTTAGGTCTAGTAAAGCCAATGGTGACTTTACATGCCCGGGGAGACAGTAGTCAGTCCCCGGGTATGGAGTCTATGGTGGGGGACCCGCTAGGGCGCCACCCGTGTTACGATACGTAGGGTGCAGTGTAACACACATAGAAAAACATATGAGACCCTATGGAGTAAAAGACCCCATAGCCCATCGAACACATTGACACTTCAAAGGAATTACACACATACATGTCCAAGAGTGGGAGAAAAGAGTCTCACTCTTGGCAGGATGGAAAAAAACAAACTCCAGAAATCCAGCAAAGCTGCTGGGGGACTCGCTAGGTTAGGAAATTCAGCCTAATCAGAGAATTCTCCCTAACACTCGCCCCCCCCAGACTAAGGGACAGGAGGATTTAATCCACTCCTGGATGAATCTCATACCTCTAGTCGATGACATACATCCTAGAGAGACCATCAGCATTTAGGTGGTGACACCCTGACCTGTGCTCAATGGTGAAATCAAACCCTTGCAGGCAGATCGACCATCTCAATAGTTTTGGGTTCTCCCCTTTCACTTGCATTAACCATCTCAAGGGTTGGTGGTCAGTCTGAATAACAAAAGTAGAACCATACAAGTACGGCCTAAACTTCTTCAGAGCCTACACGATAGAAAAGCACTCTCTTTCGATTGTTGCCCACCTTGTTTCAGGATCCTTCAGCTTGCGGCTGATGAAGCAAACGGGGTGCTCCCTACCTTTCCCATCCAGTTGACTGAGTACGGCACCTATCCCTACATTGGAAGCGTCTGTCTGCACAATGAAGTGTTGGCGGTAATCAGGAGCTCTTAGTACTGGGGCTTTGCAAAGAGCCTGTTTCAGGTTTTCAAAAGCCTGATTGCACTCCTCGTTCCATTTAACCTTCTTAGGAAATTTGGGCGAGGAGATGACATTCAGTGGAGAAGCTATGGTCCCATAGTTCTCTATGAAATTCCTGTAATACCCAGTGAGGCCTAGGAAGGCTCTCACCTGGGTTTGAGTAGTCGGTGTTGTCCAATTTTGCACAGCTTCAATCTTACTGAGCAAAGGCCTTATTTCTCCACCGCCTACCTCATGCCCAAGATAGACTACCTTACTCTGTCCAATTTGGCATTTACTTGCCTTTATGGTCAGATTGGCTCGTCCAAGAGCCTGCAAAACATCTCTCAGGTGGATTACATGTTCTTCCCAGGAATTGCTGAACACTGCGATGTCATCCAAGTATGCCATGCAGAAGTCCTCCATCCCATTCAGAACCTCGTTTACCATCCGTTGAAACGTAGCAGGTGCATTCTTCAGTCCGAAAGGCATTACATTAAACTGGTATAGGCCAACGAGGGTAGAAAATGCAGTTTTCTCCTTGGCATGGTCTGTCAGGGCTATTTGCCAATAGCCTGACGTCAAGTCAAATGTGCTGAGGAACTTGGCGGCGCCAAGTTTATCCACCAACTCATCTGTTCTTGGCAAAGGGTGGGCATCAGTCGTGGTGACTGCATTAAGAGCTCGATAATCCACGCAGAATCTGAGTTCTTTAGATCCGGCCTTTGGTACTAACACAACTGGGCTAGACCATGGACTAGTAGAGGGCCCTATTACCCCGAGATCAAGCATCTTGCTGACCTCACCTTTGATGTGGGTTCGTACGTTTTCTGACATGCGGTATCCTCTGCTTTTGACCGGCAGACAGTCACCAGTGAGTATGTTGTGCTGGCCCCAAGGGGTCAAGCCTGGTGAAAGCGAGAACAGAGAGGCAAACTGATTCAACATAGATTTGCACTCTTCTTGTTGCTCGGGTGTCAGATTGGAGGAGAGATTCACTCCTTCAATTTTTTCATCTAAAGGTAAGCCTCTGAGGAGATCAGGAAGAGATTCACTCTCTTCTTCTTCCTCGGATGATGCTGGAAGCAACGCTCCTACATCAGGTCGTGAGACATACGCTTTAAGTCGGTTAGTGTGAAAGACTGTCGGAGTCTCCTTGGGATTGCCCAAGTCCACCAGATAGTTAACCTCTCCGAGTTTACCCACTACTCGGTAGGGTCCCATCCACTTATCTTGCAAGGCCCTCTGCCTTGTTGGGATCATAACGAGAACGAGCTGGTCTTGAGCGAACTCAACCATGTTAGCCTTTTGATCGTGCCAGTGCTTGACCAATGCTTGTCCAGCTTTCAAGTTATCGCTTGCTTCCGTCATCATGTCCGACATTCTCCTCCGGAGACCTATCACGTAGTCAGTCACTCTGACTGGCTTGGGGGAAGGAGCACTCTCCAACCCCTCCTTAATCAGGGCCAATGGACCTCTGACGGGATGACCATAGAGTAGTTCGAAGGGAGAGTAACCTACTCCCTCCTGAGGGACTTCTCTATAAGCAAAGAGAAGGCATGGCAATAGAAGGTCCCACTTACGCTTAAGGGGTTCCTCTAGAGCACCTATCATGCTCTTCATGGTTCGGTTGAACCGTTCTACCAACCCATTGGTTTGTGGGTGGTAAGCCGTTGAGAACTTGTAGGTTACTCCACAGGTTTTCCACATGGCTTTCATGTAGTGGGACATAAAGTTTGACCCCCTGTTAGAGATTACTTCCTTAGGAAACCCGACCCTGGTAAAAATACCAAGGAGGGCCTTAGCCACAGCCGGAGCTGTAACAGTCCTCATAGGAATTGCCTCAGGATACCTAGTAGCATGGTCTACTACAACAAGTATAAACCTGTTGCCTGAGGAGGTTGGAGGATCAAGGGGACCAACAATGTCAATCCCTACTCTCTCAAATGGGACTCCCACAACCGGGAGAGGCACTAACGGTGCCACGTACTTTGATCCAACCTTACCAGAGATCTGGCAGGTGTGGCAGCTCCTGCAGTGTTTTTCTACTTCGGCCCCCATCTTTGGCCAATAGAAGTAGAGCGAGAGCCTTTCCTTAGTCTTCTTGAAACTCAAGTAACCAGCCAAAGGAATCTCGTGGGCTAACTGCAAGAACTGTGGTCTGTTCTCTTGGGGTACTACAAGGCGTTTGTAGTCTCCAGGTGCAGACTCGGTCGGTTCACTGTAGAAGAGGCCATCTTCCCAGTGCAACCTGTATTTCCCAGGCTCTTGCCCTTCAGCCTGAGCTTCTGCCTGATGGCGAAGACCTTCCAGAGTTGGACATTCTCTCTGTCCCTTACTGAAGTCTGCCCTGCTGGGTCCACCTTCTGCCAGTAAAGACTGCAGCTCAGGATGGTCAACAGGATCCAGATCTCCAATGAGTTCCTGGCCTTCCATTAGGTACCTCCCTCTCAGCCTTGGCTGGAGGTGGAGTTACGGGTGTGACGTTGGACAACCGCGGGGAAGTCCGTGTCGGCTGCACTGGAATGCTGGCGGCTGGTTTCGGGATAGAAGTCTTAGGTTTCCCCTTCGCTTCTGATTTCTTGGAGACAGTGGCCGACAATTCCAGTGGAGCAGGAGTGATTTCTTTCTTCATCATCTCCTGGAGAGTACCGCACATGGTCCTCTCTCATGCGGGTCTGGTTAGCTCCTGTAACCGTTTACTAGGAGGTCTGGGAGTATGCGATACAACTCCGAGAGTTTTCAAATCGTTACCCAACAGTACGCGTCCTGGTACCTCACTCTGTATGCTGACAGGTATCTTCACAGTCATGTCGTTACACTGGATGAGAACTGGTATTTGGGGAAGCATCTGCACAGGCCCTCCAGCTAACTTGGTGAGGCGTTTGGGTGCCTTAGCAACATCCTCAGCCTGAAAAAACTATTTATCCACCACAGTTATGCTGGCCCCAGTGTCCCTAATGGCAGGAGTCTCCTGACCATTCACCTGGACACTGTCCTTATAATAATCTTTAGTATTATCGGGGATAGAATTATAGACATCTAAATTCTGTTGTTCCCACAACCCCGGAGATACTAAAGAAACGCTGGCTGAGACTCCAATGGGTTCATCAGCTAGCAGTAGAAAGTTTCCACTTGCCATTTGGACTTCCTCCTCTGGAGCGAAGGCTAAGGAGACAAGCTGGACCCCTGAAGGTTTACCCTTACATCTGGGATCTCCTTTCACGTGGTCAGTCGAGCCACAAACAAAGCATTTACCGAATGCTTTCTGGAATGGTGGCTTGTTCTGACCTCCTTCCGGTTTGGCACCAGAAGACACACTATTCTGCTGTGGTTTTCCCGGTGGCTTACCCTTCTGGTTTTGTTTGGGGCCCTCTTTGGAATGTGAGTTATTCAAATTCTCTTTTGAGTCTTTTTTAGGCTGTTTTCCCTCATCCTTTTTCTGAGTTGCCCCAGAATCCTTATGAGTAGCCCTGTTGGCAACCCACAAGTCAGCAGCCTTAGCTTGTGCCCTGGAATCCAACTCCTTCGAATCAGCCAAGTGCTGTCTGAGCTCAGGAGAACAGGCATCATAAATAGACTTCAACATAAAAAGATTTCTCATACCCTCATAAGTGTTCACTTTGTAACCCTTAATCCATCCCTCTAAGTTTTTCAACCCTTCACTCACCCAGGTAGCCCAAGGGGTACCATCATGCTTTTTGAGGGTTCTAAACCTCTTAAGATACTGGGAAGGGGTCTTCCCGAATCTAGCTATCAAAGCTAGTTTCACACTTTCGTAATCCGTCTTATCCGCCTCCCCCAACTCCATTACCACATCAGTCGCAACAGGAGGGAGCCTAGAGAACAACCAGGGAAGCAACGCATTCCCGGTGATGTCCTGGAGCCCATGATTGTATTCAAACAGTTTCAACCAATCCAACACATCCAATCTCGGTTCATACATACCCACTAATTCCTTCGGCATCCGGGGTCTTTTGGGACTGGAGCTCCTAGAGGAACCAGAGGAGAGAGAAGCATTTTCCATAGACAACTTTTTCATCTCTAACTCGTGATTAAGTTCTATTTCTCTGAGTCTTAACTCAGCTTGCTTCTGCTCAGCCTGGGCATTCATCCGTCTGAACTCGAGCTCTTGGTTTCGTTCAGATTGAGCCAAGAACCGTTTATATTCTAATTCGAGCTTCATTTTTTCAAGTTCAAAATAAGCAGGGTTACTTGTGGGACCTGGTATGGGCCCCGTAGGCACAGCTGGTAAGGCAGGTAGAGGAGCGGGGGAGACAGTTTCGTTAGCCTCTCCGTCCTCTTCAGCCTCTTCATCGCTATCATCAGAATTACGCTTCAGATCAACACCATTACTGTCGTCTACATTCGCTGGGGAGATTGGTTCCTCTGAACCAGTACCCAGACTTTGGTTCGCCAGCAATCTCTCTATTAGTTCTAACTTCTTGCCTCTTACAGAAAGATTCTCTTGCCTACAGAGAGCTCGCAGACTCTCAGTATTTTCACCTGACAAGGACTCTTGACTGTAAGTTTCCATCATAGACATGTTTTTGAAAGTTGCTTTTTGTGCAAAGTTTTGTGTTTAGTTATCCTACAGTGTCGAAAAGCACTCTGAACTGTATACTCGATACAAATCCCACCGCTGTACACCGGTGTTAGGCGGAAAACCTGTGCAGTTCCCTCTGGGACCACTGCAAAAGATTTAGGACTACAGGCGTTGGCGGTGAACCCACTTGGTAGCAGTCTGTATCACACAGATTCACTTGGTAGCTGTGGCTGAGCAGTCAGACTTCCCTCAAGAAAAGTTGAGCAGTATGTGAAGTATACAAAATAGGGCAATTCTTCACAGCAAGACAAGCAAACACGCAACAAGGCTTAGTGTAAATATATTAAGGTATTTATTTATAACAGAACATCTATGGAAAACACTAAAGCAAATCACGGCAAACAAATCAAACACAATTACTCTACGAAGTATACGATCAATCCCCCTAGCAATATCGACAACTCTAGGTTCTACCGGTACCACTTATTTTCGGACAGAGGTGTATACCTCAACCTAGATGACACTCGAATATTAGTTAGGACGGGAGAGAAAAAGATAGGCAGGTTATGAAATCAACACAGTTCGATCTTAGCGGATAAAATGCAAGGCAGGAAGGCAAGAATCACAATAGATCATAAAGTTCGGAGGCCAGGCCCACTCGGAGAGAGGCAAGGCGCGATGTCCCAAAAAGTCTCTAGTGGAGATCCATTCAAGTCTTTATAGCAAATTGTTATCGGCAGATTGAACCAGTTCAGAACAAAGAATGAGCAAAGCTTGGAGGCGACCCAGCGGAACGGAGAGGATTAAGACACCTCACTCGAACTGAACGAAAGGGAAGCCAGGCGGACACGCTACCTTGTTGTGGAGGGCAGCTCCGGCGGGGGCAGTTGTTCCTGGTGGTGGATGCACGTCGGGTCTTGGCCAAGAGTAGAGATGATCTCGTCGTCGAAGGAAAGTTAAGTCCGGTGCACCACCAGGGAAGAGACCAGCCGCGGAGTGCTCCGTCACAAGGCACCACCTTTTGGTCGCGGTACAGGGGTAGTGGCTATCTGGTTGCCGAGGTGCTCTGCACGGGCAATTCGACCACTGCGTCCTGAGGTGAATAAAAAGCAAAGGGGACTGGTTGTTCCACCAGTCAGGGGAAGAGACTCTCCGGCAGGGAGATCTCCTCTGTCGTCGGGAAGTGGTGATTCGGCTCAGCAGGGCTCCACTGGAGGTGTCATTGTTGCAGGTCGGCTCAGCGTTACCCTCGTCGGATTCTTAGGTCCTGTGGTGACTTCTGAAGATCCGGTCCCAAAAGCCCTGCTTTTATGCAGAAGACCCCCATTCATTCAGCCTAGCTGTCAATCAACACATGCTAAGTGGTGAGCGGGAAGGCTCACCACCTGGGCCAATCACTCCAGAGTGCGACCGGAGTTGGCAAGGCAACTCGGTCCAGGGTGCCTAAACCCCCTCCCACACCACTGTGGTAACCCAGACAGAATGGCACCACTTTGGAGGGTCTCTGTACAGACCCCCCCAAAAGTGGAAAAAAGGGCTCGACCTTTGGTTTAGGAGTCACAGAGACGAACACAGACACCATTTTAAAACCGAGTTCTGGCAGAAAATACCACTCGATAAACTTATTTAAGATAAGTAGATCAGTGGTACGTCAGAGATTAATGAGAAAAAGTATCAATCTCCAACAATGGGACGAATCCCATAGGGTTATGTTCGGGGTCGAACATAACAAGTAGTTTCCACTGCCACCAGCCAAAACTCGAAGAGGGGGACGGGACAGTGCCCCCTCGAGTAACAGATCCAGGAGTAATCGAATTACCCCTACTAGTACTTCCACAATAAGATGGTTAGTACTAGTTCTGTTACTAAATTTCAGTCTAGTAATGCCAATGGTGACTTTACATGCCCGGGGAGACAGTAGTCAGTCCCCGGGTATGGAGTCTATGGTGGGGGACCCGCTAGGGCGCCACCCGTGTTACGATACGTAGGGTGCAGTGTAACACACATAGAAAAACATATGAGACCCTATGGAGTAAAAGACCCCATAGCCCATCGAACACATTGACACTTCAAAGGAATTACACACATACATGTCCAAGAGTGGGAGAAAAGAGTTTCACTCTTGGCAGGATGGAAAAAAACAAATTCCAGAAATCCAGCAAAGCTGCTGGGGGACTCACTAGGTTAGGAAATTCAGCCTAATCAGAGAATTCTCCCTAACACAGGGCACCTGTCAACAGGCCCCCACTCATGTCCCACTCATGTCCCCTTGCACCCCCACCCCCAGCAGTGCAGGGCACCTGCCAACATGCCCCCACTCATGTCCCATTGCACCCCCACCCCCCAGCACTGAGGGGCACCTGCCAGCAGGCCCCCACTCATGTCCCACTCATGTCCCCTTCCAACCCCACCCCCCAGCAGTGCAGGGCACCAGCCAGCAGGCCCCCACCCCTGTCCCCTTGCACCCCCAACCACCAGTAGTGCAGGGCACCTGCCAACAGGCCCCCACTCATGACCCACTCATGTCCCATTGCACCCCCACCCCCCAGCAGTGCAGGGCAGCTGCCAACAGGCCCCCACGCATGCCCCACTCATGTCCCCTTGCACCCCCACCCCCCAGCAGTGAAATGGCGATCTCATGACACAAACCAAAAGTCAACTATTTACATCAACACATGTCTGCCACACGAAGGCAGGCGGTAGCATTCCTGCTCTAACAAAAAACCCGTATATACAGCTCTGATGAATGTGCCATACTGTGGCCGTCTAGGATAAATGACGTGCAAAGGGGTTCGCGACAAACACAGACACCCGCTGTGTCAAAAATAGCATGTATTGCGGGGGTGCGCGGGAAGTTTCACACGCGATTGTGCCTGGGCGAGCTGGGTATGTGTACTTTAGGGGCTCACGGGAAGTTTTACACGCGATTGTGCCTGGGTGAGCGGGGTACGTGTACTTCAGGGGCTCGCGGGACGTTTTACACGCGATTGGGCCTGGACGAGCGGGGTACGTGTATTACTGGGGTGGGTGGGAAAGCACAGGAGGCAAATGCGCAGAACGCCCACACGCACACGCCAAAAAAGACGCGCTAATCCGGAAACACGTACGCCACCAGGAATCAGGCATACGTGGACCCGCGCAGCATAAAAGTGCGTGCAAACAACAAGCAAGCTCAGACGCCAGGATGAACATAGTGTTCCTAGCAGCAGTGGTCGTGGGATACTGCAGGAGGAGGAGGAGGAGGATAGTCAGGCCCAGAATTTTCACACCCAAAACCAGCCTTTTTGGCATGCCTGATGACCAGGTGTATGGGAGGTACAGGTTTCCACCGCACATAATACTCGACCTGGTCAGTGAGTGGGAGGATGACCTCACATCACTCACCCTCTGCTCCCAAGCACTCAGCCCCCTGGAGAAGGTCCTCAATGTACTGTACTTTTTGGCCACTGGATCATTTCAGCGGACAAGTGCCATAGTGTGGGGGGTGTCACAGGCCATGCAGTCACGCTGCCTACACCAGGTCTTGGCCATCATGACTGCATGCCCATCAGCCCGCAGGCACATATACCTGCCCAGGACACCTGCAGAAAGGCAGGCTGCCGTCCAGGATTTCTATGGGTTGGCACAATTCCCCAAAGTCCTAGGTGCCATTGATTGCACCCATGTGGCTCTACGTCCCCCCAGGGCATCAGAGCACATCTATAGAAACCACAAGCACTGGCATTCCATCAACGTCCAGGTAGTATGTGATGCCAAGGGAATCATCACCTCAGTATATGCCAACTATCCAGGGTCCACCCACGACAATTTCATTTACAGAATGTCAACCCTAAACCGGGACATAGAAGCTGGGCGGCATGGCGATAAATGGCTGCTCGGTGAGTATAAATGCCACAGCACATGCATGCATGCCAGATACTGAGTAATGTCAAAACCCTACTAATGATACCCATCACCACCTCCCTAGGGCACAGTGCCTACCCTCTGAGCTCCCACATGATGACGCCAGTTCGTAACCCCACCATGCCACCCGAGGTAAGATACAATACAGCCCATATTGCAACCCAGGGCATAGTGGAGCGCACATTCAGAGTGCTCAAGTCACGCTTTCGCTCCCTTGACCGTTCTGGCGGGCAGCTGTTATACGTTCCCCCAGCAGTGTGCAGGATCATAGTGGCAGCATGTGTCCTGCACAACATTGCAACACGCCGGGGCCTGCCGGTGGACATGGTGGGGCCCCCACATCCCCAACCACATGCACGCCCGCTGCGCATGGGAGGGGAAAGCGCACGGGGTGAGGCAACCCGAACGCAGCTGGTGGCTAATTACTTCACTTAGAATCACACCCCTGTGGAGTGCACACAGCCCTGGCACATACCATCTGACAATCAATGATGATGACTCAAGGGACAGTCAACTGTCACTACCATACCAGCCTGAGATTGGTCACCTGGAATTGTCACAATGTATGCATATCTACCTACAGAAACACCACCAATGCTGTGTCATCAAAAGACACATATGCTGCTAAATGCATTACCCCTTGCAAAATACAACGAGAACAGTGCCATGTCACCCAACCCCTCCCCAGCACCACCGCCCAACACACCATGCCATGTCATGCTATGTGAGAGCAAACAAAGCAATCCCGAAAACCTGACACAAGTGTCATAAAGTACAGTGTCCCTAATGGAAACTGGCCACAAACAATATGCTCCCAGTAATGTTGAACTAACAACACACATGACCAAATACTTACCAACAATACAATGCAGCTACACAAGCTCAAACATAACTAAAACATGACAGTACTAAGTTAAAGTAGTCGTAGTCTTACAACCTGACTATGCCACCACATCGCCCCCTTCCAACTGTAGTCTTGCAGGCTTCAAAACTTGTCTGTGTACTGCATACAACATGAACTCTATCTCCAAAGTAGACGGCCTTGTGAAGACATGAGGAATGAACCTGCAAATTCAGAGGGAGACATGGAAGCAGAAGCATACATAATTCCAACATGCAGTGTACAATACAACTAAAATATACACAAGTAATGTCTACACAGTATTGACTACAGACTGCCCACACAGCTCTTTGGAGCCCAACATCACTGTGTACATCATTGTCACTTGGTCACACCCTTTGCAAGCCCATGGAAACGGGAAGCAGGAGTGGTGTGTGTCTCACGAACCCAAGCATCGAACCCAAACTCAGGACAAGCCTGCATGTGCCCAGCAGGAATACAGTGGATGCCCATGGGAGCCACACAAGGCAACACACTGTCAAAAAATAATCAAAAAGCAAAAATCAAAAAAGCAAAAATCAAAAATGGCCATGTGGGGGCCAGGGGGGAGGCCACCCAGGAGGTCCGAGGACGGGGTGCGCACCAACAGCCGCCTGTGTGGATTTTGGGAAAAAAAACTCCTCCATGGGCTCATGGCCTGCACGGCTATGCCAATGTGGGAGAACTGCTGCTGTCGCTCTGAACACCCTCTGCTGCTGCCACAGGAGGTGGTTGTGCTATGGGAGGCAGCCCACGCAAAGCCCTGGTATGGTCCTCCATGGCAGCAAGCATGCGGGTGTGGAAGGTCTCGTTCTGGAGGATTATAGTGCAGAGATCCCCATGAAGCACCTGACGTGATGCCCGGATCTCCTCCCGAGTTGCCTGCATCTCAGCTGAGAGCTAACCGCTCCAGTTGCTGTTCTGTCCTCAAGTTAGTGCATGTCTCAAGGTCAACAAGAGTCTCCCTGAGGTGATGGAGTTCTACCCTCAGGGCTTCCCTGTGGCACTGGGACTCTATTGAAATCGATTGGCATAGAGTCTCCAGTGCCGCCCGTCTGTCCCTGTTGGACGCCAGCATGTCCTCCCTGTGTGATTGGCAAATGGAGTCTGTTGCCTGCTGTAGTAGCTCCATCTGCCTTTCAGGGGGGACAATGGAAGTGGCCACCCTCTCCATTGCTTGAGCCATCATCTCAACTGATGCTGCCTGTTGGGTTGCCATACCGTAAATGGATTGTTCCCATGCGGTATTGCCTGGTGGCGTACGGCTACTGCGTCGGCGGGCACCACACCTGTTTGGGGCAAGGCGATCTGCGCCTTGCTGTGCCGGCACTGCCTGAGTCTGCAGGACTGCATTCCCCCTCTGATCTGCTGGCCCAGGAACAGGATCAGATGTTGTGGAGTGTGACCCTGCACCCGTAACCGCCAAAGGCTGACTAACCAACGCTGACATCTCCATAGAGGGTTCTACCCCTGGTGCAGGTGGGTTGGACAGAACAGAACCCCTTCCAGAAACACTTACCAGTGACGCCACATAGGTCTCATCATCCGAATCAACACCTGAATAGAGGTCTGGGGAGGTGCACCCAGAGACACCCCTTGAGAGTATCGTCTGCAGCAAGCGTGGGTTCTCACCCACCACCACACGACGTCCCCCACTGGTGGCTGGTTGTGCCTCAGGTTCCTCCTGGGTCTGCACCATCTCCTCAACCTCACCAGCATCAAGTGTGTCATCCCCTGCAAAAACATGAAAGACAAAAAATGGAAACAGGCATTAGTACCATAGCACACAAATAGGCCTGACAAGCTACAGAACCAGTACATGATTTACACATGTCCCACATGACTATAACGCTCCCATGCATGCACTGTCACATAGTTGGAAGGGGAGGCAAAAGTCTGACACTGATGACACCAAGATGGAAGAGCAACACATTTGATGCATGCTGGGTAGCACTGCCATCACACATTGGCCTGTGAGTGGCATGTCCTATACACATAAATGACACATGCCATCACACAGATGGCATGTACCATAGCCATGGTACGTTCCACAAGTACATCCATATGTCAGTGAATGAGTACTGTCACCCATCCATGTGAGATGGACATGAAGAGATGAACAATGCCACATAGTGTGAAAAGATACACCATGTGCCACACACTGCAACACATCCAGTGTACAAAAATACAGTAATTGCAGGGCCATGTACACATCAATGGTTGTGCACTTCAACATGACAGGAAACAACTAGCATGTTCCACATTCAAACAGGCCCAAAAACATCATGTGATCAGGACAATACTCATTCAGCCTGAATGGTCAAATCTTTCAAGGTGACACATGTGGGCCTATGTGGGGTTCTTCACTGACAGAAGCATGTCACATATGTCACAATAGCGCTGAGGAATGTGTTGCAAAAGTGGGAGAATTGAAACAATCAGCCTGAAAGAACACTGAAAAATACAAACAATGTTGTTGCATGATGCCACCTCAAGGGCAACTGCCGTAATGTTACGCTAAATTACTACTGTGGGCTGAAGGGATAGTGTCACACCCAAATTCAAGGCCGCAGAATGTTTTGGATGAAGCACATGGGTGACCCATACTACTCAGTCACACACACCCTCACCTGCCACTCAATCAGAACCCGTCACCCAAACAACATACACATGCATTACACACACACGCATGGGCACTCACCAGACAATGTTTCATAATCGGGTAGTTCTCCCACACCTCGGATCTGTTCCTCTGTGACAAAGGTCCCAGCAACAGACTCATGTTCAGTGAGTTTGTTGTCCGCTTGTGGAGACCCACCGCCAGTCACCAGCGTAGCGGCATGACTTGAGGCCAGCTTGTCCTTTGCTCTGCGTTTCAGGTCGTTCCACCGCTTGTAGCAATCATCAGCTGAGCGCCTCACAAATCCAAGGGCACTTATGTCATTGGCGATGGTCTGCCAGTGTGTCTTACGTTGACCAGGTGTGGTCTTGGACCCTGCAGTCACCACCATTTCGTGGCTATGTTGCAACACATAGCTCACAAGTGCATTAAGCTCCATGTCATTAAAGCAAGGGTTCCTTGACGTGCCGGAGTGTGTAGCTGTGCCTGGGGTCTCAGCCTGTCATGCCAGAGCACCCTTCTTCCTCTTTTTAGAAGGTGGAGCGGAGCCAGAGTGGCTAACGCCGCTCTGGTCAGTAGGGGCAGAATCACTGGTGGACTGGGTTGTTGGAGTGTCCGAATGCACATTGACCATAGGACTTGGTGCAGGCATTGTCTGAAGTGTGATGTTGGCAGGGGGAACATCAGTATGATGGACCAGGACCGACACTGTCCTGGCTGGGAGAGTCAGAGCTGGGGAGGATGGAGCTGCAGCTGCCCCTGCAGCCTCACCACCCTGCATACTTGGGGCAGCAGATGACATAGCTGCCCCAGATCCATGTGCCTTGGTGACAAGTTGCACCGCCACACGTGGCCTAGACTTTCTGACCTGGAAGTCAGCCAGGGAGTCATCCTGTGCCAGGTCAGGTAACACAATGGGCTGGTCCAACAGGAGCTGAGCTGGGATGGTCTCAGCCACGTTTCCTTCAACCATGGGGGGGGGGCATGGGTATCCCTGATTGGTCCTCCACACATGGGGGTCTACGGGCACCCTGCAAATCCTGGCCACGTCCCCTACCGCGCCCACCACGTCCACCTTTTGAAGGTCAGCCACCTTTGCCTCCCTTACCACTTGGTCGCCTCCCAACCATGGCAGTGATGTTGTTGTGTGTATGGGAGGAGCAGTAAACTATTGTCCTGGGCAATTGGGGGTAAAAGGGGGAGGGTACTAGATGGAATTCGTACCCTAGTGCTCTAACAAGGTTGTCTGTGACCCCTGGGGGAAGATGACGGGTCACGCAACACACAGGCAGCCCAAAAACAAAAATAAACATGGACGCAACCCCTCGTAGACCACGTGCATGGAAAAATGAACCCGCACTACGCTGTGCCACCCAGAAACAAAAAATAAGCGTACGCGTAATACACGCAGCCTACAATGACCTCTGAAAGGGTACGCGACACACGGGGCAAGCACAGTTGCTAAGTACGTGTGGAACTCACAGTCTGCCTGGAAAAAGAATGTGAAAAATACGCGTGTGCGCGTTGCCAACACCCCCGCCAAAAGAAGAATTGTACGCTGTCTGAGGAGACAGGACAAAAGGAGAAGTGAACACTGTTTAAGAAAACCAGCCCAAAAAAAGTAGAAAAATGAAAGCTGTCAGAGGTAACAGGGAGTATGTACTTGAAACGCTGTGAAGTAATCGCGTGTGAACCGACAAGAAGTACAGAATCCACCCACTCGCTCTCTACAAAAAGCACGTACAAGGAAATGGTGTCCTACACGTACCTTTTAAACCGGCCCACACGTACACGTCACTTACGCGTGTATGCGCCCTTTTCTCCAATTACACGCGCTGACACTCGGACGTGCAGCTTTTCCACGTGTGCTCTGTCATCACGTGCTATGAGGGAAACACCTGCGCGCGTCACATCACATACGCGCTTACACGCTAAGGGCCTTTGGTCCAATGAAATCGCTTACGTGCGCTGACACGCTTATGCGCTAAGGGCCTTTCCTCGAATTACACGCTGACGTGCAAGATTTTCACGTGCCAAATCACTCTGTATCAAGCTGGCCACGCGTTCACACACGGAAGACCACGTTCCTGCCCAGAAGGCCAAATTACTGCCCCCCAAAACCCCGAGCACGCTCCCACCTGCCATCTGCTGCTGCCTGATTGCCTGCTGCTCACGTGCCCTGCCATTTGCTGCCTGCTCGTCAGCCAGGGGTGCTGTTGCTGTGACCACCCCTGCTGGAACCGAAGACTCCCGACTGGGATTCCATCGCTCCACAGCCCAGCCCCAGGACCCAGTTGCCCACCCACTCCTGCCTCTGGGGTTGCCATGTCGGGCACACCACCATCTGAGACCACTGGCAACCCACAGCCAGAGAGGCAGAGGGCCACCAGCTTCACTGCCACCGAAGTTGGTGTCCTGGTGGAGCAAGTCCTGGGGCAGTATGATGCCCTCTTCGGAAGGTTGCGCGCCGACAAGAAAGGACGGACCAGGATCTGGACGGACATCGTGACTGCCATCAATGCGGAGGGGGTGGCAGTCCGCGAATTCCATCATGTCAAGAAGCGCTGGGAGGACTTCGGGTCCAGGACCCTCAACAAGGCCCGGTGCCTCTTGAAGGCAGCGGATGCTAAGGGGCACCGGGGCCACCTGTCGGAAGACCAAACGAGGGTCCTGGAACGCGTATGCCCAGCGCTCCACGTCCAGGTCCTTGAGAGGCAGACCCGTCTGGAGTCGAGCAGTAAGTGTACATGCATACTGATTGGAAGCTGTGCGTGTTGTGGTGTGCCAGTAGTGTTCAGGTTGCACATGTGGTTTTGTAGGGCCATGTATGAATGTGTATGTACAGGGCCGTGAGGCTGACACATGCGAGTCCTTTCATGTGTGAGACACATGGATGGTGTATTTGTGGGTAAGCATGCAGGCCAAATGCAAATGTGTGAGCACACATGTTTGAATGACTGTGTATGTCAGTTGTCAAGGTTGTGGTGTCACACATGGATGTTGGTTCCAGCTGCATGTATCTGCACTGTGTACATATGCATGTATGTGTATCTGACAAGTGTGCAACTGTCATGCAACATGGATGCATGTGAGACTGATATGTAGAAGACTGATTGCCAGATGTGACTTGGATGCCGATCTCATCACTGCTACACTTGGTGGAGGTGTACACATGCATGTAAGTGTGGTGGCGTGTGTGCATGTCTAGTGCACTCCCTGCGTCTCATGTGATGTCTGGCTCACCTTTGCCTGCTCATGCTGTTGTATGTGTATGGATGGTGCTGGCTGTTGTGATATGGCTGTGGAATAGCTCATGTGTGTGATTTGAAATTACATGTGTGTTGGGGATTGTGATGAAGTCTGACAATGACACTCGTGTGCAACTGTCATGTGTGTATGAGTCCATTGTACAGTGCCCTGATGCCTGTGTCCTATCTCTCCCTGTCTGCAGCGTCGACTGATGAAGAGGGTGGAGTGGGTGCTGTGGAGCACAGCAGCAGGAATCGCACCGCCAGCCTGAGACGCAAGGCCCGGCTCCCCTCCCAGGTTGTCATCTCGTCGGGGAGTGAGGAGTCCGGTGCCGCGTCCCAAGTCGCAGCTTTCGAGGGGAGGTCCAAGAGGCGGAGGTTGGAGTTGGACTCCTCGGCAGCCGAAGGGGCAGCTGAGACCCCACAGGGCCCGACGGAGGAAGATGGCACGGAGTCATCCAGGTTGGTGGGGGGTTTGGTGGAGGAGGAGGCCGTGCAAGGGACAGAAACGGGGTCTGTAGGTGGGGATTCCACTGGTGCTAGTGGTGCAGTGTAGGGACAGGGACAGGAGGCAGCACAGGCCGCCGCGGAGGTGCCTGTGTGTAATCCTGTCCCCAATATTGTGACTGCATCATCTTGCACCAGCAGGGATACCTACGTCCAGACCCATTCTCAGGGAGGGGATCGGTTTACACCAACTGGCCTTCCTCTCCCTGCGGATGTCGCTATCCGGCACCGGGTTCAGCCTGTCCTGGGTGGGGTGGTGTTGCGTCAACGTGCCATGCGAGCTGACCTGCAGTCTTTTCATGAGGAGACTGCACGTCTTCTCGCATGGCTCGTTGACCGCGTTGACCCACTGGGACAGCTCACCAGGGCCGGATTCCTCTGTTTTCTGGACCTTGTTCCAACCCCCTCCTCAACTGAACCCCCTATGCTCCAGTCGTCCTCCGTGCCATCTTCCCACCCATGTTTCACCTGGGTGCCCTGTGGAGCTGCCTCCGACCCTGCGGCCAGGCTGGTGGAGGACACATCCCTGCCACAGTCGGGAGTCAGACGTCCAGCAGGGGTGGCCACCTCAACAACTGCACCCCAGCTGGAGGAGGATGTGCAGGCAGCAGGAGCCAGGGAAAAGGCAGCAGCACAGCAGCAGCAGCAACAAGGTGGGAGCCATGATGGCTCGGGGTCTTCATCATCGAGGGGCAGGCATCGGCCGGAGGGCAGGAGGACCCTGGATGGGAAGTGTCTTCCGTGTGGCAGCGGTTGGGCCATGCGATAGATGCGGTGTGGCAGCGGGCGGAAGAGGCACGGCTCACGATGGTCAGAGCGGAGAACTCCATGCGTAGGGCCCTGAGGCGGGCCGAGTGCCTCGAGGCCATTCGCAGGGACCTGGAGATCCAGATGTCATTGACCGTGTGAACCCTCGGGGCCATGGAAGAGGACCGCCTCCGGGACATCGAGCAGGAGTTCGATGATGCCCTGGCCCGGGACATCAACAAGTGAGCCGTTGGACTTGCCCGCTGCCCTTGTAAATAGTTAGTTAGTTAGTATTAGGTTTCCTTTAGTTTTTTCTTTATTTTGGACCGCTTGGACAATGCACCACATTTTTGTATATAGTTTTTTTATTAGGTAGTAGTTTTTGGTAGGTTTAATTTCTTAAATTGGGCTCATGGACCCTGGATTCTTCAATTGTACATAGTTCTACATTGGATTCATCTTTTTTTAATATTTCTTTTTTGTTCACCATGGAGAATTGGTTTTTACTTTTTATTTTCCCTTGGATTTGATTTTTTGGACTGTGACTTTGGACAACATTTCTTTTTGGATTTCTTTTGCTTATGTTTTCTTGATTTTCATTATTTATCGGACACGGACCATTTCTTTTGTTATTCCCATTGTTGTGTGTTTAATTTGATTTACGTTCATGTTATCTTTAATATATATTTTTTATACTTCCATTTGTGTTATTATCTCATTGGTTTCATGCATGTCATGATATGGGTTTGAAATTCACTTGCACCCATTGTGTGTGTGTGACGGACATGTGTTCATTTACATACTTGCCATTGGGGTTGTATCATGTAATTGGCATTTCTATGTGGGTGGATACAATACTTGGGTGGGTCTTTGGCATGTGGAGGCTGGCCATAAGGGCCAGGGATCTAGATTGTGATGACGTGTTGGCTGGGGGACATGCGTCGGGGCCTGCAGGCAGGTTCCCTGCACTGCTGGGGGTTGGGGGTGCAGGGGACATGTGTGGGGGCCTGCTGGCAGGTGCCCTGCACTGCTGGGGGGTGGAGGTGCAAGGGGACATGAGTGGGACATAAGTGGGGGCCTGCTGGCAGGTGCCCTGCACTGCTGGGGGGTAGGGGTGCTGGGGCATATGATTGGGGGCCTGCTGGCAGGTGCCCTGCACTGCTTGGGGGGTGGGGGTGCAAGGGGACATGAGTGGGGGCCTGCTGGCAGGTGCCCTGCACTGCTGGGGGTGCTGGGGGGTGGGGGTCCTGGGGGACATGAGTGGGTGCCTGCTGGCAGGTGCCCTGCACTGCTTGGGGGGTGGGGGAGCAAAGGGACATGAGTGGGACATGAGTGGGGGCCTGCTGGCAGGTACCCTGCACTGCTTGGGGGTGGGGGTGCAAGGGGACATGAGTGGGACATGAGTGGGGGCCTGCTGGCAGGTGCCCTGCACTGCTGGAGGGTGGGGGTGCAAGGGGACATGAGTGGGGGCCTGCTGGCAGGTGCCCTGCACTGCTTGGGGGGTGGCGGTGCAAGGGGACATGAGTGGGACATGAGTGGGGGCCTGCTGGCAGGTGCCCTGCACTCCTGGGGGGTGGGGGTGCAAGGGGGTAATGCGTTGGTAATCACTAGTGCAAGGTGACATGTGGCTTGGCTGGGGGGCATGCCCATGGTGGATGGGCTGCCTGTAGGACATGACCAGGGGTGCAGGGTAGTCCCCTGTGGTGTGGGCTGCCTGCAGGGGCCGTGGAGGGTGTAGAGGGAACACCTGGGAGGACCCACACTGGCAATTCACATGTAGGACTCCCCTGCACCCCCGAAATACACGTACCCCACTCGCACAGGGCCTATCGCGTGTGAAACTTCATGCGCACCCCAGTAATACACGTACCCTGCTGAAATCGCGTGTGGAACTTCCCGCGCACACCAGAAATACACGTACCCTGCTGAAATCGCGTGTTAACCTTCCCCGCACGACAGAAATCCACGTACCCTGCTGAAATCGCATGTGGAACTTCCCGCGCACCCCAGTAATACATGTACCCTGCTGAAATCGCGTGTTAAACTTCCCCGCACTCCAGAAATACACGTACCCTGCTGAAATCGCATGTGGAACTTCCCGCATACCCCAGTAATACACGTACCCTGCTGAAATCGCGGGTTAAACTTCCCCGCACCCCAGAAATACACGTACCCTGCTGAAATCGCGTGTGGAACTTCCTGCGCACCCCAGTAATACATGTACCCTGTTGAAATCGCGTGTTAAACTTCCCCGCACCCCAGAAATACACGTTCCCCGCTCAGCGTTTGCTGTTTGGCAGCCCTGTATACTGGTCCAGGGTTAGCGCAGCCCTTTGCGCTGAAATGGGAATTTTGATGGCTTTTCCTTGCGCGAGCGCGTTCTTGGGGGCGTAACTGGCGCTGCTTCAGGGTCGCTGCGCCACTCTGCGCCACGGCTGGTTTTGGAGGCTAAAATCCATGAATACGCTGTGCGCGGAAATCGATTTTAGCGCACGCGGCTGGTGCAGACATTCGCACGCGCACACTGTGCGCCAGCCGCATGCGCCACTTCAGTGCGAAATTCTATGAATTACCCTGTAAATTAATTTTTCATGGTTTGCAGGTGTGCAGAATCTGGAGGTGGTCCTGGCAGTCCGTCTGGTCCCGGAGAAGACAGAGGGGCCATCTCTGGTACTACCTTTTCTGGGGATCGAAATGGATTGGTTCTATGTAATAATGTTGCCACAAAAATCTCGCCATGCAAAAATATCGCCGAAAAATTGCCGTTTTTTGTGGCGACATTATTGCATGGAACATGCGGGGGACCCCCCCGCAACCCCAAACTTTTTTTTTTTAAAAAAACAATTTTTTTTTGCCCCTGTCGCCATATATATGGTCACCTAAATAATATCGCCACAACATTTTCCCACCAATATTATTTACGGTGACCATATATATGGCGATATTATTACCTGATACCAATGGATTGAGTGGTGATGGGGGTCTCGGCTGCCAGTGTCAACATTGCTGGCTTTGCCAATGCTTGTGTTTAACAGGACGCCACTGAATGATACACATAATGCTTATAAATTGAGTGGCTGAAGGCAGCCCTGGTTAAGAAATTTTGATTACACCCGTAGAAACTTTACAGCTCCAATAAGTCATTAACTCTCAGAAGAATGCTTTGAAAAAAAAAACACTGGCAAGCACTTTGAGCACAAAGTTTGATGGTAATAAAGCTTGGTTAAAATAGCTCAGCTCAAAGAGATCCCAGGAGGATGTGTTTTGGACAGGGAGGGGCAGGACGTGGGTTGGAATGGCCATAGAGGTAAACATGGCTATGGGCAGTAACCAAACAACACCTACAAGCTTTGTGTCATTTCTCATTTGCCATTTCTCTCTAGCTACACTTGAATGCAATAGTTTTGGCTTATAGGTACTAAAAAGGGTTCCAATGAGGATCAGAGAAGATCTGAAAATGCAATTTAGCTGTTTTATTGATTACAAGGGGGTGTCAGTGTGTCTTACAGAAGAACTGGCAAAGGGGGGGGTGGTTATCTGTTCTTGGACCTGGCGGCAAGGCCGAAGGGACATGCATTTACGGGAACTGGAGGCAGTGCACCAAAAGGTGGCTGGCTTAATTGGGAGAAAGAAATAGCAGAATTACTTTTCTAGAACTTTTTCCAATATTGGTGGCCTTGCAGCTGTGGGGCAAAGAATGGCATAATCAGAGTGTCATTTGTTGTGGACAACTAGAAAGTGGTTTTATTGGTGAACAGCCAAATCACTAGAGAAGGATTTATTGTACATCTGATGCCAGTGAAATGATGCAGATAAATGTGTCAGTACACATTTCTGCCCATACTCCTTATTATTACTGTACAGGTGAGAAATTATACAAGCTGAGGCATACCGCCCCATGAGTTAGGGGTGAGAGATGATGTATGTTAAGGTGGATTCCACAAAACAACATGTTTTAATTGTCAGTGCACATGCATCTGCCATGAAGAATTCGTTATGCTGTGCAACACTAGTACTGATTAGAACTAGGTTATAGAAGGCACAGGTAGTTTCTCTAATTAGCATAGAAGAAATGAGGGTTCTTGCATTACAAGAATGGGACTCACTCTACTGATAAATCAGAGGAAATTGTAAAGGAGCAGCTGAATGCCTCTACAAGAAGCCCTGCCCCTATTTTGCATATACGTTGGAAACCGTAAATTGTGACATGTGCAACCCAGTAATGATACCTATACCACGAAGAGTCCTTGAGACAAGGTATCCGTTGAGAAGACCCTACATGAAGTGTCCCAGAAAGACTGGTGGTCTTCTGAGGGAAGCGCCTGAAGAAGTGTGAAGACGTGAATAGAAGAAACTGGTGACGTCACGTAAAAATAAGTGTGATGCACTGAAAAGGATGACCAAAGAAGAGAATGCATAGATGATATAGAATTTGATGGCAAAGTAAAGAATCGAGAAGGCGTTCATGTGCAGAATGAAGATTGCACATGTGAAGAACACTGCAGAAAACACAAGCAGTTTTTATAACTGTACAGACGCTGCAACATAAGTAGACTAAGTAATCATAAGGCTGGCTATACGTAGTATATAGACTGCAGGCGGAGCCGCCAACATATATGTATACAGAATTCTAGACATTCGATGATCCAATTTTAGTAAGCAAGTTTCCATGAAGGAAGACGGATTGAGAGCTATGCGTGTGTCACAGCAAAGAATAGGCTCGAATTCAAAGCAAGACCAAAGAGGCTGTCTGGCTTGATGTCAAAGACTGTAAGCAGCCAAGAACTGGTTATCAGCCTGCGAAGAACATCATACGTGAGAAGCAGAGGCATCCCTTCTTAAGTTTCAAAGAGAGAACACTGTGAGTGCCAAGTTTCTTTATTAAAGACAATTAAATGCCATAATACGGACCAATGTACGGCCTCTGATCACGTGAGCTGACAGTGAAAATAGATGAAGAGCATGGTGCACCAGATTAAAGGTAGCGAGTGCTCACACTCCCTTATATTCCCAGAGACGAGAAGCTATTACAAGGCCGAGTTCAAAGACGATCTGAATGATAGACGGTATGAGTTATGAGTGATGATGGGCTAATTGGATGGGAAGAAACAGTCAACTTCACCCACCAGCACCTAGGGTACCAGCTTATGTGCTGCTAGAGAATCGAATGTTACAGAAAGGTACAAGCCAATAGTATTCTGTGTACTTAATCACAGTCGAAGATGACCCAATCATGATCCTATCCCATATAGAAAGTATACTTAGATAGTACCCTTAGTCCAACCACAACATCCCATAGGTTTTCTTAGTTAACCATGTAATATGACATCACGTATGATGATTTATCGCTATAAAAGTGTTTTTTTTATGAAATGCATTGAGATTATTCTGTGCGACGTCCATTGATGTCCGTTGGACTCCCTGTTTTAGACAATTGCAAATAAAACAGAGTTATTTGCCAACTTCCTGAGTCAGTTTTATTGCTTAGTTTGAGAAGTTATTCTCCTTCCCATCCAATGTGTGATATGTTACCTTGATTAAAGGGCCTCTAGGGTGCAGAATAACAGGCTGTGAAAGATGCAGAATACACAAACAGGGAAGCCAAAGTATGGCGGATGTACATAATTTGAGTAACATGAACAGAAACAAATATGGGTCACCAACATTGAGGCGAGAATGCAGAAGTACAGCCATTTTTCCTAACGCAGAGGCTGCAGCAGGCCTTAGAATTAGCAAAGCCTTAGAATACAAGATGCTGAAATCATAAAAACACTTTTATTTTAGAATCTTGAAGCTGCCCAAACAGTAGTTCTTAGCAGGGGCGTTGCTAGGTTTGTAAAAGGTCTGGGGCTAAAGCCCATGCAATGGCAGGTTTAGACATCACATAACTATATCATATGAACACATGCGTCACGGTCTCAGGAGTTAAAATTGCATACTATATTGCACATATTCATTTGGAAGTACTGCTAAGATGTAGATATATTGCCACTCCAAAGTGTGAACATTCATCCAATAGTGCTAGGCAATATTTTATGAGGTAATATAAGACCAAGAAAAGCCTTTGGACAGGACAGCCAAATACTTGCTGTGGATTATGATTTAAACAGCAGCTGGAGAGCTACCTGTCTGCCACATTAGCCATGCAATGGTTAGCTGCTGGTTGTTGGGCTGACAAACTGACAGGGGCAGCTACTGGGCTTAAAATGTGGTGGGACCTAATTAATTTAATTATCCAATGTAGCGGGCGAGCAAGCCTGAATTTGAACAGGTGAGTAGAGGGCGGTTCTCCCCCCATGAGAGCATTTTTGAAAAAAACCTATCAAAATAACATATATTTCAGCATGATTTTTGCCAAATAACCACAAAAAAGTACATGGGTTTCTTAGTGATCTAAATTGCTACTGAATAATGTACCGCTAATAAGCTGTGGTCAGCGGCAAGCAGGCGGTAAACAAATACCCAATAAAATATAACATAACTAACAAATGAAAAACATTTCCATTTCTAACGTAGCTTTTAAAAAAAATACTGTGTGAGTTGCATTTAATAGAAATGCAGTATGGAAAGAACATACTGTAGTAAAAAGGAAAGATGCATTCCCCATTCCAACACCAGATTAGCAAATTAGTGTTAATACATTTACATTCAAAGATATGTAATACAGAACAAATATGATTCTTTGCAACAACTGTGAACTGTACACAGATACTGGATTGGGTTCGCTATGGGGCACACGTTCCCACACTGAATGAAGCGAGGGAGCCATACTCATCCCCCAGGTCAAGACAACACATTTTACAGCACATGTTGCAGTAGGAATAGGAAAAAAGTCATATGGTTTACAGTATGTTATAAACATGACATCTCACAACAGTCTCCTATCCTGCTGAGTTGCCTTTGCAACATTATGCTATAGGATACCCTGCTATTCCCACACCCGGCAAACCGTTTTGGCCTGCTCACCCATTCAAATTAAGTCTGTGTTGTGGGGACTAAATTAATAAGGTTCCCTTCTCATTTTGGAGTGAGCAGCCCTAGATAATCATACCTATAATCTGTTTGGGGATTATTTCTTTTGTTAAAATAATCCATTTCTGTAGCTTCTGAAATAAAAGAATATTGCTAATTTGGACAATATGACCAAATATACACACACTAAAAAGAAAAACAATTGTGAAACATCTGCAAAAACAGCAGTTAGTTTCAGTTAGCAAAACACAATCACCATAATTTTGCAATGCATTCCAGTCAGATAGTGTTTTCGAACCAAAGTTTCAAAAAAACCTTTTACAAACAGTATTTCTACCAATTACACCTGAGAAGAGATGTGTTAAAGTTCCTGACTTCCATACTGCTCCCAATCCTGTCTTCGCCACTTAATCAAAGTGAGTTCTCCCAGGCAAATCCCTTTAATCACTCTATGCCTTATCTGCTAAAATTAGAAGGCTCTACAGGGTGTTCAGCTCACCTGTCTGCTACTTCAAAAAAGTCTCACTCCTGATATTGCCACATAGGTCAATATTAATATTGACAATTCTTGCACCAGACTTCACAGTGTATTTCTCTACTACCTTACGCATGGCAACATGTTTGTAATGTAACTCCCCATGACACCTTTGCATACTAACGACTCATTTTGTGATATCACTGATGTCACTATTTAAGCAAATTAGACGGGCCCACACATGTTTTGCCACCCAGGGCCCTGCAAACCCTAGTACAGGCCTGTGTAAAGTGTTTCATTGTTAGCACCTGCTGCATTAGTGTGCATAGATCTTTCGGCAATGGAAAATGCTGTAGGGTGTTGTTAGTTCTTTAATGCAAGGGCCAGGGAGTGATTTGCAGGGTATGGTGGACAGGAGAAGAAAGCTCATTCTCACACAGCAAGTTAACAGCTTGTAACATTTAAGTTGCACTGAATTGCAACTTTAGAATATGTAAAGAAGTTAGATGCTCCCGCAAGTGAGTTTGCCCCTCCTTCTGCAGTCTCTAAAGTTAGCACCTCCCAGTTGTGCACCTGTGCTATTGAGAAAAAGAAGTAGCCCACCCTGGGAGCACATACCTAAGTGTGCTGGGAAGGTGGCTGGTGAGTATTATAGTTGGTGGGGTGGAGCAATGATCCAGTGGGGGGTGAGAAATGTGTGTAAGGGCTGAGACGGGAAGATGTTGGGAGAAGTAAATAACGGGGCTCTGGGATAAATGAAAGGGGGGATTGGTAAGGGGTGGAAGGGGAGAAGGGAAATTAGGAGGAGAAAGGAAGGAGCAGGTGTTAGGTCCGGACCGCGTGGGCCTATCAGCTAGAAGGGAGCTGCCCACCTGCTGCCTTGCACCCCAGCGACTGCATGTGAAACAGAAGCGCTGGTTGCAAGGAGAGGTATCCTGTTCTGTTCTGTTGCAGACTGTTCCTCAGCCCTCCCCTCTAGTCCTAACCACCAATGGGAGGAATGGTGGGGAGGGCTTATCTTCAAATTTCAAGTTTGTGCATTAGTGCGGTGCGGGCAGGGCCTTAGTCATACCAGCATGCCACATTGACAGTGACTCACAGTGGACGGCTTGTTAAAGATTTCAATCAGGCGACACACACACTGTGGTCTCGGCCTAGTATGTAGCGCCTAACTGAGGTGCTTTTCTCCTTATTTATGTGGATTCAATTTTGGGATGGTACACCACTCATATCACACCCCCTTTTCAAATACCCTGGGTCACAATGGACCATTAACCAGGCTGGTTGGTAAGATGCAATATTTATTTATTTATTTTAAAATTCAAAAGAAATCACACACTTTTAATATAGGGCAGCAATCACCAATTGAGTGATAGTTACAAAGGAGAATGTGAGTAATGCATTGGGTTTGACTTTGTAGGGGAGCACATACACAGCACAGCAGAATAGGAACACTTTTGATTTAGGACAGATAGCACCCAAGTTAGAATTTCCCCCTGCAATGTTCCCTCAACCCACAAATATTCTGAATGGATATAAGGAAGCAGCAGGTGATCAGGAATAAGAAGCTGAAAACGGAATTCAAATCCGACCTTCCCTCCCCAAATAAGAGTGAAAAACGGATTTGAAACCCTTGCAATTTTAAAAAGGACACTCGGAAATGGATGAATAAAATAATGAATGTGAATGTGTGCAAAAACCTTGAAACAAATACAGTTCTTCACTAAAGCAGCAATGTAATGGTACTAACAATCACAAGCAATTGATTAGCAAGAGCATACAATTTGAAAAATGAATGGAGGATTTAAAACAGTTTACAATCAAAATGACACGTTGGAAACTCTGTTTTCCGTGTAAATTTATTAAAACGGTTTCTTTGAAAAACGGGTAAAATATTTTTGGTTGTGGGGATAGCTATAGATCACAGGTACACTATAGAAGTGAAAGTAAGTCTCTAGCTGGTAAATTGAATGAGTTATGTAAGATCTAAGAAGGTGCACTTTGAGTAAATGAATACACGAAAAAGGACAGAAAATCAGTGGTGACAAGAATAGTTTTACTCTACACTAGAGTATTCTGGCTAGGCCACCAAAGAGGGACACAGTAAGCTCCAGGGTTGATTCACAAATTCAACCCTTTCGCCCCAGCTCCCACCCCGGCGGAACCAGTCTGAGCACTCGAAATAGGATTAATATCTTAGAATTTCCCAAGACAAAATTAATAAAGAGATGGCGCTAGCACTAGAAATCAATGGCAGGGTTGCAAGAGTGATTGTGACAGTTTGAACAAAGGTATCAGGATAAGGATAGGGTGACTTAGAGAGTGGGATGAGAACAAAAACAAGATAGGCTATGGGTTTAGATGGGGTGGCAATTGATACTCACAGTCCACATTTTAGCTTTGGATTTTGGACAGTCAACAGTTCTGGGCACTACATGGCAGGGCGCCTGGCAAACAGCTGGGCAGTTCTGGTTACCGGGTAGCACTTCTGGACTGGCAATTGTCGTCACTAGATATCATAGGTCATCAGGGTAGCAGGATGGCAGCAGCATGCAGTGAGTGGCAGCAAGCCAGGCTGGATCAGGATGCCAAAAGGTACAAGTTTTCCCCTTGTTACTGGGAGATTTAGGGCCTCATTAGATGGAAGGCGGTAAGGGTTAACGGTTACCGGTAATGGTACTGGTGACCGTTAACCCTTACCGCCTTACTACGAGGTCCCTTTGCGGGTTGGTACTTTACTGCCTGCTCTTTGCAGGCGTTAAAAACCAACCCGCAAAGGGACCTTGGTGCTAATTACTGCAACGCAAATTTGCGGTACCGTAATTAGCACCTTCCCCATTCCCATTATGCCCTATGGGGCAAAAATGGGAATGGGGAAGGGCAATGGAGGAAGGGGGAATTACCGGCCCACCAACCTTGGAATAGGGCGGTAATTCCCCTTTCCTCCAAGGCGGTGCCGGTAATTTACTGGCATGGACCAAGGTGCTAATAGCACCTTGGTTCACTGCCTTCCGTGTAATGAGGCCCTTAGTGTTTTTTTTTTAATATTGTATTGGAGGCCTTGCTGGGAATGGGATCAGCACTGCTTGGGTTTTGCAGTGGGCCCTGGAGTAGGATCAGCAATGCTTGGCCTTGCAGCTGGAGTCTGGATCAGGAAGATGACGGGTACAGGAACGCAGCGCAGGAAATCGGGAAGAGCGTGTGTGTTCAGAGTCTTGTCAGGCACCCTTATTTATAGTGCATAATGACATCATCAAGGTATAGGCTGGGCAGGGTTAACTAAGCACACCACTAAACTACTTGGATTGGAAAGGGGTGCTAATCTCTGCCTTGCTCTCAACCGGTTGGATTTCCAAAGGAATTATGTCAGATTTATGAGGTGAGTTTTACAATGTGCAAAAACTCCCACATTTACTTTACTCAAAATCCGATTTTGCCAAAAACATATGTTTACACCATTGCAATCTCTTGGCAAATTATACACACAGCTTACATAGTTTGTGCAGCACATATCCGTCCAATCCTCCAGTCTGTGGGACCTTGTTTCGCTCTTCTGACACATTTTGGTAATTTTGAGCATGAAAGATTCGGCCCAAAATTCCCTAACTTTATACACAGGTGCGCATTCTCCCAAAGAATGTATGTACAAAAATGTCTGTGTGTAACATTGATACTTTTTGATTTATCCTCAATACCTTGCCCTTTCTGCCCCTAAGGTGGCAGTGAGTTCTATCATGTCTCAAAAGAAAGTACCAAAAAATCACTTTTAAACTGCAACATTTTTTACAATTTTTCAAAGTCTTGCTGCATAGATAGGAGTCTTTAAGGTTTATTCTGGAAATAGTATTGGTGAACAAATGGCAGTTCCTTTGTCCCTGGCTCATTTTTATTTCTTTAACTTCAACTGCTGCCAACTGTCATTTCCTTCAGAGCATGGTGGGGGTTTCTCCTTTGATTGAAGTTATATTGCCCCTTCACACTTCCGGCTTCCTTCCCTGGGAGCGTCATTGTCAGGGTCCCAGCAGAGACGAAAGTCTGTTCAACTCCGTAATTATCAGGTGGCTGTCAGTATCTGCTGAGACAGAGCCCTCCTTTTGGTGCCACCTCTCCAAGCAGAAAACCTGTTTTTCAACTTGCAAATCCAGCACCCATTGTTTTAACCTTTAATTTCTGATCTTAGAACCAGGATATTAAAGCAAGCCAGTTGAATAGAATAACCCATGTCATATAATCTCACCAGCAACAAACCCCTTCATATTACCAAAGACTGGATGCCTTTCATTCACCAGTGTACTGTTCCAACACACAGGCATTTCTTTTTCTTTAGTTTGCAAAAGCCATTTTTTTACATGTGGTGCAGCTAGCCTTCCTTTTTAAATTACTTAATTCACACACTGTCTGCAGCTATAGTTATTCTCTTGAAATGCTGGAGTTGGTCTGAAGCACGGATACATTGAAGCCGGCATGGCTCAGCTATAGTTTCTCTCTGAACAGCTGAGTTTTGAATACTTTTGCTAAGAAAATGACTGTGTTTCCCATGTAAGTAAAAGTAAAGTTCCTGGTTGATTTTTTTAGATGTAGTTCGACTGGGCTTGTCACTTCAGAATCATGCCTGGTTTTTCCGAGGCAGAGTGAAACACACAGGGCTTGGTAGGACTTATTAATCAGAGTGGCTTTAAGGAACAGAGGGAATTAGCGTCAAAGCTGCATTTTTTTAAAAGTGAAAAAGTGTTTTATTTCAATTGATATTTTGGCTTTTGCAGAAAAGAAACACTGCTTTTTCCTCTTTCTTCCTTTTGTTTATGTGGGAACCCACTGGCAATCTCCTTTAATGTGCCCCCTGGTTCCATCCTGCCCGATGTGTGCTTGGCAGGACTGTGCAGACATTGTTTGTTGTTGTTGCCAAACACAGTTTTGAGCCATGGCGGTCACAAGAGCCAGTGCAACCATTTTGTGGCTGTTTCTGCGCAAATGCAGCTTAATGATGTGGGGAAATGCTGTTGAGTGGGTCAATATATCCCACACATCCCCCCTGACTTCTCCTGGGCTTCCAAGTCAAGGGAGAGTTGGGCAAGTGGGATTTATTCATTAGCCAAAAAAGGATAAGGCAGGTATGAGTCCTTCTTTCATCAGAGAACGCTGCTCCTCTCATTGTCTCTGGTCAGAACGTGGCATGATGCCCCAGCTTCCTCTTGGATATTCCTTTCATGGTTTGGAGTGACACTCCCGGATCTCCTTTGGTTTCTACCTTCCAGGTTGCCAGGGAGGCCCTCTTTGGTCTTTAGATAGGCGCAACCAGTACAAATCTATGAAAGAGAACACAAACCGGTTACGACAATTTCCCACTAACTGCCCTCCAATCGGGTTGACAGCAGTGGGATATGCAGGCATTCAATTATCACAATTGATAATGAAGAAAATACTGCCTGGTACGTAATCATATTTATAAATCCTATCAGTTTCCTTCTGGTTCTTCTTTTCCTTATTCTCATGTTTCAGAAGTCTCTTCTGTTTGATTCTCTCTGGGCTCCTCAATTTGTTGCAAAGTGTGCCTAGGGTTACAACTCTTTAGCTAATTAATATGGACCCATTTCTCTTCTGTCCATTCGCCTTTGGGGATGCAGATTCTGTAGGCGACAGGTTGGATTTTGTCTACAATTTCAAAAGGTCTTGGTCAGCTAGGCAAAAATGTGCGCTCTTTGGTTCCTTTGGAAATTGTACAAGTAGACCCTGTCTCCTACTTGGTATTCCTTTTTGGTTGTTTTTAGATCATACTGAGTCTTCATACCCTCTGCAGATCTTTGTAGATTCCGCTGAGTGTACGCAAAAGCATGTTGAAGGTGTTTTCTTAGGTTCTCAAAATACTGTGGAGGCATTAATCAGTGTCTGCTCCTGTGTTCTATAGAGCAGATGCTGAGGTAGCACCATCCTTCCCTTCATCCAGTCATCAGCTCAAATGGAGACATCTTAGTTGCAGAAAAAGGTGTAGATCTGATTGCCTTCAGGACAAGCGCTAATCAGATGTCCCAACTAGGCCCAGAATCTGCCACAAACTTTTTTTTAAATGCTCACAATGGTTTTATTCTACCTCTCAATTCCACCACTAGAGGGCACCGGCAGGCAATGTGAAGTTTCCTTTTTACCACAAGTATCTCCCACATCTTTGTCATCACTTCGCTGGTGAAGTGACTTCCTCGGTCTGACTCAATCCTTTGGGGTAGGCCAAAATGCGAGAAGATGTGATCATCAGGGCAGCTGCTGTTTCTGCCTTGGGGCTGGGCGACAATCCACCCATTTGGTGAACAAGCATGTTACGGTTAACATGTACTTGTTCCCCCTAGAGGAGCGAATCACGGGCCAGATGAAATCTACTTGTAAATCTGACCATGGCAGTGTCATCCCCCTCTTCTGGAGGGGAGCTCAGTGTGTGAGTGAAGTTGGATGAAATTGTGCACACACAAGACACCCCTTCTAGTATTGGTCAAGGTCCTGCCCCATATGTGGCCAGTATGCAATCTCTCGTAAGATTTCTAAAGTAGTGTGAAATTCCTGATGACCGGCTGTGGCCGCATCATGGGCGTGACTTAGCATCAGGCTTCAGAATGAGGTAGGGACCACCCACCGGTCACAGCCAGATATGGATCTCCTTACCAACAAGCTGTCTTGGATTCAGAACATTTTTGGACATTTCATCAACACTCTGAGTCCTCTTTCCCAATGTAATTGGTATCCGCCAGGGGAAAGTTCTCAGGGTCCTCAATGTGTTGATAAAACTTTCCAATAATCAGATTCCCTTTTTGTGCAGTGATTAAATCAGCATCTGGGGTCTCCTTACTTCATTGGGCAGTTGAGAGTTCATTGTGAGTATTTGTCTGGGACCTGGTGACAGCAGTGACCTGGATTTCCCCCAACAGGGACTCGATCTCAAGGAGATTCCCCTGGATGGCTCAGGTTTTGGCCAGCTGATCAGCCAGGTCGTTTCCAGTTTTGTCCGGTCCCTCTATTCTGGAATAACCCTTAATCTTTTTCCAGTAGATGGTCATCCCATTAGAGATGACCAGATCATCAATATTTTGTATGAGCTGCCATGTTTAAGTGGTTTATTATTTGCACACAGCATGCCTCTGGTTCTCCAATTGATCAGGTGCTCCATGAGCCCGTTCTGAACATAATCTGAATCAGTGATATGACCAGTTTGTTGAGTCGGTGTTGCATGGCAGGGAGGATGGCCTGGTGAACTGCAATCAACTCTGCCACGCGATGACTGCGGGGACCGGTTTTGTACCAAGCGGAGGGCTCCGGTGCATCATTCACCCAGGCATTCCCAATGCCAGCCATCAGTTCCCTTTCCCCGTTTTTGTCAACATGGTAGGAGCACCTTTTCCACATAAACTGTGTGCATTCCCTTGCACGTGTCTTCTTCATTGACCTTGTGCTGGGTATTCAGGTACGCCTCCATGATGTCTTGGGTTTTGAGACTTTCGTCCTAGAGACAGTTTTCTCTGGCACAATCATGCAAGTCAACCAGACCTTGCGCGAGGGGACTCTTCTCGTTTTGGTCATATCTGACCTCCACAGGAAAGCCTTGCATGGACAGAATCTTGGAAGTAATTCTGGAATTATCACATTTCCTGCACAGATTCTGCTGCTTTGGAGATATTGGAAAGGCTGGTGAGGAGTCTCAACTATGATGTGCTACCCCTGGATGAAGGGGCAGTAATTTTCAGTGCCACACTGTTGCCAGGAATGCCTTATCACAATCGTTGAATTTTTCCTCCACAGAGGATAAAGTCTTACTTGCATAGGAGATGACTTTTTTGACCTTATCATGCTTTTGGGATAATACTGCTGTTAAGCATGTATTTGAGAACCCTGTCTCCAAGAAGAACTCCTTGTTTTTGACAGGGTAAGCTAATCAAGGCACTTGTGAGAGACTTCTTTTGAGTTGTTTGACTGCCTTGGCTTGTTCTGGACCCCACTCCCACTTGACCCACCCTTCAACAAATGGACCAGGGGTCACGTGAGCTCTGAGTATCCTCAATAAACTTCCTACTGTAATTAGTCAGACCAAGGAGGCTCCTTAGTTCACGCAGAGTTGTAGGGTCTTTCAGTTTTAGTACTGCTTCCACTTTCTTTGCCTGGGGACAGAGACCCTCAGGTGTTATTTCATGTCCCAAGAAGTTGACACAGGTCCTACACCACTGTGCCTTCTGGAAGGACAGTTTTGCTCCGGCAACCCTCAATTGGGTCAGAACATAGTGGATTTCCGCTATGTGTTCCTCCACTGTGAGCTTTTAATCAGGACATCATCTGCATAGGCCAGATTACCACTTTTACCCAAGTCGGGCATGGCCTTGTGTAGGAAGATGTTGAATTAATTGCCAGAGTTTATGTATCCAAAGGGAGTCTGGGTTCATGTGTACTGCTGCCCTCTGAAGGGAAAGGCCAGATTGTACTGGTCCTCCCTACTGACGGGCATGGTCCAGTATCCATTGGTCAGGTCAATGGCGGTGTAAATCTTCGACCCCTGGATCTGGGCCAGCCCTTGGTCAATGTAGGGAAGAGGCCATCGGGACATGTTGACCCATTTGTCAGCTCCCTAAGGTCTGCGCAAAGTCTCCATTGGCCATTTGGCTTTAAAATCCCCAGCACCGGATTATTGAAGGTACTGTGGAATGGACCAATTATCCCACAGAACTTTAGGTTTTTGATAATTTTTTGTCAGGGACTCCATAGACGCGCGAGGCAAGCAATATTGCTTCACGAATACAGCAGTCATTCCAGGGTTTGTGGGAATTGAGGTAGTATGTACCTCAGTGCGACCACAGTCATACGAGTCCACAGCAAAGATATCTTGAAAATCTAAAAACACCTGTTTCAACTTTTGCCTTGGTTCCTTAGTGTCACAGGCATCAGCGAGGTTGACCCGCTCTTCAACCATCTGTCTGAAGCCTGGAAAGACTTTGGGTTTCGCAATCTCAGCGGCCTCCTCCAGCTGTGTGGAAAGGTCTCTGGTTAGGGTGTTGACTTGGACAGAGGGTAGGAGAGGCAGTCATTGTGGACCTGGAATGTCACCTCATCCTTCCTGATGTCACAGGTCACCTCTTCCCCCCGTAAGGGCAGGAAGAGTACACCAGGAAATTCCTCCCTTGCCGGGTGAAGATCCTTTCTGGTGGTATGTCATTGTCACAGTCATAGCAGTCATTGGGGATTGGTCCTATAAGTCCATGGAAAAATGCTGGTCATCAACCCCATTCCAATAATGGTGCCTGGCATTTTTAGCATACACCAGCTAGGCAGGAGATGGTTGGAATAGGGCCCATTTAGCATTTGTCAATCAATTTAAATGTGGGAATGGTTGGATCTTTTGGGAGTATCCTGAACAACGCTTCACTGATAAAGTTTTTTCCATTATTCAGGCACACTCTGGCGAGAACAGATTCCCTCCCCTCATTTAACTGAATACGGAGGAACAGCTGTTTGCTTATTTTGTGAATGTCAGCCAAGATTTGAGCTGGTTTTTCATCACTTTTGACTACAGGATTTGGATTTTCAGATTGGGGATTGGAATAATATGTCAAGGTATTTCCTTCCAGTGTTGAATACCACTTGAAACTGGAAGGAAGGTTGATTTTCCAGAATGAAGAGGAGTTCCCATCACCAGTTTGTTATCCTACAGCAATTACTGTAATGCCAGGTATTTGATTATTTTAGAAATGAAACTCACTTAGTTCAGATTTTTGTTCAACCATGTGGTATGTGCCATTTAAACTGACATAGTTGACGCTTTGTTTTAATTTTATTGGCCGGTTGGTCTGAGTCCAGAGGACCTTGTTCACACAGTTTATTAGAGGAGACAACCTCCGAAGGAGGTCATTTCCTAATAGACATGGGGTTCCCTCTGGAGTCACGACTATGACTGGGTGTTTCACCTTATGTCACCCAATTTTACCTCATGGGGAATTTCATTCCAGTTGAATTTCTATAGTTGTCCAGGAAGATGGTTGAGAGGGATCTGGTGATCTGGTGTCTCTCCCCCCTTCCTGAATTTAGCTGCTCAAAGGCCCTTTTGGACAGAAGAGTGGCTTGGGATCGAGTATCCTCCATTGCTAAAAATGCACTACCTTCTTTCTCCTCCAATGGGCAAAGGTAATTGCTATTTTGGGCAAGCTGGGTGGTTAATGTCTATATTTTGGACTCCGACACTGTGGGAATTTGGACAGTATTCTGTGTTTGGGAGTCTGAAAACAGAGTTTCAGCCCCCCCTTTCTCTCTTAATTCTGTGCTGCCCCCCTTCTTGGAGACAGTCACCAGAATTGATTTGGGGAATTTGTGCATCCCCTTTTTCCTCTGTTTCTGTGCTGTCCCCCCTTCTTGGAGACAGTGACCAGAATTGGTTTGTGAAGTTTGGGAATCCTCTTTTTCCTCTGATACTGGGCTGCCCCACCCCTGCCCCTTCTTGGAGGCAGTCACCAGAATTGGTTTGTGGGGAGGGTCCCTCTTTCATCATTAGGTTCTGTGGATAACAATTCTGGGGTTCAGGAATGGGTGATTCTTAATCAGTCCGCACACCTACCCAGTCTGGGTTCTGGTCTCTTGGGACCCATTTTTCTTTGAAGGAGAAGACTTTCTTTGCAGAATACTAAAAGGATTCTTCCCCTTCAAACTGGAGGACACTGACGTCCTACACAAAATGGGCCATTTTGGTTTCTTTGTTTCTCCTATCCACCCTTTGTTCCCTGGGTTGCAGATTTTCGGGGGCAAGAGATTTTAGTTCCGCTTCCGGGGTGTCTAGGGGCTTTTCACGGGAGAGGAAGGGAGCTTCGTCTAGGGCTTTGCACCTCCCCTTCCTCACATGCCTCCTCTCTGGAACCTGTGGGTTGTCTGGGTTCTCTCTCGATCATTGTTCCGAGGGGCCAGACCCATGGTTTGAGGTATTCAAAGCCGCCATGTTCATCTGAGGGTTCTGCTGAGCCCTCAACATGTGACTCAGACCCTGAGTTAGATTCTGGACCTGGGGCTTCAGTTGGGATACCCTCTCCGGCTGGTATGGGGTCTTGGATCAAATCTAGGTTGTTCACGGGAAGGGTAACTATCCTTTCTCTCAGAGTACCCTGGGTACTGGGGATTCCCCAGGTAACCCTCCACCCTTGGCCTCCTCTCTCCCGGATTGGGTGGTCTGGACTCCTGAAAGCAGAGAAGAAAGGAGGGTTGTCCTGCATGTTAGGGTTTGGAAGCTACCGGGGGAAAAACCTTAACCCATAGTTTGGTGGATCACTGACCTCTTGAGGGAAGTAAGCAGGAAGTTTCCAGGGACAGTACTCACCTGATTGGATCCCCCTCCCCTTGGGCTGGGGGAGTCCACATGTACCCCAAGATAGGTCTATTTATCTATACCTGGGACTGATGTAATTAGCAGAGTTAGAGGTCACATTTGTGGGGTACCCTACCTGACTACCACCTGCTGCTGATTGATCAGACAGTCTTCTTTGCCTCTGATTCGGCTGGTTTTGGGAAAGTGTATTTTTAGGCCCCCCCATTTCTAGGTCCAAAATGGGGGCAACCTTCACCTTCGCCACCTTGGCAGCAGCGGGGGTGTTGGTTGTTTTTTTTGTTTTGGTTTTTGTTTTCTACAGACTTTTGGACAAATGCCTGTTTTAGCTCCTGCACAAATTCTCTTGGGGCCTGATCCTCTCCAGACTGCAGATTGTAGGCTGCCTGCGGGCCTCCTGGGGGTTTCTGTGTGTGGAAAAGTGCTTCAAGAGGGCTGCCTTATAGGTGGTCCACCTTGAATGATTCGGGTCTTCCAGCAAAGAAGCTGGAGTACTCTGTAGAGAACGTCCATTTGGCAAATTCTATGCAATTTTGGCTATTTTCAATGTCAAAAGAGGTCATCATCTGTTCATATAGCTCCAGATGCTCCCAGACAGAATATTTGGCATTTTTGTAATATAAAGTCATGAAATTTCTAATAGCTTTAATCTGTTTAATGGGGTCTTTCACCAGAGTTCTCTTTTGTTTATTAGCCTTCTTATGCTGCGTCACCTGAGCCCATTCGTCCTCATACTCAGAGCTGCTGCTATTTGGGGCCCCCTCATTGCTGCCTCATTCTTTGAGCTTGGGGACTTTCTCAGAATGGTGGGGCCTAGTTTCTTCTCCCCTGTTGTACTTTGGGCTCTCTGGGTAACTCCCCTTGGACTCCCTCTTTCGCACAGTAGAGTAATCAACTGACTCTTCCCTGTTTCCAGGGTTGGTTGAGAATCGCCTCCACTGCACTGATTGGGTGGAGGTTTTCAGAATACTCTTTTGGGGCCTCAATTTGTGCTCTTTATTTTCTGCAAAGCAAACCAAATGGTCCCTTTGTAGGTGATGTTTCTTCAAGTCTACTCCCTGAGTTTCCCCTCATAGGAGTCTTCCTGGTCAGATATATTGGCCATAATATTTTGGAATCTGTACAGGGACGCCCGTCCATCAATCTCTGATGGGCGGTGGCCTGCCTGTTCAATCATGCTGGACTTACTAGAGTTTGGTTGCCTCATGATTCCTGGTAATTGTGAACCGGTGGACATGAAGTCAGCAGTGCCTTGCGCATACAAAGTGGTAGATGGGTTTGAGGCCCTTGGTACAGAGGGCATCGCACTGTGGTCAGGGGTGGCCCTGTCCCTCTCTACTTTTTTGGGGTACCTCAAGTTTGGATTCAGCCTAGCATACTCTTTTTCCAACAGCTCATGTTTCTCCCTCTTAGCCCCTCTTTCCTGGCAGTAGGCTTAGGTCTGAGCCTTTTGCTCTGCTATCAGGGCTTGACTTACCTCTATTACCTTCTCTTGATCTGACACCTGGCTCTGGAGTCCCCTGTTCTCATCATAGAGGGCCTCATTGTCTTTTTGTGCTACCTTTATTGCCTGGGAACACTGAGACCATTTTTGTTGCAGGAGATACATATCCTGAGTTTGCACATTGTTAGCTTAGTTGTTCTCTTCTAGATTACCTTCTACTTGTCTTGTGTGCCCCTTTAAGTTTTCATATTAAATATTTAGGTCAGCCAGTTCCAGAAGTTCCAGAAGGTCAGACTCACTTTTCTGTAGGTCTGTTTTTAATTTGCACACATCTTGGTATAGGGCATCTTTTTCCTGTTGCAGGGTGCCAACTTGTTCAGTCAGGTCATCCCTTTGTTGCTTGATAGCACTTAATTTCTGGTGTTCCTGGTCAAATTCTGTTTGAGAATCAAGTTCTTTAATAATGAATGTATTACTTTCCTCTTCCAATTTCTCAATGTGTTTTTGTAAAGTGGTTATCTGCTCTGAGCAGGTCCTGTTATATTTTAGTTGTTGATTCAATTTCTGTTGACTGAGAGTCAACCTTTTCATGACACTCTGCTTTTAATGCATCTAAGTGGGCCTTTTGCTCTGAGTTGGTTTGTTGCTGTACTTCTAACTCTTCCTTTAACTGTTTGATGGGATTTTAAAATTCTACCTCAGAATTTTGGCGCTTTTGCAATTTCTCTCCTACTAGTTTTAATTCAATCTGGATTTGGTTGAAGAACTAGGACTGGTTTTGCGCAAAGATTGCACTTTCTCAATACTTTTCTTCAATGACCATCAGGTGAAAACATATATACGCAGTAAGTTGGACCAACTTAAGCTGCTCCTCTTTGATACTCTGAGTCATATAACACTCAGCCAGGGCTTGATGCAATAGGCCACTGTAATGCCACACATCCATGTTTATGGAAGTGATCTGTTGCATCATGTCTTCTAGCCATGCCTCCTGATCTTGCTCTGCCCATTCCCCTCTAATGAATAGTTTGGACAGAAGGTGCTGCCTAGTCTTGTTTATCTCCAGTGTGGTCATTATGAGGAGTGTTCTTCCTTTATTCAATTATTTATATAAGGACAAATCTTTATTCTGTTTTTGTCTAGTGCAGGGTTATTTTTACTTTATTTCTACACACAGGCCTGATACTTAGGGTCTAGGTTTTGGGATGCGCTTTTAAAGTGTACCCAGTTTTCTAACCACAGAAAGTATCACTACCTTTTCAGGATTAGCCTGCTGTGTTAAGCTGTCATGGGTGGAAGCACTTATCTCAATCCCGGAAATGAGCCCCCACTGTGTAATGGTTTTATGACACGGCACACACCAGACCAGGACTCTTTCCACTGGCAAGGAATGTGGCGCACAATAAAAAAACTTTTAATTGTATTGATTTTGGATTCTGCTTTGAGAAGGCACCCAACCCGTCTCACACCCCCCTTAACAAACACCCTGTGTTGCAATGGACCATGAACCAGGCCGGTGTGTAATAATGAAATATATATATATATATATATATATATATATATATATATATATATATATATATATATATATATATATATATATACATATATATATATATATATATATATACATATATATATATATATTTAATTCACATGCAAAATCAAACAAATCAAATGTAGGGCAGCAATCACCAGTATGGTGATAATATACAGCAACATGTTATAATAACCTTAATTTAACTTTCTGACATCAGATACATCACTGTAAATATGAATGGAAGCAAGATCACTTTTTGTCACACTCATGGATGGTACTTCTGTCATGCACTCCCCCTGCAACACTCCCCCAAACCCCTGCTGACTATATTTTGCGTGGGTGGACAGGAGTGGCAAGGAGTCACCAAAAAGAGGGAAAAATCTAATTTTAAATTCGATCTACCACCCCAGAATGGGAGGCCAAAATGAAAAGGAAACCCTTGAAAAAGGAGCAAAATGGTACTCAGAGTTCACAGGATAATGAGAGGTCAGTTTACATGTGCAGTAGAATGGATAGGACAAGAATTCATGTGGCTGTACTAAAGAGGCAAAGAAGCTTTTACGCTACTGGGCAGGGAACTACAGCAACATGAATTCAGGTAAGAACATCGACTTTGGGAAGGAAATCAATGCAGCAAAAATCACATGTGGCAGAAATGCAATTTCTTATTTTTCACGGATTTTAAACAAGCAAACAGCTAAGGAAATGGGCTAAACAATCAAAATCGGAAATCATTTTTTTCTGATGGGGTACAAACGCACATAACAGATAGCATACAGAAGTGAAAGGATGACTTTTTATGGGGTGACAGTATGGATTTCTTTATGGGACTGAAAATCGGATTTGATAATAAAAGCAATCACACGGCAAAAAACGTGTTTTGTAAACAAAATTATTTGTTGTACTGAGACTGTATTTTAGTGGTTAGAATATTAAAGAAAGACACTAGACACAAGGGGGCTAATTTACAATTTTAACCAAATCACGCCGAATTCCTCTTTATATGGAAATTAATTAATTTATCTCAAAAATGGCACTAAGTAATTATACAGATAGCTGAAATTATTTGAAATGAATCACACTAACACATGGAGACTAACATGGATTCTTCTAAGGATAGAATAAACAGAGGATTCTGGCAATTTGGGAAATTACTAGGGTTCTTGGAGAATTTTCATAGGATTTGGACAGAATGCATGGTAACAGAGAGGTGTATGCAGCTTTTTGGTACTGGGAAGGGTGATACATTCAAAATGCACCTGAGTTGGGTAGGTTGGACAGCTGGGCAGAAGGACAAGGATCTGGTCCCCTGGGCAGTGGCTGGGCTCTCCTTTATGGGAACAGCAGGGCAAAAGGGGCCTGGTCTCTGTGGACAGCGGGATGCATCAGCTGGGCAAAGGGTCTGGTTGCTGGATTCTCCCAGGGGATCAGCGGCCTCTCCTCTTTTCTCCCTGGATTAGTGGGTCTGACTGGATCTAGATGGGTGGTTCTGCCTGGATCTGGATATGGAATTTGTCTCTGGATCTGGTTCTGGATCTGGATCAGCTACCTCTGCAGTCTTGGAATCTTGCAGGGTGAATTTTTGAATGTTGAATCTCCCTATGCCTCCCTGCCTAGCTCTTATATAGGCAGAATGACATCAGAGAAATTACAATGTGGGCGGAAGTGATCTGAACCTACCCCTTGGATGGGATAGGTCAGGCAATGGGTGTCTCCTCCTCCCCATGGGCGGATTGGTTCCAGGAAAGTGGCATCAGTTTAAGTGTCTGCGTTTTATGACTTGTTTTGTTTCACCAGAGTTACTTTTCCCAAAATAAGTTACGGAACAAAAACCTTACATTTACAATCGTCACCCTCATACAAATCAGATAAGCAGATCCCATATATTACAAGGAATATGCTGGTTCAAACGGCAATTCTGTGTGATGCTGCTTTGCCCTTTGGGCACCATTTCACAGTTTTTCATGAGGAACATTTTATCAAAAACTCTACAAATGGTTCCATATATGCATAATAATGAATGGCATATTTTCTCCAAATCTAAATCAGTCATAATCTCACATTACTGCTTATTCAGATCACAGAAAAATGTCTTAATATATAGGTCTTTAAATCAAATGGGCTGGATTTGTCCCCTAATGTGGGCGGTTTTCCAACCACCCAGACAAAATGTCTTCCCTTGGTCAGCTTGCACAGGGGTTTCCATGACTCCCCCTTTGAAGTCCTCCAGTTTGAATGTAGAGGAACTCACACTTCTGAGGCAAACACACGGCTTGACTCTCCCTTTGTCCTTGGGAGCATTTCTGCCAGGCAGTCTGAGGCAACCTGTAATTATCACACTTGTCAGGTCCATAAGAACAGGGCCCCTGCCCTGGCAGCATCAGTTCACGGGGAAGTGCGGCATTGGCCTTTAAACCAAACTGGTCTGACAGGAATGCCTGAGCCTCAGCGAGGCTGTTAAAGTTCTTTTTTGGGGGAAAAACACAGAGCACAATATACAAATGTCTTTGCAGCCCCTCTGTACAGTTGTGTTTCTGTGCGAGCTACAGTATTATTTCCCATTTAGTTTTCAAAATGTAATTTCACTGCTTTGCAAAAGCAGATTTGCACGGGTTCATTTGTTTTTCTAGTTGATTTCACAATATGTGGTTTCTTGGCATTAATTGTTTGAAAGGCTTTTAAAGAACATGTCAGTTTCTGGACACAGAGAGCTGCTGAAAATAGTTTCTTTGTAACTGACACAAGGCGAGATTGTGGTGAGAGCATCTTTTGTTTGAAGTACTTTGCGTGTGTTAGTTTATTTACAAAAGTAAATTCAAGCCGTGTTTCAGTAGAAATCCAAATTCTTTGCCTTTCAAGTGATTTCCCAGAACATTAAATGTTCTGGGAATTTTTTTGCCTCACTTCTTGCTACACAGCAGAAATAAAACATGCCAAGAGGGGTTTCCATGAAGGGCACAACTGTGAAAAATTAAATCAAGAGTAAATTGCAAAGCCGTCGTGGGTGTCAGGTGTGCAGCTTTAGTATTCCGCATGACAGAACAGAAAAGGTGATGCTGTTCTGAGCAAAGGTCATTTTCTGCTTGATTTAAATGAAAGAAGCAAATACAGCCATTCTTTACAGTGGCAGTGTTTAAAGCTTGCCACCTTGCGCCAGGGAAAGAAAGAACAGCCGCTTTTGGGTGAAATGTGGAAATGTATTTTTTGTTGTAGGGGGTTTCTGTTGGGGCTGTCAAATGTACCTCACAGAACGCTGGGCTGAAATGCACAGGGGGGCAACGCCAACAGGATCCAGGAACCAGTGAGTGCTGCATGAGGCCAGCACAGCACCAAACACTGCCGTGTAATCTCAACAATTTGTCTTGTATTCTTGGAAGCCATGTTAATACCACTTGCACTTCATAAAGGAAAACCTCTGTGTTTAGCGGCATCCCTTTTTGAGCTTTCTAGCCATAGAATGCCCTCACAAATTCTTGCGCGTTTACATAATGAATGTGTTAAACATATTATCCTCTCTTCAGTGAAGGAAATGGTCATGTTGAACGTACTCATCAAGTCGCTCCCCGATATATTAAATAGTGTTTTCTGAGAATATAATAATGGCATAGCCATCTCATGTTCTCTTACTTTTATGGACAAGTTATGTGTGAAAGGAACGATTGTCATAGCCCCAGACAATCCTTGCGCATCCATTGTTATTCCTGACATTGGGAACTTTCCCTCTTTAACACAGGATCTCGACGCGCCAGTGTCAACCAAGAAGGAAAAGGTCTGTTCATCTATGTTCACCCCCACCCTCGGTTCCTCTTGTGGATCTGGTGTAATCATTAGAATTAGGCACATCAAGTCGCTCTGTTGGCTGTTCTATTGTGGATCAGGTTCAATCCTGTTCCATAAAAGGGTTTCCTCTGACTACTGTTGCACCCCCTACTGGTTCATGCAGTAATATGTTTGCGCCTCATTGTGCCAATATATTCTGTGGTATCGGTGCTGACACTGTTGTTTGTACTTGTGTTTACTGTGTCTGAGGTGGTATTTGCTGCACCTTTGTCTGAGTTGGTTAATATTGGCCCTCATTAGGACCCCAGCGTTAACCAATGGCGCTATTAGCACCATGGTTAACGCTGGTAACTTACCGACTCAGCCATGGTTAAATGGGGAATTACCACCCCATTCCAAGGTTGGCGGGTGGTAATTCCCCACTTACCATTGGCCCTTCCCCATTCCCATTTTTACCCCATAGGGCTCAATGGGAAAGGCGGTTATTACGGTACCGCAAATTGCGGTACCATAATTACCTTCAAAGTCCCTTTGCGGGTCCCTACTTTAACAGCTGGACCAGACCAGCCGTTAAAGTCGGGAGCCGCAAAGGGACCTCGTAGTAAGGCGTTAAGGGGCTAACGGCGCTGCAACCTTTTTTACGGCGCCGTTAACCCCTTAACTCCAGGGTCCTAATGAGGGCATTGTGTGTAATCCTGGGCATTGGAGTCTTGCGTTGTAGCGCTCTGTGACATTGGATACCCATACCCCCCCCTTGGGCCAGATTTCTGCCATTTTTCTTGTATTTCTCCCCTACTTTTCAAAAACCATGCAATGGCGCTAAACCAAGGAGCTATTAGCACCATGGTTGGTGCCGGTGTTGTAACGGGTCCGCCATGGTTCAATGGGGAATTACCACCCCATTCCAAGGTTGGCGGGGCGGTATTTCCCCATTGAACCATGGCCCTTCCCCATTCCCATTTTCGCCCCATAGGGCTCTATGGGAATGGGGAAGGCGCTAAGTATGGTACCGCAAATTGCGGTATCGTACTTAGCACCAAGGTCCCTTTGCGGGTCCCTACTTTAACGGCTGGTGTAGACCAGCTGTTAAGGTCGGGTCCCGCAAAGGGACCTCGTAGTAAGGCGCAAAGTGTTTAACGGCGCTGCAGCCTTTTACGGCGACGTTAAACACTTAGCGCCAGGGTCGTAATGAGGCCCAATGTTTTCAGGTTTTCCGCAAGTCCAACACTGTGGTCCATGTCCCTCAGATAGTGGTTGTCCTCCATTAAACCCTCCAGTGTGTGATGTTTGAAATCCAAACCCTCTTCCTCTTGGTGCAAACCCCCTACCCGAGGGTAATAATTATATTCCCCTCTTCCTGCAACATTTCCGTTCAAACCTGGCTCTACTTATTATGCCTCTTGGGCACGGTTGTCCTCCCCAGCACTTACCAATACTGGTCCTTCTACTGCCAACTTTGACAATTTTTCTGCATCAATTTTGCTTCCTCCACCTCTCTTTCTGTTTTTTCTTGTTTTAATCTACAATGATGGACAATGCTCAATTGTATCTTGGGCCACATGGTTTTACCTCAAATCACCACAATTTTCCTTTGTACATCTGCAGGGAGTCCCTGGCATAGTATGTGATAGAAAACAGGTATATTTTTGTTCCAACCTTCCCTTGTTTCTGAAAGCTATTTCATTTTTATTTCACATATTTGTATATATAAGCAGCTGGGCTCTCACCTGGCCCCATTTTCCACGTCATTATCACACTCATGTCTGATGTGTCTAGGAATCTTATTCTAAGTGCCTTCCAGGCTTTGGCTCAACATTTGTTAATAGGCACACCATCACATAGGAAGTATTGTGCTGTCACCCCAGGGTACCCTGCCCATTTCCAAATATCTTCTGATTGTTCTTCCAATATTGTAGTAAACAAGTTCTCGATGTCCCCTACTGTCAATGTCATTTCTGACGTTTCTTTTTCTAACGCATACATCCACTTCCCTGCACCTGCTGTAAGGGACTGTAATGTATCATTTATTGTGCTAAATCTCTACCTTTCTGTAATAAAGGGAATTGTTTCAGTCCAGTTCTGCTCCTGGGTGCAGCCACACTCTTTGTCCCTTTTGATGTTTCTGCCATGAGAACCTTTTTTCAGCCTGCTACAGCTCTTAATCTATTTATGTATGGTGTATTCCTTTCTGGACTCATTGGATATCTCTCTGGGAGCAATGGGTATCTAATGGGCTCTATCGCTCCTCTATCCAAGTCTATCAAATATATCTCTCTCCATGCAGGAGCGGCTGGAGAAGGTGCTTGTACGGCTTCCTCTTCCCTATCATCTTCCCATTCCAACTGTTTTTCCTCTTCATCCTCATCAATGTCCTCAAAATCTAGTTTTCTAGGGAGCTCTCTACCATCAACGTCTTCTCTTTAGGATCATCTATGCCCTTGCAATCAAGTTTAAGTTGTATTCGCCCTCCTATTCATTTATCTGACACAATCGCTGTCTCATCCATTTCTCCCTGCATGCCTCTCACTCCTTGACCACCTTTCTCTGCTATGTTAGCGTTGCGTATCATATTCTTCCGGCAATGACACTAGTCTTTGCTCGTTCACTTTATCTCCTCTTATAGAGTCTTCATCACTATATGCTGGGGATGAATATGTGGAGTTGGTGTACCCCGCAGAAACCTTTAATGGCTATAGTCCCTGTACAGCTGAAGACGGAATGCTGATCTGAGGAGGAGGAGGTGGGGCTGAGGCCTGTGTGCGGTTAAGCATCCATTCTTTTTGCTCGACTGCACTACCTCTTCCTCTAAACGTTTTAATCTGTTCTGTAATTGTTTTCCCTTATGTGTGGCATGCAAATATGTGCACACGTGTTGCAGCACCTCTTACGCATGAGTACCGTCTTGAGGTCATTGCATAAACATCTTGGCAGTTGTATCTTTAACCCACTGAATGTGGTACTTCATGATTTTGTTTTTATATCTGGAAAGTAACTTACACAAATGGATAATCGGGGTGTCCACCATAATGACAATATGTAACACAACTTACCAATGATCAATAAACACTGCCTTAACAATCGCTCAACTTTTTACTCCTTTTCATACGCCTCCCACAAAAAGTTCCACTTCTCTCTCCAAGACCGCGTCTGACGTACCACAAATTCCCTCTCCTGAACAACAGCAAAAACATCACTCGCACTCTAAACCCCTTTTCCTTGTCAACAACACTAGGAACTCTTCCACCAACATAAAAGAGAAAGCCTCTAATATCCTATACTATACCACAACAACAAAAAATGGCACCAACAATCGTTAACACAAATTCAAATACAGTTGTCTTGCCATTATACAGGGATTCTTCTCTTATATCTCTACCCCCAAAAGAGGCTTACCATCTGGTCTTTCCTGACCATTGTTGGAAGTTTTAAATCTCTTAATATCTCAAATATCTTACAAACCAATAATACACAAAACACAAAATCGCCAATTTTGCACGGCACAGTTCATACTCACATCCAAGGATCCCCTGAGGTTCTTCAGTGTCGAGCCTCCTCTATCTGCCTGCTCAGACCTCTGTGCCTTGCAGGGCAGCCTGCAAGATCGAGCAGGACTTTGCATCAACGGGGGTACCTGCTGACCTCTTCTCTCAGATGCATGTTATTCCACTCTCCATAGGCCATTCCTGCTGTCCAAGGGGACACAGCGAGGAATCCTCAATAGTCTGCAAAACTCCTAGGGAACCATTCTCTGCTACCAAATGTAGACATGGACCCAATTTTCTGCACTAGTAGAAACAATACTAAATAATGGAGTACTCAGAGTGCACAGTAAAACTCAGCTTTATTCAAAGCATTGAAACTCGGCCGGGCAGCATACAATCAGCTATCAATATCACAATAGATGTGAGCGGTTTTTAAGCAAGAGATGTGTCAGCCCTGTCATCATAATACAGTTTCAATAATTATAAAATGTATGAATACATTTGACTGGTTAACATTGCAAACTACTTATAGGATATATAAGTGTTAGTTCCATCATTGGCTAAAACATATATGTTGACCCCTCCTATTTCCATCCTATTACAGATATTGCTTTCACAATATCATTACAACTAAACTTGATTTGTTGGTTCATTTCATGGCAGTGTGTCATGGGGGATTTCTGTCGGTTGGCCATTTTCTCACCAACCTTGAACACTTTGACGAGACGTAAAGGTCTGAGAGAGCTATATGGTGGGGCGAGAGTGCAGGCTATGCAATAATTCCAATTAAAAGTAGCTTCTTTGTAATTCCCAGGCGATGAGACCTGTCTTTTTCTTTGTACTTGGCCATGTGTATCACTGATCACTATTCCATCTCACCACTCCACCAGAGTTGGCGGCTCGGCTTTCTCTATCCTAGCTGCCACTATATGGAACACTCTTCCTCTGCACATCCACAACACCATATACTAGCTCTCCTTCATAAAAGTGCTAAAAACATGGCTATTTACCACATTATGCTGAAACCCTCCTTAAAACTTCAATTCCCCAATCCAAGCATATGAACATTCACCTCCAGGTGGTGCCGGCTGCATTTGTGGTGACACCGTCCTCCAAGCAACTGGCGGCCCGGACCACACACACTATCATGCACCTATCATGAGCCTGTGCCCCACAAGCACCACAAGCTGAATCACAGCCCTCATTTATGAAATGTCACAGGATTGATTATTCACTGTACCTGGCATGTATGGGAAAACAGGCACATCACAAACATAGTGGTAGAAGCACAGTGGTGTGATAGAACAACAACCATCTCAATCAGACAGATTGGGATGCACTGCAGGGAATTGTCATGGCGTATAGTGCCGCAATGGACATGTCCTGAACCAGCAGGGTAGGTGGGGGTCCCCCATTCAATACTTAAGAGGGGGAATCAATAACCAGCCCAGCATCACTCTGGAAGGAATGGGGGGATGCACAGGTATTGCACATGTATGAACCATAGGATGGGCCACCCATAGTAAAGGTAAAATGTTCAGTAAGAGTTAGATATCTGGGTAGACTTGCCACCCAATCCGCCTAGAAGAATCTGTAAGTACAACAGGTGCACCTCTTGTGGCACATAGTTGGAGCATAGACTGTCGCTTCACATTTGATCACAGCCGCAAGAACCGACAGAAGAAGCCAAGTACCTGAGTGGGCGCCCAAACAGCAAATCGTCATCGATTTCGGCAAGGTACATATTACACACCACTGCGCTGGACACTGGCCGCAGGCATGGCTATCCGCACACATCAGTATACAGCAAGGACTATGACAAAATGTGGTTGTGCCGTTCACATAATTCTCCACCTACTTACGCTAGACTACGCCTCAACACCTCTGACAGCATAATGCAGTGCAGACCTATGATACATTTATGCAAATGGAACACATAGCAAGTCCCTAGAACTCATGCCATCTCCCAACTCCTCTCAGCACCCAACCACATTGGTTGCTCTCTACTGGAGCCTGGCCAGCCCCGCTAAGCCTTTTTTGGCCAAATTCACACACGCATCTTAATCATACTCCATGACCTCCAACATTCTGGCCTTCAGTCCTCTGAGGGCGTTCCCACTAACAGTGCATTGAGACTATAATAATGGTAAAAGGCACTACAGAAATGACAAGAACAATACAATACAATACAATACAATCTAGTGTGTGTCTGTGTACTTCAACATATCAGCAGGTGTCTTATCTGTGTTTGGCTCATAATGAATAGCCAGTGTTTTCTGTGTCTTGATCACATGTAAGTGGACCGTTTTGGATAATTAATTTCTTCCTATTTATTGAGCTTTTAACTAATTATACCATGCATGTTAGTTGTTTGTGACCACTTAAGGCACCCTTCATGTATCTCTATGGAGTCTCCTGGTATGCTGATCTCATGCACCTGGGCATTGAATGCAGTGTGTGCTCTTATTAAAACTTAATTAGCTTGAGAGTATACTGCCTTGCATCCTGGGAATTCTTATCTTGTGTCTCCATTCTGCTCATCCCCTACTCCATTCCGCACGTTCTGATTGTGGTGCTTTACTAAGAACCAGAGGCATAGACAGGGTAGGGCCCAAAATCTGTAAATGCCCACGCAGCAGCGCTATGCCAACATTTACAGATGTTAATGTCACTGTGGTGGGACCAACTACATTAGCTTCAGGCCCCTCTTGTTAGAGAATCCTGGCTACACCTGCACTGGAAGGAAACAATAGGACTTGGAGATACTAGCAGGAAAGGAGAAAGCAAAGATATTCCAAGGGAGAGATTTATAGGTGAGAAGAGTGGCAGTAGATACATTATATATTAGAAAGTGGGCAGGAAATTAAAGTCTGTAAGGCAAAATGCCAAGAATGTCAACATGGAAAACACACCTGTCATGAAATGAAATAAAGAAGCCTTTCAACAAACTCAAAGAAGGAGCATATTCCCCAATGGCTGAATGATTGACAAAGCAAAAAAAAGCACACTAGGGTCTGAGCATATGGCCCTTAGGAACGTGCATATAGAATGCATGGGATTACACCAGGGTAATTCTGAGTCCAAATAGCGGAACAAACTGAGGAAGATGGCAAAGTACTGTTTTATTAACACTTATCTAAAACAGGGAGGTTACAACGAACATCAACGGACATGCGCTCAGTCTCTCAATGATCTCTACACAAAATATGTTTTTTATATGAAAAATACATCAGTATGACTTCATACTACGTGGCAATAATTGAATAAAATATCAAGGGTCTGGATTGTTTAAGAGAGACATCTAAGTATACTTTTCTATAGGAGCTAGGACTGTTATTGGTTGTTCATTATCAGGTGAACAACGTATGCCTACCTCTAAAAACACATAATTTCAAAAGCATTAAATACACAGTTGCTCATTGGTCTTCAAACTATAATGTCCTTCGTTATATGGACTAACACAGTTGGTTGAAACACTTGTGCCATTTCTGGAACATTTGGTTCATTTAGCAGCACTTGAGCCCAGACCCAGGTGCAAAGTGATGGGGCATGAAACTACCCCATCACCCATTTAGCCCAGCATCTCTCATTGTCCATGCCTTCTGCCATGAAATTGTCTTTGTACTTGGCCTTGCAGAGTATCCTTGTCTTGGAGAATGCACATGAGTGAAGGCACTCGCTATCGTGTCTGGAACTTCAAGTTCAAGCTCTATTTCCATCCTTGGCTCACGTGACTGGAGATAACGATTTGGTCCATTTTGCAGCTTTTAAATGCTCTAAATAAATTAACATTTGACATCCTTTGTGTTCTATCTGGCACCTAAACGTCAGAAGGATCATCCTCTGCATATTCGTTCTTCTTTAGAATAGATAGCTGACCTTGCTTTTTGAATCTTGACTCCAGGCCAGGCAGCCTCGCCATGCAGCTTGATGAGCCTATTATTCTTGCTGCGACACAGTTTTCCATTCCAGCTTCATGGGTTTTGGCTTACTAAATTCATGATACCAATGCCCAGTGTCTATACAATGATGGCTTTGCCTGCATCTATGTGCTGCTCATAGCTGGCTTCCATGATGACTTAATCTACTGTGCGTTTCAGCAACTGAACATTTATTTGAACGGTTGTTTTTCTTCAGCACTTTGTGCACATGCAATCTTCCTCCCTTATATTGGAAAGCTCACTCGATTCTTTACTTCGTCACTAGTTTCTTCAAGATCTATACATCAACTTCAGCCAGTATCTCGGGACGTCGTGCACATTTTTTTATGACGTCATCAATTCATTTGTTAGCTTCTTTTCATACTCCTTCAGGTTTTTCTTCCTGCAGGTTATCATGACGTTGAGGGTACATTCGTAAGAGTTGTCTCAATGGGTATCTTCTTTCAAACAATTGCTGCGATATTGGTATTATGGCTGGTGTTAGGCACGGCATAATCTCATGTCTCCAATACATGTAGGTAGGTGGGCGGGATCTCCTGCAGATGCAAACAGCTGCTCCTCTATGGTTTTAGTTCGATTTTTCCCATTTTACCAATATATCAGCTGAGTGCACATATGCACATTTGTGTTCCTGGCCCTGAGTTCCCTACCTTATATGCTGAACTTGAGATATCTTAAAAATGAGCATAATCAGTGTAGCTGTGACTGTATAGACTAATGTACATTAGGGCATGTCCCATTGATCATGTGAGCAGGCACATGCTTTACTACCCAAAAGGCAGCAAACTCCTGGTTAGGAGAACAAACATGTGAGACTATTTCACACGTTTTGACACATTCATGTATGCATAACCATGTACCTAACATGCAAAGGAGCACTGTACCAGGCTCGGTAATGTGTGTAACAAGGGTTCCAGGGGAGATGGGATAGGGACTGGGATGTTCTCTGTTGGTTAAACTGTTTTTAAGAGCAGTGTATACTAAAGCATAGGAGGGAGTGACTTTTCCGATGGAAGTGGGTTGTTTCTATACTCCAAATGTATAGCAGAAGAAGGGATATGTCACATCCTTGCGTGAGGAATTGCCTTTTCTGAGATCTTGAGTTTCTTTGTTAGTTCATCAAGCCACTGCTGGATAGACCTTTGAATGTGGTACACGCTAATGTAGGGGAGAAGAGGCCTGTGGTTGTAGGACTAGGGTGATTTGGTTAAATTCTGATTGAGAGCTTGCTGTCAATTGTGTATCCACTGGACGTAGCATGAGGGCCAAATTGTGTTCCAAATTCATAGAGCTTAATTTCTCTGAGATATGTCTGTACTTTGATGTGATTTGGCGAGTTTACAAGGAGGGTTGATTCTGTTTTGTTTGGGTTCATTTTAATTCAGACATTTTAAGTCCACGCTTTAATGATGGTGAGGCAGTGTTGTAGGCAAAACATTTCATTGGCTAGAGTTGAATATTCTTTGCATTGGTGGACACTGGTATTAAGGTACGGTGAGGGCGAAGTTGAGGATGAGGGTTGAAACTCTGGATCGATGCTGGATCCATGGGAGATGCCACAAGTGACGGGGTGACACTGGGATCTGTTGGAGCCCATCTAGACAAACAAGTGTCTATTGGTGAAGAAATAGGTGAAATGCCATAGCACTGAATTCTAGACGCCCATGCATGTGCAGAGGCTGTTGATTAAAGCATTGCGGTGACCTATTTTGACTGTGTTATACTTATATAGCAGAAACATCAGTCAGAGATCTAAATTATCCAGGAATAGAACAATAGAACTGTAACATGATTGTAATGGCGGCATGGCACTTAAATTGGAAGCCTGATTGGTAGTCTTGTTGGAGGAAAGGCTATACGATTTCTTTGTGTAGTTGGAGAGCAACATTTTTTTTTAAACTTACATTATTAAACATTTTATTATTGAACAACTAATAATTATTGGCATTTTCAGAGACAGAATTGCATCGTGTTTTCGTTCAAACATTAACAACCCCCCTCGAGACAAGACGAGTCACGGTTACTGTTCGTATAGTTTGGGATTCATGCATTCCAATGGGCCGCCTTGCCCCTGGCACTTCCACCCATTATTTGTAAATGTTCAGTAAGGGTGCCCATTCCATTTCTTTGATTGGGGAAATCTTGTGAAGTGATCTGGTGATGTTCTCCATCTCATACAGTTCTCTGGCTTTCAGGGCCCAGGCTGACTCTGTCGGGAGGGTCTTCGACTTCCAATTTATCATAATGCAAGCCCTGGCCGCTAGCAACAGGAAGTGAGGCATATGGGGGAGTCGCAACCACCGGCCTTCCTGTTCTTCCAGACCGAAATGCACTAGTCTTTTCACACTCGCGCGTCACCCCATCAACCTTTTTGATCCATGCCAGTACCTCTTTCCAAAATGCCTGAACTTTCGGGCAGGCCCACCATATATGCCAATAGTCTGCTTGGGCACCACATTCCCTACAGCATTGAGGGCTCACTTGCTTGAACATTTTGGAGAGTCGTTTGGGCTCGTAGTGCGACATGTGCAGTAGCTTTAAACCATGCATCTTATATTGCACTGAAATTGAGGTTTTGTGGGCCGATTTGCACATTGGTGTCCATAAGCGTTCAGACAGCATGGGGCCCATGCCTTTCTCCCATTTTCTTTTAGAGCTTCGTCCATGTTACCCTGGCCGTGTAGGAGAGTACTGTATAGCTGAGAAAGGAGGCCTTTGGTCTGTGTGGTTTCACTTAAGATGTTTCTTAATGGGGTGAGATCCCTTTGCAGTTTATCCTTCCATTTCGAGTGCCCATAGGACTCCCCTTAGTTGCAGGAACGAGAATACCCCCATGGGTTTAAGTTGTAGGCCAGTTTCCATTTCTTGGAGGGATATGCATCTGTCAGCCTTTACCATCTGACACCATTTCTGGAAGTCTGGTAGGTCCATGATCTCGTTTCTGATGGGGGGGCCCATATGCAACTCATGGGGGATGGCCACGTCCTGAGTTCCTTCATTTCTCCTTTATTACACCACAATTTCAGGAGGGATGCGAGCGCAAAATGGTTGGTGACCTTGACTGGGAATGCTGGTTTTGGGGCCCATAACCATACCCCTAAAGTACTGGCCTCAGCAGGTGGTTTTCGATTATTTTTATCCCCTCTTAGATGTGGTACCAGGGCCGTCATTTGGGCAGCCCGATAATATGCGTAGAAGTCTGGTAGCCCAGATCCTCCTTCTTCCTTGCACCTCGTTAGAGTACTGTAGGCTACTCGCTGCTTTTTCTGCTGCCATAGGAATTTTAAGAGTTTGGCTTTCAGGTCTGAGAAGTGATTTCCTGGAATGTCTATTGGGAGCATCTGGTACTGCTACAGGACCTTGGGGAGGATCACCCTTTTTATCGCGTTGAGGCGGCTTAGCCAGGATATTGTCAATTTTGCCTATCTGTCTAGGTCCATTGATATTTCTGACATAAGAGGTGGCAGGTTCCCCTCGTAAAGGTCTTTCGTCCTTCTTGTGACGTTGATACCCAGGTATTTTAGCTTCCGTTGCGCTATCGGTATTCCCCACGTGTTTTGGCTTCCTATGCCTGGGTCATTTGGGACATTGTAGGGGCAAAGGGTGGATTGCCCAGTGTTTACTTTCAACTCTGCACATTTGCCGAATTCTCATATAGTATGCAGGACTTTTGATATTGAGGTTGGGGGGTCTGCCAGATATAGGAGCATGTTGTCAGCAAACATAGCAAGTTTATACTCACTGGCCCCCACCTTGATCCCTTCTATATTCATATCATTTCTGATTATGATACCCAATGGTTCTATGGATAGGGCATACAGGAGGGGCGAGAGGGGGCATCCCTGTCTACTTCCCCTTGATAGGTCGAACTCCTCCGATAGTTTGCCATTCACTGCAACCGTTCCCATGGGGGTTTTGTATTTTGCCTGTATTCCGCTTATGAACTGCTCTTCAAAGCCCATGCTCATCAGTATGGCCCAAAGAAACCCTCACTCCACCCGATGCAATGCTTTCTCCGAGTCTAAGCTAAGCAGTGCAGGACCTCCGTTAACCCCCTCAGAGTGTTCATGATACCCAGCATCTTACACATGGTGTCCGCCCTTTCTGTGCCTTTTATAAAGCTTACCTGGTCGGTCTGGGTGGATCAGGTGCTGCATAATATCTTCCATGCGAGAGGCCAGGACCCTTTTGTAGATTTTCGCGTCCGTGTTTAACAATGAAATTGGACGGTATGACTTGCAATATGCAGTGTCTTTTCCTGTTTTGGGGATGATCAATATATGAGCTTTTGTAAAGGATGGCGGGGCCTGACCGGATTCTTGAATACAGTTGAATAGTTTAGCCAGGTACAGGGCCAGCTTGTCTGAGAATTGTTTATAGAAACCCATGCTAGATCCATCTTCTCCTTGTGGCCCTCCCAGAGGGAGCCTCTTTATCGGTGCCTTTATTTCTTCGAGAGAGATGGGTGATTCCAAGAGAGTCTGTTTTGCTCGAGATAGGCGTATTAGTCCCACCCTATCAATATATTCTTGCATCTCTGTCTCAGCTCTGGTGTCCTCGTGGTATATAGGCCCTTGTAGTATTTAGCAAAAAGGTTAGCTATTTCCTATGGGGTTGTGGCCCAGCCCCCTTCTTCTGGCTTAATTCTATCAACCCATCTTTCTGCCCTCTGTGCTCTCAGCCTGGATGCTAACATCGTTTCCGCCTTATTCCCCTTTTTGTAGAATTTCTGTTTTTCAAAGTTTCAATTTTCGAACTGTGTCCCCTATCGCTGTGCTTTTAGCTGATCCCTTTTTTGTTTGAGTTTTTCTAGGTGTTCCTTCCGGTAATTCCCCTGGGTGTGCAGCCTTTCTTCCAGGCGTGCAATTTCCTTCCCCAATTTTTCCTCCTGCAGCCTCTTTTCCCTTTTCTGCCTTGCTCCCTCCCTCATCAAGAGCCCCCTCCACGTGGCCGTCACAGCTTCCCATAATGTTGCAATTCCAACCTCCCCATTGTCATTAATCTGGAAATATTCCTCGATTGCGGCCTTGAGTTCCAGCACAAAGAGTTTGTCTCACCACAAGAACTCATTGCAACGCCAGTTGGAATCCCGACAGCCCAATCCCTCCATGTCTAGGGTTGCGGTCACCATGTCATGATCGGACCAGCCAACTGGGCGGATTGCACTTCCCCTGATTCTAGGGTTGAATTCCCTGTTAACCAGCAAATAGTCGATTCTAATGAAGGTATCATGGATGCTGGACCTGAATGTATATCCCTTCTTGTCTGGGTTCAGTGATCTCGAGACATCCACGATACCCCGACCCTTAGGGTTTTCATGAAGCTGTTACCCTCCGCCTGTGGGGGATCTTGGGTTCAACCCGTATCGTTTGCCTGTCCATTTGTGGGTCCGCCCATGTGTTAAAGTCTTCCTCTATCACTGTGGGGCCTTTACTTCTTCCCACGATGGTGGTAAGGGCCTCCTTGTTGAATGCTCCTTGGCCTTGTTTGCCCGTGTATACTCCCGCTAATGTGATCTGGATACCCTCCCATTCTCCTGAACCAGTAGGAGCCTGCCTCCCATTGAAGTGTGCACTACAGGATTTGTCAGTCTAATTAGCTTATGCAGTATTAAGCCTACTCCCCGTTTCTTGTTGTCGGCTGAGGACCAGTATGTTTGCCCCACTCTACTCCTCCTCGGTGAGTTATCTTCCCCCACTTTGAGTCTGGTCTCTTGGAAAAAGAGAACATCGAGGGTAGCTATTTCAAATTCCCTCATCACCAGTGACCTTTTGGTGGGGGAGCTCAGCTCCTTGACATTAAGTGTGCCCACTCTTAGCATTGCACTCCCTGGCTCGGGTCTTGAGATCTCTTCCATTCCTATGTTGGGCACCCTCTCTCTTGTCTGCCTCCTCTATGTTCTTCTAATTTCTTTGCATGAAACTCTGCTCCATGTTTTTTTTTAAATATTGCTCCTGTCTGTCTCCCCACCACCCGACCCCTTTTGTAACTGTGTACATATCTGAACAAACGGGACTACTGCCTCTAAAGCAGACTGAGGTCCCTTGAGTTGAGACGCCCTCTTTAAAACTGAGGGCCACAAGGTTTTGAGCTCAACCCGCCCTGGGGGAACTCTTAACTAATCCATTCCCCTTGCATCATTACCTTGTGTGGCTTCTTTGTCCTTTTACCCGGCCTCCCCCTTCACTGTTCAGGGCGGTTTTGATGGCAATGTGGATCCCAGCTTAACGTATTTTCTTCCCGCCTTGCTTCTCTATCACCCCTGAGGTAGCATTTCTGAGTGCTGAGGTCTTGACCAGTGGGCCCCATGGGGTCCCTCTTGGCCCCTAGTGTCCACTGTTTCCGTTATAGTTCTCCCCTTTGATTTCAAAAGTCGCTGCAAAGAGATAGTCCGATCTATAACACATTTATTTTAGTGCCTTTGAACTCAATATCCTGTAATTGCTTTGCCCTGAGGAGACAATCCGATTTTCCTTTGTAGCGCAAAGAAAATGTCACGACTATTAAATAAAGTCCTCCTCCAAATGATCTTCCTCCTCAATGGGCTCTCTCAATTTGCACCATTTTGCTTCCCTCCACCTTGAAAAGTAGATTGATGATGTCTTTTACTTTTACTTTTACTTTTATATCGATCTGGGCCCGTGTCCCCCCATCCGACTCCTCCAGGCCAATTATGCGTATATGTAATCTCCTTTCGCTGTTTTCCATGTCATCCATTTTGAGGGTGAGTTCTTCTTCTTTTAATTCTATGTCAGTCATTGTTGCATTCAGTTTAATTTTCACCAGGTCCATGTGGACCGTGTTGTGTTCCAGGTGTTCTACTTTTCCTTCTATCTTTTCGACTTTCTCTCTTATTTCCAAGATGGAGATTTGAATGTTAGATCGCAGGGCCCTAAACTCCGCCATCAGCCCCTCAATGTCCTCCTTGGTGGAAGTACCACTCATTTTGGGGGACCCTTTTGGGGTGTCCTCTTCTCGTGGCTCCTCTTCCCTCCTGTATTGCTGTAGCCTATTCAGGCCTCTGGAGAGCTGGGCCCACACTAGCCACCCATCTCCCTCCAATGGCCCTGTGGCGGTGTTGTTGGTGGGCGTCCGCTGAGTCCTTTCATCCACCTTCCAGCCTTATCCGCTGACTATGCTTCGCTGCATGCTCTTGGGGCCAATGGAGAATGCTGAATTTTGCTTGGGAACCCTGTAACGGGAGGTGTAGTGGTAGGGTATTTCCCTCTTTTGTAACATGCCCCTACTCTTGTGAGGTGGTGGCCTTTCCTTTAACTGCGATCGGTGGGGGATCATGTGGGCTGTTGTCTCTTCCTTGCCCCTTTGGTTCTTTTTTCCTAACCAGGCTTTTCAAGGACCCCAGCTGTGTCTGGGGAACCACTCCCATGGCATCCCTGTAGGCATCAAGTCTTTATGGGGTTTCTTTTTTGTGCTTTTGCGAGCCCTGTTGCGCTGTTCTCCGCGACTCTGGCAAAAGTGTCCCCTTTATTTTTTCTGGTGGGGGGGTTGTTCCCCCGGGCTGTATAGCTCTTTGAGCAGTGTTACTCGGCTTCTCTGTGGGGACCACCTGCTTCCTCCACCTTTCGTGGGCAGGCTCTCTCCCCTCTTAGTGTCTGGGTTTGTTGCCGGTGTTCCCCATGGCTCCGCCACCCCACAGTGTGCAGCGGCACCATGGTGGGGATGCGGCAGGGTTGTGGATGTCTCCCGCCTACCTTGCCGCAGGCTCTATGTTCCTCCGTGGGGCGGGGAGAGTGACGCTCTCACCTTGTCACTGCCAGTTTTGTCCTTCTGGCCACCTGGTGCCAGTCTTGCTCTGTGCTGCTGCTCCTCCGTGCTCTGTCCGGGCTCTTCCTCTTCACTGGGGCTCTGGTCCATGTGCCTGTGAGCTACCCCCTCGGGCCGGTCTTCCGCCTCCTCCCTCAGTTCAGAGCTCCGGAGTGAGCTTCGATTTCACTTGCATGCCTGGGGCGCTAGTCTGCGTCTCTGCTCCTTGCTGCGGGTCACGGAGCCTTCGGCCTGGGTGTTCTGCGCTCCCTCCTCTTTGGCAGCCCTGTGTCGGGTTGCGTATCTCAGCAGCTATTTTTCTTAGCCCTGCAGGCCCTTATGAACGGATTGATGCTGCCTGCACCTTCTCATGTAAGTGCCACTGCAATTCTTGTCCCGGCCGCACTTTCCTTTCAATCCATGCTGGCTTGGCGCTCTTTGAGGCTCTTTCACTGTGTTCAGGCCCAGTGGGGGATGGGCACCCTGTTCGGATGTCGGCTCTCCCTCGATTATTCGATTTGCTCCTGACACCCCTGCCTTCACCCACTTCTCGCCATACAAGCCTTCTGTTTTTTCTGGTTTTCGGATCTGTGAATTTCTCTAAATCATCTCTGTTGTCTCTGCGGTGCGAGGAGCCGAGGTTCAGGCAGCCATTACCTTCTGGGCCCTCTAGTGGTCCAGCAACATTCTATTTAAAGTTTAGCCAATAAGGTTCAGCTGTGTGATGTGACAATAAGTAGCCAAGTCATCTGGGTTGGTTCTATGTTACTTTAGAAGCGGCCAAATCTGCCCTGACCCCATGGGCCGTGGAAGATGCCCTGCATGGGTGAGGCAGTGAAGATCTGGAGCAGTGGGGTATTTCCTCTGTGATAGATTTCACAAGGGTTTCTGAGGTGATGGCATCTTCATTGGAGATATCCAAGACGCTGTTTAGAATGTCAGCTAGGTCACCTGGGTTAAGGGTCTGAATTAGTACACTTTCAGGGTAATTCATAGAATTTCGCTGAAAAGTGTCGCAAGCGGCTGGCGCAGAGTGTCCGCGTGCGATTGACTGCGCCAGGCACGTGCGCTAAAACCGATTTCCGCGCACAGCGTATTCATGGATTTCATGCTCCCAAACCAGCCGTGGCGCAGAGTATCGCAGCGACCCTGCAGCAGCGCCAGTAACGCCCCCAAGAACGCCCTTGCGCAAGGAAAAGCCATCAAAATCGCTAAATCATCGCAAAGGGCTGCGCTAACCCTGGACCAGTTACAGGGCTGCCAAACAAGGAACGCAAAGCGGGAAACGTGCATATCAGGGGTACACGTGAAGTCATACACGCGATTGACCAGGGTAAGTGTATTACAGGGGTACGCGGGAAGTTCAACACGCGATTAGCCAGGGTACGTGTATTACAGGGGTACGCGGGAAGTTCAACACGCGATTGGCCAGGGTACGTGTATTACAGGGGTACGCGGGAAGTTTAACACGCGATTGGCCAGGGTAAGTGTATTACAGGGGTACGCGGGAAGTTCAACACGCGATTAGCCAGGGTACGTGTATTACAGGGGTACGCGGGAAGTTCAACACGCGATTGGCCAGGGTACGTGTATTACAGGGGTACGCGGGAAGTTTAACACGCGATTAGCCAGGGTAAGTGTATTACAGGGGTACGCGGGAAGTTCAACACGCGATTAGCCAGGGTACGTGTATTACAGGGGTACGCTGGAAGTTTAACACGCGATTGACCAGGGTAAGTGTATTACAGGGGTACGCGGGAAGTTCAACACGCGATTAGCCAGGGTACGTGTATTACAGGGGTACGCGGGAAGTTCAACACGCGATTGGCCAGGGTACGTGTATTACAGGGGTACGCGGGAAGTTTAACACGCGATTGGCCAGGGTAAGTGTATTACAGGGGTACGCGGGAAGTTCAACACGCGATTAGCCAGGGTACGTGTATTACAGGGGTACGCGGGAAGTTCAACACGCGATTGGCCAGGGTACGTGTATTACAGGGGTACGCGGGAAGTTTAACACGCGATTAGCCAGGGTACGTGTATTACAGGGGTACGCGGGAAGTTCAACACGCGATTGGCCAGGGTACGTGTATTACAGGGGTACGCGGGAAGTTTAACACGCGATTGGCCAGGGTAAGTGTATTACAGGGGTACGCGGGAAGTTCAACACGCGATTAGCCAGGGTACGTGTATTACAGGGGTACGCGGGAAGTTCAACACGCGATTGGCCAGGGTACGTGTATTACAGGGGTACGCGGGAAGTTTAACACGCGATTAGCCAGGGTAAGTGTATTACAGGGGTACGCGGGAAGTTCAACACGCGATTGGCCAGGGTACGTGTATTACAGGGGTACGCTGGAAGTTTAACACGCGATTGGCCAGGGTACGTGTATTACAGGGGTACGCGGGAAGTTTAACACGCGATTGACCAGGGTAAGTGTATTACAGGGGTACGCGGGAAGTTCAACACGCGATTAGCCAGGGTACGTGTATTACAGGGGTACGCGGGAAGTTTAACACGCGATTGGCCAGGGTAAGTGTATTACAGGGGTACGCGGGAAGTTATACACGCGATTAGCCAGGGTACGTGTATTACAGGGGTGCGTGGGAATCATCACACGCGATTAGGCTGGGTGGGTCCTCACAGGTGTTCCCTGTACACCCTCCACGGCCCCTGCAGGCAGTCTACAAAACAGGGGACTACCCTGCACACCTGCTCATGTCCCCCTGCACCCCCACCCCCCCAGCAGTGCAGGGGCAGCCTCCACCAGGCCCCCACTCATGTCTCCCACCACCCCCACCCTCCCGCCACCAGGGGCAGCCTCCACCAGGCCCCCACCCATGTCTCCCACCACCCCCCGCCACCAGGGGCACTCTCCACCAAGCCCCCACCCATGTCTCCCACCACCCCCACCAGTGCAGGGGCACCCTCCACCAGGCCCCCACCCATGTCTCCCAACACCCCCACCCACCAGCACTGTGGGGCACGTGGCCAGCAGGCAGTCAGGCAGCAGCAGATGGCAGGTGGGAGCGTGCTCAGGGCTCTGGGGGGCAGTAATTTCGCCTCCTGGCCAGGAGCGTAGTCTCTCGTGTGTGAACGCGTGGACAGCCTGATAGGTAGTGAAATCCCACACGTCAGCAAAGGGCCTTAGCGCGTAAACCCGTCAACAGCATATGCGCGCCTATAGTCACCTGCACGTGCAGGAAATTGTTGCGTGACACGTCCCAGTGTCAAAGCGTGTGATTGGTGAAAATGGATGTACACGTAGAAGTGACAAAGCGTGTGATTGGTGAAAATGGATCTACACGCAGGACTGACAAAGCGTGTGATTGGTGAACGTACACGCCGCGTAAGTGACGCTGTACGTGTGGGCCTGTATATAAGGTACATGTAGAACACCATTTCCTTGTACGTGCTTTTCGTGGAGAGCGAGTGGGTGAAATCTGTACTTCTTGTCGTTTCACACGCGATTTACTTCACGGCGTTTCCAGTTCGTATTCCCTGTTACCTCTGACAGCTTTTTCTCTTTTTTCTCTTTTACTGGTGTACCTGGGCCTGTTCCCTCAAACAGTGTCCCCTTCTACTGTTGTCCTGTCTTCTCAGACAGCGCACACATCTTCTTTTGGCGGGGGTTTAGCCAGCCAAACGCGCTCATTCTTCACGCTCTTTTACCTGGCAGACGGTGAGTCACGCACGTATCCAACTTCTGTGCTTGCCCCGTGTGTTGCCTACCCCTTCAGAGGTCATTCTAGGCTGCGTGTGACACGCATACGTTCATTCTTGTGTTACTGGGTGCCACAGCGTAGTGCAGGTTTTTCTTTCTGCACACGTGGTCTAGGAGGGGTTGCGTGCACGTCATCTCCCTTTTTTGGGCCTCCTGTGCGTTGCGTGACCCGTCATCTTTCCCCAGGGGTTACAATCAGCCGTGCTAGAGCACTAGGGTACAATTACCATCTGGTACCCAACCCCTTTGACCCCCAATTGCCCAGGACAATTGTCTACAGCCACTCCCATACGCACATTAACATCAGTGCCATGGCTGGGAGGCGAGGATTCCGTAAGGGTGGCAAAGGTGGAAGAGCCACAAGTGGTGGCCGTGGTGGATCCGGTAGGGGACGTGGTCGTAACTTGCAGGGTGAGCCTGACCCCCCATGTGTGGAGGACCAGTCAAGGGCACCCATCATCCCCCCCCCCTCCCCCCCCTCCCCCCCTCCCGTTGAGGCTGAAGTGGCTGACACCATCCATGCTCAGCCCTTGTTGGACCAGCCCATTGTGGCACCAGACCTGGCTGACTCCATGGCTGACTTCCAGGTCAGCAGGGCTACGACACGTGCGCTGGTGCACGTTGATGCCATCATGCCACGTGGATCTGGGGCTGCAAGGTCATCTACTGCACCAAGGAGGCAGGGCGGAGTGGCTGCAGGGGCAGCTGCGGCTCCATCCACCCCAGCCCTCACACACCCAGCCAGGACAGTGTCGGTCCTAGTCCATGCTGCTGACATTCCCCCTGACACCATCACACTCGAGCCAATGCCTGCACCAACTCCCATGCTGAGTGTGCAATCCCACACTCCTGATACAGAGTCCACCAGGGCTCCTGCCCCTAGTGTCCAGAGCGGCGCAGGACACTCAGGATCACCACCACCTTCCAAGCGGAAGAGGAAGAGTGCTCGTCCGGCACAGGCTGATGCCCCAGACACGGCTACACAGTCCGGCCCGTCCAGGAAGCCCAGCTTCACGGATGACGAACTGAATGCACTTGTCGAGTATGTGTCCGGACATGACAACGAGATGGTCATTGTTGCAGGATCCAAGACCACACCTGCACAACGCCAGGCACACTGGCAGACCGTTGCGGACATCGTAAGTGCCCTTGGAATCGTGAGGCGCACAGCCAATGATTGCTATAAGCGCTGGAATGACCTAAAGCGCAGGGCAAAGAGTAAGCTGGCCTCAAGTCATGCCGCAACTCTAGTGACTGGAGGTGGGTCTCCAGTAGTAGACATGGAACTCACTCCACATGAGTCAGTCGCTGGGACCTACGTCACGGAGGAACAGATCCAAGGCGTGGGAGATCTGGCTGATTACGAGGCATTGTCCGGTGAGTGCACATGCATGTGTGTGTCATACATGTGCATGGTGTGTGTGTGAGGGCTTCTGTTTGGGTGCCAGGAGAGAGTGTGTGCGCCTCAGTCGTATGGGTCAGCCATGTGCTTCATGCAATACTTCCTGCGCAGCTGCATTTGGCCATAGCAGTATCCCTTCTGCCAACAGTAGACATCTAGCACAACTGCACGCCAGTTGCCCTTGAAGTGTCACCTTGACACAACAGATTTGCTTAATTTTCACTGTTCATTCAGTCAGTTTGTTTGCATTCCACCACTTTCACTAGGCATGTCGCTGTCCACTAGTCACATGTCTGACATGGGTATGGTAAAGGGGAGTGACTTTGTTACCTGGATATCATTTGTAAACACATGTCCCTGTGCAATTTGACCATTACAGACTGGCAGCTCCAGGTGAAAAATCTGACCTGTCAGAATCAGAAAAGCTATTACATGCGGGAACTGGACTGAATGAATAGGTGCTGCCCTCCTCTCCATCTTCACTCAATAGCAATGGTACATGCCATCTGTGTGATGGCATGTGTGTTTCACCTGCCAATCACAGGCCAATGTGTGATGCCACTGCCAGGCAGCATGCAGAAAATTTGTTCATCTTCCATCTTGGTGTCATCAGTGTGTGCCGTTTGCCTGCACTTCATACGCAGTGAGGGTGCATGCATGGGAGGGTTTTAGTCATGTGGGACATGTCAATCAAGTACTGGTTCTCTTGCTTCTCAGCCCTCAATGTGTGCCATGGTGCTAATGCCTGTTTCCATTACTTTGTTTTCATGTCTTTGCAGGGGAAGACGCACCTGATACTGCTGGGGTTGTGGAGATGGTGCAGACCCAGGAGGTGTCCCAGGGCCGACCAACCACCAGTGAGGGACGTGGTGTGGTGGTGGGGGAGAACCCACAAGTGCTGCAGGTCGTGCTCTCAAGGGGTGTCTCTGGCTGCACCTCCCCCGAGCTGTACTCAGGTGTTGATTCGGATGAGACCTACGTGCCGTCGCTGGTGAGTGTTCCAGGGAGGGATTCTGTTCTGTCTCACCCACCTGCACCAGGGTCAGTACCCTCCATGGGGATGTCAGTGTTGGCAGCTACGCCTTTGGTGGTTACGGATGCAGGGTCACACTCCGCGACATCTGATCCTGTTCCTGGGCCAGCAGATCAGAGGGGGAATGCAGTCCTGCAGCCTCAGGCAGTGCCGGCACAGCAAGGCGCAGTTCGCCTTGCCCCAGACAGGTGTGGTGCCCGCCGACGTGGTGGCCGTACGCCACCTGGCAATACCGCATGGGAGCAATCCATTTACGGTATGGCTACCCAACAGGCTGCATCATCCGAGATGATGGCTCAGGCCATGGATAGGGTGGCCACTTCCATTGTCCCCCCAGAAAGGCTGATGGAGCGACTAGAGCAGGCAACTGACTCCATCTGCCAGTCACACAGGGAGGACATGTTGGGGTCCAACAGGGACAGGCGGGCGGCACTGGCGACTCTGCAGGAGGCCATCTCCATTGAGTCCCAGGGCCACAGGGAAGCCCTGAGGCAGGAGCTCCTACACCTCAGGACGACTCTTGTTGAGCTTGAGGCTTCCACACACCAAAGGACAGAACAGCAGCTGGAGCGTCTCACCCGTACGCTCTCAGCTGAGATGCAGGCAACGAGGGCGGAGGTCCGGGCATCCCGTGAGTTGTTGCATGGGGACCTCCGCACACTCATCCTCCAGAACCAGACCTACCACACCCGCATGCTTGCAGCCATGGAGGAGCAGACTAGGGCCTTGCGTGGGCTGCCTCCCATAGTGCAACCACCTCCGGATGCAGCTGCACAGGGTGATAATAGCGACAGCAGTGACACTCCCACAATAGGGTAGCCGTGTGGGCCATGAGCCCATGGAGGTGTTTTATTTTCCCAGGATCCACGCAGGTGGGTTCTGGTGTGCATCCTGTCCTCGGACCTCCTGGGTGGCCTCCCCAACCCCCCCGGGCCCATCAATGGCCATTTTTGATTTTTTCTTATTTTCATTTTTATTTTGATTTCTTTTATTCCCAATTTTTTTGGGAGGATCTGTTGGCTCCGATCTGTTGGCTCCGATCTGTTGGCTCCGATCTGTTGGCTCCGATCTGTTGGCTCCGATCTGTTGGCTCCGATCTGTTGGCTCCGATCTGTTGGCTCCCGTGGTTCCTGTGGGCATACGCTGCATTGTGGCTGGGCACATGCAGGCTTGTAATGTATTTGGTTCAGATGCTTGGGTTTGAGTCACACACACCCCTCCTGCTTCCCGTTTCCATGGGCTTGCAAAGGGTGTGCCCAAGTGACAGTGAATTACACAGTGACGTTGGACTCCCATTAACTGTGTGGCCAGTCTGTAGTCAATACTGTGTATACATTCCTAGTGCATATTGCTGTTGTGTTGTACACTGCATGTTGCATTGATGTGTAACTCTTCTTCTGTGTCTACCTCCCAATTTGCAGGTCCCTTCCTCAAGTCCACACAAGGACCTCTAGTCTGGCGATGGGGACCATGTTGGCAGCAGTGCACCTACAACTCTACATGGCGCCAACACTGCACAGTTGGTAGTGGTGGGAGTGCAGGCATTTCCAGGTGGTGAGACTACTAATATGTTACATTTTTGATGTCATGTTAATGGTACTACGTGCTCAAGTATGTTGTTGGTCCGGCATTGCTGTGAGCATTTCAGGTGTTGCAGGTTTCTAATAGTGCCACTGTACATAGTGAGAGTGATGTCATGTTGTGTGGATTACTTTGTTTACCTGCAATTAGCATGTCATGGCACGGTGTGTCGTGTGGCAGTGCTGGGGTTGGGTTGGCTGACATGGCACTGTCCTCTTGTTGCATTTTGCAAGTGGGTATTCATTTTAGCTGCTTCAATGTGTAACTTCACAAAACTGCATTGGTGGTGTCTGTGTGGGTAGGGATGCACACATTGTGACACTTCCAGGTGAACAATCTCAGGCTGACATGGAATTCCCGGTTCATTCTCCACACATTCAGGATCAGTGTCAGGTTGAGTCATCATTGATTGTCAGATGGAATGTGCCAGGGCAGTGTGCACTCCACAGGGGTGTGATTTCTATGTGAAGTAATTAGCCACTAGCTGTGTACGGGCTGCCTCCCCCCGTGCCCTTTCCCCTCCCATGCGCAGCGGCTGTGCATGTGGTTGGGGATGTGGGGCCACCACCATGTCCACGGCCAGGCCCCGGCGTGTTGCAACGTTGTGCAGGACACATGCTGCCACTATGATCCTGCACACTACTGGGGGAGCGTATAACAGCTGCCCGCCAGAACGGTCAAGGGAGCGAAAGCGTGACTTCAGCACTCCGAATGTGCGCTCCACTATGCCCCTGGTTGTGATGTGGGCTGTGTTAAATCTTACCTGGGGTGGCGTGGTGGGGTTCCGAATTGGCGTCATCATGTGGGGGCTGAGAGGGTAGGCACTGTCCCCTGTGGAGGTGGGGATTGGTATCATTGGTGAGGTTGTGACCTTGCTCAGTATCCAACATGCATGCATGTGCAGTGGCATACATACTCACCAAGCAGCCATGTATCGCCATGCCGCCCAGCTTCTAGGTCCCGGCTTAGGGTGGACATTCGGTAAATGAAGCTGTCGTGGGTGGAGCCGGGATAGTTGGCATATACTGAGGTGATGATTCCCTTGGCATTACATGCTACCTGCACGTTGATGGAATGCCAGTGCTTGCGGTTCCTATAGATGTGCTCAGATGCCCTGGGGGGACGTAGAGCCACATGGGTGCAGTCGATGGCACCTAGCACTTTGGGGAATCGTGCCACTGCGTAAAAATCCAGGGCAGCAGCATGCCTTTCTGCAGGTGTTCTGGGCAGGTATATGTGCCTGCGGACTGATGGGCGTGCAGTCATGATGTTCAAGACCTGGTGTAGGCAGCGTGACTGGGTGGCCTGTGACACCCCACCCACTATGGCACTTGTCCGCTGAAATGATCCAGTGGCTAAGAAGTGCAGTACATTGAGGACCTTCTCCAGGGGGCTGAGTGCTTGGGAGCACAGGGTGGGTGATGTGAGGTCATCCTCCCACTCAGTCACCAGGTCCAGTATGATGTGTGGTGGAAACCTGTACCTCCCATACACCTGGTCATCAGGCATCCCGAAAAGGCTGGTTCTGGGTGTGAATATTCTGGCCCTGACTATCCTCCTCCTCCTTTGGTAGCCCACTGCCACTGCTGCTAGGAACGGTATGTTCATCCTGGCGTCTGAGCTTGTTATTGTTAAAGTCCGCGATTTATGCTTAGCGCGTGTTCTAGGCGAGCGTGTGACCCGCGCAGCCCTGGAATCCTGTTGCCAGTCCAATAGCGTGTGGAAATTCACACGCACCACGGGATACAGCGTGTGACCCGCGCAGCCCTGGAATCCTGTTGCCAGTCCAATAGCGTGTGGAAATTCACACGCACCACGGGATACAGCGTGTGACCCGCGCAGCCCTGGAATCCTGTTGCCAGTCCAATAGCGTGTGGAAATTCACACGCACCACGGGATACCGGTTCGCTGACGTACTTGCGTGTGTAAGTGGCCGCGCACCCATTAAATACACGTACATAGGCCAATCGCGTGTACGCGCACTTTTGTCCAATTACACGCGATGACACTCTGACGTGCAGTATCTCCACGTGTGCCCCGTCATCACGTCCTGAGTGGGGAACACCCGTGCGGGTCACGTCACAGACGCGCTTACGCGCTGAGGGACTCTGGTCCAATAGAATCGCGTATGCGTGCTGACGCGCTTACGCGCTAAGGGCCTTTCCTCGGATTTCACGCTGACGTGCAGGATTTTCACGTGCCAAATCACTCCGTATCAAGCTGGCCACGCGAAAACACACGGAAGCCCACGCTCCTGCCCAGAAGGCCGAGTTACTGCCCCCCAGTGCCCCGAGCAGCCTCCCACGTGCCATCTGCTGCTGCCTGCCTGCCTGCCTGCTGCCACCGTGCCCTGCCATTTGGTGCCTGCACATCAGCCATCTGCAGGGGTCCAGTTGCTGTGTCCACCCCTGCTGGAACTGAAGACTCCCGACTGGTATTACATCGCTCCACAGCCCAGCCCCAGGACCCAGTTGCCCACCCACACCTGCCTCTGGGGTTGCCATGTCGGGCACTTCCACATCTGGCACCAGTGGCAACCCCAGGCCAGAGGGGCAGAGGGGCACCAGCTTCACTGTCACCGAAGTTGGTGTCCTGGTGGAGCATGTCCTGGGGCAGTATGATGCCCTCTTTGGATCGTCCCGCGCCAGCAAGGAAGGACGGCAGAGGATCTGGGCCGACTGTGTGGTTGCCATCAACGCGGAGGGGGTGGCAACCCGCGACGTCCTGAAGATCAAGAAGCGCTGGGAGGACTTGAGGTCCAGGACCCTTGTGAAGGCCCGGCGCCTCGTGGAGGGGGGCCGGGGCCGCATGAGTACCATCCAGATGAGGGTCCTGGAACGCGTACGCCCAGCGCTCCACGCCCAGATCCTTGAGAGGGAGGCCCGTCTGGAGTTGAGCGGTAAGTGTCCATGCATTACTGTGTGTGACAGGGCATGTTGCGGTGTGCTGGTTCTATGATACTTGCCTGTATGTGTGCCATAGCCCATGTATGCATGTATGTGTGCAGGGACATCATGGTAATGCATGTGCGACCAGTGATGTGTGATGCACATGGTTGTTGCATGTGTTGAAATGCCGCATGGGGAGCCCTAATCAGATTATGAACATGAGAGCATGCCAGTCTCTGTACCTGAACATGGGTGGGGGTGAGGGATGGGTGCTGATGCCAGGTACATATATGGTAGCCATGTCTGTGTGCCTGACCTGCGTGTCTGTGACTTGTGCATGCCATGGATGCATGACACATGTGTGTGACAATGCAGAGATTCAGTAAAGCAGCAAAATTACCCTTGTATCCGCTGTGTTTGGTGTGTTTGGGGCCAGATGGATGTGACTGAGGTGATGTGTGTGCATGTGATGGGCATGAGCCATGATGCATGTGAGTTACATATCATTGAATGTTTCAAGAGTCCATTGGACATGCATGGAAATGTCCATGGCATGCACCATGCCTGTTACTGTGTGTGTTTTGCCTGGACTGGCCCATGTGTTGTGGAGGGACATGATGGACGTGTACTTTGACAGTGGTGCTCATCTGCTATTGCTTCCTGTCTAGGGGACCATTGTACAGTGCCCTGATGCTTGTGTTCTTTGTCTCCCTCTACGCAGCGGCTAGTGAAGAAGAGGGCGGAGACGGCGTTGTGGAGCAAGGCGGCGGGGATGCCCCCACGGCTGCAGCGGAAGGGGTGGGTGAGCCCCCACAGGGGCCTGCTACGGTGGGAGACGGTGAGGAGCCATCCAGGTTGGTGGTTTGCACAGAGGAGGAGGAGGCCGCCACTGGGGCACACATGGGGCCTGGTGGGGGCATCCCTGCTGGTGCAAGTGGTGCAGTCCAGGGCCAGGGGCAGGAGGCAGCACAGGTCACCGTGGAGGGGCCTGTGCATGTCGCTGTCCCTGACCCTGTGAGTGCACCACCATGCACCAGCAGGGATGCCCCGTCCCAGGCCTGTCCGCAGGTAGAGGGGATGTCCATGTCACCTGACTCCCCTCCACCTGCGGACATGGGAACCCCTGGCCGTGCGGAGAAGGTCCTGATTGGGGTCGCGTTGCGCACGGCTGCGATTCGTGATGCCGTGCGTGCTTCCCGGGAGGAGCACGCACGTCATCACGAAGTGCACCGTGCCGACGTGGCCCAATTGGGATCGGCCATGTTCGGGGGTTTCCTGCATGTGTTGGCCAATGTGGCGGCCCTCTCCTCCTCTGTGCAGGCTATCCACCAGTCGTTCTCCTTGCCGTCTTCCAGCCCAGATGCCACCAGGGCCCCCTGTGGACCTGCCCCGACCAATGCAGCCAGCTCGGTGGGGATCCCATCCCTGCCACAGTCGGGAGTCAGAGATCCAGCAGGGGTGGACACCAGAGCAACTGGACCCCAGCAGATGGAGGATGTGACGGCATCATCGGGCAGGGCACGTGCACGACGGCGTCGGTGGTTTCCATCAGCCTGGATGCCGTCGTGCTGGCACAGGCAGTTGCGTCGGAGGCAGCAGCAGGCTCAACGTGGGAGGCATCATGGCTCGGGGCCATCAACATCAGGGGTGCAGGCATCGGCCGGAGGGCAGGAGAACCCTGGAATGGGAGTGGCTTCCGTGTGGGAGAGGTTGTGCCAGCGGATAGGTGCGGAGCGGCAGCGGGCAGAGGAGGAACGGCTCACGATGGTCAGGGCGGAGGACTCCATGCGGAGGGCGCTGAGGCGGGCTGAGTGCCTCGAGGGTCTTCGCAGGGAGTTTGAGCTTGACACTGCGTTATCCCTGCGGGACCTCGGGGCCAGGGAACATGCCCGCCTCCAAGCCATTGAGCAGGAGTTCGAGGATGCCCTGGCCCATGACAACAACCAGTGAGCCGTCCGAATAGCCCGCTGCCTTTGTATATAGTTGTATAGTTAGGGTTAGGTTTCCTTTGTTTTTTTGAATTTTTTTTGGGTTGCGATTGGACAATGCACCACTTTTTTGTATATAGTTCCCTTTTTAGTTAGTAGTCAGTTAGGTTTAATTTGGTAGGGCTCATGGACCCAGGATTATCTTCTTGATTGGCTTATTTTATTTTTTCAAAATTTTTTCATGGACATTCATCTTGTTTTGTTTGATTTGCTTTGTGTTTTTTCTTATTTGCTGTTCAATACATATTATTTTTTTAATCTTCAATGTGTGGTATCATCTCATTGCTTTCAGGCATGTCATGTTGGGTGTTTTGACATTCACTTGCAGCCATTGTGTGTGACAGACATGTGTTAAATTGCATTATTTACATTGGGGGTGTAACATGTAATTGCCTTTGATATGTGGGTGGGTGTGATAGTTGGTTGGGCCTTTTGGCAGGGGAGGATGGGCATTACGGACATGATTGGGGAATGTTGGGACCCAGGTGCAGGGGGGCATGGATTGGACATGGGTGGGGGCCTGCTGGCAGGTGCCCCACAGTGCTGGGGTGTGTGGGTGGTGGGAGACATGAGTTGGACATGGGTGGGGGCCTGCTGGCAGGTGCCCCACAGTGCTGGGGGGTGGGGGTGGTGGGAGACATGAGTTGGACATGGGTGGGGGCCTGCTGGCAGGTGCCCCACAGTGCTGGGGGGTGGGGGTGGTGGGAGACATGAGTGGGGCCCTGGTGGAGGGTGACCCTGGTGGCTGGGGGGTGGGGGTGGTGGGAGACATGAGTTGGACATGGGTGGGGGCCTGCTGGCAGGTGCCCCACAGTGCTGGGGGGTGGGGGTGGTGGGAGACATGAGTTGGACATGGGTGGGGGCCTGCTGGCAGGTGCCCCACAGTGCTGGGGGGTGGGGGTGGTGGGAGACATGAGTGGGGCCCTGGTGGAGGGTGACCCTGGTGGCTGGGGTTTGGGGGTGGTGGGAGACATGAGTTGGACATGGGTGGGGGCCTGCTGGCAGGTGCCCCACAGTGCTGGGGGGTGGGGGTGGTGGGAGACATGAGTGGGGCCCTGGTGGAGGGTGACCCTGGTGGCTGGGGGGTGGGGGTGGTGGGAGACATGAGTTGGACATGGGTGGGGGCCTGCTGGCAGGTGCCCCACAGTGCTGGGGGGTGGGGGTGGTGGGAGACATGAGTTGGACATGGGTGGGGGCCTGCTGGCAGGTGCCCCACAGTGCTGGGGGGTGGGGGTGGTGGGAGACATGAGTTGGACATGGGTGGGGGCCTGCTGGCAGGTGCCCCACAGTGCTGGGGGGTGGGGGTGGTGGGAGACATGAGTGGGGCCCTGGTGGAGGGTGACCCTGGTGGCTGGGGTTTGGGGGTGGTGGGAGACATGAGTTGGACATGGGTGGGGGCCTGCTGGCAGGTGCCCCACAGTGCTGGGGGGTGGGGGTGGTGGGAGACATGAGTGGGGCCCTGGTGGAGGGTGACCCTGGTGGCTGGGGGGTGGGGGTGGTGGGAGACATGAGTTGGACATGGGTGGGGGCCTGCTGGCAGGTGCCCCACAGTGCTGGGGGGTGGGGGTGGTGGGAGACATGAGTTGGACATGGGTGGGGGCCTGCTGGCAGGTGCCCCACAGTGCTGGGGGGTGGGGGTGGTGGGAGACATGAGTGGGGCCCTGGTGGAGGGTGACCCTGGTGGCTGGGGTTTGGGGGTGGTGGGAGACATGAGTTGGACATGGGTGGGGGCCTGCTGGCAGGTGCCCCACAGTGCTGGGGGGTGGGGGTGGTGGGAGACATGAGTGGGGCCCTGGTGGAGGGTGACCCTGGTGGCTGGGGGGTGGGGGTGGTGGGAGACATGAGTTGGACATGGGTGGGGGCCTGCTGGCAGGTGCCCCACAGTGCTGGGGGGTGGGGGTGGTGGGAGACATGAGTTGGACATGGGTGGGGGCCTGCTGGCAGGTGCCCCACAGTGCTGGGGGGTGGGGGTGGTGGGAGACATGAGTTGGACATGGGTGGGGGCCTGCTGGCAGGTGCCCCACAGTGCTGGGGGGTGGGGGTGGTGGGAGACATGAGTGGGGCCCTGGTGGAGGGTGACCCTGGTGGCTGGGGGGTGGGGGTGGTGGGAGACATGAGTTGGACATGGGTGGGGGACTGCTGGCATGTGCCCCACAGTGCTGGGGGGTGGGGGTGCAAGGGGACATGTGTTGGTGTTCATTAGTTCAAGGAGACATGTGCCTTTGCTGGGGGGCATGCCCATGTTGGGTGGGCTGCCTGCGGGACATGACCAGGGATGCAGGGTAGTCCCCTGTGGTGTGGGCTGCCTGCAGGGGCCGTGGAGGGTGTACAGGGTACACCTGGGAGGACCCACACTGTCAAATCACATGTGGGACTCCCCGGCACCCCTGAAATACACGTACCGTGCAGAAATCGCGTGTTAAACTTCCCGCGCACCCCTGAAATACACGCGCCCAGGCTATTCGCGTGTAAAACTTCCCGCGCACCCCTGAAATACACGCGCCCAGGCTATTCGCGTGTAAAACTTCCCGCGCACCCCTGAAATACACGCGCCCAGGCTATTCGCGTGTGGGACTTCCCGCGCACCCCTGAAATACACGGGCCCAGGCTATTCGCGTGTGGAACTCCCCGCGCACCCCTGAAATACACGCGCCCAGGCTATTCGCGTGTGGAACTCCCCGCGCACCCCTCAAATTCACGCGCCCAGGCTATTCGCGTGTGGTACTTCCCGCGCACCCCTCAAATTCACGCGCCCAGGCTATTCGCGTGTGGAACTTCCCGCGAACCCCTGAAATACACGCGCCCAGCCTATTCGCGTGTGGAACTTCCCACGCACCCCTGAAATACACGCGCCCAGCCTATTCGCGTGTGGAACTTCACGCGAACCCCTGAAATACACGTAGCCCGCTCCCCCAGGCCCGATCGCGTGTGGAACTTCACGCGAACCCCTGTAATACACGTAGCCCGCTCCCCCAGGCCCGATCGCGTGTGGAACTTCACGCGAACCCCTGAAATACACGTAGCCCGCTCCCCCAGGCCCGATCGCGTGAGGAACTTCACGCGAACCCCTGTAATACACGTAGCCCGCTCCCCCAGGCCCGATCGCGTGAGGAACTTCACGCGAACCCCTGTAATACACGTAGCCCGCTCCCCCAGGCCCGATCGCGTGTGGAAATTCCCGCGCACCCCTCAAATTCACGCGCCCAGGCTATTCGCGTGTGAAACTTCACGCGAACCCCTGAAATACACGTAGCACGCTCCCCCAGGCCCGATCGCGTGAGGAACTTCACGCGAACCCCTGTAATACACGTAGCCCGCTCCCCCAGGGCCGATCGCGTGTGGAACTTCACGCGAACCCCTGTAATACACGTAGCCCGCTCCCCCAGGCCCGATCGCGTGTGGAACTTCACGCGAACCCCTGAAATACACGTAGCCCGCTCCCCCAGGCCCGATCGCGTGAGGAACTTCACGCGAACCCCTGTAATACACGTAGCCCGCTCCCCCAGGCCCGATCGCGTGAGGAACTTCACGCGAACCCCTGTAATACACGTAGCCCGCTCCCCCAGGCCCGATCGCGTGAGGAACTTCACGCGAACCCCTGTAATACACGTAGCCCGCTCCCCCAGGCCCGATCGCGTGAGGAACTTCACGCGAACCCCTGTAATACACGTAGCCCGCTCCCCCAGGCCCGATCGTGTGAATAACTTCACGCGAACCCCTGTGATGCACGTACCCTGCAAATCGCGTGTGACACTTCCCGCGCATCCCGGTATACATGCACACGTATTTTTTGTCAGCGGGTGTCCGTGTTTGTGGGTACCCCTTTGCACGTCATTTTTCCTGGAGGGCCACAGTATGGGACATTCATCATGGCAGTATATAGGTGCTATTTGTTGGCGCACCTTTTGGCGCACATTTCTTACAGCCGCAGAGACGCTACCGCCTCCTTTCTTGTGGCGGTCGTGTTTGTGCCTGTGCGCTGGTTTGAGCGTGCGCTTTTTTCCCCTATTCTATTCCATGAATACGTGTTGTAGGCAAGCGTGTGGGCGTTCCGCGCACTTGTGCCCTGTACTTCCCCCGTGACGCCCACGTTTTGGCAAGTTGTTCCCCATTCCGAGTGTTACGCCCGTGTTCCGCCTACTTTTATTGCGTGCGCCGCGCTATGTGCGAATTTCGCTGTGGCCTGTGCGATTTTCGCTGTGACCTGGCGCACGCTGTTAGATGGCCTGTGCGCCAACGTGCGCCAACGTGCGCCGCGCACTTTTTTTTCGCACATCCGCTGGTTTTCTCGCGCACGGCCTTCCATGAATCGACGTGCGCTGCTTTTCGTGCGATTTTCGCACGTTCACTGCGATTTTCGCTATTCCACTGCGAATCGCACGTTTTTGCCCACTTGCGCCGCGCTAATTATTCCATGAATCGGCCTCTTTGTTATGTCTCAAGATTGGGTGGGGTGGACGCGGACCGTGGTGCAGTTGGATTTGTCAATGTGTTGTCTGATTTTGTCAATTTTATCAGTGAAAATGTTGTAAGTGGTGTGGCATTTTACTGTGGACTACTGAATGCCGGGTTCTGGTAGGTAATTGATGCAAAGTTTTGTAGACTTCAAGACTGCTTGGTTTTTTTTGCACCATCAGCAATGGAAGATATGTAACAGGTGTTTTTACAGTGGTGAAAAAGTACATGATGGATGTGCAGCGGGACTTCAGTCTACTGAGGTCATCAGGTTGTTAGTGCTTAGGCCAGATTTCTACTTGGCCAAAGAGGGTGATCTTGCTGCTGGTGATACTTCTGCGTAACATGCTGCAGATGGTTTGGGTCTGGAACAGAACTGTAAGTATCAGTCAGTGGCAGCTGGTGAAGTTTTATTTGGAGAAGTGTGACTGTTTCTCTTCATTATGCTTGAGTGACCGTGCACAGAAAGGAGCCTAAACTAACCAAGAAGGGCTTGGGGTGGGAGTTTGCTCCTCATGTATGTTATGTTAAGTTGATTTTTAACGTGTACCGCTGCCATTGTCATGGTCTGCAGGCACTCACTTGGCTATGTAAGGAAAAGGGGTTTGGGATTGGTTAGTGAGAGATAGGATAGATTCAGAGGTGGGAGGATTTGCAGTGACAAAACTCAGTGGTGGCACTGTTTGGGTTGGTAAGATTCAGAGGTTGTGGGAGTAAATGTAGTAGGGTTTGGAAGAGGTAGGTTCTGAGAGGTGAAGCTCACGGGTTGTAAAATTTCCACGTGGCTGATGTTTGAGGTTGCTAGGTTCAGTTATAAAATTCAGACAGCAGATCTTCAAAGTTATAACCCTCAAAGGTCTAGGTGGTGTAATTTGAGGGTGGTAAATATGAGGTGCATAGGTTCCAAGCTTTGAGTGCATGTAGCAGTGTTTGAAAGTGGTTCAATCCGAAAGTGACAAGATTGAGGAGGCTTGATACAGAGCAGTTAAGACCAGGACAGTTGTATTCAAGAGCGTACATTCGAAGTGTCTAGGTTCAAGGCAGTTGAGTAGGAGGAGGCTGGGTTTCTAGCGTTAGTGGAAGGAGGCAGGATTCGAAGTGCAGAGTTTGAGGCTGCAGGATTTGAGGTGTGGTTTAGAAGGTCTAGGTTCCAGATGGCGAAGGTCTGATCAGCAAAGTTCAAGTTGGCGGATTTCAGAGTGCCAGACTTTTAGAGAGGCTAAGGTCAGCAGGGGCATGTTCCAGGGTGTTAGTGTTCAAAACACTGCAAATCAGGGCAGCAGAATTTAAAGTGGTGAACTTGTGAGTGGCAAGTTACGAGTTATCACGATTTAAAGTTGTAAGGCGGTGAGTTTCAGGAGAGCAGAATTCAAGGCGGCAGTATTTAAGCAGAAATACTTGAAAACAACATATTCAAATGGTGCTTTTTACAGGACACTTTCGGTGGAGAATAGGGTTAAAGCCACAGGGTGTACAAAAGGCCCTTAAGAGTAATATGAACAAATCCAGTAGATAACCAACAGTGCACTGGAGCATTTTCCAACACAATTTCATGATGCCTTTTCCCACAATATATACGTCTCCTATGTTCATGCAGGCTGCACCAATATATTCTGTTATTACCATATATGAACGTAGTCCTATGTCTATGCCCATAAACAGTGCCATGCCATATTAAAATAATGTATCAAGACTGGCTGCTCTAGTGTAGGCCAATCTAGAGATGTGATAACACTTCCGTTTGCTTTACCCTTAAAGCCCAGTAAAGAATGCCATCCCATATTAAGAAAATATATCTGAACTGGAAGGACCAGTGTACTCTAGTATAACCATGTAATAACACTCATCATACTGATTTTGCGTTTGATTACCAGTAAAATATGGCATGCCACAGTTAGAAACATGAAAACCTTGATACCGCTGCACAAATGACACCCCCACACCTCTCACAGACATAAGAATACTCAGCATTTCGGCTTTAACCTTTATGCCAACTAAAATGTGTCATATATCACTGTAGGAATATATATACAAACTGGCTGCACCAATGTAGGCTATTCTAGCCAGGTAATAACACTCATCCTGTATGCCCAGTAAACAGTTCCATGCAACGGTAAGACAACGGGCCTCATTACAAGTACATCGGTCCGGAATTAACGCTGCCGGTATAACCATACCGGCACCGTTTCCGCGTCCGCCCCATCATGACCTGGGGACCCGGAAATAGCACCACCTCCAACCGCCACCGCGGAGTTTAGGCTCCCGTAAACTCTGCATGCACGGAAACCCCTCCGTTACCGGCTATACTAAACACCAGGAGCATCACAACTAGCGCGGACATGGAAACACTGCCTGAAAAATGGTGTTAAACCGTGATCACGGTGGCGAACATGACGTTAAACAGTGCCTGCTGACCTGAATCAGTGCACAGGTGCACCAAATCAGCCCAGCTGGACCCAGCAGGCCACTGGGAGCCTACAAAAGGGCCACACCCAGCCCAACACAAAACAGAACCATGCAGGCAGCAGCTCTAGTAGCATTGGGACTGAGCCTACTCAACCAACAGGCAGCACTGCACATGATGGCAGTAATGGTGCAGAGGAGGAGGCGAAGGCATTGGAGGCGCAGGCAGCAACCAGCTAACCTTGTACCTATGGCAAACCCCATTGTCCAGCCGGAACCACCCCGCAGGCAGCCTGCAATACCACGCATCAGGGCCTCACCCTGGAACCTTACCCCAGGACAGATCCACACACTATGACGCTGGATTGTGGAACAATCCTCTACATCACTGCCATGATGGAGGACGACATCAGTAGCCACATAGACACCCCCACCGCCATCCCCCCTCCTGAAGGTTGTGTCTGTTCTGCATTTCCTTGGTACTGGTACCTATCAACACACAGTTGGTGAGCTGCACGGCCTATCACAACCTTGTTTCTCCAAAATCCTGGTACAGGTACTTGATGTCCTGTTGCGCCGTGCCAGAACAGATAGCCCTACCTCGTACCCTCCCCAAGGTCATTGCCACCAAGAAGGCCTTCCATGCCATAGCAGGCATGCCAAATTGCATAGGTGCAGTCGACTGCAACCACATTGAGCTGACAGTACCACGTGCAATTGAGATGGTGTTCCGCAATAGGAAACAGTACCACTCACTGAATCTACAGATGGTATGTGATGCCACGCAACTGATAACACATTGATGCACACGTTTCTCAGGCTCAACCCATGACTCAATGGTACTGCGGAATTCCAAATTGCCACGGTACATAGAACACAATGCCGGACAAAGCACATGGCTATTGGGTGAGTACAGCTGCCAATGCACCGACCCTGTGGAAGTGGTGTGTGTGTGTCCAGGGCAATGAGCAATGTGAGTGTGCTGCTGTGACTGCACATGCATCACCACCCCGGCCATCAACTTAATAGACAGCGGAACCTAAACATCACAAATCAACACATGACAGGTTACCACAGTGTACCCGTACACACCCTGCCACATGACACACACAGCCAATACTATCACTGTCCCGTACACCTGGAGCCACTGCAAACACCCACCCACAATATGCAACACTGCCCTCCCAATGCACATGATGCCTGTACATGAGACGTCCTGCATCAACTACTTCATCACGGTGGAGTTACTATGCCATGTGTGCACATCACTGCACAATGCCATACTCACAAGCCAATGTCACCCGCAGGGCAGAGTACACATGCACACCAATGCATTGGTCAATGTCCAGTTGCCAACGTCCTCTACGATGGCCAAAGGACATAACCACCCACCGATCCAACCACTGCATGCCACATATGTATGAATGAACAATGACACAAGATTGCAATGCATCTGATGAAGACATGATCCCACAAATACTGACATGTCCCCCCATCTACATCCCATGTAAGTGATGCTGGATATGCACTCACGTCATGGATGATGATGCCTGTACAGAGGCCAAGGAACAGGCATGAAGATCCGTACAACAGGGCACATGTCTGCACACGTGGCATGATTGAGAGGACATTCGGACTGCTGAAGGCCCGGTTCCGCTGCTTAAGCAGATCTGGCGGATCACTGCTGTGCAGCCCAGTAAAGACGGGTAAAATCACGCTTGTTTGTGCCATGCTGCACAATCTGTGCCTGCGCAGGAACATTCCAATGCCCCCAGAAGGAGATGATGAAGATGGGGATGGAGATGGGGATGGGGATAGGATGGCACAACCTCCACCTGGGGGTCCACTAGATGGACAACGAGCATGGGATGAACTGATTCGCATTTACTTTTGAGAGACAGCACATTCACAGCATTACATGGATATGGTGATGCCAATAAATTAATTGTTGCACTGCAAATGAAATGATGGATGTCCACTCATGTATGTTTTTTGAAATTATGATATATTGATGAATTAACAACAGGGAAGGAGGTGCAATGGTTAGGGAAGCTGTACACCCGTGCCCACCCACCACCCAAACGTACCCACCCCCAACCAGGCCCCAATATTGAAACCCCGAGTCCACATGTGTCCTGCAGTGCCCGATGCCCATGCCATCACTTTCGTGTGCGCTTCTGTGCTTGAGCATCCTTGCCCGAGAGCCCTGTTAGCCGACTCGAGCGCCTCCGTGGACTGGCAGTGGTGGAGCTGGATGGGGTGGTGGTATTGGATGGTGGCACAGAATCAGGAATAGGTGGCATATGTGCAAGACTTGCCTGTTGGCCAATCAACATGGACTCAATGAGCCTGCAGGTGTTGTCATTGCCCTCCCGCACATGGCGTGCCAGGGTAACTATAGTGCTGGCAAAGCGTCCAATGGACCTTGAGAGGTGACATACTGATGTGCTGTAGCACTCCCTCTGCAGCCTAGATTCCTTGAACTGCCTCTCTACCAGCTGGTTGAGGGTAGCCTGCTGCTCCTCCATCCGCTTCATGTGGGAATTTAGCTCTGCCATTGAGGACGTAGGTGACCTCATGGGACTTCAGAGTGATGTGGGGCTGAACTCCAGCTGATGGAAGGATTCCAAGTCATCCAATGTGGGCATCTCCCCCTGTGGCCCTGTATCAGACTGCACTGCCGGGGCACTGTTGTCACTACATGCTACCTCCTCTGCAGTGCAGCTGCTTTCTGTGGTGGGTTGGGTGGGCATGATGGGTGCCCGTGGCACCTGTGTTGCATCAGGCAGTGTGGAGACGGTGGGGATGTTGGTGATGGTGGCCGGCACATGTGTTGCAGTTGCTACAATCCCCAAACAGCTTGGAAAACTAATGCAAACTGGAATATGGGACCCTCTAATACCAACAAAAAACGATGGGTCACATTTTCAGATACATCATCTAGTAACTCGGGCAATGAGGACCCGATTCAAAACTTGGGTGATCACCCTTTTCGAGGAAGGGGCGGCCGAAGGGGCCGCAGAAATGCTCCCCAAGGCCAAATGACACACAATATGCCCCTGCAGAACACCTCCGGGCAGGGGCTGATACATCGGGACTTCCAGACACAGAACCGTGCCTACAGGTGTTGAATCAAATATTGCATATTTTTAATCTTTCTTCTCGCATATTAACACCAGCAGAAACTTCTATCCTGAAATTGGGTTTATCTTTTGTTCCGACTCAGAACCCTAGTGCCATATCCCTAATCAGTGAAATCAAAGGTTTCTTACGAAAATTGAGACTGCGTTTCTTTTTTCATAATAATACGATCTCAAGTAAGCCTAATATTTCAGGTCTCTCTAGACCCTCGACCTTCACCCCCAACTCCAGTGATCTCTGCTCTGAGGTGACAATTTTTGAAAAGCTTGTTCTTAGGGAAATAGAACAACTAATTCGACATCCTAGGAACCAACAGGGACATAATTTGAAACTTTCTGAATTTCAGGTGATCCAGTCATTAGCTTCAGATCCGTCTATAGTCATCAAGGCGGCCGATAAAGGTGGGGGAATAGTGGTCTGGGATGCTGGCAAATATGACAATGAAGTACTGCGCCTTCTACAGACCCCTGGCCAGTATATGAAAATTGCAAAAGATCCTTCCGAGATGATTAAACTCAAAATATTTCAACTTACCGAGGAAGGTGGCCACGCAGGCTTCCTTTCTGAAAAGGACACTGATTTTTATCAACTATTCGGAAGATCGCTTGCCTCTTTTTTACATCATGCCTAAAGTACATAAAGATATGGAGAACCCCCCAGAACGTCCTATAGTCTCATGATGTGGTTCGCTACTTGAACCCATATCGAAATATATTGATTTTTTCATCAAACCCCTAGGAATGACAACCCCCACCTTTCTTTTAGATTCAAGTGAAGTCATTAATTTGGTGGAATTTAAAACATTCGATTTTCACACACAAATATTGGTTTCCCTTGATATTGAGGCACTCTATACAAATGTACCTCAAGATAGAGCTGTCACTAGTCTAAAAATAATGCTAAATAGATGACCACTACCACATGCTGTCCCCACAGACTTCCTTTGTAGAGCAGCCGAATTGGTTCTGAAGAATAGTTTTTTTCAAATTTAAAGAGGATTTCTTTTTACAATGCAAGGGTACATGCTATGGGCTGTACTTTTGCTCTCAATATGGCCATTATTTTCATGGCTCTGCTTGAAGAAGAGAAGATTTTGGAGGTGCTCAACCCTTTCAGAGACCAAATCAAGATATATCGCCGATATATCGACGATATATTTATGATTTGGGATCGAACACAAACATCATTGGAGCTATTTGTTGAATGGCTCAATGGTATAGACTTAGACATTCATTTCACTTTTGAGTACTCAGTCTCCAGAATTGCGTTCTTGGATTTATCCATTTTTGTTGAAGAGGGCCATCTACACACAGAATTGCATAGAAAACCCACAGAAAGGAACACTACACTAAAATACCAAAGTCAACACCCTGCAAGTTTACTCCGCAACTTGCCCTATGGCATGTTTTTACGGTTACGCCGCAACTGCACGGACATCACCAACTTTGTAAAACATGCATCTATTTTAGAAAAAAGACTTTTGGAACGTGGGTACCCAAAAAAATTGATAAAACATTCGAGAAAGAGAGCCCGATATGCCAATCGAGATCAGCTCCTATTACCTAAACGGGATGTTTAAAAAAATGAAGAACTTGTGTGTGTTTCAACTTTCTGTTAACACAGTAATGCCATCAAAGGCATTATCTTAAAAAATTGGCGCATTCTTAATGCCTCTGGCATTAGCTTGCCTAAACCATTGTTTGCTTTCAAAAAAAGCAAAGGACAAGTAGGATGCCACTCAAGATTCCTATGATTCGAGACACTCACCTAAATCCAGTAGTAGGCCATTATCCATGCTCTTCGTGCATTGCCTGTACGTTTTCAAAGAAAACCATTTCCTTTAATGCGCAAAGGAAAAATAGGAACCTCTGAACATTTACCACCTGTAGGAGCAAAAATGTTATTTATGCTATTCGTTGCCCCTGCCAATTGTTGTACATTGGTAAAACCACTCGGGAGGTGAGCACCCGCATTAATGAACATCGTTCCAAAATTAAAATGCGGAACCTAAATGCGCCAATGGTAATTCACTTTGTAGAGATGGGCCATAATGCAGAACAAGTACAATGGTTCTGCATACAAAAAGTGTATGCTCAGAATCAGACTCAATTGATAAAGAATTTGGACTATAAAGAAAAACTTTGAATTTTTAATTTAAAAACATTAACACAAGGTTTAAACACTGTAGAGCCATGGCACCATAACAATTAACATCATGAGTGCTTTAACTCTCAGAATATGTTCCTCCCTGATAGGGATTTATATCTGAGTGGTCGTGTAATTGTATACCTTTTGTATCTAAGTAAATTTAGGGCCCTAAATTGGCTTTCTACCCTATCTAATTTCACAGGCATAGCAGGGGCTCATGGTAGGCCATCAATTTAGTGGCTACTCAATCCATGTCACCTTTGCAGGTCCTTTGATTTATCTGGATAAAAAGACACGAGTCTTTCTTCACTTCGGGTCGTCCACGCAATTGTGCACATGACACTGGACCCGTTGGGAGATCACGTGACACGTTTTGGGATCACATGATCTCGGGGACGCTATATTTATCCAAAACAAAAGCAGCGCAGTGCTGCTGCACGCTTGCGTCCGCTCGAGTGCACCCATCCCGGGTCATTCAGCTGGTGGTGGCTTTAAGAGGCCCCCCCCTCCGATATTGGATGAAAGGTAAGCGATACATACACGCACCCACCCCTTCCTTCTCCTTTTCTGCTGTGGCACTTTACAGCTTTGAAATACTAAATCAACCAAGCTGTGACTGTTTGTTGTTACAGGGACGTAAGACTCCCGGGTAATTTAGCGCGAGACGCCGGTAGCCGGCTTTCCTATCCCCAGAGCAATTTGACCATCTTGACACTTTAGGTAAGCTTGCATGGTGGGTTTATTCATACTAGATATGGGATTGATATGCATTTGTTCTAAATCATGTTAATAATCCAACAGGGTACCTTACTGTGAGCCCAGCACATTGTCTGTGTAGGAACCAGCCTATGGACACTTCCATTCAAATGAACAGTTGTTCCAGTCATGATAAAGGGAATGACGGAGGGTGTTTACTCCCTACTTACCATGGCAAGGTCAGTGTCCATTCATAATATATATTTCTTAAATAAAGTTTTGGAATAGTGAGCTTAAAAAGTAGGAATGTCTATTCATGATTTTTGGATATTCTATAACTACGTGGAAATGCATTCCATAGCAGTGACTCGCAGCTCAGACAACCAATTTTTGTTTTCCATTAACTGACAGCAAATATGAGAGAGTGTTCCATGCCTGGTTTTTCAATTAAAATTGAACATTTTTATATGCTAGCACTGTTTCTGTCCATGATCCAAGCCCACTGGAGTTTAGGACACCAATGTTTAGGGGTAGCACTTTTGCTGTTAGACGCCTACGGTTTTGCTTTAGAGATCTATACTCTGGGTGACAGCAGGATATTATTGTCTTCATGTATTGGGTCTATACTTTCCATGTTGTTAGTATTGTGCATTTGGTTTTTACTATACCATGTTTTCATCTATAGATTAGGGATTCATGAGTTTATGTTTCCTTCTTCTAGAATGTATTTATATCTCCTGAAGAAGACGTCACTATAATAGAGTACAAACGTCGAAACCGGTAGAGAGGAATTTGGGATGAGGTCATGGTTGAAGATTCTTTGGACCCATCTCTTTTTGTCGGCCACTTTCATTATCCAATGTGGTGATATTGATTTCACATTCTTTCTATAAACTTATCTGATGAATTATATGTCATGATTTTTATAGATTTTAGATTTTCTATTCATTGTTGTTGTGAATGAGTGAAGTGATGAGTGATGGATGTATGTGGATGAATGATTGCACGTTTGAATATAATGAATTGTATTTAATAGATGTGTTCTTAAAAGTTCTTATCCTGCTATGTAATTTTTCGCAATAAGTGCTGATTAAATCATGATTTAAGTCATACTAAAAGATGCATCAGGTCCAATAAATTCCCTTGATACCCTTTTTCAAATTGTATCCTTTGGGTGTATTTTTCCGCAATCAACAGCAGTTGCTACTGGGGGCAGAGATGCCGAACTGCTGGCAGCATCCTCCTGTGCAGGAGCGCTGGCTTGGACCCATGCCGGAGCTGATTGCCTGGGCTGTTGTGCAGTATCACTGTCACTTGATACGGCTGTGGGGACACAGAGGGCATGCAATTAGTTATGTGGTGGTGCCTGATGGGTGCATCACATGCATCATACAGGTTTATCATTTAATAGTGGCATATACATGCATCTGCTTGTTGGCGGAAATGCATTGTAGTGATAATGGTCACCATATGGCTCATGATGGGTCCTGCCTGGGGGGGGGTTGTTAATGGGTCCTTTGGTGGCACAGTCATGCACTGCCTGACTGGGGGGGCTGTTAATGTTAATGGGTCCTTTGGCCCAGTCATGCACTGCCTGGGGGTGGGGAGTTGTTAATGGGTCCTTTGGCCCAGTCATGCACTGCCTGGGGGGGGTTGTTAATGGGTCCTTTGGCCCAGTCATGTCCTCAACATATACTCTTATGGCATTCATGTTTGCACACTTACCAGCATCTGTAGGTGGCCTCACTCCTGCCTCAGCCTCCCCAATCCCATGGATGCCCTCAAGGTGGAGGACACTGCTTCAACGCTCCTCCCATGCTTGCAGCCTCAGTGGGGAAGGGGGTCCTCCACCTGTCGCACTGCTGTGTTGGCGGTGTGTGGAGATCAGGTTCCGTACCCTCAGCCTGAGGTCGTCCCACCGCTTGTGGCAGTCCTTAACACTCATCGCAGTCATGCCCACAGTGGTGCACTTGCTTCTGCCCACACTTCCTTCCTCCGCTGCTGTGTGGCACGCCGTTGATCGGCACTGAACAGCATCTCAGCATGCTCCACTATGTCCTCGACCAGAACAGTTAACTCTGCCTCACTAAAGCGCTGTTTGCGCTGCCTCTGGGCTGGAATCCTGGCAGATATGCCGGTGGTCCTTTTTGGCTTCTCAGTGTGGATTCTGCTTGTGCTGACTCTGGATGGCAATGGATTGTGCTTTATATGATGGCCGCCTCTCTGTTTCCAGTTTCGGCGATCATGGTAATTCCGGTTTCGTGTCCGTGGCGATGGTGGCGGACATGGGTTTTGCGCAACATGTGGCGCCGCTATGTCCAATTCCGTGGGTTTTTCCGTGACGGCGGTTACAACGTTTCGTGTCCGTGTGGTGCGTGCGACCAACAGCACGTAATCGAACGGTCTTTCTGCAACCTTGCGGACGCGGAAACATTGTTATCGCCGCCGCGGAATCACTGCGGTCCGGACCAGAAAAGTTGTAATGAGGCCCAATATATCCAGATTGTCTGCACCAATGCAGACTATTCTAGTCATGTAAAATCACTTGTTTCCTTTACCAAGTAATACATTGCATGCCACTGTAAGAAAATATATCCACACTGCATGAACCAATGTATGCCAGCCTAGCCATGTAGTAAAACTTATCATGCTGGCTTTACCCTTGATACCCAATATATAGTTTCATTCCAGAGTAAGAAAATACATGAAGTGTAGCTGCACCAAACCAGAGCAGTCTAGTCAATGTAATAACACTCATTAGCACCTTGGGAGGGGGTGCTGTCCAGGATGCTAAGAACACAAGCTGTATTCCACAGTGCAAACCTACATTCCTTGGTGGACAGGTATCCAACCCTTCCCTTCCCCACTCACTCTTCACCACTTACCACCCATGTAGTTTAAAACACAGGCGCTAATGGTGACTTTATTTTGTAAACAAAATCATGTACCTTTTTTGCCGAGTAAGGCACTGCAGCAGTGCTGCTCTCATGAAGCCAGTTTCCATGTGTTAAACGAGGAGTCTGTGACTGCTGGTTACCTGTTCTCCCTGGAGAGCAAGGAGGTGTGGCTGCCAGGCTGTCGATGGTTCGTCAAAAGGCTGAATGAGTCACGCGGGGTGCTGATCCAACACCCTCCTGACAGTTTCGAACAGGACAGGGCTGGACCAACTCCCAACTCCACAGGACGGCACTTCTCTGATTTTTGTGATGTTGGGACAGTGTAAACACTGACAGAGAAGGTCATGTGAGTAGTCCGATGCCATCTGCAGATGACTGGATAGCAGGGCCAGGTTGATGCTGAAGATGGTCATGGAGTTCGGTGAAGAAGATGGAGTCCAAGGCATAGATACCAGCAGGGCACAAGGCAAGGGAAGGACCAGGAAGGAGGAGAGGAAAGGCAGATCCACCAGGCAGTAGGTGAGCCCAAGGAAAGGAACGCAGGCCACAGAAGTCAACCCCAAGCAACCAGGTAAGGAAAGCAGGCAGGAGCTAATGAGGAGGCAAGCAAAACAGAAGGGAACCAAGGAGGGAAAGAAATGGGTTTAAACAAGAGAGAGATTTCCTCGGAACCTGTGCTCAAGGATGGAGACAGTAGCACACCAAACTCCAAAGGATTATTTAAGGGATTCCTGTGGCTCTGGTCAAAGAACGGTGCACGACACACTCCAAAATGGAATAAAATAGAGACGAGATACGTCCATCAGGAGGATAGGACAAGACAATCATAGAATTATTGTGCACACTTTTGGGGAGTTTATTTGTTCTAATTTGAAACATGTAAATATTCTTTACGTTTTTGTCGTGTTTTGTTATGTGTTAGTGACGGCTGACTTCTTATGTGTGTTCTGTGATGTGTCATTTTTGGTGAGCTGGAAGGCAGGGATTTCCTATAGGGATGGATAGCCAGTGAACATAGCTGTAAACAAACAGCCCAGACATAGCTTGGCTTGCAGAAGCTGGAAAATGGTGAAAGGGTGTTTTTTTGTTATAAGCACAGAGTTATAAGAAGCTCATTGCACAATGTTATTTTTCTTATGCATAGCATCTGCATATTTTAAAGCTAAAAATGAAAGGAGTTTTGAGATACAGTGTTTTCTCCGTGTTGAGATTCAGTTGTTCTGTGAAATGTATAGCTGTCTGCCAGGCAGAGATAACATTGCCTTGCTTTGCACTCATACTTTAAAAAAAGGTGGAGTATGGCTTTTTGCACACCAGAAACACCAGGAGACAAACACACCAGGAGACAAACACAAACTGGGCTGTATAGCTCAGTCAATGAAAGCACTGGTAGTTCAGTTCCACATATTGAAGGTGTAGCATACATTTATGAAGTTTTTGTAGTTGTTAGAGAGCTCCCAGGAAGGAGGAGGAGTTAGGTATTGCATGGAGAGTTTAGTTTAAGTTTACTATTTGAGATTAAAATAAGGCCAGTCCCTTTAAGAGCCATTGGGCCTCATTCCGAGTACGGCGCTAACCAATGGCGCTATTAACGCCTTGGTTGACGCCGTACCTGGACCGGCAGCGCCTTGTTGGATGGCGGAATCACCGCCCCATTCCAAGGTTGGCGGGGCGGTAATTCCCCATTCACCAAGGCTCTTCCCCATTCCCGAATGAGCCCCCATAGGGCTCAATGGGAATGGGGAAGATGCAAATAACGGTGACCGTTCATTACGGTCACCGTTATTGGCTTGGAGGCCCCTTTGCGCCCTTGACTTTAACACCTGCTCAAAGCAGGCGTTAAGGGCGAGGGCGCAGAGGGAACTCGGAGTATGGCGGTAAGGGATTACCGCCACCGGTCTCGTTACCGGTGGCCGCTATCCCTTACCGCCCTACTCGGAATGAGGCCCATTGTATTAGAAGTGCCATCTGAGGTAGTTACAGTTGAATGGTTGTGGGGACAATTGGAGAAAAGATGGGATTTTTTTTTATTTTGAGGAAAACTGGATTGGGCTGTTTTGCAAGTATCTTTAAAATAATATGTGAAAGAGTGGTGGTATGTTTTTAGTGTTTGAACGGTCAGCAGGAGTATTTCATAAGTCATGCACACAGACACACGCTGATACAGAAAGAGTTGTTTTATGTGAGTTCCAATTTCAATGCAGCAATGATAATAGCAATGTATTGGACTTTTAATGGGGAAAAGGGCAATGAAGTAGATTAATAAAAAAAAGACAAATCCCTTTTGAGTGGTGTAATCTGAGGCAAACAAAAGCGCACATGTAAAAAATAGATTGGGAAAATATGAGATTTGGATGAGGATTTATATAAGAATTAATAGGGCTACAGATAATATATGTGTGTGCATGAAGAAGATTAGTGTAGATTGTTGACTAGGTTTTTAAAATTTATAGTTTTTATTTTTTTAAATGAAGCACTATGTTGTATATAGTAGCAAAGTGATTTTGGACTGACATTATCAGTACAGATAGAATACGAATGGTTGTAATGAGATATTTTGAAAACATGTATTTGTAATGTAGCTTTAAGTGATCTGGGGCTCGGTACCACTCTTATTCAAATAGTACTTCAGAGCCAGGACTCATTGAACTGACTTTCCTTTTTAATGTGTTTAATGAGATATATCAGCAACAATGGTGTTTTTTTGATTAGGGGATATCATATTTTGGTTGAGGAAGCAACACCAGAAGGAATTTGAGATTGGATGCTTTTTAAAGAAGAAAAGGATTTGATTTTTTGTTATATGATATCTTAAGGTGGTGATCTTGGAGAGACTTTGATTGGGATATATGGGAGTTAGGGGTGTATGAACCCCTGTTTTATTATTTGATGAGGGCCTATATTTTTGAATGTTTTTGTTTCGGCCACAATTCATGCATTATTAACCATATTTTGAGCACATTTCTTCACACTAGAATGAGTCCCCTCTGATTGCATATATATGGATCAGATTGGCCCCATCACATCATTCTTAAAATTACATAAGCCACTTCCCATTTTAAGGTTTTATTAGCAATTTTTGATTTCTTGGGGCTATGCCAGGCACCTTTTTAGGACCTGGTCATAGACATTATATTAGCACACATCAAAGCCCCCTGGCCCCAATTTGTTATCCCATTTAAACAGTGTAGGTATTTTTATTGGCAATAGAGGGGCATTTTTAAAAGGCACACTATAAGTATGCACAGGGCAGTCACACAGAAAAGGGAGAAACACTTGTTCAGTAATAAAAAGGAATCCATTTTCAAAATTCAGGCATATTGTTGGCTAGTAATTTGAAAAAGGGAAGGTGCTATGGCCAATGGGTCTCTAAACACATAATGAATGAGCAGAGGGAGATGTCTCATATCCTTGTTTTAGAGAGCATAGAAGTGACCGCAACAACTGGAAGAGCTCATGGATGTGCCAGTACATTATCAAAAAAGGAGAACATATGCATACAGTTTATTTTTATAGAATTTGTAACATAAAAAGGAAAGGAAGTAAGTCAGAACAGAGAAATGAGAAAGAGATTGAGGAAGGAAAGGGAGAGAAACGGTGGTGAGAAAGAAAAAGGCATGGGAGAGCAACAGTGAGATAGAGATGGAAATGAAGGTACATGAGAGTGCTGCAAGTAAAACAGACAGTGAGGACACTGGTCAGTAAAGTAACTGAGGACAGAAAGAGGGGAGACAGCATATATTGTCCGAGATCGCACATGGTGCCAGACATGCACGAAGAATAAAAGTACATCTATAGACTGAAATTACACACAAGAGAAGGTTAATGCAACAGCAAGTGGCATTAGTTTACGCATGGCAATCCCCTACACAAGGACAGCAGGAATTAACACAGTCAATTAGCAGGTTTGAAGTAAAACACAGTAGCATCATGGAATTCTCATCCACTGACACAGACACCCATACCCAGAATAGGGGATAGTAATAGGAGGAAGCACTCTCACCAGCATAAGCCTGAACTTACACACATCATAGTATAGGGGAGCATGATTTTTTTATACCATTTTTACATTTGTTGAGAGATGTCAGTAGATCTATTGGGAAGGATGTGAGTAATTGACCAGGGAATAGCATACACTATTTTAGGGATTAATTATGTAATTACATAAGACATCACATTAGCATTTTAAGCCCAGGAAACATAAAGGGGTGTGCCATTAAGACAAAAAGTATCATTTATGGAGCACACACACTGATTAGTATCCCTTTGAAGAATAAAGGGCAGATTCTTAAGATTACCCACAGTGTTTTTATTCAGATATAAAATACCCATGGATGAGAAAGAAGGACCAATGAGTGCAAGCAAGCCAGGAGCAGCAAAGGTAAGGGGAACCAACTGAAGGGCAGTGACAGCTCTTGGTGAGGAACACACATAGATTCATTTGGCAAAGGCTTTTTCATGTAACTGTATTTAATAGTTAAGAATTGCAAAAGTAAGAAGGGTTTGGCACAAGTAATGAGCATGTTGTGGATCAGTAGTACCTATTAAGCGTCATTTATTAGGAGTGAAGAGAAGAAAACTTGGAGATGTGGAAAGAGAGTGCATCATACATGAGATTCGGAAAAACATAGGGTATCATGTTGTGGTGTTGCCATGTTATGGCCAGAAAGAGGGGGTAGCGGCACCCACACACACACACCAAACACATATATACCCCCACAATAGTAGACAATATTCTCACAATGCCAGAATAGCACCCTCCAAGCAACAATAACCCCATGTCCTGCTAACACAACATAAGAGAACATAGAGTGCATATCATTTTTGTAGTATATTTGGAGCATTTTAAAAATCATTGAGGGGGACTACAAGACATAAAAGGACACACAGTAACATGCAACTGAACTATTAGCATCAGGAATGAGGGGCTGTGAGGAAAAACGTAATGAGAGAACCACTGCCAACATATGGGGAGTAAGTAATGAGAACATTATATTGTTTATATGTGTGAGTAAAAATGTTGATTTATTGAAAGCATTGACATAATTTGTATATGGCCTTAGTGGAGTATAGTGTAGCAATGCAGTTGAAAGGAATATCATAAGAAAAGGTAAGTACTAGGGGATGAAAGGAGGAGATGAATAAAGAGGTAGAAGGTAGGTATCTGTGGACCCAGGGAGTGTTTGGATCTCCTCATTGATTATTATTAGTAGAGGAAAGAGGCCCCAGGTGAGTACAAGTAAAAGATAATAAGAGATACAGTGGTTTCAAACTGATAGCATTTCTCCTAAGTAGAGTGTAGCAGGTTTAGGTAAAGTATAGTATATATATATATATATATAAGCACGGCCATATATATTGAAGAAGCTATAGAAAACCCCTGGATATAAAAAGGTGGGGTAATATTTTTTTTAAATAATTATGTCAATGTAAAGAATTGAAAATATGTTTAATGTGTTATGTTTTAATAAAGGAACAGAGCAATAATATAAAATTGAAGTGATAGGCAAACATTGTATGCATATATCTCACAATTGCCTGCACTTAAATGGGTCACATGCTTATTTTAAGCATCAAGGGTAGGCATTTTAGAGTGGGAAGGGCAACACTAAGTATTAATTATATCTTGCTAGAATAAACACTATAAAGATAGAAGAGGCCGTGGTCCAATGCCATCAGATAGCTGACTGCAAAGGGTTATGGCTAAGAAATAACCTTTTTTTAACACACCTGTGTAGAGAACTACCTGGGTGCTAATTGCGATATACCCCTCAGTGGCATGCCACCCATTTCAGTAACAGTACTTCCACCCTTGTTCAGGGAACCTTGCTGCGCTCAGGCCTTTAACTTGGATGGCGTGCCGTTACCTCCGGGGTCAGTCCGCCACCTCGGGGCATATCGCCTCATTATGCTGGCTTTACCCTTGATCCGTAGTAGAAAATGTCATGCCACTATCAGAATAAATAACCAGAGTGTTTACACCAATGTAGGCCAGTCTAGTCAAGTAAAAACATTTACATGTTCTTAACTGTTGATGTTCAGTAAACAATTGCATGTCACAGTACAAATATACATCCAGACTGGCTGCATAAATGTGGGTTTTATCATGTTTGCTTTACTCTTGATGTTTAATAAAAATGCCTTACAGCAGTAAGAATACATGTAAAGTGGCCGCACCAGTCTAGCCACATAACTCATCATGCTGGCTTTACACTTAATGCCCAGTAGAAAAATGACTTGTCATCATAAGAACACTTAAAAACCTGGCTGACACTGCACAAAAGACTCCCCTTCTCACACAAACACTCACACACAAGAACAGTTGTCATGTTGGCTTTACCTTTGGTGCCAAGTAAAACCTGCAATGTCAAATTAAGAAAAGATGTCCTGGATGACCCCCAATCATAGATCTGTTCCCCAAACAGTCACACATGCATTCAAACATCATTCATTCATGTACATTCACACTCATGTACACACACCACTAGTATATTCATTCACTCACACTCTATTCATTCATACACATTTACTTTCTTATTCACACATGCAACCATACCACATTCATACACATTCAATGAAGAAGGCCAACAGAAAAGGCTGCAGCCTGTCTAGGCCCATGTCCTCATGCAATGCCCTACAGGTTAATTGGCCCAGTATCCTACTCAGCCTCCTGAGGACTTTACAATCTGCACCGATGAATCTACTACTATTCCAACAACAGAGCTGGATCTCTGTGTAAAGATAGTCACTGCATCCTTGCATTGTAGGCAGCATTGGCACATGGTCCGAGCAGCTTCCCCACCTCCCGGCACTGATTGGACAGCGATGTACCAATCCCGCGCCCTACCCTTGAGACATCATGCGATGCCGGCAGCACCAATAAAAAAGGCCTACGGAAAAGGTTGCAGCCTATCTGGGCCTAGGACTTTACAATCTTCATTGATGACTCTACTACTATTCCAACAACGGAGCGGGAGCCCCATGTAAACATGGTCACTGCATCCTCCTATTGTAGGCAGCATTGCTGTGTGGTTGAAGCAGCCTCCCACTTCCCAGATTGATTGGACAGTGATGTAAAAGCCCCTAACCTACCCCTCAGATGACAGGCGATACCAGCAGGAACCAACAAAGAGGGCCAATGAAAAAAGGCAGCAGCCTGTCTGAGCCTGTCAGGGCCAGGAAGGGGCTATGTACCAACCAAGGTATGTGCAAAGCCCTGCTTTTGTCAGGGTTCAGCTTACCGTTGGCAGTATCCACCAACATTTTGCTCCAATGCATGAGTGGCACCTCCCATGGCACTTGGTGCACCAGGCCGATTTGGGTTGGTCCAGGCAGCCTGTGGTGCCCCTTCCCAGGCAGCATTGATGCAGCGTGTTGCTGTGCCTCTTGCGGTGGCAGCAGCCTGCACCAATGCCCGCGTGACATAACATGACAGACGCTCTACAGTTATTATCAGTAGATGTGGTCTGCCAAGTGGGCGGATGCAAGCATGTCGCCTCATGCAACCCGGAAGACAAGCCATAAAACAAGCTCAACTGTGCTTTTGCTTAGAGTGGCGTTTTACTTCTATTGAACTGTTTTCTGTATTTCCTGACTTCTGCTTCTGTAACCCGGAGTGGCTTTTGTTTACCCTCTTGCTGTGCTATTTACTGGTAGACTCCCTTTTGACCTATTTGTGCCTGTTTGGATTGCCTTTGAATGCCCTTTTCTGCACTGTATAAAGAACTGTGAGCTGATTGAACTTTTGACCTTATTTTTGCCTGTTTGGATTGTTTTGAATGCCCTTGTGTACACTACATAAAGAACTGTGCGCTGCTTGTATTTTTTAAACTTATTTTTGCCTTTTGGATCCCTTTTATTGGTGTTTGCATGGAACTGAACTGACCTAGATTTGGACTTTGTTCTACCTGTGGATTTGTTATGGACTTTTGTTGAACTATTTGGATTTAATGCTTTTTGGATTTTGGACATTTTTGGAATTAGTATCCCTTATTTCTGTGCTTGTTCCATTCGAGTCAGGTGCCTGCATTTTCTTCTCTAGACATTGTACGTCTGTGGCACCTGTGCCAGGTGGGCATCTCTGTCCTCTGGACATTCCACAAGCAGGAATACAGATAGGTGTTTCAGCCTCTTGGTCTTTGGAAACAGGTAGAAGAACTACAAAGGGAGGTGGAAATTGATTGCTGGTATTCTAGAGTTATAAGACGTATAATTGATTGGTGATTCCCTTTTTCTTTCCTTGTCTAAAGCGTCTTCTGGTTCCTGAGATTTCCTGTCTTTTCACCTGAACGCATGGTCTTGCAATACTCTTCTTATATTTTGCAGGCTGCATTTTCAGGAGGAAAGTCTCCCCAGATGAGGATCCCTTTTCTTTGTTTTACTATCAGAGACAGGGGTGCATGCTGAGGATCCATCACATTGCGACAGATTGAGGAGACCTTATAACTCCTAAATTTATCATGCATTGAAATCCTAATACCATGACTGCTTTATTGCAGGCCTTTGCAGATCTGCGCACTGATATGGCAGCTGCTCATGCATCTTTGCATCCGCACATGGATGTGGTTCTAGAGTCTAGTGCATCCATTACCCGCTGATGATGAATTTGGTGATGGTGCAGCAGAAGCTCCATTGCCTGTTCCTCCTGCTCCTAGTGTTCCATTTGTAGTCCTGCCAGGTCCATTCACTCTGGCTCCACCAGAGAGGTTTCTTGGTGACCCCAAAACGTGCATGGCTTTTATCAACCAATGTAAGTTACACTTTCTGTACCACCCTTTGACCTTTCCTGATGCCAACACTAAGGCAGCCTTTGTCCTTTCTCATCTAGGGAGCACGGCAGCTGCCTGTGCTAATCCACTGTTATATTGTTATTGTTATTTTACATTTATATAGCACCTTATATACCATTGGTATGGTCTACATATACCATTATACCATATACCATTGCATTTATATGCAAATAACCCTGCTCTGTATGACTTTGACACTCTATTGCGATCCATTAATGTGGTTGTTGATGCACGATATAAGGCACAAGCATCAGGTCTTGAGTTCTTGGCACTAATGCAGGGAAAGAAAACCTTACTGATTTACTTGGCACATTTCAAACAACTGGCAGCCAAAACTACCTGGCCTGACCAAAAATAAAAGGTGGCTGTTTTCTATCGGGGTTTGTCAGATGAGTTAAAAGATGCTCTCTCACTGGCCACCAGGGGGCGCACGGATGAACGTCCTCTCCGTGTGAGCACCGCCCCCATGGTCCCAAAATAGCGGTATGAGCCCCCGCTAACGGACCCCCCCCACTCCGAAAGTGAGAAATCCCGTGGTCTAAGGAGACCCCCCCGCCGCGGAGACGAAACCCGACGAAAATCGGGCCCGTTTTCAGCGAGAACGGGGTGTTTCCAGGAGCGCCCGCCAGCTGCACAACAGGAGTCTCGAACGCGACGGCCTCTGAGACAGGCCTCTCTCCCGGCAACGGTGCGCACCCCAGGCCTATGGAAAAGGCCAGCCGCGGGATCGCAGTAAGGTGACACCCCCCAGGACCGGCACATGAGCACGGGGTAAGTGAGGACCCCCACCGTGAAACTCCGCGGCGCCGGCGCCCGCGCCCCGGCGGCACCGCATGACATGCGCACCTTCCTCACTGCTGGAGGTGCGTGCGGGGAGTTGTGCCCCGGGACTGGACACGCTCCTGGGCACGCTTTTGAGAAGGCAGGGCGCCGACCTCTGCAGCTGCTGCCTGCTGGACCCGGACCCCCCGTTCTGGTGCTGCTGCCCCCGGCGCCACCGGGGGTAGTGAGGTGTTTCTACGCACCGGGCTACGCCAGATCCCGGCAGTGAACCCCGAACCACGGCACACGGCCCCAGACCCTCCTTCTTTGCTGCTGAGGTGCGGATGACCCCCCCGGAGGCTGGAAGCCCGCGAGACACCACACCCAGGAAGGACACAACCCATAACAGTCTGTGTAAAGGACTGATCTTTACATGATCATTGCCCATAACTGCTGACTGCCCAGCCATACGCCCCCTGCGCCAAATGCCACACTGAAGAGACAGGGGTAAACCGCTAGCCCAGCACTACATACGGAGCAACCCCCGCCTAGATACGCTTCTGGACCATGTGAATCCTGCGTTGGGGACACCAAACACCGCCTAAACATCGCGCTCTACGTGCAGCGGACTCCCAGTAATCCGGCAGGGAAGGCCTCAACAGAGACCGCCTGGAACGCACAAGCGACCCCAATTCTGGGTGAGCATAGCAGTAATACCCTACCCCGTGACCCCCCACATCACACGAAGTGCCGAGAACAAACAACACCACTGAGCCTTCCACCTGTGCATCCTCCCAGAGGGTAGGGCCCCCTATCCAGGGGCGTGTGCCTCCTCTAAACCGGAAGTCGGCGCATGGACCCGCGCCACAAACTGGCCAAATTTGCCTACGGATCATCCCCCGCACCCTCTTGGACCATAGATACCATGGCCACGGACTCAACGGAGGCAGGTGCTGCGGCCACCAAAGGAGACATTGCCACCCTATTGTCCGAAATAAAAAACATGGGTGCCAACCTTGGCGGCAAAATCGACAAAATCACCCAGAGAATGGACAGCTTCGAGGAACGATTGGAAAGCGTGGAGAATAATCAGACCTCAATTGGCACCCTTGAAACTCAGATGGATGTACGAATCCGCAACATCGAAAGAAGGGAGGTCGAGGCAAGGCTTAAGATGGATGATCTAGAAAACAGGGAAAGGAGAAATAACCTTCGCTTCTTCGGCATTCCGGAACGGGATGGTGAAACTGAGAAAGACCTCGGAGACACCATTCACGACATTATCAAAATACTAACAGCTGATGAAGACATCGATGAACCTAAGACGGAGCGCATACACAGAGCTGGAGGACCGCCCGGTGGCCCACGCTCTGTACTGGCCAAATTCCACCGATACCAAGACAAAGCCAGAATTCTTGAAAAAGCCAGGTCTGGTGGCCCGCTCACGATGGGAGGCGCGCAAATCACCATCTTCCAAGACTTGTCTTCGCTGACGTTAGCCCTGCGACGCCTCTGCAGCCCCCTGACGAAATGGCTGAAAGACCAAAACATAAGGTACAGATGGGGATATCCTTTCTCGCTTACCTTCGAACATGGCAGCAGGAGATTGACCCTACGCTCCGAAGAAGAAATCAAAGATTGTATCGCCGATCTCCTTGAAGTGAATAAGGGAAGCAAAGAGGATGACGACGGCGAACGCCCGAGAACGCAGTGGGAACTCCAGGGCCCTAGGCGCAAGAGGGTAAAGGGATCAAGAAAATATAGGCGTCCCAACAACACACCAGAGCAGGCCTGAGCCAAGGGACCCAGGCGAAATTTGAACCGACCACAGCCATAGCCACAGTAAGCAACGCTGTCTCCCGCGGAGATCGCCACATGGCGGACCCCGCCGAATGGATGCCGCCGCTGGCGGGGCATCCCTCTGGACCGAAAAGTGATGCGAACTTCCGCGGAGAGACCAGTGCACCACACGTAACGTTGAAATTTCTCTCTTGCTTTTTGTCACTGTTGTTGAAACTGTAAAATGTTTGGGGGGGGGGGGGAAGGAGATGGGGGCTCACCCTTAAGTAGCGATGAGAAACCTGAATGGGACCGTGGGATGACGATCCCCACTGATGGTCCGCCAATGGACCATACGTTTCCACCTAGTCCGTTCCGGACGCCGTCAACAGCTGCCGACGCAGCATACCCTGTTCCTACGCTCAAACGAACGCCACCAACCATGGTGGGACACGAGAGAAGGGGAGAGAGGTAACGAACACTTGGGAAATGTACAAATATCACTGCACTCGCTTCAGGTTGTCGCATGCGTGATGACACAGGGCACCAGCAGGTCTTTCCGGACTCTGGTGGCGAAGGATTCCAGTCTACAAACCATCAATGGCATCACATGAGAAGGTCAAGGGCAAGGGTCTTCTCAGAATTGGGTCAATCAATGTGAAGGGTCTGAACTCTCCTACCAAGAGGTCGCTGGTAAATAGAGAATTCCGAAGGTCTGGCATAGACATTCTCCTCATTCAGGAGACGAAATTTGCGAGGGGTGAGGAGCGGACAGTTCTGGGGACAAGGGGAGGCACGGAAGTTTGGGGCTCTGGCCCGCTTAGAAAAGGAGGAGTTGGAATCCTCATTAAAAAAGGAGTTGGGTTTGAGTTAGAGAAGTCCTGGTCTGACGTGAGCGGACGAGCCCTCTTGATTGTGGGGAAAATTGCAAGGATTCAGGTCACGATTGCCACAGTGTATTCACCCAATACCGGACAGACCGCATTCCTCAGGAAAACGATTCCCAAAATAGTGCTGGAAACTGCAGGCCATCTCGTGTTAGGAGGTGACTTCAACCAGTGGATGGACCCATCTGTAGACTGGAGACCAGGTAACCCCGATACGCGGAACCAGCACAGAGGGGCCCGCACCGAATTCGCAGCCCTGATGGAGCTGTACGACCTACGTGATGTATGGAGAACGCAGCACCATGACGAAAAGGGCTTCACTTTCTACTCGAACCCTCATGGCACATTCACGCGCATAGACTATATATTCCTCTCGTCTGATCTTGCGAAGTCCACAAGCCACTCCAATATAGTCCCGATTACGTGGACAGACCACGATATGGTACTGGCTGACGTAGATTGGGCTGACCTGCCTGTCGCCGGAGGATCTTGGCGCTGCAACGAGTCCCTTTGGACTGATGTGGTGTTCAGAGGAGAAATGGAGACCGAAATTGAAGAATATTTCAGGACAAATGACAATGGAGAGGTCTCCAAACAAGTGATCTGGGAAGCTGGGAAGGCTACGTGGAGAGGCGTGCTAATACGCGAGGGCTCCTCTAAAAAGAGAGAGCGGAGGATTGTCGAAAACAAGCTACGCAGTGAAATACACCAGCTGGAGAGCGAATTGAGAGATGAAACAGAAATAGACTCCGCCAAACTGGACATGGCCCACCGCAAAAGGGAAGAACTACGACTGGTGGAACATGGCCAGGTGGTGCGGAAATTGCAATTTCTGAAACAGACATACTATGAAAAAGGTGACAAGGCCGATGCACTCTTAGCTACCAGGCTCAGAGAACGGAGAGAGGAACGCAAGGTTAAGGAGATATCAGAGTCCACTAGCCCCACGACTCACCTACCCTGCTCAATACCCGAGCGTTTTGCCACCTTCTACGAAAATCTTTATACCTCCGAGCTGCTATCGGCTCATTCTGACATAGCGTCCTATCTGTCCCCAATTACCATCCCTACAGTAACGCAAATGGAAGCCGAACTCCTTGATAGTCCCATAACTGAAAGCGAAACGAGAGATGCAATCAAACGACTTAAACTAGGAAAGTCGCCGGGCGAAGATGGCTACACGGCCGGTTTCTATAAGACCTTCGCCGACCAATTGTCACCATTCCTCACGGAGCTCTTTAACGAGATAGTGAGCTCTGGGACCGCCCCAGATTCCTTTAAGAAAGCCCTCATATCTGTCATCCCTAAAGAAGGTAGAGACCCCAAATTGTGTGGATCGTATCGCCCCATTTCCCTCCTCAATCTGGACGCGAAGATCTATGCCAGGGTATTGGCCGCCAGACTAGAAACCTTAATGCCCAAACTAGTCCATTCCGACCAGGTCGGATTCATTCTTGGCAGGCAGGGCGCTGACACCATGCGTAAGACTCTGCACCTTGTCCACGCCGGACACAGTCTCCCAGACGACCCGGCCCTCCTTTCGATTGACGCCGAGAAGGCTTTCGACAGAGTGGAATGGGACTTCCTGAGTGCAGTCCTCCAGAAAGTAGGAATAGGCCCCAAACTCTGTGATGGGATACGAGCACTATATGCCTCTCCCAAAGCGTCAGTCTTCGTTAATGGAGAATACTCCAGGTGGTTCGAATTGCAAAGGGGAACCAGACAGGGATGCCCGCTTTCAGCGATCCTGTTCGCACTTTCCCTGGAACCTCTGGCACAAAAGCTCAGAGACGACCCCCGAATAGAGGGAATACGGTTGGGAGAGACTGAATACAAAGCAGCGTTATACGCTGATGACATCCTCCTTCATCTAACCAGACCTATGACCTCAATCCCTCATGCCTTAGCCCTAATAGAAGAATATGGTAGGTTCTCCGGATTCAAAGTAAATATGTCTAAGTCCATCCTCTTCCCCCTCCAAGGCACCCCGGTTGAAAATGAAGCAAAGTTCCTCTCCCTTGGGCTCAAAATAGAACACGTGACATTACAATACCTAGGTATAAAGATTACTAGAACCCTAGATGACCTCTACGAGGCCAACTTCCCCCCGCTTCTCCGAAGCTTTGAAAGAGACCTCGAGAAATGGAGTAAACTGACGATCTCATGGCTGGGGCGTATTAATGCCGTTAAGATGGTGTGCCTCCCTCGCTTTCTATACCCCTTCCAGATGCTGCCGATCGTGATACACAAACAATTCTTTGTCGAGGTCCGGAAGACCATGCTGCGGTTCATCTGGCAGGGGAAGAGACCGAGGATCTCATACAACACGCTCATTCTCCCCACAGAAAAAGGAGGGGTGGGTCTTCCTGACTTAAGGAATTACTATAAAGCTGCCCAGTTGCGCGTCCTAATCCCACACCTTAGGGACCACAAACACCTGCAATGGGTCCAGATGGATAACCACTATATGTCCCCTGCCACAGTGGCAGAATGGCTTTGGTCCCCATACCAACGGGTGCAGAGGAAAATCAGACAACACCCAATATTGATTACTATATGGAGCATATGGCGCACTGGGAAAGAGATGCGAGAAGTCACCACCTGGCCATCCCCGCTCAGTCACCTATGGTCTCCTGGCATAAATGACCATATTCCGAACCTGGAACGATTCCAGTCATGGTATGAAGCGGGCCTTGAAAGGGTAGGACAACTTCAGAGAAAAGACTCGTTCATTACACTACCGGACCTGACAACGGCGCTGGGGATAGGTACCTTATCAACATTTCACTTTATCCAGCTAAAAGGGGTGTTGACAAAACCTGAATGGAGAGTGAAATTGAGAAGAGACCTCACCGCCTTTGAGAAACTTCTGGACTCCAGATCAGAGATGAAAGGCCTCATATCCGTAATGTACCAAACACTCCTAGCAGCAGAAGGTGGCAACACGGAACCCCTCAAAGCTAGATGGGAAAAAGACTTAGGTGAAGAGATACTCCCCGACCACTGGGACCTGATGTGCAAAGCCGCACCCAAATCCTCCATCTCCAGCCAGTACAAACTCCATGCAATAAAGCTCCTACATAGATGGCATTATGACCCACTACGCCTCTCTAAAATGTCCCAATCCATGAGCCCGAAATGCTGGAGGAGGTGTGGGGAAAATGCCAACTACTGGCACATGTGGTGGAGCTGCCCGCACATCAAGGTGTTCTGGACTGAGGTTTTGGGATGGATTAAGGAAATAGATGATATACACAGGGAACCCGACCCACACCTGGTTTTGTTTGACCTTGAAAGAGATGAGGAAGAGTGGCTCCGGGTGAAAGGCCTGGCCCCCCAGCTGTTGTTGGCGGCAAGAGCTCTCATAGCGACCAAATGGAAGTCCCACCTGATCCCAGGGAAGGCCGAGTGGATCAAAATTGCTACAAATATCTATGTGATGGAAACGATCACCGCCTCCTTGCACAATAAATCTGCGAAATGTGAAACCCTATGGATGGACTTCAAGAACACGTATATCTCACCCCCTATTGCCTCCCAATCAGAGGAGCCTCAGAACCCGACCGAATGATGCCACGTCCAAAGGACAATACAAAATACAAAAAACGAGCCACCTAAGCCCGACCGCTAACATCTTGCAATGCTTAGCCCTGTGCCAACTGCACGATACCGATAATAATGTTTGATGATTGTATTTGTGATGTACAATAAACCAAGTGGGGGCGGGGGGAGGGTGGGGGGAAAGTATGGCAAACAGCCAACGAAACATACTCAGGTAACTGGGACTGTCGGACGTCAATGAGACTATTGACATCTTGTTCTGATTTGCATCTCGTGCCCGACTTGCCCTCCTGAGGGATGTACAACTGTGTTTGAGCAATGTTTGCATTTTTCTGTTATTTGTAAAACCAATAAATATAAAATTTAAAAAAAAAAAATAAAAGATGCTCTCTCATTGGTTCCTTCAATCCGCTCATCCTTTACGGATTTACTGGATCTAGTCTTACATGTGGTTACATGCATGTTGCAGAGATGCGGGGTAAGAAGGATACCCGAGTTACATTCTAGTAAGACCTCTTCCATTTCACCTGGGGTTTCGGGGGAACCGGAACCTCTGCAGATCAGCGCTTACCCTAAAGGAAAGGGAAAGACGTATGTCGCTCAACCTATGCCTGTTTTGTGGTCCGAAAGGACATGTCAGCTTTGGATGAAATGCGCTATATAAACATAATAAATACAATAAATACAATACAGGTCTGCCCATAAAGACCTCTCAAATGCTCAGGAAACTTAAAGAGAGCTTTGTGAGCGAGTCCTGTTGATTCCGGCTCATTCGATCCCCTTTGTGCTTGCACATATATGTTCCTATGTCCTTCTCTTTTCCTGAACTTATCGCCCCTGTAATGATCGATTCAGGAGCAACCAGCAATTATATGGATGTCCACTTTGCACATGATAACGGCTTTCTTATCAAGGCCAAAGCCAATCCCGAAGCTGTCAGGCTGTGGCCGGGTCTCTTCTGACATCTGGTCAAGTAGTTGAACAGACCTGTCGGGTTCAAATTATGTCTATTCGGGGACACAAAGAGACATTGGGGCTCATTCTGAGCCTGCTGGTTTGAAAACAACAGTGCTGGTAAACTTACCAGCACCGTTGTTTCCGGACCAGCATATTACAGGTCTGCTGGTGGGCGCCGTCCCGCCCAGCAGGTCAGACCTGCCGGGCGGAATGGCACCCGCCCGCAGAGTTTTCATAGAAGCAGCAGCACCATTATTAACATTGTTGGTGCTTCTGTGGTGCCCACTCCCATAGTGCCCTATGGGACTCGATGGGAATAGGGATTTACAATTTACTGGCGCCTGACTTTACGGTCCGCCGGGTTTGTAATCCTCGGTGTTACCGGGAATTCAGGCACCAGTAAATCATGATCGGTCCAGCAGCAGTCCACCGGTATCACTGACACGGTTACTGTCGGACCCATAATGAGGCCCATTGTCTTTTGATCTTATTGCTGCACCACAATACAGTGTGATCTTAGGGTTACATTGGTTGTGACTCCATAATCCAGTTAGTGATTGGGTTGGTTAAACTGTCACTTTCTCGTTACCATATTGCATGCAGCACTGTCTTGATTGGAGTCAGATTTCCATATCTTCTCCCTGTTTAGCTCTTTTGTCTTCCTTTCCTAGCGTCAATGCGGTATCTCAGCATCCTGGTTCTGTGGTTCCAGAGCTATACCGCGACTATCTGTCTTGGATAAAAAAACAATTAGAACAGTTGCAGAACAGTTTCCATCGCACAGTGCATATGACTGCTCCGTAGGTTTAGAAGGGGCTACAATACCACATGGATGTATTTATTCCCTTTACTATTCCAGAAGAGTAAAAACTCAAAGAATATGTTGGGAAAGCACTACAGTTAGGATATATGCTTTCTTCTTCTTCTCCTGCCGTCTCTCTTATCTTTTTTATATAAAAAAAAGACTGGTTGCTGCGACCATGTGCGGGCTTTAGGGCCTTGAATGATGTGACCATTACAAATCAGTGGGCCTCATTATGATACTGGCGGTAGCCGTACCGGTATCATTTTTTTCCCGGCACCCGTGAATGGGCAATTACTGGGTCATTACGACCAAACCCAGTATTTGCCCATTCACGGGCACCTGAAAATATTCTTCCCCATTCCCATTGAGCCCGATAGCTTCCGACATTTGTGAATGGTGCCGGTGCATCCGACATGCTCGGCTCGCGGGTGCCGGTACGCCCGCCAGGCCAGACCTGGCGGGCGAAAAGGCACCCATGAGCAGAACTCATAGTTTGTCAGTCTGGTAGTAACAGCGCCGGTAGATTACATCAGAATTGCATAAACAACGTGTTTCAGGATATGCTGGATTGTTTTGAAGTAGTCTATCTGGATGACATTTTGATATATTCTGAGTCATTTGAGAAACACGTCCAAGATGTCCACCAGGTGTTGAAGAGACTACGGGAACATATGCTTCTTGCCAAAGCAGAAAAATGCATGTTCCATTCCTCTTTGGTGTAATTTCTAGGTTTTGTCTTGACTCCACATGGCATATAAATGAGTGAGAACAAGGTGCGAGCAGTGCTCGACTGGTCTGTCCCTACAGTGAAAGCCTTGCAGTCCTTGTTGGGCTTTTGCCAATTTATATCTGCGATTTATTGTCTCTTTTTCCAACACAGCAAGACTGATTCGCCCGTCCATTCCCTTTGTGTGGAACCCAGAGGCAATAAAGGCCTTCCAGATCTTGAAGAAGGCATTTATGACAGTTCTGGTCCTGCAACATCCAGATACCTCTCTACCTTTTATAGTAGAGGCTGAAAGGTGCCTGACTTTGCAGCACTTACATCCATTGGCTTTTTACTCTTGTACCCTCTCATCAAGTAATCTAAACTACACAATGATGGAACAGGAGTTAAGGAATCAGAGAAGCCTTTAAAGAATGGTGACACCACTTAATAAATACTAAATATCCAATCCTTGTATATTCGAATCATCGCAATTTACAGGCACTTTCCCATGTTAAATGTACCAATGCAAGACAGATCCAGTGGCACTTGATTTTTGCCATGTTTAATTTTTCAGTTACCTAGCGACCAGGTCATCAGCTTGGTAAGGCTGATGCCATTTCTAGGTTAGGAACAGCTTCAGAACTACTGATTTATGAATGTCTGATTCTGCCTACAGAAGCGGTGGTGTGTGTGTGTATGTGCTGTTTCTTCCCCGCCACTAGATACCATTTTGCTTTGGACTCAAGATAATTCCGCAGACTTGGAGTCTTTCAATGCTCACATCATAGAAGGTTTGTTGTATGTACAAGACCGTCAGAATAGACCAACAGAATCCATGCGCCTTGTGGCCCTGCGGTGATCTCATGATGCCAAGTTGGCTGCTCACCCAGGTCAGCACAGAACCTTGGATCAGTTACGTAGGTGGTGTTGGTGGCCTAACATGAAATGAGACATAGTGGACTATCTCATGACTTGTGCCATTTGTACTCAGTGTAAAATCGCACCAGGTAAACACACAGATTTTCTTCCTTGTACCACCCCCAACAATATGGACAAACCAAGAGAGTGAATGCCACCATGGAGCAGTATTTGCGTTGTCTTTGTCTCCAAAATAAAGACAACTGACTCTCATTTTTGGGGGCTGTTGTGGTTGCCTATAACAACACTTTGCATTCCTCAGTTGAACATTCTCCTTTTTTCACCCTCTACGGACAACATCCGCATTCACTACCCCAGGAACCTGCCATGTCGAGCAATGTCCCTGCTGCTGGAACCTTGTGCATTCCTTACTATAGATTCACTTATCCATATACCAACATCTGAAAAAGGCAAAAGACGATACCAAATGCTTTGCTCATATGCGACGCCGTACCTCACCACTATACCATTCAGGGGAAAAGGTGTGGTTATCCACAACACATCTACCTATCCCAGGCAAGCGTAAGCTGATGCCTTGATACATTAGTCCAAATACTGTCAAAAAATGTATCAATACAGTAAAGGTATGATTGTATCTAACTGCACACTGCCATGTACATCCTCATTTCCATGTTAGCTTGGTTAAACCGTATCTGTGAGAAAAACGGTTGCTGCGTAAATCTACGCCCGTTACGGTGAATGGTGGTGAAGAATATGAGATGCATGCAATTCTAGATATGTGCCTCCATCAGGGACACTGATTTTATGTGCTTGATTGGAAGGGTTACGGTCCTCAGATTGAACCAGGGAGCCCGCCTTCAACATCAATGCATCCCGTCTTTTGCATTCTTTTCATGCTTCTCATCGGCACGCAGATGGTGGTGGTGGTGGTTCTTTGCAGTGGGTACTGTCAGGGTCTGGCTTTCCCGTGCTGGTCTCCACCATCGTCATCATATTCCTGGGTGAAATCAGAGCATGTGGTCCAGAATACACTACTTGGCCATCTGTTTTTGCACACCCGGAGGCAATGCTGACCTGCTGCCGACCCCTCCACGAGGTAGGAGCACTTGTTCAAAAACGTTCTGAGAAAATTTGATGAAAGAAATTTCAAACGAAAAAAAAGAAGAAATAATTGTATCTAAATTCTTGTGCCGAAATACTTTGATTATTAAGCTTTGCCATTGCACTACCTGGAATTTCCTCCTCTGCACATATTTTGCATCCTTGCAGCAATTATCTGATTTCCACGTTGCTGCTTGATTTTTTCAGCCGACCTTGCAGCACTTTCAAGGTGGCTGCAGCCTTTACTTTGCTAATAAGGCTGCCAGTGTGTTTCTCCCTACTTCCTCCTGCCTTTTCATTGGCCGCCGGGTGCTTTTCTGGACCAATTCGTGACCAGCAGGCTTCAGCCGAACCAAAGGCCCACTTCCTAGGGCCCTTGTCTGCTCCCTGTCAGCTGCCGTAACAATGCCTGCCTCTTGCATTTCGCTGTCGCCCCTGTTGTATGCATGCAATGCCTGTATGCCTGCCTCTTGTATTTCGCTGCCCCCCCTGTTGTATGCATGAAATGCCTCTTGCCTGCCTCTTGTATTTAACTGCCTCCCCTGTTGAATGCATACAATGCCTGTATGCCTGCCTCTTGTATTTCGCTGCCCCCCTGTTGTATGCATGTGATGCCTGTATGCCTGCCTCTTGTATTTCGCTGCCCCCTTTTGTATGCATGCAATGCCTGTATGCCTGCCTCTTGTATTTCGCTGCCCCCCGTTGTATGCATGTGATGCCTGCCTCTTGTATTTCGCTTCCCCCCTGTTGTATGCATGAAATGGCTGTTTGCATGCCTCTTGCATTTCACTGCCCCCCCTTTTTGTGTACATGTGATGCCTGTATGCCTGCCTCTTGTATTTCACTGACCCCCTGTTGTATGCATGTGATGCCTCTATGCCTGCCTCTTGTATTTCCTTGCCCCCGCCTGTTGTATGCATGTCATGCCTGTGTGCCTGCCTCTTGTATTTTGCTGCCCCACCCTGTTGTATGCATGTGATGCCTCTATGCCTGCCTCTTGTATTTCCTTGCCCCCGCCTGTTGTATGCATGTCATGCCTGTGTGCCTGCCTCTTGTATTTTGCTGCCCCACCCTGTTGTATGCATGTGATGCCTATATGCCTGCCGCTTGTATTTCGCTGTCCCCCTGATGTATGCATGTGATGCCTGTATGCCTGCCTCTTGTATTTCACCGCCCCCCTGTTGTATGCATGTGATGCCTGTATGCCTGCCACTTGTATTTCGCTGTCCCTCTGATGTATGCATGTGATGCCTGTATGCCTGCCTCTTGTATTTCCCTGCCCCTGTCTGTTGTATGCATGTGCTGCCTGTATGCCTGCCTCTTGTATTTCAGTGCCCCCGTTGTATGCATGGGATGCCTGTATGCCTGCCTCTTGTATTTCGCTGCCCCCCTGTTGTATACATGTGATGCCTGTATTCCTGCCTCTTATATTTCACTGCTCCCCTTTTGTATGTATGTGATGCCTATATGCCTGCCTCTTGTAATTCGCTGCCCACCCTTGTTGTACGCATGTGATGCCTGTATGCCTGCCTCTTGTATTTCACTGCCCCCCCTGTTGTATGCATGCGCTGCCTGTATGCCTGCCTCTTGTATTTTGCTGCCCACCTCTGTTGTATGCATGTGATGCCTGGATGCCTGCCTCTTGTATTTCAGTGCCCCCATTGTATGCATGTGATGCCTGTATGCCGGCCTCTTGTATTTCGCTGCCCACCCCTGTTGTATGCATGTGATGCCTGTATGCCTGCCTCTTGTATTTCACTGCCCCCCCTGTTGTATGCATGTGATGCCTGTATGCCTGCCTCTTGTATTTCATTGCCCCCCTATTGTACGCATGTATTGCCTGTATGCTTGAATCCTTCATCTTGCTGTCCCCTGCCCCCATGGCAGCCCTCTCCTGCTATCCTCCCCTACATCAATCAATACCTCCCTGCCCATTGTGGGAGTTTATACTGACACATTATGGGGACACCATCACCATCTTGTTGCTGATGCTTTGAATTAACTTTTTGGACTTATGTGACTCATGTTGGTTCACCCATCTCGAGCATCATTGCTCTCATGCTGGACTTCCTTTAGCATCACTTAATCATGGTGGCCTTTGAATCATGCTGTGCCCATCTACGACTTGAATCCTAGCTTGCACTTGCTGTTCTCTTGCAACATTATGTGTTCAGTATTTACTTCTGCAACTTGATGTGCTCTCCACTTGCTTTTCTGCTCTATAACACTGCATTTCCCTGGCTTTGCCTCTTCTTCTCTTTCACCACACTCAACGCTTCTCAGTCTTCTCTTCCTCTCCCTATCTTTTCCCTCTCTCCCTCCCACCTGCCTGTACACCATGCACTTACTCTATCAGAAATGTCGTCCGACCTAGTATGATAGTATAGGGTTGACTTTCCTGGATACCTCGCAGTTTTGAAAATTGAAAAAGTTGATTCTTCACACTCTTTGCATTGTGGCAAGTGCAGGTTTATTTGTCAATTTGGATGTGGATTTATAGTCCCAAATGTAGTCAACCGACACGTGTTTCAACCTTGTTGGTCTTTATCAAGGCTATGATATTGGTTGGGTCTTGCCTCTTGTGGGGTCCCCGTAGGTTCTATGAAGGTCCTGTGTGTTCAAGGGCGCAGCACACACCAGTGCCTTACAGGGTACACAGCCCCTTCCAAAAGCTGAGCAGCCACCTGCCACCGTCACTCTGGACCACCATGGGGGAGGAACCCCTGCTTGCAAGGAACACCTGCCGAGAGATGCTGCGGCCAGGAAGGCAGCTCGCATTCAACAATCGGCCCCCCAGGAGACACCCCTTCCCGAGGATGACCCTACATCAGTGGCAAGCAACATGGACGGCACACACTCAGCAGCTACCAGTTCTGTGGGTGAGGTTGCAGCATCGGCCCAACACACTGCTGATGAGGACGAGAGGCCTGAGGGGGATCCTAATGCAGGAGTCAGCATGTTGGGGGATGGCGGACACACGCCCAGCCCACAGGACACACCACAGGGCACCGCTGAGCATGTTCCCAAATGCCAATTCAGCAAGGGGGAGTTGACTCCACAATTACACAGGCCTGTGTTGAGCAGGTCACCACCATCCATGCAACCATCCCAAAGCACTTCTATCGGGGACCTAGAGGGATCGTTGTCCCGCATGGAGGGGAGACAGGAATCGATGCACAAAATGGTGAAGTAGTATCTGACGGATGGGGAGGCAACACGCAAAGCCAACAGAGTCAATGCTGTGGCCATCATCTGTGCTTTCAACCGCATTGCAAAGCGGGTCAATGAGGGCTTCACATCTGTTGCACAGACCCTTGACCGCATGGCCAGCTACATGGAACAACGCCGTCCTGCCGCACCTGAACCACAACAAACTGCATCAATGAGCACCACGCCTGCAAGCTCGACACAAACTAGCCCTGTGCGCAGGTCGCTGCGCAGCATGCGCCATTCAGAAATGCAAACACATCCATCAAAAAGGTGGCGGCCATAGCAGGGGACACTTGGATGTGTTGGATTGCAGTCCATTCAAAGTCACATTGAGCTGAGGGTGTGTCGGGCTGTTGGGGGGTGTGGAGCATGGGTGTGTGGAGCTGTTAGAGGGTGGGGGGAATGGGTGTGTGGGGCTTTTGAGGGGTGGGGGTGGGTAGACTTTGACGTCCTGCGGGTGGGGGGTACATACATGTAAATAATTTCACCAGATCAATACACCTGTTGTGTCAAAAAAAACACATGACTGGACATTGCTTCTTGAGTGTGTGTCAATTTATTGTACAACAGTGTCTGGTGCCCAGAGTCCACCAATACCAGTGCCTAGAGTCCCCCAATCCCAGTGGCCAAAGTTCCACATTTCAAGCACCCTCTGCATCCCAGTGCATCAGAAATATTGGCCAATCAATGATTGGCAGACAGCACGTCCCTCATATGCATCGCGGCCTGGCAGATGTGCAGCATCATCTTCATCATCATCCTCATCCTTGCCCGGTGGTGGCTGGACCATGTCAGGCGGCAGCGGTAAGTTGTGCTGGATGCACATGTTGTGCAGCATGACACATACCATTATGATCTTGCCCTCCTTCTCAGGCCTATAGATGAGTGCGCCACCCGACTTGCTGAGGCAGCGAAACTGTGCCTTCAACAGGCCAAAGGTATGCTCTATCACCACACGAGTACATGTATGAGCAAGATTGTAGTCCTCCTCGTGCCTATTCTGCGGATTCCGGACAGGGGTGAGGAGGGATATCCAGCATCACCTGCATGGGAGCACAATGATGTATGTGGGTGAGCATTTATTCCATTCCATTTGTGCACATCATATACATTGTTCATGTTCATGTGTAGTGGATTTTCAACAGCAGCTATTGACAATGCATCTGCGCCAATATCAGGTATGTGTACTACTTGGCAATACATGATGGGGGGCCTGGCTGACGTACACGACTTATGTGCATTGACATCAGATTCACCACTCACCTAGATGGGGTCCGAAGGTCCATAATGTGCTCACATGTGAGGGATGTGTGGGAGAGGATGTTACCATATGCATGTTGGGATTTTACCGATGCATTAGGCTGACGTCCATCATGTTACAGGTGTTTTTGGCAATCATGGTTTCTGATGCACATATCCCTCAGCATGTTCACACATGTGACAATGGCACAATGTGGTTGCTGGCATGGTCCTCCAATGTAGGGATACTTTCCTTGAATGAGGCTTGGTGTTGACTGGCATCCTGGCACTGAAGTGCTGTGGATTGTAACTGCTGAAATGGCACAAAAGTTGGTGATGTTGACTACTTGATGGATTCCATTTTCAATACCTTGTGGCATGGTATTTTTGAGTTTGCCTTCATGTGCACATGTTGGCATGGTATTATGCTGTGTTTCTGTCGGTGAGGGGCAGTGATAGGGGTTTCATGTGTGGCATTTCGTATTGACCAGTCATGGATGCATGACCTGCGAGGTCCTTTGAAACGCTCATGTGTATTTGGCTTTCTGACTGCAGGGTGGTGCATTGTGGTACCTGTGGCTGCGTTCTGATGATGTCCAGTGGACATGTGCAGGGGTGGGCGCAGATTTGTATCTGGCATTTACACAATGAGGTACAGTCATGGTACGTCTGCATCCATTGTCGGTGTCATGCATCATGTTGGGATGCACAAGGGCACCGTGTTTGCCACCAAGGACAGTGTCCAGACACTCAAAAACATTGCCAGGAAAGCAGACAGGCTGCATATACATGTCACCCCCCCACACAAAACCCCACATTGCCAGGAAAGCGGACAGGTGGCATATACATATCACTTCCCCCCCACCCCACACACACACACACAAAAACCCCCATTGCCAGGAAAGCAGACAGGCTGCAAATGCATGTCACCCCCCTCCCCCAAAACATACCCATGGCCCTGTGACCGGACTTACCCAGCAGCCAGACACGCCGTGAAGCATGTCGTTCCATGTAGCGGGGAAGCGAGGAGTTCCGCAGCACCATTGCATCATGTGTGGACCATGGGAATCTGGCACAGAAATGTGTTATCATCTTGCTTGCAATGCACACCATCTGCACATTGATTGAGTGGTATAGTTTCCGATTGGGGTACACCACTGCCACGGCATTCAGGACTACCAACTCTACGTGGGTGCAGTCCAGGGCACCAATGACATTGTGCATGCCTGGCAGTGCATGAAATGCAATTTTGGTGTCATTCACCTCCTGTGCCGTGTCCGTGTTAGGGATATGTAGGCCCTTGCTTTCTTTAAGACTGCATCCAGCACTTGGTTTAGTACACCGGGAAAACATGGTTGCGAGATGCCATGCAGGTGTGATGGTAGGTGCCTGTGGCCAGGAAGTGGAGCACAGACACCACCTTCAGCAGAGGGGGGATGGCGATGCGGATGTTGTTCAGGCTGACCAAGTCATTATGTAATAGATCCACAATGGTGGCAATGGTGTCCCTGTCCAGGCAAGTTGAATGGACTGGCCATTATGCGAGGGATTGGTGGCTGCCTGTGGGGAACCACTGTCTGCACTGGTTGAATTTGCTGGGCAAGTCTCACCCTCCTTCTCCTCCTGCGTCTCCTCTGTAATCCCTGGTGTACTGCTTGCTCAAGGAGTAGCAGCGCAGGCATGTCCTCTAGCTCCAGTATCGCAACTGCAGGTGGAATCATTTTGGTCTTGGAAGGGGTGTGGCGTGTGGGTGTACTCCTTTTGTGCAGGGCCAGGCTCCATTGCTTCCACCGGTGCTGATTGTGTGCACCTGGGGCATTTGGGAGCACAGCAGTTTTCTATTAATGGGTGATCCGCGATGCCGGTGTTACCGGCATCATGGTGACCCTTCTTGTAGGCATCTGGATTCCAGTATGTGCATGTCCATGTGACTCGTAATGTCCTCGTCCTTGCGGCATGCCGGTGTTACTGGCACGGCGCCCGTGCGCATGCCGGTACAGTGGTGCACTGTCACAGCGGGTCCCTGTCGATGCTGGTAGGACCGGCATTGCAGGTCATGATGGGCCAGACTGGTAAACGATGCCAGTAATGCCTTACCGGTATCGTTATTACCGGACCGCATACCTCATAATGAGGCCCATTGTCTTTAGAAACAGGTAGGAGAACTACAAGGGGGAGGTGGAAATTGATTGCTGATATTCTGGAGTTACAACACGTATAATTGCATAGTGCAAAGTGTATTTTTGCAGTGCAAAGTCTGTGCAAAGTCATTTTGTACTGCATTTTGTACTGCAAAAATGACTATGCACTAGCTTTGCACTGACTTTGCAATGCAAAATACACTTTGCACAGTTCCATGCATTAGGGTTTGTGTCGGCAGTGCAGACTCTTTTTGAACCATGCAATAATTCCATGGATCTGGCCCTTAGAGTTTTCACTGGGCTAGCTTGGATCGTCCATAAGGAGTGGCAGGTCGATGCAGCCCTTGGTAATGAGGATTATATTTTTGGGAACTAAATCTCCCTGGCGAATTCATTTCTGTTTGCAGTACAGCTGCCACAGAAACCCATCATGTATCCTGCATGTATCAGGGTGTCAAACTCTTAAAGCTTTGAGTAATGAAAGATTAGACTACTGAATTCACATTTCTCTTGTGCGTTTTGCTCTTTGAGGATATCAGCTGTAATGAAAGATAAAGAGACAATGGGCCTCATTCCGAGATTGGAGGTAGTCTTGGCGCTATTTGTGCCATGACTGCCTCCAATAACGGTACCGGCACCGGTCTCGTTCAATGGGGACTTACCGGTGTAGTCCGACCTTTGCGGGACCGGTAAGTCCCCATTGAAAAAACCATTCTCCTTTCCCATTTGAGCCCCCATAGGACTCAATGGAAATGGGGAAGTAGCTAATAACGGTACCGCAATTTGCGGTACCGTTATTAGCTCTGAAGTCCCTTAACGGGTCCCGTCCTTAACACCTGGTCAGGCCAGGCGTTAAAGAAGGGACCTGCTAAGGGACCTCGTAGTAGGGCGGTATGGGATTACCGGCACCGGGTCTCCTTGCCGCCCTACTCGGAATGAGGCCCAATGTGCACAATTAATGCACACCAGAGAAAATGCATTCAACGAAGGTCGGGTCTATTATTAACATCTCTAACATGCAGCAAAACGACTAGGTCTAGAAGATCTTCTGTGATAAAATGATGGGCTCACGGGTTAGCACACCTTTCAATGCCAGACGTCTCCACCTGTTGTCCTCAAGGGCAGCAATGACACCAGGTTTCCAGCATAAGATTCACTGTTTTCGAATATACTCTGTGGGCACATCCTGACCATAAGAGGTGGATTTGTCTCTGAAGGACAGAACACAGAGACGCCACTGGTCCAATCAATCTAATCTAGTAACACATACTCTATATGCACCACTAAAATTATGAGACGACGATCATGGCCATGGCAAGAATTAAGTATGGCTCAGACTACAATCACAGAACTTAGTATTGTCAAAGTAGAGAACAGTACAAAAGAGATGGGTTGGCGGCCATCATGTATGGGCAGGGCAGGCCTTAGGGGCAGCAGCGCCCTGGGCGGATTGGTGCCCCCCCTTCCCCGTGCGCCCCTGGTCAACAGGGGGCGTGGCCACGGAGTGACACTTTAAAAAAAAAAAACATGAGAGGAGGCAATTCTATGAATAGGGTGCATTAGCACCCTTTTGTTCCTAAATGTGCTCCGCTGCCGTGGGCGCATTGCAATGAGGTGCCTGCCGCCACTACGCCAGCTCGGGGGAGCCCTTGAAAGACTCCCCAGAGCTGGCGTGGCGGGGGGCTGACGGTGCCTTTTGTTGGTGAAGGCACCCGATTGACATTGAATGCGCCCGCCTGCTGCGCCTTCTCCTGTTACGTCAGTTCGGGGGAGCCCTTGAAAGACTCCCCCGAGCTGGCGTGGCGGGGGCTTATGGCGCCCTGGAGGGCACAGCACCCCGGGTGGTCGCCCGGCTCGCCCCCCCCTAAGGCCGTGCCTGTGTATGAGTGACAGAGCTGTTCTTTAGAATCATTTAATTTTGTTCTATGTCATTTCGCAAACAGCCATTTTTACGACTGCCTTTTTTACGTGGACACTATTATGAAAAACGTCATTAACATTCTTTTTTGGGGGGTTCTCCCGCATGCCCCCCTACCTATTTTTAACTATCCCCAATCCCAATCTGCCCTTTCCCAGACCCCGCCCAAAATTTCGATTACTTTTCCCAAATAGTGTCCATGTGTAAAAAAGGCAGACGTTAAAATGCCTGTCGGTGAAACGACGGCATGCCCTCATTTTAAAGGGCCACTTTAATTCTGTCCCTTGAATGCAGTAAGTTCAGATATCAAAGATACACTTGCCAAGTATGAAGGCCTGACGGTATCCTTATACATTAAGCAGCCTGCCTCCCTACTTGCAGCTATTTTCTTGAACACATTTCTGCATGCTGTTTTTACATAAGCAGAAAAGGCAATGCATTTACCTATACTTTGTTCTTAATGTTCTTATTATTCAATGTAATTTTGCAAAGTTCTGTGCATACAAACACTTAAAAAAAAGCTCAAAAATAAAACTAAAACACACAGCACTTACTGCACTGGAATAAGTGCCTTTCAATGTTTACCTTTCTTACAGTGGGGGTCATTACGAGTTTGGAGGTAACCAAATAGCGCCATGGCTGCCTCCAAACCCATACCGACTCCGCCCTGGTAAATGGCGTTATTACCGCCCCATTCCAAGGTTGGCGGGGGCGGTAATTCCCCATTCACCAGGGCCCTTCCCCATTCCCATTAGAGCCCCCATAAGGCTCAATGGGAATGGGGAAGGCGGTAATAACGCTAACGCATATTGCGATACCGTTATTCCCTCCAAAGTCCCTTTGCGGGTCCCGTCCTTAACGCCTGGTAAAACCAGGTGTTAAGGGAGGACCCGCACAGGGACCTCGTAATAGGGCGGTAAGGGATTACCGGTACCGGTGCCCTTACCGGTACCGGTAATCCCTTACCGCCTGGGTCGTAATGATTTTAAATGTACCCAGACCATAAGTGAACGGTATAGCTGTGGTTATTATATCAAGCCATCCCTATAAGCTTCAACTTTACTGTAGCAAAGCAAATTTGAATACGTTACCGTTTCGTAATAAGTGCGAAACAATCCATACACTTAACAAAAAATAACAAAATAAACGAGAGAGCATGGACTTGTGCAAACATTCAAGTCAAGTTATTTATAATGGATGCAATCTCGGTGACCACATGCAGGAAGAGGCTGAAAAGGGTGCTCGAGTTTTCTGCAAGATACTACTGGAAATGTAAGGTGAGGTGAGGTTTCCGGATGACACACTACACACGTATTGTTGATCGGGATGAGCTTGCTGCTTTCTCGAAAGATACAAATTATGAGATGCTGGCGTTCAACACTACAAGTATTTCACCTGACTGTGGACTTGAATCGTCAGTAGTCTGTTCTGCTCTGCCTTTTGGACGGTCCTGCTATTACACAATTCATTCATGTGTTTTGCGGTTCCTGGGCATGCATGAACAGCACCCACCTTGCTGCATTGATGCTGTCCTCTTCCTGATGCACGGCCATTTTGGAAATGAGAGCTGCTCCCTGAGACCCACAGGAGAGCGCGAAGGGGTTAATGGGCGGGGTCGAGCAAAGTACGTGGTGGAAGTAAGGTAAGTGTTTGGTGGGGTGTGTGCATGTGTGTGAACATGTATGTGAGGGAGAGGTGTGTGAACGCATGTAGTGGGAAGGGAGAGGGTGGGGCTGCGAGTGAAAATTTGAGTGCTGTGAGTTTGTGAAGGGAAAGTGTGCTGCGGGACAGAAGGGGGAGCAGCATGAAAGAGGGGGTCATGGGGTGCAACCCCCTGAATACCTTAAAAACCGAGGCCACTCAGGGTAGGGTGACCAGACGTCCCGGTTTTCCCAGGACAATCCGGGGAAATCACCCTCTGTCCCGGGGTCCCGAGGGGTCCCGGGAGTCCGGGGTTTGCAGGTTGGGTGGCTACGGTCATGAAAATTGTAATTTTTTTTTACACCACTCAGAATATTGAAGTTGGAGGATTGACTCAAACCCCCAACCTTTCAGGTACAAGTCACAGCACTTACTGACTGTGCCACAGATGCTGGCTTGGAAATGAGTGTCCAGAAAGCCATGTTATATCAATCAGAGCTAACTCTTGGTTTGAATTAACATGCCAAGATTCACAGACAAAACTTCACAAATGAGACAATATACAGTTTATAGAAAGGAGAAGTGCTGGAAATATGATTGGGTGGTGGTTGTGGGGGCATGTTGGGGGAGTGTCGGTAATTGGTGGGCTGCGATGGGGTAGTCCCTCTTTTATGTTGTTGGTCGTCCCGGTTTTTCATTTTGGGAATCTGGTCACCCTAACACAGGGGTAGAGGTCAAACGTGATATTACGGCATTTTGAAAGCAACACCAAAACAACCAAAATGCGGTAATATCAAATAGAACCATTGTGAGGGCTACTTCCCACATATCTTACCCTAAGCCTTGCCACACAGAGCCCCTGAATATCATGCTTATTGTGTTTTGAGTACCGTAGGTGAACGTATTTTATCTATATGAGCTATAATGCTCAACAGCACCTATACACTACGTCTACACCGGTTTAGTTGAATTTTGATTAGATGAAGGCACTTTAACTTAGAAACAATGTTGTGTTCACCCACTTTAGAAACACTATATTGATGTCATGTGTTAATGTTATTAATCACAAACACTAACTAAAGCACCTGCCACATTCACTCATTGGGTCCGGTCCCTGAAAATTGGGGACCCTACCGCCATTACGAAATATCCACACAAGTCCCAGCCCCAGTGTTATCTGGATCAAGCTTAATGTGTTAATCAGCTGTGGCACTGATTTTTTAAGGTTGACAGCATTCCGAGACCATTAAGGCAATCATGACTGTAGATCGTTTCATTGGCATGCCGGCTTCAGTTTCTGCGGGTAGTCTGGCACACTCAGTATTCCTGAGGGCGTAGGTTACAAAAGCCCACAGTCTCCAAAACTGGACGCTATGAGCGACTAGATCGCTACAGCGCAATGATACAAACCAATTAATTTTAAGACATTTAATAGATGAACATATACTGCCCAATTCTCGTGTTTAGGTTGTTTCTAAGTCCTCCAATTTGTGCCAGTTATGGGAACTTATGCGCAGGGAGCGAGGGATTCTCACAGGACCAGACACATATTACCAGGATATGATGCTTGGAGAAGAACTTAGATGGCCTGATTCCAGACTCTTAGCTTTAGCCTCTCGACCTCCTGTCCTCACTCAAGCACTGCCTCTGCTTTCATACATCTCCTCCTTCCTCAATGTTGTGGGCACAAAACTACCCATCTTCTGGTGCACAAACCTACTTCAAATAAATCCTTTAAATAGATCAGAAATCATGTTGTTTTTTTTTTAAATCCCTTTGTAGGAATGTATCTAATTGGCCATGCAACATCACGGTGGAGCCCACAGTATGCAACCTTTCACTGATACCACAACTGGAGCACATTCATGTTTGTTTGTGTAATTTGGCACCAATTCATATAACTAAGATGTTTGCAACTGAGAAAAATTAAGCAAACCAATGTACTACTGTTTGCTGCTTAATATTCTAAGAAATGGTGAAAACACTTGATCCCAGAAACACCGCACTACCACTCATATGAAAAGTGGCACAGCACTTATTGTGTTAGTTTCCTGTTGCCTGTACAACAGGAAAAGTAGAATCCGTGTATTGCTTAGATATGTATTCCTAGTTTGAAACGTTACTTGATATAGAACAAGCCAAATTTGAGCAAATCCTCTCTTTTATTTTATTTTTGCCCTTGTACCTACATCTTCCCGTAGCGAATATTCGATCAAAACATGTTTTCCCCGTTCTCTATTATGCAAGCAGAACAACTTGTTCTCAACATGTTTGAAATGTTTTGAGCTCCAGTCATAAATTAAGATAATCTGGCCGCAGGTGGCCAAGGTCAGTGGATGTTTCCAAAATGTTCTGTTTCTTAGGCCAAGCCGAGAAACATGTCGAGGGATGTAATGATTCACAATTGGGGTATATTTTGAGTAGATCTGCCTGGCTGGCTTTTGTGTTTATTCTCTTCCAGGAAGTGTGCAAAAAGAATAAAGTGTCAGAGAATAATGCCGTGGTATATTATTTCAAGAATTAAAATCTGAATTTGTGCGGTGGTGCTTCATTTGTGCTGGTGTGCATTGTTGCTCGAATATTGTGTCTGTAGAATAACCCTATGCATAGTGGCAAAGTCACAGTGCCAACATCATATCCTGTGTATTATATGCCTGAGACTGGTACTGACAGGAACCTGCTGTGCACACCAGCACGACCAGTTAAGCATTTTGAAGGTTATCTGGCGCAAGGCCGAGAATTAATGCAGAAGACGGAGGAGGCCCTTGCACAGTAGCCATGTAGGAGTCTCCCCATTGACCCTACCTCTAACATGGGATGTCAGGCGGACCAGCCCTGAACTATTCACAAACCCGCTGAGAGAGCAACAAGTTAGGAACTACCAGGTCCCAAAGGAACAAGGTATTCAAGATTGAATCTCCCAAGATGCATCAGGCTTACAAATCCAAAACCTGGACTGGATTCCGGAATGTTTTTGTTCTAGTGTACTAGAATGTACTAGTGTGAATTTTGCACTCTATCATATGTGGCTTGAAAATGAAAAAAGGTTAATGTATATTTGATATATCCATGGTTTTAACAAATCTATCTATTTTATCGAGATTTTAATACATGATGTTTTTTTTTTGTATATATTGATGTGATTGAAATTTACATTTAGGCACTTTAGGAGGTGCTTCATACATTTTTGAACTCGTGGGCTCATGGTATTATTAAGTTGAATGGTAGAGAAATGAGTAACCATTTAATGTGTACATTTTGTATGTCTTTTAATTGATTATAATGTGTTAAAAGGTTAAGTGAACCATAATAACACTAAATTAAAACAAAAAAAACTTAAAAATCTATCTGTTAACATGTTAGGGTAAACACTTGAAGACATCCCATTGTAGGATCTGACCAAATGGCTCTGCTTTGTGCCCACTAAAAACACAATTGCTGTAAAAACCTAGATCAAAGTGGCATGCTACTGACATGCTACTTTTGATCAATTCCCTTGAAAAAGTTCTCTAACATTTCTTACTTCAGAAGAACAGCTTTAAACCCACCGTTGCGGTTCTGGTGTTCGGATTCAGACATTTGTCCTGAAATGAAAGAACATTGGAAAGGCAGTGCTGAGAGACCTAACTAAAATTAAGAGAAATTGAAAGTTCCTGCACTTCAATGTGTCATGAGATGAGAGAACTACAAGGACAGGCTAATGATATCATATGATGTGGCATTTATAATGTGCCTGTGCACAAGTGTTTCTAAGTGCGACAAGACAAGGAGGGCGAAACAGAGGGAGGACAAAAAAACAATCTTACTAGGCCTTGTGTCATTCAGATCATGCAAGTGCAGGGAAGAAGTGCCGAGGGGGGATGCAGGGGATGGAGATGTTCCGGTAATAATGTGCAGCCAGTGGGTGCCACAGTGCAGGTTATCAGAAGAGTGCAGCCAAAGGGTGGCTCATAAGTGCAGAGAAAGGGGACTTATATGGTTGCAGATACAGACCATAAGTGCAGGGGCAGCCAAGAGGCAGTGTGAGGCGCAACTGAAAAGGCAGGGACCTGGGCCCAAATTCAGAGGGTGGCTAGGTGACCAGTACGTGTATCAGACACGTAATCAGCAGGGGAGAGGAAGAGAGAAGACAGAAGCGAAGAGGAAGGTCTTGAACTTCTTCCGAAACCAAAGATGGTTCTGCTCAAGTTTGAGAGCGGCAGGGAGGCTGTTCCGGAGGTAGGCCCCAGCGGAAGTGAGAGATCTGCCCCCAACTCTCTGCTTGGAAAAGCGACTGACTCTCAGGGAGATGGAGGTGGATGAGCGGAGAACTGGAGAAGGGATATGTTTAGAAGAGAGAGTTGGAGTTGCAGTCCAAGACCACCGAAAGCCTTGTGGACAATGCAGAGGGTCTTGAACTTGATCCTTACTGCCAACGGCAGCTAATGAAGAGATTTCAGAGCTGGAGAGATACAATCCCTGGGCTTAAGGGCAAGGATAAGTCTTGCAGTCCTATTCTGAATAAGATATAGAGGACAGAGAGTAGAGGCAGGAACATTTAGAAGGAGTCTGCTGCAGTAGTTCAGCCTAGAGAGAACCAGAGCTCTGGAGGCAGTGAGTTTCTGGGGGAAAGTGAGGAAAGGAAGAATACCTCTGAGGAGGTGCAGCTGATAGTTTGACTTCATAGAGACGTTGGGGATGTGAGGAGAGGAGATGGTGGAGTCGAAGATGAAACCAAGGTTCTTAGCTTCACAGGGAGGAGCAGGAAGAGGGCCCAGAGTGGGCAGCCAGAGAGAGAGAAGAAAGGAGGGAGCTGGTGTTTCGGTGAGGAGGATCTCCATCGTACTGGCTTTGAGGCAGATATCAGTTGCGGCACACCACTCCGAATTGTGGACAGACAGTCTGGAATGAGAGGAGTATAAGCGGCCTAGGGGAGCCTGAAAGAGATCTGAGTGTCATCTGCATAACACTGAAAGTTGGAGCAGAGAACAGCTAGGCGGTGGGCAGGAGGTGTCAGGTAATGGTTGAACAGCCAGGGAGAAAGGTTAGACCGCTGTGGAACGCCACAGCTAGAGAGAAAGAAAGAGGAGAGGAAGGACCTCAGCTGGTCCTGAGAGGGTTTATCAGTGTGACAGGAAGTCAGCCAGGCCAGGGCCTGGTCAATGAAACCCAGGTTATCACTTAGGCCATTAAGACTGAGGAGAATAAGGACAGAAGGAAGGTTAGTATAGAGGTTAGGGAGCAGGTCTTCATGGATGTTCAGGAGAGCATTTTCCGTGCTTCTGGCCACTCTGAAGCAAGGCTGATGGTCATGGAGACAACCAACAGATTCAGTGTGAAGGTTAAGCTGAGAGATGGGTGTCCAGAAAACAAGTGATGGAGATCGGGTGATAGTTAGATGGAGAGGAAGAATCGACAGAGGGTTTCTTTAGAAGAGGGTGCACACGGGAGTGCTTCAGGGAGCAGAGGAAGGTTCCAGTGGCAAAAGAGTGATTGCTGAAATCGGCCAAGGCTGGAGCAAGAGTGTCGATGTGGTTCTTTATGGTTCTGGATGAACAGGGAAGAACCTGTTTTGAGGAGACATTTATAGATCAGACTTGTCTAGAAACGTCATCAGGGGTGAACAAGGAAAAAGAAGAGAAGGGAGGAGGAGAGGCGGCCACAGGAATGCCAGGAGTGGAGGAGGAAGAAGAGGAGGAGGAAGAAAAGGAAGAGAGGGTGAACAGCATGTCCTGAGTTTTAGTGATGAAATGAGAAGCCATTGTCATACCCAGGGCCTGGGAGGGAACAGGAGAGGTAGAGATTGCAGCAGGATTGGCCAGCTCCTTGCAGATTTTGAAGAATTTGGCTGAAATACAGCAGAGATGCAGGCTTGGATGTGTGCTCTTTTCTTGGCAAGGACAGAGAGTCTGTACTGCCTTTGGAGCAGGCAGCAGGCCAGTTTGTCAGAGGGTGTACCTGTTGCCCTCCACTTCCTCTCAGCCACCCTGTACTTGCGTTTAAGGGTGATGAGATCATAGTCGTACCAAGAGTTGCACTTGGATTTGGGCTTCAAGCTGATCCTCATGACAGCGACAAGTACAGCAAGATTGTCAGAGATAGAAAGATGAAGTTTAGAAAGGTCTGTGTCAGGATGTGAGTCAGCCAAAGTTTAGTTTAGTTTAGTTTAGTTTATTCATTTATAGAGCGCACCGAGCGAGTGGGCAACTGGGCGCTTAACTTACATGTTACAGAAGTACAGACAATTATAATGATATGCAATATACAAAAACAGAATTTACCATGTATATACAAAATGCACAAAAAGGCCAATGAGTGGAGCACAATAGGATATATACAGGCAATTATAATAGTACACCATATATAAATCAGAATATACCTAAACATACAGTATGCAGGAAAAGGTCAATGCGTGTAACACATTAGGATATATACATCAGAATCATCTAGACGGAGAGAATTCAAGCAGTCAGTCATCTATCTTGCTCGTGGAGCCAGGCTTTAGTCTTATTCCTAAATGTGGACGGTTCTTCCCTAATGAAAAGTGGGAGGTCATTCCATTTTCTGTCTGCTAGGACAGGGAAACTAGCTCCACCTGCACATTGTTGCCTGTAGCTGGGTATGTTGACGCAATGCCCCAAATTGGATCTGATGGGTCGTGATGACGTGTGTTGAGAGATGGTGTTGGACAGGCAGATGGGGGCTTGGTTAGATAGGCACTTGTGTGTGAGAGATAAGGTTTTGTAAGCTATTCTTTGGTTGATGTTGAGCCATTTTAGCGAGAGTCTGGTTTCAGAAATATGGTGATTCTTGGGTATATTTAGGGCTGCTCAAATGGCATTGTTTTGTAGGACTTGCATTTTGTTGAGGTTTTGTTGGGACGTGCCAAGGTAAAGTGCATTACAATAATATAACTTAGAGAGGACTAGGGCTCTAGATAGAGTGATGCAGTTGGCTGGAGAAAGGTACGGTCAGCAAGCTGTGATAAGCTTACAGGTATAGGCGGATGAGGAGGCTAAGGCATTAGTTTGTCTGGTTAATGTTAAGGCCGGGTCTATATAAATCCCTAGTGTATTCCCTGTTTTAGCTACTTTAATTAGGGTGCCGTCAATGTTGAAGGCGAGCTAAGGAGAAGCAACTCTGTCTTATCATCATTAAGAGAGAGTCCATGTTTCGCCATCCATGCTTGCATGATAGTGTAAATGTTGTTGAAGAGTCTCACTGTCCACAATGTAGTCACCGGTGATGGGAATGAGTATCTGAGTGTCCGCGTAATTAGTATAGATGATACCCAGATGATCAAGCTCATCAAAAAGGGGTTTAGTGAATACATTGTAGAGAGTGGGTGACACACAAGAACCTAGGGGCACCCCACAAGTGACGGGTGGTTGGGGCAGAAGCAGACAGTGCAAAGACCCTCATTGATCTGTTGTTAAGGAAGGATTCGATCCAAGCGTTGGCTTGGTCTGAGAAGTTAGCAGCTGATGACAGGTGTTTGCATAACAGTTTATAGTCTATAAAATTAAAAACTGCTGATAGGTCCTGAACTGGATGATCTCCAAACAGCCCTTTAAGATGAGTAGCAGTACCCTTGGGATAGATGGGGATGCAGATTCATACTCATGCATCAAATAATTAAGACAACTCAATAGTGTGGCAAAGTGAGTCTGTTTAATGACAAGTTCATAAAACAGGGAGTACAATGAACATCAGCAATCGATCTGCTTGCTCTCGTTACTTTTAGAAAAAACACAATATTTATAGCAAAAGCTCGTCATTGCTGACGTATAACCTGCTCACGTACTAACGTCATTCTACGTGGCAATCTTAAAAAGCTAACATGCAACGTGATTGGTTATAGGAAGGTAAATTAACATAGATACAATATCTGTATATGGTAACGGGGAGAGGGGATTAGATAATCAATGTCAGGTGGTGCAACTAATTGATCACGGAAAAACATCCAGAGGATTCAATTTGAAAATAGGTCTCAAAGGATTTTATTAGACCTGATACAATTTTAAATATATGAGCTAAATCATCATTTAATCCACACTTATGACGACAATTTACATAGCAGGAAGAAAACTTTTAAGAACACATCTATATAAAAAAGTTCATACTATTCAATCGTTCACACATTCATCCACAAGCATCCGTCAACCATCAATCCACTCATACAAAACACTGATGGGTGTAGAGTATAAAATCTATAAAACAAACCTGTCATATAATTAATCAATTGGATTATTAATAGAGAGAATGTAAAATCAATATGCTTTGCCACCATAGGTCATAAAGGTGGCCAAAAGTGAGATGGGTCCAAGGTGGTGCAACTAAGCCTTCCCTTCAAAATAACCACTATGAACGTAACTAAAAGTACGACATTCCATTGGCTCTACTCACTATAGGACCCTAGATTACATGGTCCACTATGATTTAGTTGACATCAACCCCACTCATACTTTTCCACCTACGTCTAGCAGCAGGCAGAAAGAACATCCAGGTGCAAAGAAGCTCGTCTGCACCCCAGCTTCCCACCAATTATGTTACAATCAATCATGACCTCAGTAGTCATGTGTCAATTACTTCTTTGTAGTTTGGCCTTGAATCTGCTCTGTCCTCTGAGAACATTTAAGGAGTATAGGCATGGCAGGGATCCATGCGTAGGTGTGAAAGTTTCACCCTTCCAGCCTGCCTTTGTCACGTGACTGGACACCGTGAAATCGGCTTTTCTCCATGTCTTTTCGTATATTTGATTTAATTCTACCAGTTCTCTGACGTCTGTGGCTTATCTTGACCTTTCTGAACATGATCCTATGTTCTTTTCTCCCCTTAATTGTATCCAGTGTTGGCTTTTTCCAGCCAGATAAGACCTTGGCTTCTTGGCATGGTCATCCTCCTTAGCTGAGATTTTCTCTGTCTTGATTCTCGATATTCTTGCTGTGACACTCTCCATTTGATGCCTTTTGTAACCTTTGTTCAATTCTGCTCAAATGCTTAGTAGACTTGCATTCATACATAAAGTGCTTCTTGAGGTATATACTTGTAAACGTTGGCACTTGCTGCAATCTATTGACTATTCAGCATAAGCAAGCTTCACGATTTCTTTGCCTCTTGCAGTTACTTGCATCTGTACACGTTTAAACTAACTAAATATCTTCATCATGTATATGGCATACGTTTTTTCATCTTGACATCAACTTCTTCACCTTGGGCTCACGATGTCACTTATCCATGGTAACTTCTTTATATTTTGTCTCTTGTCAGTATTCTCAGGTCATTACATCTTCTATATGTGCATCAGTCCAATTTCTTATGACGTCAACATTCATCTTCCTTCATTATCTTCTTTTCCTTCTTCGGGTATTTTATTAAAACAACCGTCATATTGTTTAGCATGTAGGTATGGCTTTTTTAATGGCTACCTTACTGTCCAGGTTTTCTTAGGTGTCAGTATAATAATAGGTGCTGTCATACTAATAGGTACTGGACTCTCTGCTGATTCAACTGTTCTTCATACGTCACATACTTTGATGTGAACTCAATAGGCAATGGGAGGGGGCAACTGGGGTAGGGACGATACTCGACACTTCCGCTTCAGTCCATTAAAAGGAGCAAAGCTAGTTTGCCTTGGTCTTTCAACATCTGGATTTGGATCTTAAGGTTGATGAGGGCAGTTTCAGTTCCATGTCTCGGTCAGAAACCGGATTGCCTCAGACCTCAAATGTTGTTGGTTTCAAGGTATTGTTGTATCTGAAGCTAAGCAGCATGATCAAGTATTTTGAGAAGAAATGGGACTGTCGTGATGTGTCTGTAGTTAGCCGGGTTGTTAGGGTCCAGCAAAGATGTTTTTTAGCAGCGGGAGTACCCACTCATCTTTCAAGTTGTTAGGTACTATGTTGGATTTGAATGAGGCATTGATAACAGGTGTAATGAAGGGAGCTAGATCTCTGGCAGCTTCCTTTATAATGGGGCAGGACATGCATTGCATTGCCCGTTAGAAGGTTTAAGTTTCTGAATGATAGTTTCAACCTCTTTAATGGAGAGTGGAGAGAAGTTGAATTGGGGTAGTGTACACTTAAACTCTGAATGTAAATTTAGGCTATTGTCACTGTTGGAGATAAGCAATTTCCTCATTATTATTTAATTTTGTAGCATGGAAATTCTATCTTGGAGTGCCTTCTGTATGTTAGTACACCATTGAGTATATTTAATACATGTGTCTGGGGGCAGAGCCGGTGATTCTAACCCCTTCAATATATTGAAGAGTTCCTTAGTGTTGGGCTCTTCTTTAGAGATGCAGTCATTGTAGTTGTCTTTCTTAGCTTGGATTATAGCTAATGTATAGTTAAAGGAGGCTGCAGCACAATTGTCTTTATTTGCTGCAGAGGGCGTGTTTTTCCATAGTGATTCAGATGTTCTTTTAATTTTCCTGAGGGACTTGAGTTGGGGAGTGTACCAGGTATTAAGGTGGGCGTGTGGTTTAGATTTCCGTAGATTCATGGGCGCTAGTGTGTTGATCACCTTGAGGATAGTCTGATTATATACATCGACTAGTACTGATGGGTCAGATGAGATAGTGGTGGGGTTGGTGATTGGATGCAGGAGTGGGATGAGTTTGTCAAGAGTTAGGTTGTGTTTGTTCCTCGTCATTGTGGCTGGTGCTTGAGTGGTTTGTGGGGTGGATGAGGCAATTTCATTGATGTTGAATTGGATGAGATGATGGTCAGTCCAAGCGCAAGAGGTATTGGAGAGGGTCTTGATGTTACAGTTAAGGTCGGCTAGCCAATCGAGGGATCGGCCTTTATTGTGGGTGGGAGTCGAGATACGGTCTGAGAAGCCTAATTTGGACAAAGTATCCTTTAGGGCGGAAGGTGCAGAAGGAGGAGTGAAAGTAGCGGTGAAAGCCTCAACTGACATACACTTCATGGGTCGGATGACCGAGAAGGTAGGTAGCAGTGCTGGAATCGGCTTGGCTTGAGGGGGCGAGAGAGAGATGAGAGAAAAGGAGATAGTGATCACTCCAGGAGAGAGGAGTGGTGAGAGGATTGTAGAGGGGAAGGTCTGGGGAGGTCGGAGTGAGTAGGGCCAAAGGGAAGAATAGAGAGAGAGAGATTGAAAGAGAGCAAGAGAGAGAGAGAGAGAGAGAGAGAGAGAGAGAGAGAGAGTTGCAGAGGTTGTGAATGAGTCCTGCAGAAGGACAAGAAGCATCCAAGTGGATGTTAAGGTCTCTAAAGAGGAGACGTTGAGAGGTAGAGGCAAGGAGGGAGGAGGAGAGGTCTGCCCACTCAGAGAGGAAGGAGGCTACCTGGCCGGGTGGCTGGTAGATAGTAGCCACAGTGAGTGAAAGGCCAGGAGAGAGAGAGAGAGAGAGCCTGCAGACCAGGCATTCAAAGAAGGAGGAGTCCTGCATAGGAATTATAGAAGCAGGGATCCCCTCCGGGAAGATCATAGCTACACCCCCACCGGGATGGTTGGTTCAGGGCACAGAGAGGATATTGTAGCCATCAGAAAGGAGGGTGTCAAAACTTGTGACAGAGTTGGTCGTTAACCACGTCTCAGTCAGACCGAGAACATCCAGTTCAAGTTCTTCCAGGAGATGGCAGATGTTGCAGGAGTGTTTGACAGATGAGCGAGAGTTGAGAATAGAAATATGCCGCAAGTTGCCCCCTTTGAAGGACTTCTATGGAGGGGTACGGGTTAGGGGTACTCCCTGCGGAAGTGTTGACGGTGCCTAAGGATGGGCAGAGGAGGAAGTAGGAGAGGATAAGGTAGCCAAGGAGGAGGAGGTGGGTGCCAGAGAGGTGGCGGAGGAAGGGGGCAACAGGGTGGCTGGAAAAACAGCAGAGGCATCCATAGAGGTGGCAGAGGATGGAAGAGGCAGCGCAGCCAGAGAGGCAAAGAAGGGACAGCAGGAGAAGAAAGGAAGTTGACAGAGCATGGGAAGCATCTTTCAAAAAGGAGGAGGTTGGCCTGAGGGCCTTGGACCAAGATGGTGCCGTTTAGCTATACATTAATGACGGTCTTCGAGGAGTAGAAGGGGGCCAGTAGGGCCTCCCATTGGGTGCCACCATTAATGGGTGAAGTGGAAAAAGGAGAGAGAGCAGAGACCATATGGGGTGTCCAGAGGCCTGGAGAGAGAACAACAAAGAGGATGTCGGTAAGGGTCTGTCTGGAGAAGTACTGGTTTAGGTATTAGCTATTGAGCGGCCTAGGTTGAGACCAGGATATCCCTTTTGAACTTCTTCCAACCAGACTTATTGAGAAGGACAGGATAGTCGATAGAAAAGCATTTAGAGAAGATTGGAGAGTCAGAAAGCGCCATGTAGGGTGCAGAGGGAAAGGGTGAAGTGGGAAAAAGGAGAGTGGAGAGTGAGGGTGCATGGGCTAGGGAGAGGCAGGGGGGACACAGAAGGAGGAGGGGTGCAAAGTGGACAGAATAATTGCAAAAATCAGATGCAATATATAGACAAAGTCGGTTGCCAACGGATCCTAAATGTAAAGAATGGACAAAGCAGGTATGAAGTCAGTCCAATGTAAGCAAATAACCAACGAGAAACAAAACGAAAAGAAACCAAATGATCACTTAGGGCACCTAGCAATAAGGAAGAAAGCAGTAGGGATGCAGGCAGTAAAATGTAAGCAAACAACCATGGAAAACAAAAATGCCAAGAAACAGAACAATCAACCAGGGAACCTAGAAAAAACAAATGAGCACAGCAGGGATGTATGCAATGCAATATAGCCAACAAACATGGAGAACAAGACCTCAGAACAAGTACACAGTAGGTCAGGGAAGGGGCATCTGGGTAAGGAGAAGGGGCTAGAAAAAGGGGAATGTAAGGGCCCGCGCGGAATTCAGACTGGGGAAGACCGGCCTTGAGTTGCGAGGGAGCGCACGCCGCCTAAGATGTGAGCGAGCGCACGCAATCTAGGATTGTGAGGGAACACACGCGGCCTAGGATGCCAGGGAGCTTACTCAGCCTAGGAGGTGAGTGAGCGCATTTAATCTATGATTGCGAGTGAATGCACTCAGCCTAGGTTACTGAAGGGGCAAACGCAGCCTAAGGTGCGAGTAAGCGCACACAATCAGGGATTGCAAGGGAACGCACGCAATCTTGGAATGCTAGGGAACACACGTGGCCTAGGTTTCGAGTGAGCATGTGTGGCATAGGGAGCAAGTGAGGGCACGCAATCAGGTAATGCGAGGGAGCATACACGGCCTAAGGTGGGAGGAAGCGAAAGTGAGCAGGGGGCAAGGGCAGAAGTACAGGTCTGGGGGGAAAACAACACGTGTGTAGGAGTGAGAAGGGGCACCAGGTCAGGGAGGATACTACTGATTTATGGAATCAGAGGGGGTTAGCTTTCACATTTTACACCCACAATTCCTACCATTAATCGACAAGAACCAATATGTCTCGATACATCTGTGGCTTCTTTTTGCAAAAGAACAAACAATTGTAGCACGGAAGACATGTTCATTGGATCTTTGCCCACAGATGTCCAACAAAAACAGACTAACTGCATATGTAGCTGTCATGTATTAAACCAAGAAATCTTTAATCAGACGATTATGTAACTCTTGAGACCAAGATGTCGTGCCCACTGCTGTAGTGTCAGTGCTTGCGATTGTGGAGCAAAGTAAAGTGATCCCAGCATTTCAGGGAAATTAAGAATATCAGAAAATGTCTGTGGCGCATGGTACTTGGCTTGGACACTGTGTGGCCTTGTGGTGTATTGGAGGGCAGAAGAAATGTACAGGAGCCCCTGGTGCGCGTAATAGCACTTCTGAATTGGCAGCAGCGAGGGTGCGGTTCTTTGAAACAATCCATTATTGAGGTTTTATATTGCATGCCGTGCACTTGGAATATCAGTTATGACGCCTGCTCACCTTCTGACTCTCTGAACATTGTAGCAAGGAAAATCGTCCCCATGCTTCACCATCTGACTTCCAGAAAGGCATATTTTTCCTCGCGAGAGTTCTTCACGTCCATATTTCGTCCCTGTCCTGGATAGTTACATTTTCTGACCAGCAGAAATAGGGGCAAACACTTTGCTCCTGTTTCGTGAATCGGAAACCGATCTGTGGTTCTGCCATACTTCATTGGTCATTAACTCGCACGCTCTGGCTGTTCTGCGATACTTTTTTTTAAATAATATTTATTTGTATTCATTGTGGCTTATGTCGCACTTTCACTAAATCGCTGAACATTTTTAAACACACTGTACAATCAAGGTGAGAACATGATGAACACAACAATAACAATAGTTAGGGGTTCGGAAGAAGCAAGAGAAGGCAGGCTTCAGGACGAGTTCAGAAATATGAAGAGAAGGAGATGGCAGAATAAAGAGCGGAATAGGGAGTGGAAGAGAATTCCAATGTTTTGGGGCAAGAAGAGTGAAAGAACGAAAACGAGATTGTGCTGAAGATGGCAGTGGTCGAAGTGGGCGGGAGCAGTTGGGAGCAGTGCTCCTCTACTTTTTTTAATTACGTTTTACTGTTCCTATACTTTTATTTTTTTTTAAAACCGTTCTGGCATGCTTTCATTTTAAAATAAAAGTGTAGGAAGAAGTTGAAACTTGCTCTTCAGTGCACTACTCTGAACGTTCCCTTAAACAGCAGACGCATTTGATTGGGGTTTTGGATTACACGTGGGGTTTGTGGGGAGCGGGGGCCAGGCCAGTAGGGAACATAGTTCCACTATTTCTATTTGTACACTTCACCACTGGCCTTAGGAAGAAAAAGAAGATGAAGGGACAGAGAGAATAAAGGGTGTGAGGGGACAGAGTGAGTGAGATGGGCATGGGCTGCACCATGAATAATACATTTAAATAGAATGCAGAGGAAATGAAATAGAAGGCGCAAATCGTAGGGCAAAAGGGAATGAGCAAAAAGCAAACGAGTGATGGATGTACGAGGGGGAAGAGAGAAAAGAATACAAACAGAAGAATTATAGACAGAGTAAAGGGAGGAAGGTGAGATAAAGAAAGGCCAACCAAGAAAGAACAGCAATAGTTAAGATGAGAAAATACAAAAGGAAAGATGAGAATTTTGGTAGCTTGAAAGAACAGAGAAAGGCAGCATTATGAATGCCAAAAAGATGAAAATGGCAAGTAGGTGCTAATGTGGCAGAGTGAGAAAAAACAAAGAGAGACGAGTTAAAGATAATCCCTAAATTCCTACCCGAAGTAGAGAAAGACAGAGAGTTAGGGATCTGGGGGGAAATAGCGTTGGCTGGAGGTAGAGGGGCAGGGATAGTGGAAGCCGGGGGAAGGAGGACTTCAGTATTGGTGCGGTTTAGGTGAAGATAGTGAGAATGCATCCAGGATTCAAAAGCCATAAGGCACTTTGAGAGAGTGTGCCAGAGAAAGAGGGGATAGAGCAGAAGATCTGTGCATTATCCATGTAGAAGTGACATGGAAGATTAAAAGAGCAGATGAGAGCAGAGAGAGGGGAAAAAGAATACGGCTAAGAATGGATCCCAGGGTGACCCGAGAGTAAAGAGGAAGGAGAACAGAGGTGTTGCCAGACCAGGAGACAGAATACATTCTAGCAGAGAGATATCAGCCTAACCAATGTAGGACCGGACCTGTAAAGCCAAGATAAGACAGAGTAGCAAAAGAAAAGAATGGCTGACAGTGTCAAAGACCGCAGATCAGTCGAGAAGTACCAGGATAGAAAAGAGTTTAGTGTGTAGAGCAGAGAGAAAAGAATTACTGATTGGGGGCAGGCAATCTGTTGCACTTAGATGGATTGTAGAGATAGATAATGATTTGCTCTTAGTTGGATTTTGGGGGTGGAATTGAATCTTCCATTAAAAGTAGCCACTATATTAAAACCTGTCGCACTCCATGCTCATGGAACGGTAGCCACACTCCCGGCTGCACTCCTGCACGCATGCACTCCTATACCCCAGACAAAACAAAACAACATCTCTGCCATCAGAATGCAGTTAGTTCCTATGACAAAAATTCAGCCTAGCTGGACACACGAGTCTCTCGCACTGGGGCACTCTCCTGACTACCTCTCAGCACCCATCCACGTGCCTGACCAACATAGGTGGATTACTGGGGCTTGATTATCCCATCTACTCCCTAATTGGGCCAAAAATACACACGCATTCTTTTCCCATACTTTGTACTTTGGTCCCCCGAGGGCGTTCCCACCACAAGCACGTTGATAATATTCTAATGGGATAAAGACGCTATATAAATGACAAACTACTACTACATGTAGCAGGAATGTTTCCATGGTACACGAGAGGTGAAATCCTGAACGAAAGAGAGCAAGATGGGAGTGTGAGCCAAGATCGGAGGACGCTTGGGTGTAGACTATACGCTTGAGTAGTTTGGAAAGAAAAGGAAGAAGGGAGATGGGACGTAAACTGCCTGGGAGAGATGGGTCGAGAAAGGGTATTTTAGGAATAGGAAGAATGACTGCACGTTTGAAAGAAGAGGGAAGAGGCAAGGTGGATCAAGTGAGACTGAAGAGAGAAGTAAGATATAGACTCCAAAAGTGATATACTTGCAGGATGAGGGACGAAGGAATAGGGTCAGAGGGAGAGACAGTTGGATGTGCACGATTTAAGAATTAACAGTATAAGAGCCAGAAAGTAGAGAAACAAAGGAGAAAGAGGAGAAGGGATGATGACAGTGTGGAGAGGCAGAGGAAGGAGACAAGTTTAGGAGAGAGGAGCAAAAGGAAGATACTTTAGAATATTCAGCAAATTTAGAAGAAGCGAGAGTAGAAGATGCAGCGGTATCTGGGGGAAAGGGAGAGAATATGGCTAAAAAAACTGGAAACGGCAGTGAGGGTCAGAAGCCAAAGAATGAGTGGGAGTAGAGGAATGGAGTTTATTTGATCGAAGGAAAGAGCAGTCATAAGAGGAATGAAGGGAAGATGTTAGGGCAAAATTAGGAGACAGATGACATTTCTTCCATCGTCTTTCTTCTTGATAGAGAAAAGTCCAGAGTGAGCTAAGAGATGGGGAGGGCCGTGGTTTGGGGGGGGGGGGTTTGAGAAGGAGTGAAAGGATGAGAGGGTAAAGGGGAATTGAGAATACAAAGATGGCAGAATGAAAAGTAGCAGCAACTTCATCAGCAGACCGTAGAGAAAGGATGTTATTGGAATGATTTCAAAGTTGCTCATCTTAATTGGCCCACCTTTTTTCTGCTTAGGTGCATTGTGCAATTGCAACATTTTAAGCATCCATAGAACAAGCAGTCTGGGAATGAGAGAACGTGCCAAAATATGTGCCCCAGGACTCTGAATTTTAAAACGTTTTTAAAGATTGAGGTGTTCAGCGGCCCTACACAAGGCTTAAACAGAACCTTGAATTTCCATAGAATTTTTTAAACTCAAACTTTTGTGGTCCTGAAAGGAAAGGTAAAAAGTTATACATTAGAACTGCATTACAAACATATAATATGTCGAAAAAATAAACTGACTTAAATATTTATTTACAATTTTCATTTTATTGAAACTAATTAAAACAATGACAACTGTAACAATTTATAATTAAAAAGTGACACTAATCAAGTACAGGCTCAATAAAATGTCACAAGATGTATTATAATGTTCGAAAATATTCAAAATGTCATGTTTTATTTTAAAACATATTAATCATTTATCAAACAGTGGCATCAAATGCATAAATCACTTTAAAATCGCATACACATATTTAAATGCACCAGAATATTAAACATATCCACATATCTGTATTTAGCTTCGGTGACTAGGTGACTTTCCGTGCACAATTCTCAGTTACACCAAAAATAAATGTCTATTAAATGGTTATGAGATTCAAGCTCTGATTTAATGGTAGTATTTTGAGCCGACACGTGGTTCAAGCCTTAGGCTCTTCCTCAGGGCTTTTAAAAAATGAATCAATCATCTCCATACTGTGGTAGTTGGATTTGTTGTCACAAATGATGTTTTAGTCCCAGATACTTTATAGTCTCATGCTTGTTAATTATTATGCATAATCTCCTTTAGCCAATGTGGTCCCACTTCATAAAAAGGGGGACAAAGGGGACCTGAAAAACTATCACCAAATAGCCCTTTTGGACACCATTGGGAACATCTTTGGGTCTTTTCTTCTAGACAAATTCCAAAAGTGGGTGACCTGTTCAGAAGGATACGTCCCTTTCCAAATAGGAATTACCAAGAACATGGGCACATCGGCCAACATAATACTCCTGAGTATACTAAAAGCAAAAGGTATGGAGGGAAGCCCTAGAATATTTCTGGCTTTCATTGATCTTTCCCAAGCTTTTGACAAAGTCAACCGGGAGAAATTATGAGCGAAGCAAATAAACTGGAAATGTCCGTCCACAATTCTTGATCCCATCAAAGAGCTATATACCGGACATCTATGAGAGTGCGACTCAGTGGCTCAGGCCAACACTCCGAAGAAATAGCCACATTTAGAGGAGTCAAACAAGGCTGCCCACTGGCACCAACCTTGTACAACTCACACATCGGTGACTACCAGCTCTCGGAAAAAACTATCAGAGCCCAAGTGTGGGAAAAGAAAAAATAAGTAGAATGTTGTATGCAGACAACATCATCTTAATGGACCAAACTGCAGAAGGCCTTCAACGGAAATTGGAAGGTCTCCATGCACACTTGCCATCAAATGACCTAGAAATCAATTCCACCAAAACCAAAGTGATGATTCTAGAGAAAGATCCTAAGAGAAAAGAAACAATCACTTGGCATTTAGAGGGTGAATGTATTGAAAAAGTCAAGTTTTTTAGGTACTTGGGGGTAACAATCAATACCAATCAACAAGAGTCATTGATGAAAGAATCTCTCTTCATCAAAATCAAAAGCCTAACAACACAGATGAGGATCCTTGATAACAAAAACTTGTCCGTTTCTCTCTGAGAGTGTCACTAAACCTTTACAAGGCCAAGGTTGTTCCAGCGATTGTCTATGGTGCCGAAGCTATGCCAGCAATTCCGACAGCCATCTGGCAGAAACTCGAAGGATACCTTTGGCGGAAAATACTAATTCTGCCCTCTTCTATGTCAGTGGCTTCAGAGAAAAGTCAGCCTGACGTCTTCTAAAGCCACAGTAAACCTGAACAGTCTGATGCTCTTCAGAAAGATTTCAGTGTCAAAACAAAGAATACATGAGCTTATCCTTGAGGAATGGAACAGGGGGGCTAACAAAACCTTGTCCACGTGGGCACAATAAAACTGCTCTCTTTTAAAAGAAATAGGAAGCTCAGTGCTGGAACTCGAAAACAATCCAACGAAAACTGCAAGAAAATTCAAAGAATTAGACTGGTCCAAAACTCTTGACACATCGGCGAAAAACAAACTTACCAGCCATCTGCCAATCAACACTCAAAGAATTAATGAACCAATGAAATATTTGATCAAATTTTCAAACAAGAAGCTGAGATCAACTTTCTTGAGAGAACGACTCAACTTTTTTAAAAACCAATGAATTATGGCAATTAGAGGCAGATCCAGCCAAAACACTGATCGGTTCTGCGACCAGGACAAAACAGTGGAAACATTCAGGCATTTGCTCCTTACCTGTCTGGGACTGTCAACAAAAAGAAGGATCCACATGGGCCATCTGTTCAGGGACTCACAGTGCCTAGATGAAGAATACTGGTGGAGCGAACTGATGAGTGGTCCAAACATGAAATCAGTAATCACAGTACGCCAATATCTGCAGAGCCTTGACTTGGACAAGAAGAAGGAATCCTGTTCGTGCTAACTGGCCCATGACTGCATGAATGTAAAACCAATAAGAAAGCAGTAAACACTTGTAAAAACTGGTAAAATACAGTTAAACCAAGTATAATAATAATAATAATAATAATCTCCTTTAGTTGTACATGCTTATAAGCATAGATTTACATTCATCTCCACAAAGCGCATGGTACCGCTCCAACCATATCTGCTGCTCCTGGAATGTAGAGTCGCAGGTCCCTCTGAGCCAGTGTTTTCCTTATCTGTATATAATATCGACAACATATTTTAAAGTATTTTTTGAAGCTTTAAAACTAATATATATAACGATGTGTATATATACAGAAAACTAATTTGTAATAAAAAAACAGTAACCTCAAATTCAATGAAATCTTTTAAAAATGTCATGAAATATGATAAAATGTACAGAAATATTATTTGTATCATAATATATAGCTTAAGGATTTTAAGCTTTTATAATTGTTTAAAAATATATATATATAATTTGCAAATTAAATAGTGAGACCAAATGCATTTAAAATATCTTTAAAATTACAAATATAATAAAATATGCAGGATAATTGAACATAAACACACACATTTAAGTAATTTTAAGAACATTTTATATAAGTTACAGAATATGCTTTCGATGCTTATAACAACAAAGATGTTAATCGGTTTACATTATTTTTTTATTGACTCAAGCCTCATTTTTTATCTCTCCCAAAAATGTCAAAAACTCCTCGGGACTTGAACCATCCCAAAATGTCCATCGAAATTTTGACCAAACCAGTTTGCTTCCTTCTAAAGGTACCCATGCGTGCCTTATACCTTTTATCTCTGTGAATCTTTGCACAATGTCTTCTTTTGAAACTGATGCTTAATGCCTGATTCAAAATGTATATAATGGCCACTCTAAAAATCTAATATGGAGCATTCCATATGGCGAGTTTATAAGGATTCGGAGGAATTGCTCAACCTTGAAGGCCTACGACAATGAGAGTAAAATGGCAGCAAAGGGTTTCCTGAGTCAATGTTACCCAAAGAAGGTCATTGCTAAAGCATATATAAAAGCGAGGAAGAAAGAAAGATCTGACCTGCTGACAGGAACCCGCTTAACAAACGAGTCCAATAAAGACAATGATGCTACAAGATTAATTCTTACGTATAATAATGAAACATCTGTAATCAAACGCATATTACAAAGACATTGGAAGATTTTACGAGCAGACAAAGACCTTGCACCGATTTTGAAAACTTATCCAGAAATCAGTCTCAGACGCAATCGCTCACTTAAAGATTCTCTGGTCCAGAGTTTCCTAGCACAAGAAACAAAATCCACAAAAGAGACATGGTTGACCAAACAGAAGCAAGGTTTCCGTAAATGCACTAAATGCAACATTTGCAAATATGCCAAAAGTTGTTCAAATTACATACACCCGATTTTAGGTGATTCAATTAAGATTGCTGATAGAATCACATGCGAGTCCGAATATGTGGTATATATACTCTCATGTACCTGTCAAAAACGGTACATAGGCAGTACCAAATGTAAACTCAAAATAAGAATTCAGCAACATGTGAGGGCGATTTTACACCAAGATCCGAATTATCCAATGGCCAAACATTTTTATGACTATCATCACTGCAATCTTGAGGATTTTCACTTCTTTGGCATTTACAGAATTGAGCATGATGTGAGAGGCGGAGATAGAGAAAAGACACTCCGTCAGAAAGAGACATGTTGCATTATAGACTTTGAGACCAAGTATCCTAAAGGACATAATACAGATGAAGAGATGTATACTTTTTTAGGCTGATATACCTATTGAAAATGATATGACGAGAGTGTCATAGACATAATTAAACCAAATTTTTATCTTATTTTTGCATAAGGACCTACTTCAATGAGAAAATGATCTGTTTCCCTTTTACTTTTAAACCTCCAAAAAAATTCTTTTATTGGCTGTTTTGCCTAAGGGTGTGACCTGGTCAGAACTTCTCTGGTTTTAGTCAGGGTAACCAAACACGGTGCTAATTTTGATATTTTGGTGTTTTTCGCACCCCAGTCGGGGCTTTAAATTTTAGGGTAGTACACTTTGGTGATTTTTTCTTTTAACTAATTTTGGTGAATTTACACATGTGCATGGTGAAGATAGGCTAGGATGAGGAGAAGCGTGAATTGTATTTTCAGCAAATTTTTCTCACTCTTCTCACTGGTATTGCCAGGCCCCTAAACTATGAAACCTCTGTTTTTTGAAGAAATTGGGTTTTAAAATTGGTTTTTATCTAAAATAAACTTTATTGCAGGCCTTTTATTAGTATCTAAACTAAAGAAGCTACTGATGTTTTATGTTAATGATATGTCGAAGTACAATTGTGCCCTATGGCTATTAGCACGAGGCACTTTAATTCATGGACATAGGAATACTTAAAGCATTATGCACTTTAATGTATATACATAGGAATGTCTAACATCAGATCACAATGTGGCACTTTATAGGCACTATGCACTTTAATGGAATTGCACCATGCACCTTACTTTATAAATAAAGTTATTAGCATATAAACTGCAAAAACACGTAAAGGCCACAGATGATACGACGATATATTCTTTATGTACTCCTGCATATTGTATTCCCCCACGAAATAACTGTACAGGCACTGAGCTATTACGATGTATGTTGGGGGAAACCAATGTCAACTATAACCGTTGCAGAGGGTTAACTAAAACAGATAGGGGATGACTGTATAAAGAGTTGCAATTATGGCCAATTAGTCCCTTTTTGATGTCTATGTTTGGGACTTACCTATGCAAAGATGGCCGAAATTTCACGACCATACGCCAAAGTGAGTCCTCTTTCTTTGCCTAAAACCATGCCACATGAGCTATTTTAAAGTACTGGTAACATGGATCACCTGTTGTGAACAAGCGGTGAGGAAACCGCGAAACGCGTCATTTTTGCTATGCAAGGGCCATATGTGTTGGGAGAACCACAATGTAAGTGGATTTTTATGAGCCATATGCTGCGCAATTTTAATCAATAAAGAACATTTGTTTGGACACAGAACACCGTTTCCTGGAGCAACATTTTTCGAATGGGGGAGTGCTTTCCATGGACTGTAGAGAAAACAGTCTTTTCCGACATATATATATATATGTGCATAGTTGTTATATTTCTGTTTGCAGAGAGAACGGAAAGGCAAATGCAATTCTCATGTGTACGCTGACACTTCCCTCACATGCAAGCAATTTATTCCACGCTGTAATCCAACCTTCAGCATGCTAGACTGAAGAATGAGACGCACACGCCAGCTATTTACTTTTCTGCTGACGTTAAAGTATTATTCAAAACGTGTGTTTTTAAGCTGCTTATATGTATTACTTTGCCTGGTGATGCATGTGAGGGAACCGAGGAGTGGCTTCTTGGCAAAGAAAAGGCAATGCTTTTTTTATTACAGTTTCATACTTTGGCCCAAAACAAGTGCAGCCTGGGCCATGATTACTAAAACAGATGAACTAGGGAAGCCTAGAAAACTATACAAATGGGACCCAGCGGTATTTTCAGCTCCAAGGCTCCCACCCGCCCCACCCAGCATCTTTTCGCCAGATTTGTAGGGGTTGCAACGACCGAGACTCGCTGGGGGGCTGGTTCTGAGCTTGTGATAAAAAAGCGTGTGGAAATACGACATTCTCCCCTCCAGTTTCCAGCACCATCATCCTGTGGTGGGTGGGAATATTGGAGGGGAGAGGTTGTGCTTTCCAGCAGCAAAACCTGCCAAAAGCACAAGTTGTGGGGGACACGTGTTCCATTGACATTGCAGGACTGTCACTTGCCTAGTTTAAGAAAGTTTTCTTAAGCTTTCTTTAAACTAGCAAAGTGGTGCTGCAATCTAAGAAATGCATTGTTTGTAAAGGGAAAAAGTATGCAGTGCAGTTTAACGGCACCTCAAAGGTACCGTATGTCTACTCCTTTTTTGTCGTACTAACGCAGTGCTGCTGGGAGAAGAAGCCCTTCCATGTGGCTGCCCTGCATTCCTCATGGTTGCTAGGGCTGTTCTCCAGTCATAAATGGGGCTCATGCAGAGGCTGAGGCTTTCATGTCCCTACACCCAGGGACGTTTTTATGGGAGGGCAAAAGGGGCACTTGCCCAGGGTCCCCACCTTAGAGGGAGCCCCACAAAGCTGCCTGATCTTAAGAAGTAAGATTCCTTTGTTCACCAGACTTAAATAGCACACATCAGGATATTTTATGGCATGGTGCTGAGGCTCTAAACCTATTGCCTGTCTATTTTGGCAAGTACATTCTGCCTCGATCAATTCAACATGTAATTCTTTCTGTGTTCATTGTGGTATGTTGAGTATTATGTTGATCATGTGCAATGGCCAATTTTGAAACGCATATTGATAAATTGAGTGCCACTATGGTTCAGATTTTAGCTCGGTGTGTTAAGCACTCATTGGGGGTCATTCCGAGGTTGGAGGTAAGTATTGGTTTTTACCGGCATGGCGGAAAGAGCGAGTCCAATCTGGTACCACGCCGCTATTTACAGGCTATTCCGACCTCGCGGGCACGAGCTTTCTGCCATGCCGGTAAATCCCCTAGCGGCATACCGCTAAAGGGCCCGTTAAACCCCTTACCGGCATGAAGCCAGACGTTCTTAACAACACCGCCATCAAAGCTTCGCCGTCTGTAATTAGCAGTGACCGTAATTTACGGACACCGTAAATTACGGTCACCGCTAATTAACGGATATGGAAATTACGTCATCGCACAGGAACAGGAAGGAGCGCGGCGGCCATCTTTAAAAACACAATCCATTGCCATCCTCTCCAGGCAGCACCCTTGGGACGAACCTGAACCTCGGAAAAGGCCTACACAACCGCCAGCTATGCCCAAAGCCCCGAAAAAGTCAGAGGTCCGCCTCCGCAAGCAGCGGTTCAGCCCCGAGGAGCTGCAGGCCATGGTGGGCCACCTGGAGGAGCATGCAGACGTAGTTTTCAGCAGCGACATGCGCAGAGAGGCAGTGGTCTGGAAGAAAAACATCTGGGCAGAACTTGCTCAAAGAGTGAGCGCAGTAGGCACCACCCCCCGCAACCCCAGGGACTGCCACAAGCGGTGGCACGACTTGCGGTTGAGGGTGCGGAGCATCCTCGCAGCCAACCGCAGCCAGGCACTGCTGACTGGAGGTGGACCAAGTTCACCAATGAAACTAGCGCCATGGGAGGAGACATGCGCTGCATTGATTGGCACAGAATCAATCGAGGGCGTCGGTGAAATGGAGTGTGGGGCTCCGTCGTCTGCTGATGGAGGTGAGTGTCCAAAGTGAACACTGCCAATGGCAAATACATACTGAATACACTACCAAGCCCCGTCCAATGCACCTTGTCATACTGCCCTCCACCCATTCTGATAATGGCAAGACAACTGCCACCAAGGGACAAGTGCTACCACATAATGCCCACCAACCACAGTGCAGTAACTAGCACATCCCAATAAGCACACTGTGCAGCAGGCTTGGCAGTGTGCGAGTCAGACTGCACATGACCAGGCCAGGATTAGTGACTCCCACACCTGCATACATATCCGACACATCTGTAGAAACCAGTGATGTAGTAACGGCCAAAATGCCACCAATCCAAAATGACTGAAATGTGAATGCTGCCATTAACGACATTAGCGTCTCACACAACCACTCATGTTGTACCTTTGTTCTACACCCACAGGCAGTGAGCATGAGGGCAATGAGCCTGAGAGAAGCCGTCCCACCACATCCAGTGCCAAAGGCAGGGACCACCGCATACCGGCCAGGAAGGACAAAACCACCACAGCTCCTCCAAGGCCCATTGAGGTTGCACCACCCCCATCCCTCACTGCATCAGCGCCTGCAACAATCACCACACCAAGGTCAGAGGAGTCCAGCATATCTGGGGAGGTGGCAGCCACGGCCCCTCTGCAAATCGTGGACAGCCCCTTGTCCATCTGTGGGGCGTCAGAGGAGGACTCCTACCCCGCTGTATACACCCCCAAGCCCTGCAATGTCCCCCAGGTGTCGTGCAGGGACTCTGGGGAGGGTGACACACCAGTCCGAAGTGCACGTGGCGATGCACCGGGAGATGCAGATCCCGTGCCCAGTACCCCATTCGAGGCCCTGTCAGGGCATGTCGACCCAATACCTAGCAGGGATGATACGCCATCCCAGGAAGCACTACGTGCAGGACAACCGCTAGGGCAGGTTGGAGTTACTCGAGGAGCTCAGGCAAATGCGTCAGGTGTTCACGGAAAGCACCAACCGTGTGTGTGAGGCACTTGGACGCATTGCAGACGTCCTTGTGGCAGCACGTCCCATTCATGCGACTCCGCAGGAGGACACCCCCTCAACCAGACCCCCACCCCGGCAAGCCCAGCGCGCCGCTTGCTGCGTTCTCAGCGGCGCAGGAACATGCCCCACCCCGGGCACCGGGAGCATGGATCAATAGACAATTCTGCCACATGTGGCCTCAATGTGCCACACGGGACTACTGTTGCGGAGTTGGGGGGGAGGGTGTGTATGGGAGTTGGGCGCAGGGGGGTGAGGGTGTTTATGGGAGTTGGGGGAGGGGGGTGAGGGTGTGTATGGGAGTTGGGGGGAGGGGGGTGAGGGTGTGTATGGGAGTTGGGGGAGGGGGTTGAGGGTGGAGGTTTTGTTCACGTGTGAACCTACTAATACAATACACCGGTTGTGCATAAAAAATATCAGAGTGGACATTGATCAATGTGCATGTGTCTTTTAATGACTCACAGTGCATGGTGTACATGTATCCCCACAACCAGTGCCCGATGCCCTGTCATCCTGACACCCTCAGCTGACTTGAGTGTCAGAAATATTGTCCAATCAATGATTGCCACACGGCACATCCCTCCTGTGCATATGCACTGTGATGGTCCTGCCAATTCTTCATCCACCCCCTCATCATCATCTGGTGGTAGCAGTCCCAGGTCAGGGGGCAGTGGCACGTTCCGACGGATGCACATATTGTGCAGCTTTACACATGCCATGGTGATCCTGGCCACCTTCTCGTGGCTGTTGAGTGCTCCACCCGAACGGCTGTGGCAACAAAATGGTGCCTTCAACAGGCCAAATGTCTGCTCTATGGCCACCCGTGTACGGGTATGGGCTCAATTGTAGTCCTCCTCATGCCTGTTCTGTGGGTTGCGGATAGGGGCCATGAGCCATGGCTTCAAAGGGTAGCCACCATCACCTGCCTGGAAGGGGAATGAAGGTAAGTGTTTGTACATTGATGGTGGCGAACTGTAGCAGTCTTGCATGGCAGCTGGTGATTCCTGGCCATACACACATGTCCCTGGTTGCATCAACCCCATTACTGGCCCGGCTATGTGTCCTGTGCCATGGAATGATGGAGGGGTAGCTTCTTCAAGATGGCTTATGGTATGCACTCACATCTTGTTGCACGTGCACCGTATATGCGTGCAGCAGTGTTGGCCCGAATTCATTGATGTGTTGGGTCCTTTGAGATTTGGTGGCAGGGGGTGTTGACTGTAGTCAGTAGCATACTTGTCTTACTGCACTGATCAGTACCATGTTGACTTGCACCACTACTATGGGTGTGCGGAACCAGTGCCACGCTGCTGTATCCCTGTTGGGCTCACTTCTATGCACTCCCAGGGACGTCTGTCTTGTGTGGTGGGATGCAGGAGGCTGAGAGATAGTGCATATGCAGTGCATGGTGCAGGATGCCCTTACGGTGTGTGAGGTCCGCCGATGAGTGGTGCTTGTGTTGTGGTATTGGGCCAGGTTACCTGTCGGACGAGTAGTGTTGTATTTTCCACATTCTAGCATCGCTGTGAGGTTAGGCAGTCATGTGCCATATCGATTGCCTTGGGGCACTGTGTTCTGTGGGGTGCACATCGTGCACCGGCGTCAACATTCCCACACAGGTGCAGTATGCACCCCCCCCTTTCCCACCAAGTTGGGTTATGCATCCACCCTACTCATGGCCTCAATGCGCTGCCATGGCCCAATCAGGTGACTCACCAAGCAGCCAGGCACGTTGTCCAGCATGTTGCTCCATATAGCGTGGTAGCGTGGGGTTCCGCAGGACCAGGGGGTCATGTGTTGATCGGGGGTATCGGGCACAGCAATGTGTGATGGCTTTACTGGCATTTCATACCATCTGGACGTCAATGGATTGGTATTGCTTGCGGTTGCGATACACCACCTCCATTGCATGTGGAAAGACCAATTCCACGTGGGTGCAGTCGAGGGCACCTATGCAATTTGGCATGCCTGCCAGTACATGGTAGGCAACTTATGTATCCAATATCTCCTGGGGTGTCCGGGGTAGGGATATGTAGTCCCTTGTGTGTTTGATGAGGGCATCCAGCACTTGGTTGAGTATATGTGAAAATATGGCCTGTGGTATGCCATGCATGTGCCCCACTGTATGCTGCTACGTGCCTGTGGCAAGGAAGTGGAGAACAGACACTACCCTGAGTAGAGTGGGGATTGCAGTGTGGATTTCTATGAGGCTCACTATGTCGTCATGTGTCAGGTCCACTATGGTGGTGATGGTGTCCCGGTCAAGGCGGTACAGGGTGTGGATCTGCTCTGGTGTGAGGTTGAAGGGGGAGGCTCTGATGCGAGGGATTGGGGGCTGCCGGCGTGGTAATGGTGGCTGCACCGGTAGGGCATGCTGGGCCTGTCTCACCCTCCTTCTCCTCCTGTGTATCCTCTGTGGTGGGGGCTGTGGTTGTTGTTGTTGCTGTTGTTGCCGTTGCTGCCTTGCAAGCAGGGCCTCCAGCTCCAGTAATCCTGCTACAATTGGTATCATCTTGGTGTGGGAGGGGTTGTGGTGAGTGGGTGTGCTCCTTTTGTGCTGTGCCAGACTCCATTGCCTCCACCTGTGCTGGTTGAGTGCACCTGTGCTCTTGGAAACACTGCTCAGGGTTCTTAACACCTTCTCGGCGATGCCGGTATTTACTCCATACCAGTAAGGTACTTTGCGGCCCTGTAGAGGCCGATTTTTGCAGGTCCGCATGACTTGGGATCTCCTCCGGTTTACGCCATGCCGCTAATTTCGGCATGGGGTGTCGTGCGCGTGCCATGAGACCGCTATTTACGGCCTCGTACTTTACGGCGCCGTAAATAACGGTCTAGAGGGTCAGAATGGCCCGTAAAGGTAAACGATGCCGGTAATCCTTTACCGGCATCATTTTTCCCTTAACGCCCAACTCGGAATGACCCCCATTGCAGGGATGTGTGTTCCTATGCAAGATTATAATAGCACATTCCTGTAAGGCTGGCTGAACCTTTCCTGTGTCTGAAGTTTATAAACCTGCCTGCATATTTACTTGGTCTTGCAGCACAACAGGTGCTATTATCAGCAATATATCTGCACCAGATAGGGGTTGCTATAAAAACAAACATGTCATCCTTATGGTGAAGGTCTAGAAATTGGATTGGTCCTATGGGGTGTTGTAAAACCTCCAACGGTGAGCATAAACTGTTGATCCCAGAGATGAATAAGTATCCAAATTTGGAACCAAAGCATTCCTGCTTGTATCCTGGCTTTGCCAGCAGACAATACAGTGATCCTGGTCAAATCATCTAATATGTTGTTCCTTACTGTACTGTCTTCTGTGAGGCTTGCCTCCTCGCATGCTGGTGGCATCATTTGGCCCCATTACTTGATCTTTCTTCTTATGTAGGCCATTTGAGTGGAAAGGGTGGTGGACAGAAGGGAGTGGACCAGATGGTGCAGGACTCAGGCAAGCATATTTTAAAGTCTGCTCCTTTGACACAAAAAACGCTTTGTATTTTTCTAAAAGTCAAATTTTTTTCTGCACGTTTATAAATGGCAATTTCACAAGAAGACCAACCCAGATTAAAACTGTTAAATTACACTGATTGGTATGCTGGTACTAATATACTTCTTTGAGCGAATGAAGCTAGAATCATTCTCTGTTAAACCATTCTATAATATTTTGTTTTTAAAAATTGGCACGGTTGGTAATGTGATTGGCCTACTTTCCAAGTCAGTTTTATAAAATTAGATTATTTTAGTTAATGGTAAGAACTGGTAATGAAAGTGTTCAAATGCAGAAATTGCTGAGTTGGCACCAGTCCCAGATTCAAACCTTAACCAATGTGTGTAATGGTGGGCATCTAATTTAATCTTGTATTGCCTAGCCTCTCAAAATTTCCAGTCCCTAGACCTTTCAAAAATGGCTGCCCTTCAGAGAGATTTCCTTCTCAGGGTAGGATCTTCAAAGCAGACTCTTTCATGGTAGTCTTTTGATCTCAAATGGCAACACTATTTGAAAACCATGTCCCACTTATAATCTCATTCAGTCTGATACAGACACCTTCCTGGTAGCTTCTAATCTGCATCCACTATCCATGCTATCATATGTGTAGCTTTCTCCTTACTACCAATTGATCTCCTCTATCCATGCTTGAGCATGTTTTCATTCTGTGAGGCAGCAAATGTGAGTTCTCTGTCTATTCTGGGTTACATGTACCTTTTATATACAGTCCTGGATCAATACTACAGGCTGCATACCTTCCTGGATGATATTGATGATCTATGCTAGAACAGAAGTAACCTCTTCGTAGACGAATAATGTTGGCCTTCAAATGGTAAGGGGACATAAAGGGAGTAAACATTCTTATTTTTAATGCTGTGAGGCAGCATATTAACCTTTGGGTTGTGATTGTGGCGGGGGGTAGGAGCGCAGCAGATATTCTTGATCACTTAATTTCTTTGGTTTGGTGGAGGGGGGCCCCAAAGATGTCCGTGCCCAGGGCCCCAAAAGTGCTTAAGAGGGCCCTGCGTACACCACACGCTTTCCCTGTCAGAATATGGTTCATGTAAGGTGTTGTTCCTTGGAACAGCACATTTCTATTTTTGCATGGACCCCTGAATCAGGTCCTGAGTGATCGAGCGCAAGGCGTGGACAATCGTGTTTGTAGCAGTTGTGGCAGTTATGGGTGCCGGTGTCATGAAATACATCCGCCCCTGCATGACTTCTCCCCCACAGACTTTATTCTGAAATAGAATCTGGGAGGAATACTTTCCCACCCCCTGTGAAACAAATTCTCCCCCAGCATCCTTGTTAAATAGCCTGATTTGTTATTGTTATGAATATGTTAACAGCATTCTTTAAAAACGTCTGAGGCAGGATTTGAACCTGTGTACCAGGCCATGTTATTACAGCAAGCTGGAACTTAGTTCAGTGAGCTATTTGAGGGGCTGTTCTAATTCTGTGAGAAACATTATGTATTCTGCAAATGTAGAAACAGTCCAGCAGTGACCTCGGGTGTGATTTATATTATGCTAACACTATAGTCCTGTAATTAACAAAAGTCCAGCGCTGAATGATCAAATTTCTTCTCACTGCATTCATTTTATTTTATTTTTTTCATTTATTTATTGAGAATAAACCTAGCTTCGGAAAGGGCTTTACAGAGTATTTGATGCTAGTTTGAATTTTTTTATTATCATTTTTTTATACAGCGGCAGAACACTGGCCCAACTTCAAGCAAATTTTAAAATACATTTGGACTGATAAACTTGCAGAAATACCCAGTGTGCTGAAATCATAGTGCCCATGGCCCAACTTCACACCAATTTGAATTGGTCATGTGCACCACAATTTGAGCGCACTGGATATTTTTGCAAGTTTAACAGTCCAACAGTATTTTCTTGGAACAGTAAAGTAACGCAAAGGCCAAGTTTTCTTTGCTACAATTTTGCACATGCCACAGACCTGTCTAAATGACTGGTTGTGGTATCATTGGCAACTTCCCCAGGGATTGTACTAAAGTGAAATAATACTACGCCTGTATTTTTCTGCTAAAATAACAGTATGCCTGCATTTTCCTGCTTCAAAATGTCGCAAAGGGAGTGCTATACTCAGTGGAGGCTGGTGAATTTTTCATTGCTGGGGCGTAAATACTTTCTACAAACATGCAGGAGTGACTGAGCTTGGGAGGAACCCTGAACCAATCAAGGAGAGGATTGTGGAGGTTCTTCCATGAGAATTTTTTTTTCAATAATGTGTGAAAATGGTGCATTTTACAGTGCACTATAAGTGAACAATTGGTTAAAAAGGCAGACAGTTTGCAATTGGATTTGTATGGTAACTCATGAAAAATACAAATAAGTGCGAGTCACCAGCAATGTGAGCTTTTGGAGGGACCATGATTGAATCACGGAGACGGTCAGGGGGTTCACCCTCAGTTGTGCCCATACATTTATATATGCCATTATTCACATACATTAACATATTCATGTTTGCTTTGCACATAGCGTCTGCAACAATACTATAAGAAAACAAGTCCATGCTGGTTCTGGCAATATAGGGCAGTATTCCCACATGAGAACATACTCCTGTTGGCTTTGCCATTAAATGTTCCATCCCACAATATGAAAAAAAGTTGAAACTGGCTGCACCAACATTCCAGTCTAGCCATGTAGGAACACATTATGCTTGCTTTATCATAATGTCCAGTAGAAATGTCATGTCACATTAATAAACAGCCAGGCTTGCTGCACCAGAATGCTAATCTAGCCATGTATTAACACATGATATGATATGATTTGATATTTATAACCCACCTATACACGCATGTTTCAAGGCACAACGAGGAAAGGGAGGAGAAACAGAGGGAAGACAGACAACGATCCTACTAGACCAGGTGACTTTCAGATTGCGCAAGTGCAAGAGGAGGGGAAGTGGAAAAGTGCAGGGGGGAAGGGGATGGGGCAGTGCAGTACATAGGATAACAGTAAAATAATAAGACAATAAATAAGAGTGTGGCCAGCTGGTGGCAAGTGCAAGGGTAAGTGAAGATATCAGGTGTCAAGTGCTAGTGGGGGCTGTAGGGATACATCATGCTTGCTGTAACACAGATGCCCAGTAAAAACAAGCATTGGCAAACCCAATAGTTTGTTTGTTTGTTTGTTTATTTTATTTCTATAGCGCTCCGGACCCGGGAGTAAAAGGGTGCTTAGTACAAGTTACAAGGCACAGTTTGTAGTTGTTTATAGCATTTACCATTTATCATGGAGGAAAGAAATGAGAAATGACAGCCTAGAGAGGATGACACCATGGCAGGGAATGAGGGGCAATGCTGGGGGATGAAGGATGCACTGTGAGGGGAGGAATAAGAAATAAATGGCATCACAAGGAAGAATACAAAAATCCAATAACTGAATGGAGGGAAAGCAACAGTACACAGGAGCATTGTATAACCTAAGCATTAAGGAGTGACAGCGCAAATGGGGGAAGCAATGACAGGGCAAATGGGGTCAAACAAACAACACAAGGGGGGGCTGATCAACATCACAAAGGTGGGTGGAGTTACAGTGCGAAGGTTAGCGGAGCGATAGTGATAGAGGGGAAAGTAGTGACAATCTAAGGGGGAAGGCACGACAGCACTTCGGGATAGGAACGACAGCACAAGTGGGGGGGAATGACAGCATAAGTGGGTAGGAGCAACAGCACAAGGGGAGAGGACGGACAGTGCAAATGGGAAGGAGGAACACCGCAAGTGGAAGAAGAACAGTTGAAGGGGAGCAGAAAAAGCACATGAGGAGATAGCACACAAGGGGGTGAGGGTCATGGAAAAGGAGTGAAGACTGACACTGCAAGGGTGGGAGCAGGGATAGTGCAAGGGTGGAAGGAAAGTAAGCCCAAATGAGGGATGTGGGACAGTGCAAGGGGGAGGAGAGACAGTGCAAGGTGGAAGGAGGGACAGCACAAAGGGGAGGGACAATGCACAGGGGAGCTGAAAAAGTGCATGGGGTGAGGGACAGCACAGGGGGAGAAGGGACAGTGCAAGGGGGAGAAGGAAAAGCACAACAGGGGAGGAAGGAAAGTGCAAGCAGGGATAGTGCAAGGCAGAGTATAGTCAGCTTAATAGGGTGAGGAGGGCCAGTGCAAGATAGTGAAGAGGGATAGTGCAAGGGAGGGAGGAGGGACACCACAGGGGAGGAAGGAGGGACAGCAAAAAGGAAGGAGCGGGGCCGTGAAAGGATTGATAGGGGCAATCTTGCATGGGAGAAGGAGCAGCAGCACAATGCAGAAGGAGTGATAGTGCAAGGGGGAAGGTGCAACAGTACAAGGGGAAGGAGCAACAGTGCAAGGATTGGGGAGGAGGGAGAGAGCAAGGGTGGAGGAGGGGCAATGCAAGGGGGATGATGAACAGTACAAGGGGAAGGAGGGACAGCACAAGAGGGGGAGGAGGGACAGCTCAAGGGGGAGGAAGGACAGCATATGGGAAAGTAGAAACAGTACAAGTGGAGAGTGACATCTGTTGGTTGTATGTATAATTACAGCCTTTGGTCATAGTTGTCCTATATTGTAGTTTTGGTTTTATGTGTGTGGAACTGCTGGAGTGCCCACATGCACATTCACGTGTGCAGTTCCCCATCCTGAATTCCCAATAGACCAGGAAAAGCTTGGGAAGCAAAATGCCCATAGACTTGGATAGTGCATTGGAGATGCACGCTGAGGAACAAAAACTGTCAAAGGGAAACCACATTTCCCTTTGACAGTTTAAGCCAGCTCAGGAGCGCTTCCTTGGCTTCATAAAGCAGCCAGGGCAGTGCTCGGTCCTGCTCATTAATTCTGTCATAAGGAGCTAGGGTTCTGTCGAGTCAGCACTCACTCGCCCATTATGGATGAGCGGCCACTTGCCATACTGCTGGTTAGGTAGGGAAACTAATAAGCCCCAAACTGCTTGCACATTCAAAACAATGCTAGTGAAGAACTCAATTGTGACATGTGAGGGGAAAAGGATAGTATAAATCATGCAACGCTGATGAGGAGGAGCTGCGCACTGATGGGAGTTTGATTTTCCTCCTTGCTACTATGATGATTCAAGAGTATTTTCCCTTTCTCCCCAGGGTGGAGTAAACCCCTTTGAGGCTAAGGAGGTGAGTTCTCTCTACAAGACCCTCCCTAGGGAGGAAAGTAGGACCTCACTGGGAGTGACTCCCCTCAAGGGGACAGGGACTCTCATTCCCACAAGGAACACCCTATGCAAGCAGCACTGTCTGCTTAAATGGGTTTGCCTTCAAAAGTAATGTGCTTTCCTTTTGTTTGGCTTCAGGTAATGCTGGACCAAACACGACACATGAAGAAGAATAGAACCCCCCTTATGTAACAGGGACAAACCGATCAAGAAAAGACAGAGAGAGAGAGAGAGAGAGAGAGAGAGAGAGAGAGAGAGAGAGCCATACGCAGAGGAAGCCCTCTGACGTATCAACATCTTGTTGGGGCAGGGCACTGTGGAGATGCGGAGCCCGCATCAGCCTGTGAAAGAGAGAACGCCAGAGGGCCGGCATAGAGAACAGTGGGGAAACTGCTGTCAGGACAGAGTCTTGGAGACCATCCTATGTGGAGGCGTGACCACAGGAAGGATGTGATGGGTCTGGGGCCTGATCAAGAAAGCTGAATCTAGAAGGACCAGGAATAACTAAACCTCCCGTCAGCAAACCTACGCCAAACAGACAGATCCACCAAGACACAGAGAAGCATTCAACAGGGGAATCAAGAGAGAGGAGATAGAGAGTCGAGGTTGCCAACTCGTCCCGATGCCAAACCCAAATATCTGCCGGGGTGGAACAGAGAAAGGGGAGGAAGTAGCCAAAGTTGTAATAGTGGTTTTGGGGTATGGAGAAAGCCTAACTATATTGGATGATACCAAGGAGAGTTATAACCAATATTGATTCTAAAGCCTTGCTAAAGCCTGAGCACACCTATTGGAAGACACCTAGGAGAATTGTGACCAATATTTATTGCGTGGCAGTTAGAAAGCACAGACCTAAGGGCTAGGAGATACCAGAGACGGTCACCCCCTACATTGACTGTGGATCATTAAGAAAACACAAATATATTGATTGGGAAACAGGTAGAAAGCTACCAAGTATAATTATGGATAAGTAGAAGCCATTACTCAGAGAATTTGAAACCACTCGACTTTAAGTTCAAACATCAATCTCAGAAATCAAAGACAGGAACAGGGGAAACAAGAAGAGAGGCCCCAGGATATGTGGTGTCACACAATCGTTAAGGGTATACCAAACCCCAACCACAAGAGAGTCAAGTATAAAGAGTCTAAAGGACTAATATAGAGAGGAAGGAATGTAAAAGACTACATCCAGAAAGACAGTAAGAAAAACATTGATAGGTCTTGCACACTCTGGGATAGCTGACCTTTGAAAATACAGGACGAACTACAATAGCTCATCAAAGAAACACTGTGAACCAGGATAAATAGTTGCTACTAACTTGCTTCCAGGTAGTGGCAAAATCAGACTTGTTGCAATAGGAAAAACCCTGAAATAAAGCTCCAAGACAAATGGCTAAAGGGAAGGTGCCAGAAGATATATATTTTGGCAATCTTTAGTTATTAGTTTTAGTGGTAGAGTCAGATTGAAGTAGGTTTTGGACTGAGGACATTTTTCATTGGACTTTTGATGACAGATGAGCACCCTTATTTAGTTTGGTTAAGTAGGGAACATTTCCCTAGTAGTTGGCATTTTTCCTATAATTTAAAATAAAACAGTTAAAAATGACCTACGTGAGTCTGACTCCTTCTTCTGACTTGCCACACTGAAGCAATAGAACTTGGCGACGGGGCATTACTGGTAGGGTAATGTCCCCAGGGTGATAGTTAGAAGCCTGAGTGAAGGGAGGGCTTTCACTTAGCCCTGGGGGAATTACCCTACCAGTAATGACCCCCCACCTCAGGTTCTATTGCTACTAGTACCCCTGAACAGTGTTTCCCGATGTACGTATAGCAACTGTTTCTCAACTCTAGAAAAAAATGCCCGCTAATGATCGGGGGGAAGGAACTATACATAGTCCCTTCCCCCTTTCCATGGTGGCCATTAAAAAATGGAGAAAAAGCAAATAAAGAAAATGGCCGCCATGGATCAGGATGAAGGGACTACACATGGCAGCCAGACGGAGAAAGGAAAGGAACATAAGTCTTACCCGCCCCGGTAACGACCCGGCGAGGGCCAATCAGAATGATTGTAACAATCTAATTGTCCCTTGCCGGGTAGTAATACTCATTCAAATGAGAAAGAAGTACCAGAATGTAGGTGATAATACTTGGTAATTTTAACACATGTTGCCAAGAGCTTTGGAACAGTTTCCCCTGTAAATTGACACTTTATAAAAAAACAAATATTATCTATATTCTCCTTTCCGAGTGTTCCTCTTCACTTGTATGCAGTGTCTATAAACTCGAAAAGCCACATTCTGACATACACAAACAATGTGTCTGAGGCAGGAACCAACCATCTAAAACTAGCATCTTTTTGAATGTCACACTTGTGTTACTTTTGGTATGCACCTTACTCGCCTCGTTTGGCTGGAGAACAATTAACTCTGGATTTAAATGTGTCTAGCTGAATTGCGAGGAAATATTCTGCAGCTTAAGGGTGTCCCATTGACAAGATAATCTGCAAGATGTTGACTTCTACACAGACACACACATAATTTAGTAATGGACATCATGCTTCAAATCAGCAAATGTATTGAAAATGTGAAAATTATAAAGGATTTTTGAGTTGAATGCATTACATATATTGTATGACAATCTATTTGATATCGGGTCTCCCTGAAATCCTATTTCCAAAATGCAAGAGGTGCTATTCTATTCATTCAGAAAATAAAGTTAAGGTTTGTGACTTAATTTTTTGCTGTGGAAAACAAACATGGGCGTTGAGATAGGGTGATGTTCGTTTTTTCAAATCTTTAAAAGCAGCACTTCAGGTGAACACATACAAGAAGAACTTCTCCCTTCAAGGGGGAGCGTTTATTCTGCTACAGAGTCTACCATTCAAGGGGGAGAGTTGATTCTGCTACAGAGTCTCCCCTTTAAGGGGGAGATATTATTCTGCTACAGAGGGCCTCATTACGAGGTGGGCTGTAAGGGATTACTGGCACCGGTAAGGGCACCGGTGCCGGTAATCCCTTACCGCCCTACTACGAGTTCCCTTTGCGGGTCCTCCCTTAGCGCCTGTGTTTTCCAGGCGTTAAGGACGGGACCCGCAAAGGGACTCTGGAGCTAATAATGGTACCGCACTTTGCAGTACCGTTATTAGCACCTTCCTCATTCCCATTGAGCTCTATTGGGGTTCAAATGGGAATGGGGAAGGACCCTGGTGAATGGGGAATTACCGGTCCCACCAACCTTGGAATGGGCCGGTAATAGCTCCATTCACCAGGGCGGAGTCAGTAAGGTTTTGGAGGCAGCCATGGCACCTAATAGCACCATGGTTACCTCCAACCTCGTAATGAGGCCCAGAGTCTCCAATTAAAGGGTAGAGTTGATTCTGGTACAGATTTTCCCCCTTCAATAGGAAGAGTGGATTCTGATACAGACTCTCCCCCTTCAAGAGCAGAATGTATTCGGATTCAGAGTCTCCCCTTAAAGGGTTAGAGTTCATTCTGATGCAGAGTCTCCCCCTTGTAGTGGGAGAATTTATTCTAATATAGAGTACCCTCTACCAAGGGGGAAGGTGTATTCTGCTACAAAGTCTCCTCTTCAAAGGGTAGAGTTTATTCTGCTATAGAATCTCCCCCTTGATATGATATGATATGATGTGATGCGTTTCTAGGCACGCCAAGAAAAGGAGGAAGAAACAAAGGGAGGAAAACATAGGGGGAGAGGTTATTCTATTACAGAGTCTCTCACCATCAATGTGAAGGCTCAACATTATTTCAAAACAGAGACTTCCCTTCCCTGGCTGGACTTTTCCAAAACACTCCCTAGAAGATACGGGACTCCGTTTTAAACAATGCCAGAGGGGGGAGGGTTTAAAATGAGAGGAAATAAATTTCTTGTTATGGGGGAAAATGTATTTCACAGAGGGAGATTCAATTTCAGAATAAATAAATAAAGTCTCCTGGGGGAGACTTTGTTACGGGGAGTGTTTATTTTGTGACACTGACTATTTCCAAACATTTTAGGAAGAAAATGATTTAACGCATATTCTACAAAGATTTGGTCTAAAACTTCATAGGTTTTCAAAACAGTTCTGTAGGGGAGCTCCTAGAGTTATCTAGCACTTTGGGGTCTGAACCAACCACTGGTATTTTTCAATAGTAAATATGTAGGCTTATCAGAAAACTGTGCATAGTGGGAATGCCTGATGCCCACAAGACAAACGATTGTGCCACAGGACAAATGGTGCAGAAACGATTTATAGGGGGTACGTTTAAAAAGGACATGCTGGAATACATTTTCAGAAGAAACAGCACTAATTTCAAACAGGTACCATGTTTGCTGTTAGTCTATTTTTGGACTTAGGGGCTCCAGTGCCACTACGTTTGGTCCTGTTCTGCTGGCTATCTGTGCATGCTTGTTGAGTGTTGAGTACATGCAGTGATGAATGAGCAGCTCAGGGGAAAGTGCATTGTAATTATGAGTGTTCCATGTGTGAGTTGAGCCTAAGCGGAAGCAGGAGAGTGTAGCCAGTGGGTGTCTCCATCCTGTCAACCCCCTTATGAGTAACAGGAATCTTTGTAACTAGTGAATAAAGTAACTAAGACGTGTATATGCAAATCCTGTCCATTTAATGTCAGAGACCCTACTATAAAGAAGGCAAATTACCATGTACTGGACAGCCAGCCACTTCACCTTTTGTGGAAGGCTGTTTGCTGCAGCACCACAAGCTGGATTAGTGTCCCCAACAAAATTAAATTCCAGGGCTCAAAATTATTTTTGAACAATTGTGCTTATCCCACCCAATTATAGCCCTGCGCACCACGACCATATCCCAGCAAATGCAAATTGGGCAAATCTCTCACTTTTAGAAAACATGCAGGAACAATGGTTGGTACTGCTTTTCTACCCCATCACCTGTTGATATTGGGTGTAAACTTACATGCAGCTACATCTTCCAAGGCATTATGAAAGGGGTCTAATCTTGAAGTCAATGGCAGTTGTATGCTGCTTTTTATGATCCTGTTGGCACATTCCAGTAACCCATTTAAATGGGGATGAAATAAAGCCGCCTTTTCCTATTTGCATGGTTGAAAAATATCTCCATTACCATTGTGGTATGTCACACCTGTGGCGAGATGGAGTAAGGAGGCTAACTAGGCATTAACATTTTGGGCATAGACTTTTATTCAAATAAAAAAGAGAACAAGCCCCTCCCTATTCCCTTGGGGGCATTCCCTACCTGAACACAAAATAACTCAGGTGCTTGAAAGGATGTATGTAAAAAAACAATATACAGTCCTCTGTCCATAACAGCTACTCTATCCCTACCCTATCCCTACCACTAAGAAATAAACCATAAAGGATTCAATTAACCTCTTATCAAAGCCACCAGGAGAAAGGCTCCCTTCTTCTGGTCAACACGTGCAGTCTTAAGCTGACTTAACAGCAGTCTCTTGCACAAGGGTCTGAGTTACCAAATACACCTAGACCAGGAGAATGACTCCCTTCTCCTGTTCTGTCTGGAAGAGTTTTGGAGACTGTTCCTTGACAGTCATTTGCATAAGGCCTTAGAAGTCTATTCACATCCTCCAAGGATTTGCAAACAACAGAGTTAAGGCTTTATCAACTCTATTTCTTAGTGTTGGCACTTTGTCAGGACTTTTAATAGCTTCACTATCGGGGAGAGTACTTCTTGGTCCTTTTTATATCTTTCACATATGTTGAGTTTCCCACTGTGACAAGGGAGTTCACTCCTGAGGCACTCTTTACTTTGCAGGCTACTCCTGAAATCTGGGAGACTGCCTCTTTGAGTTTCTTGACCCTTGTTTCCTTCTGTTTCACCTCTGGGATGAGAGAGATTGCTCCTGAGGAATACTCGACTCTTGCTTCTCTGGGTATCACCACTGTGATGAAGGAGATCACTCCAGAGAAATACTTGACTCTTCGTTCACTGGGTATCACTCCAGAGGAATACTTGACTCGTGATTCTCTGGGTATCACTACTCTGATGAGGGAGGCCACTCCAGAGGAATTCTTCACTTTTGGTTCTTGAGGTAGAACTACTGTGATGAGGGAGATACATCCAGAGGAATACTTGACTCTTGGTTCTCCGGGTATCACTACCGTGATGAGAGAGATGCCTCCAGAGGAATACTTGACTCTTGGATCTCTGGGTATCATCACTGTGATGAGGTAGATCACGCCCCAGAAATACTTCACTCTTTGGGCTCTGTGAAACCTACCCGACTTTCTCACAACTCCTGTTACCTGTATCTTCACTGGGGAGTGCTACAGGTTTTTCCCCACGGTCTCAGGTCGACGTTGGTTCTGCCCACGTCCAGCATGTATTCTGACTTTCCTCCTCTTCAGTCTGTGCAGCTCCACAGATGTGTTGCTGCAGCAGTATCAGCACTCTCTGTGAACCACATGGTCCACCTCAGAGTGGCCAGGCCACTGCTGGACTTTTCCTGCTTCTGCTTCTGCAGCGAGTCGGGTTCTCTAGATTTCATAGCCATGATATACAGTCAACATGTGTATTCTTCCATCCTAGGATGTGAAGCAAGAATGCATATATTATAGAATCTTCACTGACAATTGGGTCAACTTGGGAGTGGCTGTTCTGGTCCACCTGGGCTCAAAAAGTAAATCAATGGTTTGTGATCAGTGACTAGAAACAATTTACTGCCCCAAACATATGTGCAAATATATTCTGTGAGTCAATAAATATTTCTTTTTGAGTTGTGGAGTCATTTTGTTCACCCATGGTTTAAACATTTCAGACAAATTCTAGAATGTTTTCTGTTTCTCCCATCTTCTTCGGGTAGCTCCCACAATGTATGCACTAGCGTCCAACTAATAATGAAAGCGTTCTTTTTTACTTTTACAAATTGTTTTTGGTGCCTGGCCAGACAAACACATTGGGTTTCATTATAATGTTGGCTGACACAGTATGAACGGTGCCGGTAAGGCACCGGCACTATTCATACCATGCCACCGAATTACGAGTTCTGCCCGCGGGTGCCTGACAGCCCACCAGGTCTGACCTGGAGGGCTGTGCGGCCCCCGTGAGCAGAATTCGTAATTGCACCGGCACCATTATGAACGGCGCCGGTGCAACCACGCTCCCCACCACCATTCTGCCCAGTAGGGCAGAATGGGGTTTGGGAGCCCGGCAATACCGCCACCTGCGAATGGGCAATTACTTGTCCATTCAACTCGTAATGGGCCGGTTATTGCCCAGTCGCGGGTGGCGGTGCCAGTAACGAGTTTGGCAGTAGCCATGCTTGTTAAACAGACGGCTACCGCCAAAAATGAGGCCCATTCTGTACCTTTCTTGAGTAACAACCTCACATGGCTGGTCCTTTCGAAAAATCTGGATAGGAACTTTGCATAGTATTCCGCAAGTCACATAGGACCTTGATTAGTCCTTGCTACTGAGCACAGGTGCTTCTGTCATTGACTGGAGACGATTTTCATTTTGGTTTGATGCCATATGAAGTAATGGAACATCCAAACTACTCCACACAAGAAGTCATTAAAAAAGCATTTCTCAGTTTTGAATTGAATGCCAGCTTTCTCTAATCTTTTTAGAACTCACTTCAATGCTCTGTCATGAGTTTCTTCATTTTCACCATAGATAAGTATGTTGTCTTGAAATTATGATACATGTTCTTATTTTTAAGTATGGAGTCCATCATGGGTTGGAACACAGAAGCTGTTGAATATAATCCGAAAGACATATGGACCAATTGCAATGTCCCACAAGGTGTTAAAATTGTAATTATCTTTGATTTCTTATGTGGTTTGATCTGATGGTATGTGAAATGCATATTCAGTTTCAAGAAGATGATTGAATTCCTCAGCATTGGTATCAGCTCACTGATGCTATCTGAAGAGGAGCTGTCACTTATTATTTCTCTATTTAGACTGTACAATTCGATACATATGGGAAGATCTGATGCGTGTTCTTAATCAGAACATCCAGGTGCTGCCATTTTATGGCTCCTTCTTGAACTATCTTTTCTAGCTAAGCTTTTAATGCCTGTTGGGCCAATACTGCAAACATTATGTGTGACTGGTAAGGCATCTTCATTTAAAAGAAAATGATGCATTTTGTCCTTTAAGCAACTCCATATGTTGGAGGAAAGCATGGAAGGTTTCCTTTTCAAACCACTGATACACCCACTGCCTGGTGATGGAACTTGTTTTTCACCATTGAGGTTATGTTGTTATCCAATTTTGCTTGATCATCTCAGCCCGACATTGGTCTTCCTTGTTCCTCAAAGTAAACGCTGGTTACTGCTGCCCGTGCTTTGAACTAAACTTGGCATTGTGATAATCGTGTAAAGTCATAGTAGATCCTTCATATTCTGTCAGGTTTCTCTTAATCTTCATCACAACTAAAGTATAAGTATACATCATCACTTTGTATGTGCTAATTGGAATTATGGTCAACCACAAACCAGAGCAAGGAAAATATAGGTAGGTGTGCCCCAAAAAAACCTTCATTAGAAGGGCAAATGTAAACGTAAACAAAACAGGTGTGCATGAAGGTGGATTTCCATATAATATAATCAATGTATTATGTTCATCAGTTAAAAAGCCACATTTGCTAGATGACTTAGTCACCATAATTCACTTGTTCCACAATGTCATACATATAAACATGAACATTCTTTAAAAAAAAAAAAAACACCACCAGAGTCAATACATAGAAACAACAATACAATCCATACAATGCATAATGTCTTGTTAATCTGTGAAATAAAGTGCAAGTGCAAATTGATCGATACAGTGTATACCCAAAAGTAAAGTGCAAAACAATATATAGGTGATGCAAAGGCATCATGAACAAGACACAGACAACAGATTCAAAGTTCAAAATAATATACTTTATTAAATCAAATTTCACAATGGTAGAAGGCCTAATTTTCCCTATGCTAAGGTGGGATTTCCCTACCTGAAAGAAACTAAGGAATGTCTCAGTCAAAGAGTTCAACTTAAATGTCTGTCTGTGTCCAAAACCTATCCTTGCCCTCACAACTAAAGCTAACCAATGTTTAAGGATGTCAATAATAAAATAAATAGTGATTAACACAGAGTTCTGAGCTTCTTCCAGCTCTTAGCTTCCTTTTCAGTTCCCCTTCCCCAAGTTCAAGAAAGTTCCATACAAGTCTCAAGATTACATTTCTCAAATTCAAGACCATACAGTTCCACACAATCCTTGGGGTTCCCTTCCCCAACTTCCAGGCAACACGGTTCAAAAGCAAATGGTATTGAGCCGTTTTCTTAAGGCAACACTTGCAGTTCCTCATGTCCTAGGGTTCTCTTCCCCGAGACCTTAACTCAGCCACTTGTACGTGTTTCCGTTTTTTTAAAGTTCAACACAACTCTGGGTCAGCCTGACCGTCCTTCTGGATTGTATCACCAGTTCGCTTACAGTGCTTCTCCTTGGCTTGTTTCACAATGGGTCTCATTCCAAGTCCGGCGGTAACCTGCCGGTTCTGCCGCCTGAGTTCCCGGTGCCACCGGGACATTACAAGTCACAGCGGCCCAGGATATCAGGTGGTGAAAAATGTTAGCCCCCACTCCTGTGGAGTCCCATAGGACTTCATGGGTATGGGGACTTGGAAGCACCGCACCGTTAGCACCAGCTTCCACGGCAACTGTGCCTACCAGCCCGTTGCGCCCGGCAGGCAAGACCGTACACGTGAAACAGTTTTGGCAGGCACATTTGTAGTCTGCTGGTCCAGAAAGGGTGCCGGTACGTTGCTATTGGCACCCTTATTTCTGGACCGGCAGACCTGGAAAGAGGCCCAATGTCTTTGGTTTTCACAGTTTAAGACTCACTGATCTAGGTGCAGTTATCACACCACAAGGTCCACCCATCACAGGTCGTGCAACCAGAATCCATAGGCTCTATAGACCAAACTGTCATCTGCTGTTCTGCTTTACCCATAAAGCTTTATTAAATTCAGTTCGGTATTCAATATGAATAATTTGGCTCTGTTTCGAGTTTTCATTCAGTTCAGTATTCAATATGCATTAATTCATATTATTTTCAAGTCTCCATTCAATTCGGTACTTTGTTACTTATGGGCTGCCCGCTAGGAGCCCCCTGCCAGGAGATGCCTGTGTTCTACCTGGTCCTTGTGCTAGAAATGGAAAGGACATCATGTCGGTACTGTACTACCCTCTCCAAGATGGTGCTCTGCAACTCCATGGATCCATTCTGGCAGCAGCAGTATAGTCTCGAGAGTAGGTGGAGTACCTGAGGTACCTGATGACGGTCTCCGGAAGGAGGTGACAGCATAACAAGAGTTGTGTGATGATAAGCAGATGCGTTGCTTCTTTCCAGTAAGCATTGGTGCTTTTTAAATCTGTTTTTTCTCTCCCTTTTTTACCTGTATGCTATCCTGAACCTGCGTGTTCCTGCTCTGTTATATTTACTAAACCTCCTCACTTGGACACTTTGTCTCCAAAGCCATACCGGTCTTCTCTGCCGTCTCCGGCAGTACATTCCGTCAGAACTTTACAGCACGGGGAGTACTGGTTGCTTGGTTGCCGACTAAGTGTCTTAGAGACACCTCTCCAGTTTTCTCCCATTTTCAGTATGTTTGACTCTCTTGTGTCCCTGGGTTCACACCCTCTTGCCTACTTCTCCTCGCTCCTGATTCCTGACTTTGGAGCATTTTATCAAACCACTTAGCTCCACCAATTCTGCAGGAGTCGTAGCAAAGTACCCACCCTCTACAACTTCGACACCATATCAGCAAGTGTTTTTTTTCATCCCTATGAAGGTTTTTTCCCTGCTGACAACCTGGACTGCCCTCGAGTTCCCTGTTGCCTTTAGGTTCTCAAGCACTATCAGGGCTGTTAGTACATTCTGCAAGCAGAACATAGAAAATCAGGTCAGTGCATGCTTACATCTGACAGTAAGCGACGCCCCAAACTTCTCAGCATGGAACAAGTCCAACAGCTCATGGCAGCCATACTGGCACTGCCCGTAGAGGAGCCGAATTTGCAAATGGCATACAAGAACTTTAGACAATTAGTATTACAAGGAGCTGCACGTATGGAATTACCCCCAGGACCAGTTGTGGGAGAAACATTTTGATAGACAGCCAAAGAAGGTGAAAGAGTTAATTGACAATTGCGTGGTACAGTTTACACTGAAGCCAACATACTTTCCCACTGATCATGGGAAAGTTAGTTATATGATTTCCAATATGTCGGGCAGTGCCTTGGCTTGGGCAACACTCCTTGTGACCACCAACAACCCCATTCTGGATTCTGTACAAGGATTTATACATAGTGTCCAACCAATGTTTGCCCGCACAGAATTAATGATGTCTGCTCATGGAAAACCTGCTGTACTTTACACACGGAACCATGGACACCCTAACTTATGTGTTATATAACACATTTTAAACAGATGGCCCATGAATCCACATGACCCGACGATGCCCTGATTAAAATCATGAAAAGAGTGTTATGGGAGGAGATCAAGGATGAGGTTGCCCGAGTACCTCGTCTCCCCAATTTGGCAGAAATAATCACCCTGGTAATGCAACTTGAATACCAAATCCAGGAAAGAAGAAGTGAAAGAAGGAAGGTTAGAAGCAGTTGTAACCTCCCTGAAGTAAACAGAATGTTGTGTACAACAACATATGAGGAACAACCCATGCAGCTGGGGCTACCTGAGGTCCCCGGTCACCCGAAGAAAGGACCCAGCGATGGGAAGGGGGTCTTTGTACGTACTGCAGGTCTCACACTCATTTGGTCTGCAAATGTCCTGTTGCTCTTCCCCTCCATACAGGAAACACCAAACCACGGCTCTAGAGGGAACCATGGATTGGGGAGGAATGTTAAGTTCCCAGACTAATTCGGCAGCGAATTCTGAAACCCTCATGGTCATAGTGGAGGTATCTCTACACGATCAGGAAACTTCTGTTAGCAACATTACGGACCTCATAGACTGCGGGGCTGCGTGTAATTTATGGATGACGAGTGGGCATCATCTCATGGAATCACCAGGTTGACTAAAGCATTACAAGTTCCGGTAGAGGGGGTTGATGGCAAGTCTTTGTCTTCTGGAATGATGAAGGAACAGTCAACGTCTATACTTATGTCACTGGCTTCTCATAAGGAGAAGATACAATTTGACCTGATCAAGGCAGCACATTATCCTGTCATCCTGGGATTGCCCTGGCTTTGGCTCCACAATCCATATATCAACTGGTCAGCAGGAACAATCTTTCTAGGGTCCAAACATTGTGTTACTCAGTGTCTCAGGGAAGGAGCCATGAGTATGCATTCTCCAGTAGAAACGGAGATCAATTTGGGACCGTTCTCTCGGATCAAATTAGTACATGCCTTACCTCCTTGTTATCAAGAAGTCCTGTTTGTATTTACAAATGAAGGAATCAAGGAGCTACATCCTCATCGAGGAGATGACTGCTAAATTGAGCTAATTCCAAAAAAGGAGGTTTCATTTGGGCGTATGTATCCTTTGTCTGGTCCGGAGAGAGAAGCATTGACAGAATATCTCACCATTATTTTACACCAGGGCCTCATGCCTCATTACACGGAAGGCGGTATTGATTTAACGTTACCGGTAATGATTTACCGGTAATGTTAAATCCCTATGTGGATCACGATCCCGCACACCGCTATTAGCGGCACCGCTAATTACGGTGCCACTAATAGCGGACACCCCGCGTACGCGCGACCCTCCATTCCATTAATTACGCCATGCCGCTATTAGCACAGCATCACAAGGCCAGTGCACATGCAAATAGCGGCATGGTAAATCCCCCCAAACCCCATACCGCCATGGTGCAAATACCGGCATCGCGGACCACCCGTTAAGGGAAATGAGCAGTGTTCCCACCTGCCACAGGCGCACCAAATCAGCACAGGTGAAGGCAATGGAGACTGTGGCAGCTCAAAAGGAGCACACCACACCCCTTCCCGCACCCCTCCCCACACCAAGATGGTTCCAATACTGGCAGCATTACATGGCCTGGAGGACCTCATTGCAGCGCAGCTGCTACAACAACAGGCAGCACAAAGGAGACGCAGGAGGAGGAGGAGGAGGAGGAGGGCAAGACAGGCACAGCAGGCACCACAACGCCACCTAATCATACCACAGAGGCACCCACCAATACCCAGGATCAGAGCCAGTCCTTTCAACCTGACCCCTGAGCAGATACACACCCTGTACCGTCTGGACAGGGCTACCATCACCAGCATCGTGGACATGATCCACAACGACATTGTGAGCCTCATAGACATCAGAACTGCCATCCCCCCGCTACTGAAGGTGGTGAGTGTGCTCCACTTCCTGGCCACAGGCACCTATCAGCATACAGTGGGACAGATGCATGGCATCTCACAACCAGTATTCTCACGCACGCTGAACCAGGTACTCGATGCACTCCTGAAGCATGCACCTGAACACATATCCATGCCACAGACTGCCCAGGAGATTGCAAACACAAAAGTTGGCTTCTATTCACTGGCAGGCATTCCAAGTTGCATCGGGCCATCGACTGTACCCATGTGGAATTGGTGGTCCCACATCACAATGAAGTAGTCTACCGAAACAGGAAGCAATTCCACTCTATCAATGTCCAAATGGTACGTGACGCCAACAAGATAATCACACATTGCTGTGCCAGATTCCCAGGATCAACACATGATTCCATGGTTCTGCGGAACTCAACTATCCCACGCTACATGGAGCGACACACCGGACAACGTTCGTGGCTACTTGGTGAGTAGCAGGGCAAGCACATGGCTGCGTGATTTGGGGGGGAGAGATACATACCCCAACTGGGTGTGAAGGGGGGGGGAGAGATGCATACTCCAACTGGGTGTGAATGGGGGGGGGCGGAGATACATACTCCAACTGGGTGTGAATGGGGGGGGGGAGATGCATACTCCAACTGGGTGTGAATGGGGGGGAGAGATACATACCCCAACTGGGTGTGAATGGGGGGGGGAGAGATGCATACTCCAACTGGGTGTGAATGGGGGGGAGAGATACATACTCCAACTGGGTGTGAATGGGGGGGGAGAGATGCATACTCCAACTGGGTGTGAATGGGGGGGGGGAGATACATACCCCAACTGGGTGTGAAGGGGGGGGAGAGATGCATACTCCAACTGGGTGTGAATGGGGGGGGGGGAGATACATACTCCAACTGGGTGTGAATGGGGGGAGGGAGATGCATACTCCAACTGGGTGTGAATGGGGGGGAGAGATACATACCCCAACTGGGTGTGAATGGGGGGGGGAGAGATGCATACTCCAACTGGGTGTGAATGGGGGGGAGAGATACATACTCCAACTGGGTGTGAATGGGGGGGGAGAGATGCATACTCCAACTGGGTGTGAATGGGGGGGAGAGATACATACCCCAACTGGGTGTGAAGGGGGGGGGGAGATGCATACTCCAACTGGGTGTGAATGGGGGGGAGAGATACATACCCCAACTGGGTGTGAATGGGGGGGGAGATACATACTCCACCTGGGTGTGAATGGGGGGGGGAGATGCATACTCCAACTGGGTGTGAATGGGGGGGGAGAGATACATACCCCAACTGGGTGTGAATGGGGGGGGGGAGATACATACTCCAACTGGGTGTGAATGGGGGGGGGGGAGAGATGCATACTCCAACTGGGTGTTGACTGGCTTCCGTAGGGAAAATGGACATACAGATGTACGCCAATGTCCTTCAGGGAAGGCCACGATGTACTTGAGAGGAACCCACATGCAATTCAAAGGTGCAGAACATTGAGAACAATGCAGGTTGCAAAACATCACACATCCATCCACATTGCACATCATGCCACGCCACATATTACACAAACCTGCAACGGTGTCAAGACCGTAATACAGATTCAGTGCAGCACAACATCAATCCAGCAACGCGCCCTTGAAGGCATGCAAACGGATCACCCCTAGACATAGCACTGAACCACACACCTATGGCACCACTCAAGTGATGCTTCACAGCATGGCAACATCGGTGTCAGGATGTCAGTACACTAGCAGTGTGTTACCTAATTTGGATGGGCCAGGGACACCTAAGACCTGGCCTCACCCAGGACATGTCAATTACTGCTGGAGGCATGAATGTGGCATTTCTACTTGCAGGGTCGACCTCCCCCTTGCACGTTGCTGTCACACAGACCATCTGCATGTATGCTGTCAATTTAGTACGTGAATCACAATGCAATGTCAATTTGTGTGATGTGAACAGGCCGATCTTGAGGTGAACAGTAACAGGACCCCGTTCATTCCCCCATACAGGTGATGCGGGCTATCCCCTGAAGCCCTGGCTCCTCACACCTGTACGGAACCCACAGAACAGGCACGAGGAGGAATACAATCGTGCACATACCCGTACCCGCATCGTGATCGAGTAGACCTTTGGACTATTGAAGTCACGTTTCAGGTGCATTAGCAGGTCTGGTGGTGCTCTCCTGTATGGGCATGAGAAGGTGGCCAAGATCACCATGGCATGTGTCATGCTGCACAATATGTGTATCAGGCGGAATGTGCCACTGCCCCCTGACGTTGAAATGGAAGCACCTGATGAGGATGATGATGGTGATGAGGACGGAGGTGAAGGGGATGCAGGTGTTGCAAGAGGGGATGGCCAGGAGGGACGTGCTGTGAGACAGCATCTGATGAACCAAATATTCTGAGGAACATGTTTCCGTACTGTCACATGGATATGGGGGGTAATGCACTGGTGTATGTTTTGAAGCACACAATGGACCCTGTCGCCAATGAAGTACACACACACAATGAAGATGTCCAAGCCTGTGTTTTGTTCAGAAACCAGTGTATTGAGTGACATGAAGGTGTAGTAGTGCAAGCACAAAAACATCCCACCACCCTCCCCCCCAACAGACCCATAACACCCTTCCCACCCCCCCACAACATCCCACCACCCTTCCCCCCCCAACAGACCCATAACACCCTTCCCCCCCAACAGACCCATAACACCCTCCCCCCCAACAGACCCATAACACCCTTCCCCCCCCCAACAGACCCATGACACCCTTCCCACCACCCCCCACAACAGTCCCTCATGTCTCTGCCATTTCTGCCATGGCCAATGTACACCAGAGTATCCCCATCAACCCCCTAATTGCAATTGTCCTTGGAAGGGTCTTGAGGGTTGCCAGACGTGCGCCTGGTGGTTCTCATCGAGCGCCTGAGGGGGCTTGTTTGAGTCGACCCGGAAGTCGAGGATGGGGCAGACTGGCCTTGTGGGTGAAAGTGGCGGTCCATTGTGTCTGCCATGCGGACAAGCACCTCCCTGAGACTTGCAATTTCATTGCATATCCTGTCCGTGTTGGCGTCCATGCGCTCAGTGGAGTGCCTCGCCGTCTGGACTATCTTCTCGGTGAGATTTGCTGCCTCAGCGACATGCTGCCCAACCAGCACGGTCAGCTCCTGTTGGCGCTGCAGGATGGCGGTGAATTGCTGATCAGTGCCGGGTGACCGTGCATTGGATGCCGTGCCCACAGATGGCTCCAATGCAACAGGTGATGGTAGCATGGGTGACATTATTGCAGGGTTGGTGTCCTCATAAGTCCCATCAGAACCAGGGGTCTGGGATGCCATGGGCTCTGTGCTTCCTGGGGGGCTTGAGGTGTGCATCTCCATGTGCTGGAGTAGGGTGTCCTCTGGATCGGACTGGGGGCCAGTGGCGGCTGCCTCACCAGCAGAGCTTGCCGCAGCTGATGGTGGGCCCTGGGTGTCTGGCATTGTTGCCAGTGGGTTTGCCTCCAGTGGTGGGGCCACAGTTGGTGGTGCAGCTACTGCTGCCCTGGCAGTGGCACTGTGACGTAGGCTGCCACTCTTCAGGTGTGGCCTTCCACCCTTGCCCCTGGATGTTGCAGGGGTTTCCTCCGGCTCCTGTGCCCTTGGCCTCTTTGATGTAGGTGGTGCCTTTGATGCATCTGCAGCATCCTCCCCATCTGTATGTGAGCCTGTCAGGGACGAGAAGGGGGATGGCATTGGTTGCGTTTCAATATACTCAATGTAAATTACAGGGATTATACAGTTGTGGACATTGGGACTTAGCAGTTGTGGATGCAGGTGATGTGCCAGTTCAGTGCCTCATCCATGCATGGTTGAGTTTGGGACTTGTCTCTGGTGATGTGTGCATGTGTGTGTGTTTGGGTCTGACACTGACATGGTGATGGATGGGTGCATGTGTGGATGTGTGTCCATGCATGAGTGGGGTCTGGGCTCACATATGGGGGTGACTGTGCATTCACACCGCATCCTGTCATGTGTACACTCACCTGCATCAGAAGTGGTAGCCACGCCGACCTCCATGCTGCCCACTCCCTCAATGCTCTCGGTGGCAATCATGTTGGCGCATGTCTCCTCCCATTCCTTCAGGTGTATTGGGGAGCCATCTCCGCCAGCAGTGGCAATGCGGTGGTTCTCCGCCAGGATGCCCCTCACCCGCAGCCTGAGGTCGTCCCACCTCTTCATGCATTTGCGCACAGTGCGCGTGCTGGTGCCCACGGCACTGACTTTGACTGCCACCTCCTCCCAGATGGCTTTCTTCTTGAGCAAGGTGGCGCGGCGCATATCATTTGCAAAGACGACCTCTGCATGCTCTGCAAGGGTCTGCGTCAACATGACCAGTTCCTCGTTGGTGTACTTTTCCTTCCGCTGCCTGTCACATGTTTTCTTCAGGGCCTTGGGCATGATGCAGGTGTCACGGTTGATTTCACACAGCTCACTACTCCAATATGGTCCAGGGGGCAGAGGATGGCAATGGATTGTGTTTTTAAAGATGGCCGCCGTGCTCTTTCCCGTTCCGGTGCGATGACGCTATTTCCGCTTCCGCTATTTAACGGTCGATGCTAATAGCGGTCACCGCTAATAGCGGTCATCGCTAATAGCGGTGACCGCAAATAGCATGTACAGTGAGGGCGGAGGTGCTATCAGCACTTTGGGCGGGCCCGGTAAGGTGCTTTAGCGCCATGGCGGTAGGGTCATTTACCGGCATGGCCCTATGCGCGTGTCCGCTTACTCGTAATGGTGCGCTATTGGCGGTCTCCTGTGAGGGCGGACATGCTAATAGCGCCATGCCGGTAAATCCCGTTTTTTAGCGCCTACCGTGTAATGAGGCCCCAAGTCTCCCGCAGGGGCGTCACTTTTTTTTCACCCCAAAAAAAAGGACTTTGAAAGATTTAAGACCTTGTATCAACTATCGAGGGCTTAATAAAATAAATCATCAAGGACAAATATCCTTTACCCTTAATCTCAGATGTTTTAGAGGTGATTAGAGATGCAAAGGTCTTTTCCAAGTTGGACTTCCGAGGCACATATCATTTGGTTAGCAGCTGCGAAGGAGATGAATGGAAGACAGCCTTTCCCACTCCCTTAGGACATTTTGAATATAGGGTGATGCCATTTGGACTATTTAATGCGCCCACAGTGTTTGAACGCTTCGTCGACCATGTGCTCTCAGACATCCTTCTGCATTATATAGTAGTGTACCTAGATGACCTCCTGGTATATTCTGGTACACTGGAAGACCCCATAAAGCATGTATCGGAAGTGTTACGTAGGCTCGAGCAAAACCATCTCTATGCCAAAGCCAAAATGTTTGTCTTTCATCAGTCCTGTATTCCGCTTTATGGTTTCATTCTTTTGGAAGACAGAACATCAATGGACCCTTCAAAAGCGAAAGTGATTTTCCACTGGAAGGAACCATCCTCAGTAAAGGAAATCCAGAGATTCCTGGGCTTCTCAATTTTTTACCATAAGTTCATATTGAACTTTTTGGACATGATCTAACCACTCACGGAGTTGCTAAAGAAAGGGAAGATGTTTGAGTGGAAGGAGGAACACCATGCTGCCTTCTACGACCTAAGGAAGGCTTTCCCTTCTGCGCCTATCCAAAAACCCCTGATCAAAATCGGCTGTTTATTCTTAAAACCGATGCTTCTCATACTGCCCTTGGAGCCGTGCTAAAACAACGACACAAGGATGACTTTGAATACCCGGTAGCTTTCTTATCTTAGACACTGAACATGTCTGAAACAAATTACACTGTTCTTTAAAAAGAGCTTTTGGCTATCAAACGTGCAAGCCAGGAATAGAGACATTTGCTTCTAAGGTCCTCCTTTCAGATAGAGGTTGGGACGGATAATTGCAACCTTAGAATCTTGTAACAAATGGAGTGCCACAATTGTAGACAAGCTAGATGGGCTTATTTTTTCATAGTATGACATTCGCTGCACATTCATCCCGGGTCATACAAATATTCACGGTGATGCCTTATCTCGCTCAGAATAAGGATATAGTGGAGAGTTTCAGAAGGAAAGATTGTTTCCTCATGCCACCTTTCTATTCTTTGTGTCAAACTTAATCAGGACAGTAAAGAAAGCTACTCAAGACCAGCTACCCTTGTTGCAGGAAGTCGTTTCCAGACACACTCTGACAACCAATATAGATCTTCTATTCAGGGCACAAAGACTTTTTTTGCCTACAGCCGTTTTGCTGATTCAGGTTGTATCAATGTTTCACGACACCAAGGCAGCTGGACATCGGCCAGTCCGCAACACTACAGATATCATTCTTAGACATTTCGTTGGCCTATCTTGAGGGATGATGTAAAGGCATACGTTTCTGCCTGCTCGGTATGTTTACAGTCTAAAGTACCCCACCATCACTTCTTTGGTCTTCTGACACAATCATCCTTGCCCTCTCAACCTTGGGAACACATCTCTACCGATTTTATTGTCGAATGATCTCTTTCGTACAAGAACACCGCCATCATGGTAACTATGGACACATTGAACAAAATGGTTTATTTCCTTCCTTTGCAGCAGGTTCCAACAGCTGCTCAGATGGCTAAATGTTTTCTGCATACCACATTCTATCTACATTGTCTTCCCTCAAGGATAATATCAGACAGGGGTTCTCAATTCACGTCTGCATTTTGGAGTCACTTATGCAAACTTTTGGGCATTCAAAGGGCCTTATCATCAGGATATCATCCACAAACCATCCACCAAATGGAGAGGGTGAACCAGTCTCTTGAAGAATATCTGCAATGTTTTGCTTCCACTGCGCAAGATGGCTGGTGTGAATTGCTACCGTTTGTCGAATTTGCCTATAACAATTCACTGCACACCTCTACAGGAGTCATTCCCTTCTCTTGTACATATGCCTTTCATCCCATGTCTTTTCCTACAGTTGGCAGAGGAATACAAAGGTTGCCTTCTCTCAATTCCATCATCAGGGATATACAATCAAGTCATGTCACTGCCCTTTCAGCTTTAGAGGAATCCTGTTATAGGATTAAGACACTAGCAGACAAGAAAATAAGTCTGAAACCCTCCTTTTCTGTGGGAGATCAGGTATGAGTGTCTTCCAAGTATTTACCACAACGTTTGGCACCTACCAAATAAGCTCCCAAGTACTTTGGACCTTTTATAGTGAAAGACCAAATCAGAAAGGTTCCTTATCTTCTCAAACTGCCATAGTCCAGGACAAGGATCACCCTGTATTTTATGTTTTGCAGTT